>NC_057806.1:569028371-569637296 GCF_018294505.1 Triticum aestivum
TTTTTGTTCTGTTTTCTTTTCTATTTTCTTTCTGTTTTAAATCATTCTAAACTATTTAGGCCTTTTATAAAAATGTGTTTACCTCACCACAATTACCTTTGTAATATTTGACAATCACCGAACATTTTAGTCTTAATTTTTGGAAACTTTTATTGTTATCATTAACTTGCATTTGAATTTCAAAACAGTTTTGAATTAACCTGAGATTAACTACCGTGACAGAGGTGACGTTGCACCATCAACGTGAGTTTACTGTAGCATGATTATCCGGGCGTTACAAATCTCCTCCACTACAAGAAATCTCGTCCCGAGATTTAGGAGGTAGAAGGAAACAGTGCGGGGTATTCATCACGAAGGCGATCCTCACGTTCCCAGGTGGCTTCGTCTTCAGAGTGATTCGACCACTGGACCTTGAGGAACTTGATCGCCTTCTGACGTGTGCGGCGTTCAGCTTGGTCGAGAATGCGGACCGGATGCTCTTTATAGGAGAGGTCCTGTTGCAATTCGAGCACTTCATGGTCCACTGCTCGGATTGGGTCCTTGAAGCAGCGTCGGAGTTGTGACACGTGGAACACATCGTGAACCTGAGAAAGGTTCGACGGAAGATCCAGTTGATATGCCACTTTTCCACGCCTTTCCAGAATAGTGAATGGGCCAATATAGCGAGGAGCTAGCTTGCCCTTGATCCCGAAGCGGTGAGCACCCTTCATTGGTGTAACGCGAAGATAGGCCTTTTCGCCAGGTTGATAGACCATGTCTTTATGATGACAGTCATAATTACTCTTTTGACGTGACTGAGCAGTCTTGAGATTCTCGCGAATAATGCGGACTTGTTCTTCGGCATGTTGGATAATATCCGGACCGAAGAGTGGACGTTCCCCAGTTTCTGACCAGTTCAGAGGGGTTCGGCACTTTCGTCCATATAACACTTCGAAGGGGGCCATCTTCAGACTAGCTTGATAGCTATTATTATAAGAGAACTCAGCATACGAGAGAGATTCCTCCCATTTCTCGCCGAAGGAAATAACACAAGCTCGAAGCATGTCTTCGAGAACTTGGTTGACACGTTCAACTTGCCCTTGTGACTGAGGATGAAAAGCAGTGCTGAAAGACAGATGAGTGCCCATAGCTTCTTGGAAACTTGCCCAGAATCTTGAAGTGAATAAACTGCCACGGTCTGAACTGATAACCAGTGGAATACCGTGAAGCGAAACAATTCTGGACATGTAGAGAGTTGCAAGCTGACTAGCAGTGATCGTTTCTTTGACCGCCAGAAAATGTGCAACTTTAGAAAGTCGGTCAATGACGACAAGAATAGCATCATTGCCTTTCTGCGATTTGGGGAATCCAGTGACGAAGTCCATTTCAACATGGTCCCATTTCCATTCAGGAATAGAGATAGGTTGTAGAGTTCCAGCAGGCCTTTGATGCTTTGCTTTGATACGACGGCAAACGTCACATTCAGCAACATAACGAGCAATGTCTTGTTTCATGTTAGACCACCAGAATCTCTGACGAATGTCTTGATACATCTTCGTACTACCAGGATGGATACATAGAGGCGTATCATGAGCTTCTTTCATAACTTTCGGAGTCATATTCAGGTTTTCCTTCTTACACGGCACCACTAGGCGGGCTTTGAAGTACAAGGCGCCATCATCAGCAATAGTGAAGGATGAGGGACTTCCTTCTTTGAGGTCTTGCTTGATCTTGTAGACTTCAGAGTCAAATCCCTGCATTATCTTTATGGTGCCCACGAGATCGGGTTCAACAGCCAGGGTATAAAGGGAACCCTGGGAAACAACACGGAGATTCATCTTGCGGAACTCTGGAGGAGGGGGAGCGAGTGCACCCGGAGGAACAATATGGAGGTTTAGCTTTCTGAATTCTTCAACAAGTGAGGGCTGAACTTTGTGAACCTGGAGGTGGTTGCAGTAAGACTTGCGGCTCAAGGCATCAGCCATTACATTAGCCTTGCCTGGTGTATAGGAAATACCCAAATCAAAGTCTGCAACAGTCTCCATCCATCTCTGCTGACGGAGGTTCAGGTCTGGCTGAGTAAACAGATACTTCAGACTTTGATGGTCGGTGAAGATCTCGCAACGATTACCGAGAAGGTAATGTCGCCACTGTTTTAGCGCATGAATGACAGCAGCAAGTTCGAGGTCGTGAACCGGGTAGTTCTCTTCGTGAGGGCGCAATTGCCGAGAGGCATAAGCAACCACTTTGCGCTCTTGCATTAGGACACAGCCTAGTCCTTGACGGGAAGCGTCACAGTAAATGACGAAGTCCTTCTTAGTATCAGGAGGAGCTAGTACTGGGGCAGAAGTTAACTTGTCCTTGAGTGCCTGGAAACTTTCCTGACATTTATCTGTCCATTGGAACTTGACGCCCTTATGCAATAGGTTAGTCAGAGGCCTGGCAATCTTGGAGAAGTTCTCGACGAATCGACGGCAATAGCTGGCGAGACCGAGAAAACTTCTGACTTGCTTAACGTTCTTCGGAGGAGTCCAATCGAGAATAGCCTGAACTCGTTCAGGGTTGACGGCAATACCATCCTTAGAGATGAAATGCCCGAGATAGGTTACTTCGGGCAGCCAGAATTCACATTTGGAGAACTTGGCATAAAGTTGATGCTCTCGTAGCTTTTCCAGCACGAGGCGAAGATGTTCAGCATGTTCCTCTTCGTTCTTGGAAAATACCAGAATATCATCCAGATAAACCACGACGAACTTGTCGAGGTAATCCATGAATATATAGTTCATCAGGCGAGAGAAGGTGGCTGGAGCATTGGTCAAGCCGAAAGACATGACGGTGTACTCGTATGAACCATAACGAGTCACAAAGGCGGTCTTGGGGATATCTTCCTCACGAACACGGATCTGGTGGTAACCCAACCTCAAGTCGAGTTTAGAGAACACTGATGAACCAGCCAATTGATCATACAGATCATTGATCCGAGGAAGAGGATACTTATTCTGAATGGTAGCTTGATTTATAGGACGGTAGTCTTGGACCAATCGGTTTGTCCCATCTTTCTTCTTGACAAAGAGAGAAGGTGCTCCCCAAGGAGAGCAACTTGGGCGAATGAAACCACTTCGAAGAGATTTATCGATTTCCTCCTTAAGCTCAAGGAGTTCATGCGGCGGCATCTTGTAGGGTCGCTTGGCTATAGGAGTGGTGCCTGGTTTCAAGTCGATGACGAATTCGACAGCTCTAGCAGGGGGAATCCCTGGGAGTTCTTCAGGAAAGACGTCTAAGAATTCACGCACGACGGGAATGTTTTCAATGCCCTCGAGAGGTGTAGCGTTCAATGCGTTTAAGGCATAAAGCCTGGCCTCGGCATTCCGAACCAGATGAGCATCGTAGCTAATTATTTCATCAGAAGGGTGTAGCAGATGGACGGTCTTGGTGGCGCAAACGATAGAAGCAGTATGCACCTTTAACCAATTCATTCCCAGAATGAGATCAATACTACAGAACTTCAGTACAATGGGAGAGACAAGGAATTCCAGTCCTTCGATTTCTACAGGGACGTCGTTGCAAATCATGGAGGTTCGACATTGGCCCGCAGGAGTGTGTACTAATAGTGAAGCATTCATGTCCTCACATTTAATGTCGTGCAAGCATGCAAAATCTTCTGACATGAATGAATGCGATGCACCTGTATCGAATAAAACAGATGCAGGTACTGAATTTACGAGGAGTGTACCCATCACAGTAGCAGGCTGGTCTTGAGCTTCGTTCAGATCAACGTGGTTGGCATGAACACGACCATAAGACTTGGCATTGTTGTTGCGGGGCTGGTTGTTACCACGACCAGCTGCTGGAAGGGCCAGTTGATTCTGGTTCTGGTTGCATTCCCGAGCACGGTGTCCTGGCTGACCACATCTGAAGCACAGACCATTATTGGGAGTGGGAGCAAGAGCTCGGGGTGGTGGAGCTGGAAGCCTTGGCTGCCTAGTTGGAGCAGTCGGCAGACGAGGTGCAGCATAAGACTGCCTTGGGGCAGGTGCATTTGGACGGTACATGCTGTTCGGGATCCATATCTTACGCTTCTGTGAGGGCGGGCCCGAAGATGAGCCCGTGTCACGGTTGCGCCTTTGAGAGCTCTGGTGTTCCTGCAGACCAGTCTCGACATTGATGGCCTTGTTCACCAAGGTGGCGAAATCGGCAAAGTCATGCACTAGAAGTGCGAGCTTGATGTCAGCTTGAAGGCCTTCACGGAACTTCTCCTGTCTGCGTGCATCAGTTGTAATGTCCGCTTCAGCATAGCGAGACAAGTCCAGAAACTCCCGCTGATAAGCTTCCACAGTTTTGTTGCCCTGTGTGAGGTTGCGGAACTCACGCTTCTTCCTGTCCATGATTCCCTGAGGAATGAAGCGGGCACGGAAGGCAGCCTGAAAGTCTGGCCAGGAGATGATTGTCCCAACTGGCAGAGTACGCCTGTGGCTGTCCCACCATTGCGCTGCGGGTCCCTTTAGAAAGAATGAAGCAAAAGTGACATAGCTGGCAGGGGCTACATCAGCAGACTCCATCTCATAGGTGATGTCACGGAGCCAGTCATCAGCATCAAGCGGCTGGGTTGAGCTGCGGTACACACTTGGGTTGAGGCGTATGAAATCCTGCAGAGTGGTTGTGTTTGGATGCTGGTTCATATTGGGGCGAGGAAACTGAGCCATCATGTTTTCCATGAACTGGCGATTCATCTCAAGCTGTTGGATCATACCAGCCATGTACTCAGGCAGTGGTGGGAAGTTGCCACCACGACCACGACCAGCTGGTCTAACCATCCTGCTAATATATAACAGGGGTAGTTCAGTATTGAGAAATTTGCATAGACAAGAGTCATTCATGATGAAACATGCATAATGAAAGGAGCACGACAGATACCACATAGATAGTCGGCATAACTTACAAAAGGGGTCGGACATAGAGTTCAGTACACAGAGTTCAGTACATAGATTAAGTCATCATAGGCGGCACGCAGGCTCACGAATGCATCTAATACTAATGAGCAAGACTACATCAGTCCCAGGAGGTACTGTGAAGGTAGCTGTAACCTGACAGCTGGTAGTGAGGCAACGGATAGTCCTCCACGTCAGTGGCCTGGGGGCCGTGGACACTCTGGTGTAGAACCCGACGCTCAGGTGGCAGAAGAGAACCAAGTGCGGGAGAGTAGCCTCCCACCTCTGGCCATCCGACACCGTGGGGCATCACGGTCCTGGCCGGGTAGACCGCAGAATGCGGCAGCTGTCCAGACCGGACAAAGGGGTGCAACAGCGTCAGAGCCCTGTAAAGGTGCTGACGAGTGGTGTACAACTCGTGGCGAAGAGCTCTGTTAGCTCGGTCCAGCCCATCAGCATGCAGAACCAGGCGCTGATGGTGGAAGGGCTCTCGGGTGACGGTGGAGTAGGCGGCAGTGTAGTATCCCTCCGCGCCAATGTCAGATGCGATAGGAATGTGCCTGAAAGGGGAAGTGTCCAATGCCTGATACTCTCCACGAAGACGTGTTAGAGCAGCATGAGCAGCATCGTGGACTGCCATCTCGATGGTCACTCCAACACCATGAGCGGTGTGCAGCACGGTAGTGGACTCATACTCCCGAGAGTAGAGGTGGACGATGGCACGGTACTGCTCCTGGTTAAAGTCCTGGTACTCCTCGTAGACGGTGTACTCAGGGTGCCAGCAATAACCCAGATAGGTCATCATATCAGCTAGCACAGCAGGTGATCCTGAGGCACCAATGGCCGCAGTGTGGCGCACGACCTGCCTCGCGGGTTCCATCTGAAAACAAAGATGTTTCAATGGAGTCAAATGACAACATGGGCACTATTCAAAATGCTATCCTACAGAATAACTATGGCTTATCCAACTTTGGGGTGAACGTGGTAACGGGATCCTAATGTCAGAGTTAGTAAATTCGTTTAACCCGAGTAGAAAAGAGTTCAGAGTCCCAGAGTAAAGGTCGAGGAGTAAAAGATCCTAGTACCACCCAATGGCGACGTGGGCCCGTAAAGCTCACAGCCATGTTAGTAAAAGTTTTGTAGTGACTAGACTCGACTTCGGCCAAGGAGTGTGGAAGGGGGATTCCTACAGGCAGTCGGCTCTGATACCAACTTGTGACGCCCCCGATTCAATCGTACACTAATCATGCACGCAAACGTGTACGATCAAGATCAGGGACTCACGGGAAGATATCACAACACAACTCTAAAACATAAATAAGTCATACAAGCATCATAATACAAGCCAGGGGCCTCGAGGGCTCGAATACAAGTGCTCGATCATAGACGAGTCAGCGGAAGCAACAATATCTGAGTACAGACATAAGTTAAACAAGTTTGCCTTAAGAAGGCTAGCACAAACTGGGATACAGATCAAAAGAGGCGCAGGCCTCCTGCCTGGGATCCTCCTAAACTACTCCAGGTCGTCGTCAGCGGGCAGCACGTAGTAGTAGGCACCTCCGGTGTAGTAGGGGTCGTCGTCGACGGTGGTGTCTGGCTCCTGGACTCCAGCATCTGGTTGCGACAACCAGAAACAAGGGAAAGGGGAAAAAAGGGGGGAGAAAGCAACCGTGAGTACTCATCCAAAGTACTCGCAATCAAGGAACTACACTATATATGCATGGGTATATGTGTAAAGGGCCATATCAGTGGACTGAACTGCAGAATGCCAGAATAAGGGGGGATAGCTAGTCTTATCGAAGACTACGCTTCTGGTCACCTTCGTCTTGCAACAGGCAGAAGAGGGTAGGTCGAAGTCCTCCAAGTAGCACCGCATAACATATCCTACCCGGCGATCCTCCCCTCGTATCCCTGAGGGAGAGCGACCACCGGTTGTATCTGGCACTTGGAAGGGTGTGTTTTATTAAGAATCCGGTTCTAGTTGTCATAAGGTCAAGGTACAACTCCAAGTCGTCCTGTTACCGAAGATCACGGCTATTCGAATAGATTAACTTTCCTGCAGGGGTGCACCACATAACCCAACACGCTCGATCCCATTTGGCCGGACACACTTTCCTGGGTCATGCCCTGCCGCGGAAGATCAACACGTCGCAGCCCCACCTAGGCACAACAGAGAGGCCAGCACGCCGGTCTAAACCTAAGCGCGCAGGGGTCTGGGCCCATCGCCCTGAGCACACCTGCAAGTTGCGTGGGCGGCCGAAAGCAGACCTAGCCTAGTGGCGTTCCAGTCCAATTCGGCGCGCGCCGCTCCATCGCTGACGTCTGAAGTGCTTCGGCTGATACCACGACGTCGGGATACCCATAACTACTCCCGCATAGATGGTTAGTGCGTATAGGCTCGTAGCCAACTCAGATCAAATACCAAGATCTCGTTAAGCGTGTTAAGTATCTGCGAACGCCGAACAGGGCCAGGCCCACCTCTCTCCTAGGCGGTCTGAACCTGCCCTGTCGCTCCGCCACAAAGATCCACACAGAGGGCCGTCGGGACAACGGTCCTTTCAGCCCCCAATCCGTGAATCACTCGCGGGTACTCTTCGAGCTGACCCGACTTTAGTCACCATCTGTATAGTATGTATGAATGTATAGTATATACCCGTGATCACCTCCCGAGTGATCACGGCCCAATAGTATAGCAAGGCAGACCGACAAGAATGTAGGGCCAATGATGATAAACTAGCATCCTATACTAAGCATTTAGGTCTGCAGGTAAAGGTATCAACAGTAGTAACAAGGACATGCTATGCATCAGGATAGGTATAACGGAAAGCAGTAACATGCTACACTACTCTAATGCAAGCAGTATAGAGTAGAATAGGCGACATCTGGTGATCAAGGGGGGGGGCTTGCCTGGTTGCTCTGGCAAGAAGGAGGGGTCGTCAACTCCGTAGTCGAACTGGGCAGCAGCAGTGTCGGTCTCGTAGTCTACCGGAGAGAAGAGGGGGAAGAAACAATGAATACAATGCAAACAAATGCATATCGATGCATGGCATGACAAGTAACGATGCTAGGTGTGCCCAATCGCGGTAGTAGGTGATACCGACGAAGGGGGAAAACATCCGGGAAAGTATTCCCGGTGTTTCGCGTTTTCGGACCGGTGAACCGGAGGGTGAAAGTTGCGTGTTTGGTATGTTACAGGTGTGTGGTGGACGAACGGGCTGCGTATCCGGGTTCGTCTCGTCGTTCTGAGCAACTTTCATGTAGAAAGTATTTTCATCCGAGTTACGGATTAGAAGATATGATTTTCTAAAGATTTAAATCATTTTCTGATTTTATTTATTCATTTAAATCCAACCTTATCCAAAACAGTGTTTGCTGACGTCATCATGACGTCAGCAGTCAACAGGGGCGTTGACTGGTCAAACTGACGTGTGGGTCCAGCGGGGCCCACCTGTCATACCCTGTTTAGGCTAATCAGGTTTTAGCTAAACTAATCAAAGTTTAATTAGACTAATTAGTTAATTTGATTAATCTAATTATGATTAATTAACTTAATTAATTCCTTAATTAATTAATTAATTAATTTTATTTTTATTAATTTTAATTCCTTTTTTTATTAATAAAACGTTCTGGGGCCGTGGGGCCCCCATGTCATTGGCACTGAGTGCCCAGTCAGCATTGTTGACCACGGTTAACGTGGTCAACCGAGTCCAGGGGGGCCACGGGCAGCGACCCAGAGGCGGGCCACGTCGGTGCCAGGTCAGCGCCGGCGCCGGAGCAACGCCGGCGAGGCCATCCGCGGCGGCCGAACGCCGGAGATGGCCGGAATCTTCGCCGGCGGCGAGTGGAGGCGGTGGTGGCGTTCGGGTGGTTGCGGGAACGGGGCTACGGGGCGCAGGGGGCGTGGCCAGGGACGGGGCGAGAGGGAGGCGCGGGGTGCGGCAGTGCGCAACCCGGCGTGGCGGCGACGGCGGCCCTCGGGCGCGGGCGTGCTCGCCGGGGCCGTGGCTCGGTGGTGGCGATAAGGGGCGCGGCCGGCATGGGGCTACCCGAGCGGTGCTGAGGCGAGGAGGAGCTCCGTGTGGGAGGTCCGGCGAGGGAGGGAAGGTACACGGGCGCGGCCGGATCCGGCGACCGGGGCAGAGGGGGAGGAGCGGGGCGATGCTCACGGTGGGGGGGGGGGCGCGTAGGGTCTAGGCAGCGTGCTCGGGGGCGGTCGGGGACGACCGGCGAGGAGGAGGGCGGGGAGGCGTTCGGCGGTGACAGGGCGGTCCGGCGTGTGGCGGCGGTCTCCTCCCGATCCAGATCGGGGGGGGGGGAGGGAGGATATTTCGGGGGGAGTGGGGGAGGCTGTCGGTGGGGAGTGGGGGGGAGTGGATAAGGGAGAGGAGTGGGGGGGGGGCGACCTGGGCCGGCCTGGTCGGCCCGATGGCCAGCTGGGCCGCGGTCCAGCAGGGGGGGCTTCTCCTCCTTTTCTTTTTTTTTCTTTTTTCTTTTGTTCTGTTTTCTTTTCTATTTTCTTTCTGTTTGAAATCATTCTAAACTATTTAGGCCTTTTATAAAAATGTGTTTACCTCACCACAATTACCTTTGTAATATTTGACAATCACCGAACATTTTAGTCTTAATTTTTGGAAACTTTTATTGTTATCATTAACTTGCATTTGAATTTCAAAACAGTTTTGAATTAACCTGAGATTAACTACAGTGACAGAGGTGACGTGGCACCATCAACGTGAGTTTACTGTAGCATGATTATCCGGGCGTTACAGTACGTGAGCTAGCTCCCACCTGCCTGCCTTCTTAAAGCCAGCTTGGTGACCTTGGTCACCAGGTTCATGTCGCGTCGCACCATGTAGCTAGCTAGCGATGTTATTGCCGAGGGAACTTGAGCACGCACCACGCAGTCAAGCTGCAGGCGGGCTCGTCTGTCTGGTCTCGGGTGTACACCAGTACACGCACACAGCCTCGCGCACCTCCTGCCGGCCATCGCTGTGACTGAACTCACCGGCACGCGAGTCCTCAATTTGGCCGTCGCTCGCCGTGGTGGCCTACCTAGCCGGAGACGATGAATGAGGAGGCCGCGGTGGGAGGATCCTGAAGAAGGGGCAGAGCTCGAATAGTGAGGAACAGGTCTCGAGAATGGTCGGCATGACCCAGTCCCAGTGACAGAGTTGTTGTGTGCTCGGCCACCGTGCACGCAGCGGCCATGGCATGGCGGGAGCGGTGCTAGCAGCTGGGCGCTCGAGCAGTGGCCCCCGAGGACGACGGGCCCACTACCTCGCGGCGGCCGACACTAATTGCTCCTGCGTAAACTGGGCGAGTGCGCCATGCACGCACATCAACTTGGCAGAGTGCGGGGATCCGGCCGAGGAGCCAGAGGGAGAGGCGCCGTGCCAAGTCCCTGTCGTCTTTGTCGTTCTTCTTTCAGAGCCCGAGGTAGAGAAGGCCGGCGAAGGGAACAAGCGGGAGCAGCGCTGCGAGCTCCATGCATTGATTGGTTTACTGCAGTGCCGAGTTGCATGAAGAGGGCCATGAACTTAGATGATATGACTTGGCGGGGGGTTCTGTGCAAAATAGTGCTTACATGGCAGTGGTCAAAGCGCCATACCAGTCGGTCAACAGGGTCAGAGGTCAATAGGACCTCCCATGAACCATATATAAAAGATTTAAGACTGCGATGTGCATTTTCATGGATTTGGTACTTACTTGACATTTCTGCAAAAGAATTAGGACCGCGCATGTATTTTACTCTAATATGTATGAGCAGAAACTATGATGTAAGAAAATTGATAGGCACTGAGAGATTAATTCGGGAGAAGGTCACGAGGGATAGGGGATGAGAATCGTCGGTCTTGATCATGTAGTAGTTGGAATGCAATCTGGACGCTGGTTAAAATATTAATTAATGGCGTGGGAGCATGCACGCAATGGGCCACAATCAGCTCGTGAGAGAGAGAGAAAGATAGGGAGAGATACAGTTAACATAGGTTATTATTTATGACTGTAGTGGTAATATGGCAATGTTGAGGCGGACAATCTGCATGTTAAGAAAACGGTTTTGCTATTTAACAGCCGTCTGTTTTTCAATTCTTTGTCACTCGAATTTGTACCCGTCTGATCTCGCGCTGAGATTCACGCTGACAGTTGTTGTTTCGGTCGCAGGTTTCTTTTGTCGGGTGCGGTTTTCTTTTGTCGGGCTCTGCTTTATTTCGGGTCTGCTCGTTACCATCTCCCCTGCATGTGACGTTTCCTTTTCCCTTTTCCCTTTTCAAAATTTTCCCCATTTCATTTGGGTTGTACTGTTTCGAAAGGAAAGAGGGGCAGAGGGGGAGCGATAGGAGGAGGCGCTCGAGCGGCAGAGGACTTGAGGCGATTCCATCGGGTTCATGGCGTTTCCGAGATCCCTCTCTACCGGAGCTTGATTCTTCTCTTTGATTCCCTACTCCCCTGGTTAGTTCTTCTTGTCTATCTCCCTTCCCGTGTGCGATTTGCCATGGTTGTGGTTGTGTAGCTTCCAGATCTAGCCGTTCGTGCGTTTGTGTTGTAGATTTTGTTGCTGTTCGAGTATTTAGCTGTTGGTTCTGCTTCGTGGTCCGTGTAGTTTCCTGTGGATCCCGTGTGTTTGCGTCAGTTGTTAGTATTTGTGTGTTAGCCCCTAGCTTTGTGATTGCGCTGTTACGTTTTAGGTATGCTCGTTTTGATCCTTTCGTTGTAGCCGCTATTTGGTTGCTCGTTTATGAATTTTTGATTGATATGTTAGTGCTCTGCTAGGGTGAGGGTTTGTGATTTTGCAGGTGATAGGCATGTCTCTGTGTTGAGTCTTCTGGATCGTCCCCTGCAGTTGTAGTTTCAAACATCTGATAGGGTCAGGTTTAGGTAGCAGTGCTTTTTTAGGGTTGGTTTTCTTTTGTGTATGAGTTCTTTTAGAGTTTGCAGTGCTATTTTCTTGGTAGTTCATGGTTCTTTTCCTCCATAATCCCCTGCGTTCTAGCACTGCAACTAGGTCTGCTAGTGTGTGTCATTTTTTTCTATATGTTTTCCTTAAATTTCAGTGGATTTTAGCTCTGAATTGCAGTGTAATATCCGAGTATTTCCATGTAATGTAGTCCCTCAGTTTTGCATTGTATTGTTCTTTAGTGTCTTTGTAATCCCCGTCTGAATTATTTGCTACAATTCTTGAGCTTTTGGTCTGTAATCCCCGGTTTAGACCTAGCACTATAAATTGTGTAGCTTTGCTTTGTAATTCATGTGCTTTCTGACTGAAGTAGCTTACTCTGTAATTTTCATCGGTTTTGCACTATACACTGCAACAACCATGGCAATTACACTGTAATTTGCATTGCACTGAAAATAGTCTGTAAGTAATTAAACTGTAATTTTCCTCTATGTACACTGTAATATCCATGGTAATTACATTGTAATGTCCCTCAATATACACCGTAATATTCATGGTAATTACAATGTATTTCCCTCAATGTACACTGTAATTTCCATATAGTACTTACACTATAATTTCCCTCAATGTACACTGTAATTTCTGTATAGTTTTTACACTGTAATTTCCCTCAATGCACACTGCAATATGCATGGTCACTACTAGGGAAAAGGCTAGTAGCAGCGCGGGTTTTAGGTGTATCAGTAGTGCGCGGACCGGCGCTACTAATAAGGCGCTACAGCTAACACATAGCAGTAGCGCGTGCTCACCAGCGCTACTGCTACACAAGTGTAGCAGCAGCGCGCTTAGTGGAAGCTCACTACTGCTAATAGCTATAGCGCGCTTCTTCCGTGAGCGCTACTGCTACTACCGCGCTGTTGCTAACTTTTCTCCACTCGCTACTGCTAATTTTAGTAGTTTTTTGTTTTTTTCGGTATATTTGTTTTGTATTTGAACAGGCTTTATAGAAGAATCTTTAGCACATACAAATGTCATCATGATACACATACGAATGCCTGTGAGACCACAGATGTAATCATAGCATATACATACAAATAGTCTCATCATAATCATCATCCAACACAAAGTGGTCTCTCGTCATCATCTCGAAAATAGCAATACAAGTCTTGATTACCTGCAAATACATCGTCATCCATCTAAACAATGATATACGCGAGAAGAGCTATCACTTTGAGTACATGAGTTCGTATCCCTCTCTCGCATTAGCGTGAACCTAAACTAACTACTGCCTGTCGCTCGGAAACCGGAAACCGGTACACCTGGGCCTGACACTCCGGCCACTTGTCGTATATATACTCCTGGCGTAGCACTTCTTCGCCATCTATGATCTATGCACCTGCATCGTCACATGAGTCGATGATATGCAACATATATAGTTGAGCAACAGAAAGAGACAGACTTGGCAAAAATAGAAACAACATATCATAAGCATAAATAACAAAGTTCATCGTACCCCAAAATGCCCTAACTAGAGTGATTTTCGCTAGTCGAGGAGGAGGACGGTTTAATTACATCACAAATAAAGTTTCACCGTGCATAACTCAAAGTTTTGTCATACAGAAAGTATGGACTAAACGGACACATTGTCATATATCGACAATCACTCCAACATGTCGTTCCATCCATCCAAGTCAGGGAGATAGTCCTTGAGCTTAGTGAAAGGCTTCATGTCGAGACGCTGAGAGGCTATCCATGTTCGGACGTCTTCCCGCGACATTTGTCCTTCTCCGTAGAACATCCCTGTTTTTCGACGACCTCCTTCATGATGATTTGGGCAAGTTCGCGTTGGATGTTATAGAACTCAGCTCGAAGTCGATGATCCTCGATATCTCCTATGTCCTTTGCCCATTGCAGAATATGGGCATCGCCGGATCTAGGTGACATGCGAAGGTTCTGGTGATCCCGTCTGTACTCCAGCATGTGGTGTAGGACATAGAATCCATCATTAAGAGAATCGTTCGGTTGCTGGATGCAGCAGAAGTCGGTCTTATGGCCGAAGGCGGCCCTGCCGCCCCTTGTCTTCTTGTCCCTGACCTCTCCACCCCTTGCTTGGTAGTAAAACATAGCACTGTCGAGAACATCCTTGATGTGGGTGTAATCCTTTTTGTGAATGTTCTTCGACGAGTCCAAGTAAAGAGCGTGGGAGAATCGGGGGTAGAGGATGATGAGGACGGCGCGCCCGCCGCTGCGCAAAATAAGTACACCTCAAATTAATTAGCCTCCACCGTGCAAATGAATGATTGAAATCGAAGGAAGGATAGCAGCGCGGATGACTTACACGGGATGATAAGGCACGAGAATCGCCTCCTTGTCCTTATTGGCGAGCATGAAATTGACGATGTAATCCCACGCGTATTCACGGTGCTTTGCGCAGACTCCCAAGAAGCCCTCGTGCATGTAGTATGGGTCAGCGACACAGATATGAGATATCTGCTCAACCCCGATGATGTAGTTCATGTGCAAGGCATAAAGGCGGACAAACGTAAAATCCAGCTTCTTCACGTGAAACATGTCGAATATGTAATCGAATCGGAGGAAGAACTTATCCGCGGGGAAGCTGTCGACGTACGACATTTGCTGCGCAACGTTAACCACGTAGAGTGGATATCCTGGATCTTTCGAGGCGATGAGGCCTTTCTCTACCCGTAGCACATCGTCATGAAGTCTCCTTAGATCGCCGAATCTGGCCCATAGCGCTATTGCAGGTAGGATTGGTTGACCGGGGATATGCCATTTATCCGCATCGGGGATATCTATACGGTCCTGAAGCCGAGGCTGCTGAGGCGGCTGGATCATAGAATCAGCTTTTTTGCCTTTCCTCGCTCTCTTCCTAGACTTCTTTACTACCGGAAGGTCGTCCATAATACATTGAGACGGCAATTCAGGCACCGACTCATGACGCTCAAACCCTAAGGAGGCGCCAGTATAGACATACTATTCAGCGCCATCGTCGTCCTCATCCTCATCCATGGCGACGTCATCAGCGACTAATGGAGCCTCCTCCTTACCCCGTCCGCTATCACCCAACCCGACACCCGACGCTAATTGGGTAGGTGGGTGTTGATGTTCATACCTTGCTGAGGCTGCGTGCTCGTGGGTGTGCTCCCGGCCGCCTCCAGACGAAGCAGACTCTTTGGCCACAACAGCACCCACCCATTACAACAATCACCAAGCCACCGTGGTGTCTCGTCGTCCTCCCCCGCTAGTATTGGAGGAGGCAAAATCTCGTGGCGTGTTTGACACTGGCCATGGAAACCTTGAAGACGTTCGGGGGGATCGGCCGGCTGTGGAACAATGGTTCCTTCGGCTTCATTATCGTCGCCTTCCCCACGTCCACCTTCTGGTCGCCGATGGTGTACAATATGGTGCACGGGGTTTCGTCGGCCTGCAAAGAAAAGTCTGCGACGTGAGACATCCGAAAGGCAACGAAAACGGGAGATTATACATTTATATTGAAGGGGGCCGGTGTGACAGATACCATGAGGGCGTCGAGCTCAGCCAAAGATGAAGCACCACCGAGCATGTCCGGTGCGGGAGCCGGTGCGGGAGCAGGTGCGGGAGCCGGTGCGGGAGCAGGTGCGGCAGCCGGTGCGGGAGCAGGTGCTGGTGCAACGCTAGTCGAGCTGCTCCCCAAGAAGTCGGCAAGGGGAAAGTCCTCTGGATTTTTTTCTGGATTTTGCCTTGTCCAAGTGATAACGCCCGTCACCAAGGAAGTAGACAAATCTGCAACCACCTGTTTTGCGGCAGCTACCACTGTTGCGACTGTTTGAGATGATTTCTTCACAACCGCAACCTCAACCTTCTTGTTGATGTTTTCTTCAGTTCACCTCCATCTTTCCTTTCTCTCCTCCATGGTCTCACGGTAGTACTTCTTCCACATGGCGCCGTCTCCGACACCGTGCACGTGTCCATACAACGGTCGAGTATCCACTGGTTGTCGTTTCAATATGTTCAACGACCGGTTGAATGGAGTGTCCCATTTGGGCCTCGCCAATGCCTCAGACGGCGAGTCGCTTCCGGCCGCAATCTGGTGATGCTCTCTTTGCAAAAGGCACAAGGATCGTTTACAAATATGACTAATGTGTGCAGTCGAATTGATCAGAAACTAAAATTACCAGCAGTCTCATGAACTCCATAATGACCGGTGTTGTCTCGTAAACCTTGTTCATTGGGTCCCAACGGTGCCGGGCATTGAGGCCGTCATGCTCCTGCGAGACGGTGAAATCCGCCAAGGGGTCTGGGATGCCAAGACTCGCGGCTTCCGCGTCCTCCTTGGCCCATTTGGACCTCTTTCCGCCGTAACCACGGCTTCCGAGGTGGTGGCTCCCAATGTTCCTCTCTTGAAGCCCCTTCATGTACTGAGACTTTTTTTGGCAGCTTCGGCCTCGCAAGCCTCCTTGAATATTTGAAACTGCTCTTCCGTGATTGTCGGATTATCCTTTACAATCTCGGAGTAGGGTTCCTTCTTGTCGATGATCTTTGCTTTCACTCGATTTTTCCAGGCGGCCAACGCGTTGCTAAACTTGGTCATGGCGTGTTTGTTTATCTTCTTCATTGCCGGGTCCTCATCTGGATCTTCATAATCCTTCTCATTCCGGCCCGGGAACAAGAACATCTAGTGAAACTTCTTTAGGAGGGAGCTCCTCATATTTTTTATCTTCGGTAGTTTCTCATCGTTGATGGTGGCGGTTGTCCGTACGATGCAGCCTATTTGATTGTCGTAGCATCGACGCGCTTCCTCGGGCGCCTTTGGCTCAAAATTGCCGTCATCCACCTCCGTGACCACCAGTCTAGTAGTCTTGAGTTTGTTAGGAAGTCGTTGCCTCTTTGCTTTCTGTTCTACACCGGCTCCGCTCCACGAGGCAGCGCCGGTCTCAGTCTCAGCGCCAGTCTCGATGCCGGTCTGAGTCTCAGCGCCGGTCTCAGTCTCAGCACCGGTCTCAGTCTCAGCGCCGGTCTCAATGCCGGTCTGAGTCTCAGCGCCGGTCTCAGTCTCAGCACCGGTCTGCGTGTCGGTCTCAGTCCCCGATGCCACCGGTTGATTGTCGGCAAGGCTAAAAAATCCGTCTGCCGCCCAGTAGACGTCGGCGCAATCACCAGAACCCTGTCCTTCATCGTTGCTAGCCATGTTTCCTACGATTAAATCTAGTAAATTAATTCTAGACCTGATAAAATGAATAATGACATACAAAAGGCCTATGTTTTGTAGGAACGTTGACTCCTTCCTGGTGCGGAAATTCCCGGGCACTCGATATGTCCTTGTTTGTAGCACAAGTCATGCCGAAATTCACGGAAAATTTCGGCATGACCTTTGCTAAAAAGTGGACAAATTGAGACCTAAAATTTGCCAGAACGGAGATGAATCAACATTCCGGCAAAACATATATAGGCCACTCAGCTTCATTCAAACAACAAAGCCACTTGGGCACAAACAACATGACCACTTCAATGAAAGGATATAATCAACAATAAAAGTCTAGGAAGGATCGTCTTTAAAATAAAACTTTCCTAAATAACCTAGATAATTAACCTAATTAAACTAGTTAACCTGACTAGTTCTCTGTCAAAGCCCTAACTAAATTTTTGCACTAACCTAGGTAATTAACCTAATTAAACTAGTTAACCTAACTACTTCTCTGTCAAAGCCCTAACTAAATTTTTGCCCTAACCTAGATAATTAACATAATTAGACTAGCTAACCTATGCATGAGAGAGAGGAGGGGTGGGGGCTTACAGAGAATGGCTTCGGTGGTGGCGAGGGAGGCAGTGGTGGCGAGGGAGGCAGTGGCGTCTCTGGTGACGGCGAGGGAGGCAGTTGTGGCGAGGGAGGATCCGGTGGCGTCGACGGCGGCTCCAGTGGCATTGATAAGGCCGCACGGCTCTGTGGCATTGGGGGCTGCTCCGGTGGCGTCGACGGCGCACGGCTCTGGTGGCTCCGGGGGTGTCGACGTCGGCAGGAGACGGCGGCGAAGTGGGGCGACGGCGAATCGGGGAGACGGCGGCGGGGTGGGTCGGGAGATTTGGGGGGCAAGTGGTGGCCGGGGGGGAAACGGTTTTTTTGGTTAAGTCAAAACTAGCGGTAGCGCGTTTCGCAGAACGCGCTATAGCTAAGGTAGCTATAGCGCTTTTTCCAAAACGCGCTACTGCTATACATATATAATTTTCTCTCTTTTTTATTTCTTTTTCTGTTTCTATAGCGGGGGTCCTGGAAACGCGCTGCAACTGCGTTAGCTACAACGCCTCTTACTAACACACGCTACAGCTAAGCCTTTCTCTGTTTTTTTGTTTTTTCATTTATTTTGCTATATATTTTATTTTTTTTCTTTCTCCCTTTTCTGTTTCTTTCATTTTCATTTACTTTTCTATTTGTTTTTCATTTTATTTTATTTCCATTAGCAGTAGCGCTATTACAGGGAAACGCGCTGCTACTCATGCCCTAGCGATAGCGCGCTTCCTGCAAGGCCGCTACTGCTATGCGTAGCCCATCGTTCCAGCAATAGGAATATTAGTAGTAGCGCTTTTACGGGCACACACGCTACTGCTAGGATCGTATCTGCAGCGCGGTTTATTCTGAACCGCTACTGCTATCTAGCACTAGCGCCCTTTTTTAACCCGCGTTGTTGCTAAATTTCTGTGTATAAGGTTTTCCCTAGTAGTGTGGTATTTACACTGTAATTTCCCTCAGATTTCTCTTAATTTTCCTATAGTATTTTATACTATAATTTCCCTCAATGTACACTGTAATATGCTTGGTATTTTCACTGTAATTCTCCTCAGATTTTTGTCGGTGTAATTTCCCTAAAGTAAACTGTATAATTGCTCTGTAATTCATTTGATTTTTGCACTGTAATCTCCCATTTCTGATTTTCACTGTAATTCATGTGCTTTCTTGGTTGTATGCCATTGATGACTCTGTAATTTGTGTCAGGTTTACACTGTAATTTCTTCGGTTCTTGAGTGTAATTTCCATTAGTCTACACCGTAATTGGTGTCTCTTGGTTGTGTTATGCGCTGGGGTTGTGTATTAGCCGGGATCTGACATCTATGGATGGGAGGGGTAGTACAAGGTGAGGTCTGGGACGTGTGTTTGGGCCTTTTCATGGGTTGCAAGTTCAAGGTCAGTTGTTTGCTGCTTTTCCTCTCCTTTTAGTTGTCAGGTGCTTTGTGGTCGCCGTGTCATTCAGTTTCTTTTCGATTAGTTGAGAACCGGGTCACAATTTTAGCCCAATAAGTTTTTATGGAAATACATACAAAGATCGGTAGTAACTGGACATACATGTGTCAACAGAACATTGGTCAGGAAATTTGAATGATACCCAATTAGAAATCAGTCAAATGCTAGATAGACATTGTCACAGCCCTAGAATTTGATTGCAATTAGTTTCATAAGCATCCATGCATCATGTCTATATTTGTTTGAAATTTTAAATGGGGATGACAAGCCCTAGCACTAAATGAAATGCAATTAGGATCAAAATAAAATATTTTCAATGAACCCAGAATGCCCTTTAGAAAAGTTAATTATTTTTTATAAAGGTGAAAACCTCTGCGAAAAATGATGCACATATTTTTAGGCCATTCTGGATTTTTGAATAACTCATATTGTATTTGAATTGGGGCATTTAAATACTATTAATATTTTTAAATGCTCCAATAATTTTGAAAATAGTTAAGGGCCTCTGTAATAATTCATTTAATGCCCACAATTATTTTCAGGATTTATTAAAATGATTTGGGTTATAAACTAAATCAAAACAAAATAACATAAATAGAAAACAGAAACAAAAATAAAAGAGAGAGAGAGAGAAGGACTACCTGGCCAGCTACCTGTAGCAGCAGCCCACCTGGAGGCCCAGCCCACCAAGGGCAGCGATGTCTTCTTCCTCCTGCCAGGAGGAGAAACAGCTGCGTGCGGCGCGCACAGCCACCCATGGCCACCTCCTGCCTCCCTGCTGGCCTCCCCGGCGCCTCAGAGACGCCATGCAGCACCCTGGCTCACTCCCTCACTTCCCCCATCTCTCTGGTGCCTCTCTCCCCTTCCAGCCCCTGCTCCCCGCGACCACCCAAGAGCCCCGCTGGCCACCACTGCCGCTCGCGTGGCTATCGCCATCCCCTTGTCGCGCTACCATGCCCGGGAGCTCCGCGCCGACCTCGTACGCGTCCCCATCGTCGACAGCAACCAGACGAGCACAACATGGCCGCCATCGGCGCCGTCTTCGTCCTCTGCACCAACGGCCGTCCTCGTCGATTCGCAGCAACCCGACCGTCCCTGACCTCACTGACGACGCCATCAGATGCGCTGTGAGCTCCGCCGCATCTCCCCTCTCTCCATTTGCTCGCCCCCATGCCGTAGTGTCATTCCCCGCCGTCAGCAAAGCTCGCTGGTGCTGCGTCCGTCATCACCGCCGGTAGCAACCCCACCTAGCTAACCCGAGCACGCAGGCGTGCTCAGGAAGCTCCCAGGAGCCCAACGCAGCCATCAGCTCGCTCGCTAGTGCGCTGCGGTCCTCGCGCCCGTGGAGCCATAGCTCCGGCCACCGCCTCGCTCGCCACCGACGCTGCTCCTGGCCGCCCTGCAGCCTCTCGTCCGGTCCTTTAGATGCGGACAAGCAAGAGCTCCTCCCCAGTGCCCTCAGCGCACCGCACCGCTGCCCCTAGCGCCACTCCGGCGAGCCACCGCCGCTCTGGTTCGTCGCCGTCGTCAAACCGTCGGCGGTTCTGACGTGGCACCATCACTAAACTCTAATGACGCTGCAAATTAACCCACAGACCCACTTCATATGGCCCCACGCCCTTAATTAACAATAGTGTAGTTTCTGATTAGTTCTAACCTAAACACAGTGGACCCCACACGTCAGTTGACCGGCTGACGCCACCGTTGACCTGGCCCCACCTGTCTGTGAGACAAACTGGCACCGGGTCACTGACCTGGACCGACCAGTTGACTTGCTGACGTGGTGCTGATGTCACTCTGATGTCATAAATCTTTTTCTGGAATTAAAATAAATCAGAAATGATTCATAAATTTGAAAAAATACCCCAAACTTCAAAATTTCATAATAATTCAACCGTAACTCCAAATCAAACAAATTATATATGAAAAATTATCAGAAAAATTCAAGGAATCCATCTGTACCATTTTCATGCATGTTTAAGCAAGTTAACCTCACTGTTTAGGATGAAACATGATTAGGGCAAATTTCATAATAGGTTTGGAGTTGGAATTTGATGTAGTTTTGAATTCCACTTCAATTAAAATGACTTTCTGTTGCATTAGCCCAAACACCAGCAGGTTGCCATGTGATGATCATACATCATATTGTTGCATTGCATTGATTGTGTTTCTTCCTTGTTTGCCAGTGTTTGTCCCCTCTCAGTAGACGTGGTTTCGACGATGTGATCGATGACACCGATGAAGAGCTATACTATCTTCAGAAGTGACAGGCAAGCAAAATCCCCTTGTTCATTCCGATACAATCCCACTCTCTCGCTCCTGATCTCTTTTACTGCATTAGGACAACAGTGATTCAGTTGTTACGTGCTGCGGTAGTTGAACCCCTTTCCTTTGCATGACCTGTCATTGCCACAGTAAATAGATGAAACCCACTAGCATGAGTAGGAGTTGTTTGAGCCCTGATGTGCCTACTCATTCATGCTTGTTGTCATTCCTACTACTGCTTAGAGTTGAGTCAGGTCTGATTCATCGGGAATGAATTGGAACATGGTGAACATGTCTTACTGTTGAGAGCTAAGTGTGTGAACACGATTTGGTAAAGGTAGCGATGAGAGGCCATGTAGGAGTACATGGTGGGTTGTCTCATTGCAGCCGTTCTCGGGAACTGAGTTCTGTGTTTATGATCCATGAATAGTTACTACCACACATTGGGTTACGGTAACTCAGCCCCTCTCGGCTTATTAATCAACTTGATCTCTGTCCAGGAGTTGTAACTAGTTTCTGGTGTTTGTAGGTAGTGTTAGTAGTCTACCAAGTGGCACCCGGTATAGGTGGGCTTGGGACAGACTAGGCACAGTGGCACAGTGTACCAAGTGGCACCCGGATGGTGGGCTTGGGAACCCTGCACACATCGTTTGGGGCCGTGAGCGACACTCCGGCCGGATTTCCTTGCGGATGGAACCTGAATAGGCAATAAACCTGGACTAGAGACTTGTTGGTTAGTCAGGTCGTGGCCGACTCCCTTGCCCGGCTTCTGCTTGAAGGTTGCCGAGGTACATGACGTGTACAGGGCGATAAGTAGCAAGAGCGTGTGTGAAGAAGTACACCCCTGCAGGGTTATCATTATCTATTCGAATAGCCGGATTCCTCGGATATGGAAACTTGGACCCCTTGCATAGTTCATAGACAAGTGAAAGTGGATACTCTAAAATGCGCAAGATAAGCTTGAGTGCTATGGATGGTGTTCTCGTAGGAAGACGGGAGCGGATCCATAGTGGTGTATTGATATGATGAATATGTGGACTCGTGTGCGCCACCTCAAAAGAGTTACTTGCAGTCGTAGTTCAGGATAGCCACCGAGTCAAAGATGGCTTGCTGCAGTTAAACTCCACCACCCCCTTTGTTGATACTGATGCATATGTAGCTAGTTCTGATGTAAGTCTTGCTGGGTACATTTGTACTCACGTTTGCTTATTTTATGTTTTGCAGAGAGACTTCAGTCTCGCTAGTAGTTCCACGTGGACTTCGACGTTTAGCTTGTTACCTCAGCTACGATCTTGTACCCTTGGGAGGGTCTTGTAGATAGTCAGGCTTCTGAGCCTTCTTCATTTATAGTTGTCTGTACTCAGACAAGTTAAGCTTCCGCATGTGCTTGTTGCTTGTATGCTCTGTATGTTGGGTCATGAGACCCATGTTTGTAATTCTTGGCTCCTCGGAGCCTAATGAATAAATACTCTGAGTCGTAGAGTCTTGTTGTGATGCCATGTTGTATTGCACATATTGAGCATATTGTGTGTATGATTGAAATGCTTGGTATGTGTGGGATCCGACAACCTAGTTGTTTATCCTTAATAGCCTCTCTTATGGGGAAATGTAGTCTTGTGCTTCCATGAGCCATAGTAGTCCGCTACAGCCCGGTTCACCGGAGTCCTGCTAGCCCAGCACTACTGCTCTGAAACATTTGACTGGCCGACATGTGATTCACTTCGTTCCTGTGTCTGTCCCTTCGGGGAAATATCACGCGGTGACATCCGGAGTCCTGTTAGCCCAGTGCTACAGCCCGGATTCGCACGCTGCTGACCGACATGCTCGATGTTGATTCATGTATGCCTGTCCCCATAAGTTAGTGCCACTTTGGGTTCACGACTAGTCATGTCGGCCCGGTTTCTCTGTCATATGGATGCTAGCGACACTATCATATACGTGAGCCAAAAGGCGCAAACGGTCCCGGGCCATGGTAAGGCGACACCCGTGGGAATACCGTGCGTGAGGCCGCAAAGTGATATGAGGTGTTACCGGCTAGATCGATGTGACTTGGAATCGGGGTCCTGACAGACACTCCCTAAGAAAATGCATTGTAGTAGGGAGCAACTTCTTAACAATGTAAGATTTCGACATGCCCAGCGAGCTTACCACCACCCATGGGAGGAGACTATGGTCGGCATGCACAGGATATGATGGCGATGAAGAACACACACTGATGCACACCTGCATGTAAGCAAGTTGCCTAACGCTGCATCTCACCAATGTCGCACCGAACACGACCTTAGCAGCGGCAACAATCATCTGCGCTAGACCAAACATGTGTTGGAAATATGAGCAAATTACTACAAGATTTCATCCGAATAAACAGAAGATAAATCATGACCACAGCAGCAAAGATTAAACTAATCATACGAACTAGCATAGCAGATGAACATGTCACATCTAGGGCACATACTAGAAGCATGAATTCTACCATGATCTCGAACAGGAAGGATAGAATCACATACGGTGCAGCTGGTGCAGCACCGCCGGCGTTGACGTTGTCGCCCATGTCGTCGAGGACGAGGTTGCCGAGGTCGGGGAAGAAGTCTTCGTTCGCGAAGTCATCGCTGCCAGCAGTCGCGCGAGTGCGCTCCCCAAAAACCTGATCGCCCCTCTCCCGTACAGGATCACGAGAGGCGGGGTTTCGGAGGCCTGGTGTCCCTTCTCGCGGTGCACGCCGGAAGGAGGGATGGAGAAGACTTGCTTGGCGGTGCAACGATCTGGAACGATGGTGAGAAACCATACGAAGCGGTGGCGACTAGGGTAGACGTCTGCCTGACTATATAGTGCGGGCCGGGTAGGTCGTGGGAGTAAACACCACATCCGAGTCGTCACGATCCAAAAGAATCGGAAACGGTTCAGTAATTAACGCATCCGTTAATTATTAATTAATGACTCATTAATTTTCCCATGCAGCAAAAATATAGACAACGTGCATAGCTCTGTCCTCGGCTCGGCTCAATCCCGCAACCCGCGGCGCGTCGTGACGAGGCGTGGCGTGGCGAGGCGAGCGAGGAGGAGGAGCGCGCATGTAGGTCTCCTCTTCTCATGCTCATACAAGTGGTAGAAGAGCTCACCTTATAAAGAGGTGCAACTCTCTCTCAACTTCCGGGGTGGGACTAAACTTTAGCCTCACTCACTCCACTCACATGTGTGCATGAATGGGCCAAGAGAATTTCAGAATTTTAGTTGGGCTTTGGGCCAAAGGCCTACTAGCAAAATTCCAACAATCCCCCACAAAGTCTCATTGGCACATCTCATCATTTAGTTCCAAAACATTGTTTTATATATCGGTGCTTAGTGGAGACTGTGAAGTTGAACTTCCACTTAGAAATTTATGCTACACTAGATCACAACTTGAATAGTGGACTATGCCTTGAACTACAAGTTTTCTGTGAAACTAGTTTCACACAAATTCTTGACCGATACTGGGCTGCCGCAAGGCTTCCCCGCGGGTGGAGCGTATACGTCATACTCCAGGGCCTTTCATGAATTTATTAGAGAACACCCAATTCTCACAGACTGCGACGTTAACAGTCAAATTCATATAGGTGTGTTCCTCAGAAGATGTTCTGCAGGACAACATCTCTGCTTACCCGAATAAGCCACTTGGAACACATTAAGATAAGTATCAACCTGCCATGCAGATCAGGAGAGTATTGCATCTTCACGGAGTGGGATAATTAATATAGGGATACTCTCCTCCCAGCTGACCAACAGCTTGTCTCCCACTTCTACTTCACGGGATCTCCGATCACATAGAGTGGGTTACCACTATGGACAACTCATGCGGTGGGTCTCAAACCCATCTCCATCGATGCATTATCTATCACATTACGTGATAGACCCTTTGTGAAGGGATCTGCCAAGTTTTTCGACGTTTGGATATAATCCAACGTAATAACTCCGGAGTTCCTCAATTTTCTGACAGATTTTAGTCTCCTCTTCACATGCCTTGAGGACTTCATATTGTCCTTAGAACTGTTTATCTTGACGATCACAGTTTGATTATCACAGTTCATCAGGATAGGGGGTATTGGTTTTTCAACCATAGGTAAGTCCATCAAGAGTTCACGAAGCCACTCTGCTTCAACAGTGGCAGTGTCTAATGCTGTGAGTTCTGCTTCCATAGTTGACCTCGTTAAGATGGTCTGCTTGCAAGACTTCCAGGAAACAGCGCCACCACCAAGTGTAAAAACATAACCACTTGTGGCCTTAATCTCATCAGCATCAGATATCCAGTTTGAGTCACTATAACCCTCCAGTACCCTTGGATACCCGGTGTAGTGAATCCCATAGCTCGCGGTGCCTTTCAAATAGCGCATAACTCTCTCAAGCGCATGCCAATGATCATCTCCCGGTTTTGACACAAACCGACTCAGCTTGCTCACAGCAAAAGAGATGTCAGGCCTCGTGGCACTCGCCAAATACATAAGCGAGCCAATAATCTGAGAATACCTCAGTTGATCTCTAGCAATCCGTCGATTCTTTCGAAGCAACACACTAGCATCATATGGAGTTGGAGAAGGCGTGCAGTCGCTATACCCAAAACGACTCAAGACCTTTTCCACATAATGAGACTGAAGCAGTGTGATCCCACCATTCTCATCTCTCAACAGCTTGATGTTTAAGATAACATCAGCTACTCCTAGATCCTTCATCTCAAAACAGCGAGATAAGAAATCCTTAACCTCCTTGATTAAATCAAGTTTGGTTCCAAAGATCAATATGTCGTCGACATACAGACAAAGAATAACTCCTTCGCCCCCACCATAGCGATAGTACACGCACTTGTCACCATCGTTTACTACAAAGCCGACAGCAGTTAATGTTCTTTCGAACTTCTCATGCCACTCCTTAGGAGCTTGTTTAAGGCCATATAAAGACTTTAATAACTTGCACACCTTTCCTTCCTGACCAGGTACTACAAAACCATCTGGCTGATCCATGTAAATTTCCTCCTTCAACTCTCCATTGAGGAAAGCCGTCTTAACGTCCATTTGATGAACGAGAAGACCATGTGAGGCAGCCAGTGATAGTAGCACCCGAATTGTGGTCAGTCTAGCCACGGGTGAGTAAGTATCAAAGAAGTCTTCACCTTCTTTCTGGGTATAACCCTTGGCCACAAGCCGTGCCTTGTACTTTTCAATCGTACCATCAGGTCTAAGCTTCTTCTTGAACACCCACTTACATCCTACAGGTTTGCACCCATAAGGACGGTCAGTGATCTCCCAGGTACCGTTAGCTAAGATGGAATCCATCTCGCTACGTACAGCTTCCTTCCAGTAGTCAGCATCAGGAGATGCATAGGCTTCTGAAATAGTCCTGGGTGTGTCATCCACGAGGTACACAATGAAATCATCACCAAAAGACTTTGCAGTCCTCTGTCTCTTACTCCTCACAGGAGTTCCATTGTTACCCTCAACAGGATTCTCAACGTGTTCCATCGCAATGGTGGGTTCAGGAATTACAGTGAATTCCTCACTAGATGGAGTAGGTATCTCCTGATTTGATGAACTCGACATATCCTTCATAGGAAATATGTCCTCAAAGAAAGTTGCATCATTTGATTCCATAATCGTACCAACATGCATGTCGGATACCTCAGATTTTATTATCAAAAATCTATAGCCGATGCTATGAAAAGCATAGCCCAGAAGAACACAATCCACGGTTTTTGGTCCAAGCTTGCGCTTCTTGGGAATTGGTATATTGACTTTCGCCAAACAACCCCAAGTACGTAGGTAAGAGAGTTTCAACCTTTTCCTTTCCCATTCCTCAAATGGAGTCATGGTCTTATGCTTTGTGGGAACTCGGTTTAGGACATGACACGCAGTCATTAGCGCCTCCCCCCACCATTCCTTGGATAGACCCGAAGTGTCTAACATGGTGTTAACCATATCAGTTAGAGTTCGGTTCTTTCTTTCGGCTACCCCATTTGACTGGGGTGAGTAGGGAGGCGTCCTCTCATGGATTATACCATGTTCCGCACAAAACAGATCAAATTCATTGGAAAAATACTCTCCACCACGATCGGACCTAAGCCGTTTAATTTTTCGATCAAGTTGGTTCTCTGCCTCAGCTTTATAGTTTTTAAAGAAAGTCAAAGCCTCATCTTTTGATTTCAGAAGATACACATAACAATATCTAGTGGAGTCATCAATCAACGTCATGAAGTATCTCTTTCCACCTTTTGTCAACACGCCATTCATCTCACAAAGATCAGAATGTATAAGCTCTAGTGGCGCCAAGTCTCTTGCCTCTGCAGTCTTATGGGACTTGCGAGGTTGCTTAGCTTGCACACATACTTGGCACTTGGAGCCTTTGACAGTAGAGATTTTCGGAATTAAATTCATATTGGCTAACCGCGTCATGCAACCAAAGTTAATATGACAGAGTCATGAATGCCAAATATCAGACTCATTATTGTGGCAAACATTATTAATAACTTTAGTGCAAATATCTGACAAAGATAGGCGGAACAAGCCTCCGCACTCATAGCCTTTTCCAACAAATTGTCCACACTTAGAAATTACAACTTTATTGGATTCGAAAACCAACTTAAAACCATCTCGACATAAACGGGAACCGCTAACGAGATTTTTATTGATGGACGGCACATGATGAACGTTCTTCAGACGCACAGTCTTCCCCGAAGTAAACTTCAGATCGACCGTACCAACACCTCGAACGATGGCATGTGACCCGTTCCCCATCAGCACGGGTGAAGTCCCTGTTGCCTGGTAAGAAGAAAACATGGAGGCGTCAGCACAAACATGTACATTGGCACCGGTGTCAATTAACCAATCAGGGGATTGAAATACTGAAAGGATGGTAGGAAAAATACCGTACCCTGATTCCTTCATATCAGTATCACCGATGACAACATTAGCGGACTTGCCGCTCTTCTCATGTTCGCGCTCCTCAAAGTGGTTAGGACACTTCGGAGCCCAGTGATTAGGATCACCGCAGACATGGCAAAGTCCCTTCCCCTTCTTATGAGAATTCTTCTTGAAGTTGGTAGAATGTGATGGCTTGTTCTTTGTATCAAACTTGCCTTTGCCCTGAGTTTTGTTCTTATTGTTTTTGAACTTGTTGGGCTGGGAGTTCTTCTTCTGTACCATGTGGGCACTAGAACCTCCCTCAGCAACTCAAGCATGTGTGTCCTGTGCTCTCGCCTTCTCTTCAACATCAAGAGTACCAATGAGATTCGCAACGGAAAACTCCTGTCTCTTGTGTTTCAGGGAAGTAGCAAAATTGTTCCACGAAGGTGGAAGCTTGGCAATGATGCCTCCGGCAACAAATTTGTCCGGCAACACACACTTGAAGTACTCAAGTTCTTTTGCGAGTGACTTTATCTCATGAGCCTGCTGTACAACAGGGCGCTCATCAGTCATCTTGTAGTCATAGAATTGCTTCATGATGTACAACTCGTTGCCGGCGTCCGAGGCACCAAACTTGGCCTCGAGCGCAGCCCACATGTCCTTGCCGTTGTCAAACGACATATACGAATCCACAATGGAGTCATCAAGAACACTCAGAAGAGCGCCTTTAAAGAGGGTATCGATCTTCTCAAAAGCTTCTAGCTATGCTGGATTAAGATCGCCCTCAGGCTTGCCCTTGGTGGCATCATAGCAGCCCATGGTCTGAAACCAGTAGACTGCTCTCGTGCGCCACCTCTTATATTGCGCCCCCTTAAAGGCAGGCGGCTTCAGATGCGTAGCAAAACCACTCGGAGTAAATTGCTTATAATCAGGTTTTTGGATTGTTGGAAATATGAGCAAATTACTACGAGATTTAATTCGAATAAACAGAAGATAAATCATGATCACAGCAGCAGAGATTAAACTAATCATGCGAACTAGCATAGAAGATGAACATATCACATCTAGGGCACATACTAGAAGCATGAATTCTACCGCGATCTCGAACAGGAAGGATAGAATCACATACGGTGCAGCGGGTGCAGCACCGCCGGTGTTGACGTTGTCGCCCATGTCGTCGAGGACGAGGTTGCCGAGGTTGGGGAAGAAGTCGTCGTTCGTGAAGTCGTCGCTGCCAGCAGTCGCGCGAGTGCCCTCCCCAAAAACTTGATCGCCCCTCTCCCATACAGGATCACAGAGGCGGGGTTCCAGAGGCCTGCTGTCCCTTCTCGCGGTGCACTCCGGAAGGAGGGATGGAGAAGACTTGCTTGGCGGCGCAATGATCTGGAACGGTGGTGAGAAAACATACGAAGCGGCGGCGGCTAGGGTAGACGTCTACCTGACTATATAGTGTGGGCCGGGTAGGTCGTGGGAGTAATCCCCACGTCCGAGTCGTCACGATCCAAAAGAATCGGGAACGGTTCAGTAATTAACGTGTCCGTTAATTATTAATTAATGACTCATTAATTTTTCTATGCAGCAAAAATATAGACAACGTGCATAGCTCTGTCGTCGGCTCGGCTCAATCCCGCAACCCGCGGCGCGTCGTGACGAGGCGAGGCGTGGCGTGGCGAGGCGAGTGAGTAGGTCTCCTCTTCTCATGCTCATACAACTGGTAGAAGAGCTCACCTTATAAAGAGGTGCAATTCTCTCTCAACTTCCGGGGTGGGACTAAACTTTAGCCTCACTCACTCCACTCACATGTGTGCATGAATGGGCCAAGAGAATTTCAGAATTTTAGTTGGGCTTTGGGCCAAAGGCCTACTAGCAAAATTCCAACAACATGATGCCTATGTGTTTGGCTGTTAGCATAGTGATATCCCTAATCCATTCGAGTCCAAGTCTTAGGCTTGACATTGATGCTCACATTTTTTTGGATTTATTTCATCCCTTTTGGCGATGTGTGTTTCATTGGTGTTGAATATATGGTTTGTGCATGTATATTGTATAGTCCAGCCTACCTCCTAGTCATTGTATAGTTGAGGTTGTGGCCCACCTTGTACTCCATATATACGTGCGCTATGCACCGATCAATACATTGAGTTGCATTGCCAAAATATTCGTTTCCAACATGGTATCATACCTACGATCCTAACCCTAACTCCTGCCGCCGCCGCCGCGATCCCATCGCCGCCGCCGCCCCCCTGTGTGCCGCCGCCGCCTCGCGCTTCCGCCCGCCACCCGCAGCGCCGCCACCTACGCCGCGCCGCCATCCCTCCTGCCATGCTGCTTCACCACGCGCCGCCGCCCTCCCCTCTCGGCCATGGCCTCCCACGGTTCCACCGGTACCACCCACAGCCGCCACACCTACCCCTTCGACGGCCCCGATCCCGTCGTCATCCGTGACCTCAGTATCCTCGCTCGGGTTCCCGTCGTCCTCGATCAACTCACCTCCACCTACTATGCCTGGAAGACGTAATTCTCCCTTGTGTTCCGTGAGTACAATCTCTGGGATCACATCGATGGCTCCGTGGACTCTCGCTTCACGGAGGACGATGAGGAGTGGACGTCCATCGACGCCACTCTTATCCGCTGGTTCTACACCACCATCTCGAAGGACCTCTTTCACACGGTGGTCTCCGCCGATGATGACGCTCACGCCGTTTGGACTAAGCTCAATGGCCTCTTCACCGACAACGTGCTCCAACGCAAGGTTTTCTTGCACGGCGAGTTTTTTGGGTGCCAGTAGCTTGACTCGTCGGTCGACGATTATTGCATGCACCTCAAGAAGCTTGTCGACGAGCTCCGTGAGCTCGGCGAGAAGGTCTCCGACGAGCTCCTCCTCAGCACTCTCATCGCCGGCCCGAACGAAGACTTCGGGAACGCCGCCTCCAATATCCCTCTCATCACCAACCCGACCTTCCCCAAGATCGTCGCGTACCTGAAGCTGGAGGAGAAGAGGATGCGGATGTCGCACGCCCGGGCCACCCATACGGCTCTCACCGCCGGAACCCGCGGCAGTGCGCCGCCCACCGCTCCGGCTCCCCCGCCGCGGCCCGCCCAGGGGCCCCTCCACGTGCAGCTGCCGCCCGGGTTCCCATATCCTGCGCCGCCGCAGGCCCCTCCGCCGCCCCTCGCCGAGCAGCAGCAGCACCGGGGCGTCCGTCGTGGCCGAGGTGGCCGCAAGCAGCAGCAGCCGCCAGCTGCCCATGGCTGGGCGCCGCGCCAGCCGCAGCACCTGCTCCCGCCGGCGCCTTGGCAGGCCGGCCAGAACCCCTGGACGGGGGTTGTTCACGCATACTCCATGCCCATACCGCGCGCCCCCGTCCCGGTGATTTTGGCGCCAGCCCGGCCCCTCATCAGGCTCTGTACGCGGCCCCTCAGGCGTATCCGCCGGCGCCGCTCTACGGCCCCTCGGCGGCCTATGGGCTGCCTCCGGCCGGTGGGCTCGTGGCGCCGCCGCCACAGCCTCTACCGTCGGCCCCGGCTCTCCCGCCGGCACCATGGGACCCCGCGCTGCTAGCGGCCCTCCACACCGCCCCCACGCCACATCAGTACACCGGCGGTGGCGACTGGTACATGGACACCAGAGCCATGGCTCACATGGCCGCCAATCCCAGTAACCTTCTTACCGCTCACCCTGTTCACACTGCTGCTCACATTACCGTGGGCGACGGTTCTTCCATGCCCATCACTTATGTCGGCCATGCTGCTTTTCCTTCTAACTCCATTCCATTACATCTTTCTAACGTACTCATTTCACCTGACATCATTAAAAATCTTGTTTCTGTTCGTTCTCTTACACGTGAAAATCCGGTCACCATTGAATTTGACATGTTTGGCTTTTCTGTTAAGGATGCCCATACCCGGATGGTGCTCCACCGATGTGACAGCCCCGACGATCTCTACTCGGTCCACTCCTCCACATCCTTCGTCGCTGCACCCATGGCGCTTTCCGCTGGAGTGGACCTTTGGCATGCTCATCTTAGTCATCCCAACCCTGCCACCCTTCATCATATTCTTCGTAGTTTTTCATTCACATGTAATAAGATCGATGATCACACTTGTCATGCTTGTCGTCTCGGCAAACATACTCGTTTATCCTTTAGCACTTCCTCGCATGTTGCTTCATACCCATTTGAGTTAATTCATAGTGATGTTTGGACCTCTCCCGTTGCAAGTAACACGGGCTATCTCTATTATCTTGTTATCCTTGATGATTTTTCGCACTATGCATGGACCTTCCCGTTGCAGCGAAAGTCAGATTCTGTTGCCACTCTCACCGCATTCTACTCCTATGTCTCCACGCAGTTTGGTCGCCCCATTCATGCGTTGCAAACAGACAATGGGAAGGAGTTCGATAATCTTGCAAACCGCAACCTTCTCGCCACACACGACACGATTTTTCGCCTCACTTGCCCGTACACTTCGCAAAAAAATGGCCGCGATGAGCGCGTGCTTCGCACTCTTAATGACTACGTTCGCACCCTCCTCTTTCACGCCAACGTACCACCACGTTTCTGGCCTGACGTGCTCGCCACCGCATCACTACTCCTCAACATCCGTCCCTGTCGCACTTGCGGGAATTTTGCTCCTCATCATCTTTTGTTCGGCACGCCACCTTCTACACCAAGCTTCGCATTTTCGGTTGCTTGTGCTACCCTAGCATCACATCCACTACTTCTCATAAGCTCGCACCACGGTCTGTGGCCTATATTTTTCTTGGCTATCCCCCCAACACCAAAGACTACCGCTGCTATGATCCTATCTCACATCGGGTCATCACTTCCCGACACGTTTACTTTGATGAGATGGGTTTTCCATTTCAATAGGTACCTTCGGATGTTGCGGCCTTGCCCGCTCCTGGTGACAGCCGCTCGGGCGCTTCTCTCGGGCCGCCTCCTGGCTTTGAGGGTGCCCCCCGTGCCCCGGGTCGAGTTCCTCCCCGGCCGGTTTCCTTAGGGGCTGCACCCCTCCCGGCACCTGCGATGCCCCCTGCGCCACCATCGACGCGGGTCTCCTCGGCGCCCCCCGCGCCCTCGCCGGCGGCCTCGCCCGCGGAGGCCTTCCCCGCGCCCTCGCCGGCGGCCTCACCCGCGGCCTCACCCACGACATCCGTGGCGGCGGGCTCTTCTTCGTCCTTGCCCGTCGCCCCGGACTCGCTGCCCCGCCCGATGACTCGCTCTCGGGCCGGTACCTTCCGCCCGAGTATGCGGTACACCAGCGATGAGTATCTTCTCGCCGCTTCCGTCTCCGAGCCGTCCCCTCTCCCATCGTCAGCTTGAGCCGCACTTCGGGACCATCATTGGCTCGCTGCGATGCAGGAAGAATTCGATGCGCTCCAACAGAACCGCACCTAGCAGCTTGTCCCCCGGCCATCTCGTGCCAACATCATCACGGGCAAGTGGGTCTTTCGGCATAAGACTCGTCCCGACGGGACTCTCGAGCGCTACAAAGCTCGCTGGATGGTTCGAGGCTTTCGGCAACGTACGGGCGTGGACTTCACCGACACTTTTGCTCCGGTTGTTAAACCGGGCACAATCCGCACCGTGCTTCAGCTGGCCGTCTCCCGAGCTTGGCCCGTGCATCAGTTGGACGTCTCCAACGCCTTCTTGCACGGCCAGCTCGCCGAGCAGGTGTTCTGTGAGCAGCCCACCGGCTTCGTCGACGCCACACATCCGTACCATGTGTGCTTGCTCTCCCGTTCTCTTTATGGGTTGAAGCAGGCGCCTCGGGCCTGGTAGCAGCGCATCGCTGCCTTCCTGCAGACGCTCGTATTTACATCGACCCGCTCCGATGCGTCCCTCTTCGTGTACCATCATGGGGTTGACACGACCTACTTGTTGCTCTACGTCGACGACATCATCCTGACGGCTTTCACTGTCGCGCTTCTCCAGCGGCTTACTGCTCGTCTTTGCGATGAGTTTGCCCTGAAGGACTTGGGGCCCCTCCACTACTTCCTCGGCATTGAGGTGGTTCGAGGGCCAGATGGGTTCTTTCTGCCATGAGCTTCTCAATCGTGCCAGCATGCTTAACTGCAAGCCTGCTCCCACGCCTGTTGACACCAAGGCCAAGGTTTCAGCTCTGGAGGGCTCTCTCGCATCCGATGCGGCCTTCTATCACTCATTGTGGGTGCCTTACAGTACCTCACTCTGACGCGCCCCAACTTGCAGTATGCCGTTCAGCAGGTCTGTCTTCACATGCATGCTCCGCGTGACTCTCACTGGACCTTGGTGAAGCGTATCCTCCGTTACATACGCGGCACTACGTCCATGGGACTTACACTGACGGCCTCCGCCTCTACCGACCTCGTCGCCTACTCTGATGCGGACTGGGCTGGCTGCCCGGACACACGGCGCTCCACTTCGGGGTACTGTGTCTACCTTGGGCCATCTCTGATCTCTTGGTCTTCCAAGCGACAGCCCACAGTCTCTCGCTCGAGTGTCGAGGCAGAGTATCGGGTAGTGGCTAACGCCGTTGTCGAATGCTCTTGGCTTCGTCAGCTGCTCCAGGAGTTGCTTTGTGATGTTCACAAGGCCACACTCGTCTACTGCGACAACGTCTCCGCCGTGTACCTCTCCGCCAACCCGGTCCATCATCGACGAACGAAGCACATTGAGCTCGACATACACTTTGTTCGTGAGCAGGTGGCCCTTGGGCGCATCCGGGTCCTCCACGCCCCGACGGCGCAAAAGTTTGCCGATGTTATGACAAAAGGACTGCCTACTTCTGTTTTCGAGGAGTTCAAGTCCAGTCTTTGCGTCTCCGGCGACGCTTCGAATGCGGCGGCGGGGGGGGCGGGGGGGGGGGGTTGAATATATGGTTTGTGCATGTATATTGTATAGTCCGGCTCACCTCCTAGTCATTGTATAGTTGAGGTTGTGGCCCACCTTGTACTCCATATATACGTGCGCTATGCACCGATCAATACATTGAGTTGCATTGCCAAAATATTCGTTTCCAACAATTGGGAGGAGACGATCACGTCGACTATGAATGTGCCTATGATGACTTTATCAATTTCTTTTTTCATCAGACCGAACATAATCCCTATGTGCCGGCTTAGTACCTCTAAGGTACTCATATGGGTAAGCTGTACATACTTTGCGTTCATAGTGATGAGTGTATGTGTGTATGTATGAGTGTCTCTGTTTGTATTGTGTTTAAATGTTGCTGATGGTCTATGCCAGATCTGCCAAAGACTTCATTTTTCTGGTTAGTTCGGCCAGTCGACCACCCAATTCCGACCATGAGGGAAAGACCTAGAATCCCCATTCAGATTGACCATTTGAAGGTAGTTGGTCTGAATCCCGTGACAATAACAAGATGCATGCCCACTCTGTCGTCCGCCTTGTTCTTTGCCCATTGATTGGTCTGGTATAGATTTGGACCAATGCACGCGTTCACTCCATGTGGATTACCATGTGGATTTCCGTCACCTGCCAATCCTACCACACCTTTGACGCACACCATGAATAATTGAAATTCTAGCAATCTAGCAAAAGGCTAGCTAGTGATCATGCACATACTACGTACTAAGCTAACCCATTCCGGCCAAATCGAGTACTTACTACCGAGACCAACTAATGACTTATAGACCCCCATGAGACCAATCGATGTGGCATATATGGCCAAGTAGAGCTATTCTGACTGCAAAAGTTAAAAACACTGATAAATAAATCTGGATGTTTTTCGCAAAAAAAATATATCTGGATGTATGAGCCGAGTAATTGGGCTCGACCCGAGCATCTAGCAAAGCCTAGCTATCTGAGTGGACTTAAACACAACATGGAGGAACATCGATGGTAGAATTAAGAAAATCGAAGGGAAGATGTTCTTTCTCGGAAAAAAAAAGAGAAGCTTTGGATAACTATAACTGTGCCATATGTGCGGACAACACAGAAGAAACTTTGTTACAGCTCTTCTAGAATTGCCCATTTGCCCTGCAGTGCTGGGACCATGTCATTCCACTCAGCAAAAGAGGTATATCAATGTTAGATGACATTCAACTTGCTCTCCTGCACCTGCCACATGACATTGCACTGGGCATTGTGATTATGGGTTGCTGGGGTATATGGTCCATCAGAAATGACAAAATCTTTAAGTCGGCTGCTCCTACCAGGTTGGATCCACTACTTACAGGAAGGACTATGGGCTGCTCATATCAAAGCCAAGCCAAAAAAAAGAAGAAAATATTAGAATTTGGGTAGATCAGAACTTATAATCTTTTGATGACAGTCTTTCGTAGAACGGGTATTGGTTGATAGTATTTTCTCTCTACTTTGCATTTGTACATATGATTTATTAATGAAAATACCATAGAACAATGGGTCTAGTGTACACGGTTCAAAAAAACTAACAAAAGAGAAGCTGTTGCAGAAATCCAATTTGGCTCTAGGGAGGATGTGCTTCTCCATGCCAAAAATTTATTTTGCAAATGCTGTTTATTTTTTTGAAAAAACACATGTGTTCATTATCACATCTAGATTCTACATGCAAATTATTAGGGGGGGACTTGAGCATTTTGATCTGCTCAAACAAAAAAAAACGTCAAATGTTACCTCCAAATCATACACTTAGTTTTATTTATTTCACCGACGAAGCACTGACATTCGGTTTCACATGAAAAATTTCAAGCATACTTGTTGCAATATCATGAACATCTACTAGAAAAACAGAATTCCCAAATTGTATTTACTATTTTTTTTAATTTACTGTTCATCAAGGAGCATGCTCCCCAGAGCCAAAATGGCGCTCCCGAAGATGTTGCACCAACTTCAAGTTGTATATGTCACACCAAATTGATACTGGCCTTTCCGATAAGAAATAAGATTATATGTAACAAAAGAAACCAGTCTACTTTTAATCCATTGCTTTTGCTTGTAGATGCTGGTGGAGCTCAGTCTGTTCCACATCCTTCTAACATTTTTATTTATACTCGGATATGTTTGAGTTTAGTTCTTAAAGCTTTGCCAAGTATCATTCATACACCGGACGCATCCTGCAATATTATTTCCTCTGCTCTGCTGTACAATGACAGCAGTTTTTTTTAATTAGGTGCATATAGTTTTCAATTTTAATGGTTAAAGAAATTGACGGTTTGGTTTTGTTGCACATAATTTATTTATTTATTTATATTTTTTGTCAGTAGTTACTTCCACCTTTCTTGTAGAAAATTTCAATCAAAATCGTCACCTTCAAACCACAGTTGGCAATTGTGTAAAATAAAACCAAACAAGGTGTCATACAACACCGGCATGCAAACTACTCCCTCCGTTCCTAAATATAAGTCTTTTAAGAGATTTCACTATAGACTACATACGGAGTAAAATGGATGAACCTATACTCTAAAAGACGTCTATATACATCCGAATGTAGTCTCTATAGTTGAATCTCTAAAAAGACTTATATTTAGGAACGGAGGGAGTACATACTAGCCTTCCGAGACCAGTTTGTCTGGTGAGCAAACTTTGAACGTAAAAATAGAATTTATTTATATCACAATTCAAGAATTACCAACAAAAAAGCCTCCTTGACCAATCGTACATCTATGGCCAAGTAAGCCTAAATAACGGCAGATTGCCCATTTCGTTATGGGAGCAGCAACCAAGCCTGTGTAGTGGTCTATAGTTAACACACGAAGCTCATTTGGTTTCACAAAAAAGATCCAACGACCTACAATTCACGAACGTGTAGATCCAAAGGCTAAAAGCGTTGATGGCGTGAGAAGACTGAAGAGGTAGATCTTTTCCTTGCGAAGGGAGGCTAGATGATGTGCACCCGCGAGACTTTGAAGTCCATTCTCTTTTACTCTTTCACTAGATGACCCGTTGCGCCAATGGCGCAAAGGCCGAGTGTAAGGCAAATATTGAAAGAGTGTGCATTAACATATTGTTGTTCGAAAAGCATATATAGCTCATGATACTATATGCAGCAAGCAAGTGATAGTCATATGCACAGGATTGTCAAAGATCGAAAATGATGCACTAAGTCATGTAGGAAAGGATTCTTGTGATCTGTTTAGATTGGATAGACAATCATATAGAGGCCTTTGGACGTGCATTTGAAGACGAAAGCATATATTTCTTTTATCATGGTTGTTTCAAAAGCATACTACACAACAGTCTAAGTAGCAAATAACCGATAGCTAAATGCACATGATGGTCTTAGGGGATTACATAAGATCCAAAAGGATGATAAACACAGACGTCTTGGTAGGCATTTATACTGATATTAAGTTATATAACAAGGAGCTTTTGCAGTTTGCTTATATTGAGTAGACGATCAGGCGTGGTCCCTTGGAAGTGCATTTGAAGGCGAAAGCATATGCTTGCCCTTTGTTCATGTGTGCCTGACGGAAGAAGTTGCTCCAGCCTTTAGTGATGGTGGCCTTTTTGTCAACACCCTTGATAAAGCGGGTTGTGACAGCGGTAGTTTCATCTCCAGTAGTGATTGGCAGTTCCCCACGGTCAGCATTCATGTGTGGGAAAAGGGAACCGTAGAAAAGGGAACACTAAAGTACTGAAAATAACAGTAAAGGTTAGTTACTATATCATTTTATACCATGCTATTGCATGAAATTGGACAGAGCAATTGCAAAAGATTACCATTCTTTTGCGGTCTGTTGCAAATGTTTCTGTCATGTGGCACACATAGCAGCGATCAGGCATGGTGGTGCTGCGGATGATCTTTCACAATCTGCAAACATTATGGTTGTAGAGCTTAACTGTGGTGCCCCACACAATGTGGGGACTAAACTCATCTAAGTAGTGGATGCAAGGCTCACCTATGTTAAATTGTATAAAGCTATATCTTTTAGCAGTTGTTGTGAGAGTTGTTGGAATGAGAAGAGTAATGTAGCCCTTACCACGGAGAATGTACTTTCCTGGCTTTAGATTGATTTTCTTGACTTTGAACTTTCGGATTGAGTATACTCGTATGGCTTATTGTGCTTGCGACACAGTGGTTCGTCTATGGTGAATAGATAAGCATATCATGGTAAGAGTTTGCAACATCAAATAGAGGACAACATAAACAAACAGAAGACCTTTTAAATCGGGGGTGTCACACATGTACTCGCACGGGCGCCGGAATCACCAGCTCAAAGGAATCGATCGTGATTTTTTTGGAAAGATTGACATTTTTCGTGCCTGTGAACTAAGCCTAGCTTTCCTCTGAGGCAAGCAACCAGAAACCCTAGCCGTCGCCAAGAGAGCCAATCCTTCAGGCACCGTCTATCGGCGCCCCCCTCCACCGGCGATCACTTGGTCGTCGGTGGTGAGGGGGGTCACCGTATCCCCCTCTAACCATCCAACCAATGTCGCAAAGGACGAGAACAAGCCAAGTATTGAAAAAGTACACATAAAAATATCTAGAGACAGATTAAAACATATGGAAATAAAAAATTGTTGCTAGCAATGTCATGATTTCTCTAACCAGTGTAAACATATATAAATAGTCTTCTGAAAATATTACTAAAAAGGCAGTTGATTACATATATAGAACAAGTGATCACAAACTTGTTTTGAGACAGTGATGAGGTCTAAGCGGAAAGTCAATTTGGCTCCCGGGTGCATTTGCACCCGGGGCCATTTTTGATTTTTTTTCAAATGTCAAAAAAATTGAGAATTTTTTTTTTATCTTTGTCACATACAAATGCTACCTGCAAATTTTGAGACAGAAAAGTTAAGCATTTTGGCCTGCGCAAAAACACAAATCAAAGACCAAATGTCACCCAAATTTTGTTTTTTTCACCGACGAAACACTGTTGTTCCGTTCCGCATGAAATTTGTCAAGCATGTTTGCTACACCAACATGATCATCTGCAAATATTTTCAGAATTTTTTGAAAATATTTAAATTGTCTTCTCGGGGTACTATTCATCCGGGTGCAAATGCACCCTTGCACCCGGGAGCCAAAATGCCTCCCCTGGTTTAAAATGATTTCGCGAAAAAAGAGGTCTAAAGTGTACATGCAGTATCATACACGAATGGAAATCTAAAGGCTATAGATATCTTGCTCGGAGCAACGTCAAAAAGGCAAAGATACTGGATCGATTGATACGAAACAAAAGGTGGCTGCTGTTGGTTAGGACATGTAGACTGAAGGGCATCAGAAACTATCTTGTGTAATATAGCGTAACCTCTGCATCAATTCTTCAATGCTTGGATTAGCTACTACTTTAGTTCTTTTGATAAAACTGTTTTTACACCAGTAGCAGCATGCCCATGGCGCAAAAAGCGACAGATTTAAAATTAACTTAATAGATACTTATATCCTATTATTATAATTATTATATGGTACAGGCTAAAAGGAAGTCAAGATGAGTAGGAATAGATTGCACGGAACGGTACAGATCATACCAGTACATGCAGTGTAAATTACCAAGATAAACAAATTTACAATTGTGCCATTGGGACAAAGAACCACACACTCTCGACACCTATACACACGCGTCACAACGTAACGCCAGAGGTCACCACGTGGTTGACTGTTGGTCTTGTTCCATCCACCAGTTCATTGTCTTCGTCCCGTTCCTTTCCCATTCTACTCGTACTGAAGTGAGAAAGCACCTGGTGGTGCCCGGTGACGCCACTTTGGGCTGCAGCTTGGCAGCAGAGCGGCTCCTGCTGCAGTTCAGAGGCGTTGCAGCTCCATCTGCATCGTCTTGGTGGCCCGGCAGCTACGGCTGTAGCTTGGAGCCACAGAACTGGCAAATGGTGCCGCGGTTGCTTGTACCGGCGAGCCAAATCCTCAGTTGCCCTGTCGCTCCCAGCCGTAGGTGGCGTCAGTTTTGGCTGTGCCAGCACTCCCTGAAGCTGGTAACTTTTCACGCCAAGAGATGCTCTAGCAAGACCATGGCAGCCGCCGTTGCCACTCAGGTGAGAACTAACCTCCTTCGGTGTTTGATGAATCCGTAGATTTTTTCTGTCTGAGCTTTTTGCTACTATGCTAATAGTCAAGTCTCGAGGGCAGTGTTGATACTTAGCTGAGTGATTCAACACAGGAGCACTAATTAGTGGCTGGGACTACTCCAATCATCCAGCTGGGTATATTTTATAAGATACTTAGTTGAGTGATGGCCTTTAGATGTTCCAGATGCTGAAGAGTATTTTCTAATTAAATCATTTGAGTTTACTGTGCTTTCTCTGCAGGAGCAACCTGAAGCCAAAAGAACACAAAATTGTACAAACTAAAATAAAGACATGTCCACATGCCTAATAACTTTGAAAGTCTGAGTCCTACTACAATAGTTCAAACAATCAATAGTCAGAAGAGGCTAATTAAGGTACTGTTATAAGGTACTTAACTTTAACTGGGCACACATAATATATGATTGAAGAATTTAGATAAGATGCCAAGGGTTCTTCACTCTACATGGCACTAACCTGAACACTAAACCATGGTTGTCATTGCATAGCTCTAGATTAAATAATAAGAATATAACCAAAAGATTTATGCATTAGTGCATGAACAAATAGAAAAAAATAAGCCTATAATATCCCATGCTATATGCACACCAAGTGAAGGCCAAACAGAAGATCGCCAATAAGAAAAATAGAACTATGTGAGTATAATTTTTCAGGAAACGATAGAATGGTGAGATTCATTGTGCAATAATGATTATAAGCTCGGGTATGTAAATTTGAACAAATAGAAGATTAAGAAAGGGAAACATGCAACAAAAAAAGCTTTCGAAAAGCAGTAGTATTTTTACCTCTGTAACAGAGGAAGTACAAAAATGTATTAGTTGGCAGCACTCCGGCTGGCGAATTGCCTAGGAAAAAGGACCAGTAGGTATAATAATGGTGTTACTTTCTTGCACAAGAACCAAAACTTTGCCAAAAAGTAAAAAATATTGGGCACATTGCACCTTTATTTTCCCTGTAATCCTTACTTTTTCTTCTAGACTGTATGATGCCGGTGCAAGCTAGCCAGCATCTTGAGATTAGTCCATCCAAAAAGCACACCAAAGGTAACAGTTGGATTGATTGTATCATCCCTGAAACACCATTATTACAAATTCAGTTGCCGCTTAATAGTAAATAGAAGTGTACTGCTTGCTTATCACGCTTACTTAGGACTCATAGGCCTTATCTAATCCCTCTCCGGCCAAAGCAAACCATCTATCTATGCGAAATAGGCAAGAGGTAGGCAAAGATGATATATACCTAAGAGTATATGTCAATCTAAACTAAAGTACTGCTCACAAGAAAGCGAGCATGATAACACATCGTTGCTTGCTCTAATAATAAATAAGTTGTTGGAAAGGAGGAGGCTATTTTATTTATAAAGTTTAGTTTAGTGATTTAGTACAAATTAATAAGGACATGTCCAGACCTGACAGGCACAACAACCTCAAATGCATGGGGATGGTTTGGTTAAATTAGGATGAGCAGAAATGAAACACACCATATACATTTTCCATGCTTCAACATATATCCATGAAAAGCAGAGAACTATTACACGTCCTCATATACTCACTAAAGAAGTAGAGAATAGCAATTGCTACTAAACTATTTGTATGCATCCACATACACTAATTAGAAAAACAGAGTAATGTGTGCATGTTATATAAGTTAGTCGACTACCAATCATACGAACCTTTCTTTAGCATGTTTGAGAAGAATAACACGGCAGGATCGACCAAAGCAATCTTTCGCTTGAGTTGCTTATCCTTGGTCGTTTCCAGAATCCAGGTAAAAAATATGTACGTATATGGTGTTTCTCCATAGAAAGGATCTCCTCTGGCGCTGGGGGACATTTGCATTTATCTACTGTCTCTCCTCAGATAGTGCCTCATCAACAGTTGAAACCAAGTCTCCCCCTCCAAGAGTTTGTTCCAAATGTAGATCATCCTTGAGAAGCACACGTTAGAAAAATGTAGGTCAGTATGCCTAGAGATAATTATTCTGAATGCAAACAAGAAATAAAAAAGAAAGAGAAAGAACTTACTTGCTAACTGGGTGCAATATACTGTTAAGAGATTGGATAGCCTTGCATCCCATGACTTCAGAACACTGGAATCTTGCATCTGCAATGTGAGGCCACACATTGAATGGTGATAAAAGAGTATGGTTAGCGTTACTACATGGAAGAAATTAGTTTTTTATAATTGTCTTAAATAAGTAAGCCCTGAGTTGCATAAGATAAACTAAGCAAACCAACAGCTGATAAGTTTTTCCTTTCAGATAATGTGGAGCGTCAAGATACTCTTATTAAGTAGATGGGTGTCCCTCGGTAGAATTTACGAACTGTCAAACTACTAACTTTATGTTAGAATCATGAAACAACAGAACTGACTTTGCTAAATTACTAATAATATTTTAACGATGAAACAACAAAACTGATTTATATCTTCTTCTTAATAATAGCCTGTCAACTCATGGTTATACTTGGACAGGGAGACTCACATATGAATCATGAGATATGGCAAGAGTTATTCTACTATTGTTAGTCTTAAACCCCAGAACTGATGCGTATGCTATAAACGCTGGACATCTGAACTCTCTGAATAAAAATAAATGGACAGGTTTACTTGAAGTCAACTGAATGTAAGCAACATAAACACAACAAAAAGGATAAACAAAGAGCACACAAAGAAAAGCGAGAACTCTGATTGTACAGATAGAGAGGAAGCACCTGTTTACCACATGCAATTCTTATTGCATCCAGACCTTCACCAATCCTATTGGCGTTGTAATGAACTTCGGCCTCCTTCACAAAATTTAGTTTCAGAATTGGACAAATTTGCTTCTTTGGCCTCCAATTTGCTGCTCCCTATTGAGGATACCCGCCACATGTATGTCACAGCTCCAACAACATGAGAGTGGGGACTCCCAGCATGCCGAAGCTGGAAAGACCAAGTAAGCCGCAGTTATCATTCCAAACACTATTCTACCTATATTGTGTATGGTAAATATGCAAATGCCACAGCTTTCTCAATGCAAATACCTTGCATAACTTTATCTCGTAGATAATTCAAATCAGGTGCTTTATCTGTAAGAGCAGGCAAATAACCATTCCCATAATAGATAATAGGGAGTCCTACAAAAGTTAGCCAGCAACAAGATTAGTTCGTTAAACTAATACAAATGGAAATCGATATTCGGCAATGAAGATAACCAGTAAAACCATAGAGAATAAAAATAAAATCAGCCCATGATCATTTTGTTCTTTGCTATTCTTTAAAGCTAACCACACCTGATTTTGTAAGAATCTGCTGTTTCTGAAGGTATATTTTACCCATGAATAAAGAGATGGTTTAGAAGTGAGTAACATGCCTCTGCAATTTCAATGATGCTTTCATTCTCTCTTCAAAGAACAAAATTAATAACAAACCCAAAGCAAGGGTGGGGAGGCAAGGGATTTTAGGGAGAAAAAGATGGTGCAGAAGTTGGTACCTGTGCACGGGTAATAGCACATCCCAACCATCGTCCACGTGCGCGTTGCTGGTCACCACCTTCCACCTGAGAACTGGCAGGTCCAGCAGATGTCGACTGTTGTTGAGGTGCAAGCATGTTATATAATCTGCAAAGTGAAGTGAAATAGTAAAGTGAAGTGAAATGAGAAAAGACTAATATGTATAACAATGTCAAAGTCTCTGTGACAAAGAAGAAACATCACAATAAAGGTATCCATAATACACACATGTACCTGTCAAGATGAAAGAAGCAACACCTTTCAATAGAGAAATAGGCAATAATAATCGACTGCGTCTTCCCAAGCTAGCTCTTCATTCACACCGACCTATGACCAAGAAAATGAGAAATTTGAAAATTTCATCATGCTAATGGTGCACGCAAATGAAGCTGAAATTATATATTCCATGAGGTGATGAAACCTACCTCTACAACAATCCAAATCATGCCAGGCCGATGAACAAAAATGGCATGCAACAGCCTCTGGTTTAGTAGTTACCCACTTTACCTAATTTGAACCAGCACAAAATTATTGCATATTTGCCTTTTTCCTGAGACCATTTGTATTTGGGAAGCATTTAGGAAGGAGCTGCAGATATTCATTTCTGTACTTGTTAATTCATTCCGACTTGCGTAATAGCCAACTAAACCAAATCATCCAAAAGAAATGAGATAATCTTCTTCACTGTGGTTGTTCTATAATAAAGTCCATGATGTAAATAGAAATAAAAGCATCCTGAGCTCCTTCAATACCTAAATTGCAAAAATTTAATGGGACTACTCAACTTATTATCTTTGACTGGAACTAAATAATAGAAAAATAAAATCACATGACTTACATGGATTAATTCTCCCATGTCAGCCTTTTTGGATTTTCATCAAACAACTTGTAGACATAGAAAAACAAAATCTACACAAACAAAATGAGAAGCTCTGTGAGTAGGGGACTGGAAGAGAAGGGGAGGAATAAATCAGTAAGAAGAGAAGGGACCTGAAGTCGAGCTGCAACCAGGCGAACGCTCGGCTGCTCAATCTGGGCAAACAACATAAGGAACTCATATTAGCACCTAACAAATACACATGTACATGTACGCCTAGAAAGCTTAGAATTTACAGGACAAACAACAGGCAAATATGCTTCACTTCTGAATTTGGGCAAACAACATAAATAAATCATATTATTACCTTTGGGATTAGGGAAGCCGAGAGAAACTGGAAACATGTGGGGGCACAATATCTATTTATGCTCAGAAAACAAATTACCAAATATCCGGCCACAAGGGCGTGCGTGAGAGGACGAAGGAGAGAGCGTGCCTGAGAGGATGTAGGCGAGGACGCGGGGACTGATCTCTCGAGTGGATGGACGGCAGCGCGAAAGCCAGACGGAGCCAGCCGTCTCTGCGACCCATACTCCTCCTGTCGTCGACGGCGATGTGGACCACCACTGTGGCTCGAGCTCCTCCCGGGGTCGCCGCTGCACGTGTAGAGATGGAGGCGGGGTGCAGCCTCCCGTGCATCACGCCGCCCCAGCCTCCTCGTAGCTCCCGATTCAGGAACGGATCGAGCCGCCGCCAACTGCCAGGTCGCCCCCGACCTCGCCAGCGCAGGCCGACGCCGGCCGGTGACCCTCTCCCGTCAGCCGCCACACCTCCCTCTCCTCTTCCTCTCTCTTACTCCCGCCTCTCCTCTCCTTCCTTCTCTCTCCCTCTCATCCTCTCTCTCTGCTAGGGTACGTGCGGGAGGAGTGGGTTGGGGAGGCTACGCTGGGGGCTGGGTATGACGAGACACCGCCGCGCATGAAGAGGAGGGAAGGCGGCGCATAGGAAGAGAGAGGAAGGAGAGGAGGCGCCGCGGATATTTTCTAGGGCTCGGCTCGGTCAACCCATGCCCCCTGGCAACCCACTATCACGGCTGCCTTTTTCCACCCGGACACAGGCAGGAACACACGGCGTGACTGCAAGACGGACCCGCGCGAGAGGCTGGTCCAACCGTCATCTGCTCTAGCTCAAGTAGATGGCGTACAGAAAAACGGACGTACAAATTTTTACCAGAGCGATGGAAGGTACACTAACAATCAACAGCGAGGCACATCATGCGGGCCGGATGACATTCAAACCGCGGTGCCGCTCGCTATGCGGGTAGCATAGCAGGGTTTATATGTTCAATAGTCTTTATCTTTACTACTATTAAACAAGCAAACATATTCTTCGCTAAACACATCCCACCACATATACATAGAACAGTGAAAAAGAATTACCACCACACGATTAGACCCATTTGATTAAATCTAACCGTTAATATAAAAACTAACCAACACCAAAAGTACCTGTAGCAATTACCACAGGCGGACGAAACTCTGCCAACGAGCGAAAAGTTCCGCACGGCCGCGTCCGGAGAATTCGCGAGGAGGATTTATTTCTCTGAGGATTTAGTGGTAAAAAAAGGAAGATTAAACGTAATGTTCCTTGATTTATGGACGTGAAGATTAAACGTAGTGTTCCTTGATTTATGGACGTGGGACGTCCAGTAAATATCTGGCTGTTGTGGAGTGCGGAACTGCGGACGCGATTTCTCCGGACGAATCCCGTCATCGTGTCCCGCTTGCCGTCCCTATCTTCCCTCATCTCCCAACTACCCTCTTCGTCGTCCTTGCACGCGCCACCCCGTCTGCGCCGCCCAGCAAGCACCCTTGGCGCGGTGCACACATACCCGCTGATGAACAGGCGCCACGCCTCGTCAGGCCTGGCCATCCACCTCCCCACCCGCTGCTGCCCACGAACAGTCACGCCTGCGCCCGCAGCATGGCGGCGCGGAGCCCCCTTGCCGTTTCGTGATCTGCGCTGCCTCCCTCGACCACCGCAACTCTGCCGGATCCCCGTGCGAGACCCGCCCGTCGCAGATCCCGCCGGCTGCTTCACCACTGCCCGCCGCCACGTCATTGTTGCCGCCGGCCAACGCCTCATGAGGGAAGGAGACGACGTTGGGGGCACCAGGCAGCCACCAATTAGCAGCACAATGGCTGCAGCGATGCCCGTTCGCCAGCAGCTGTGGCACTACGGTGGGAACGTGGATCCATGGTGGGAAGGCAGATGGATTCCGGAGGAGATGGTCGAGGTATTCCTGCCTTCTATGTCTGCGTCATTCACTCAGTTCGACCTCCTCTTTCTCAGTACCTTGCTTATGCTTCTGTCTGATCAGCACCACTACTCCATTTGTGCAGTGACATGTGCTGCAGCTGTGGTGCTCTAGGCTCCAGGGACACCCCTCTGCTGATCAAATGAACAGATGCATGATGCTATCTTATTAGGGCAAACACAAAGGTTAAGTCCTATATGCACTTTATTTCTACTTCCAGACATCAAGTTCAGTCAAATATGTCATGGTTAGCTGAATGGAAAGGAAATTTTTCAGAGAAGTGGTGCCCAGATCAAGAAGCACTTTTTTAGTCGAGCCATCATTAAATTTCAAAAATTGAGACGGTTCACTTATGCTTGTTGCAAAAGTTATACTTGAAAAATTGTGCCAAATTGCACTTGAAAATTGTGCATTGGTGGTGTACTATGGTTACATTTTCTTACACTTTCAGTTTGAGTGGTGTCACAAAACTGTGCCAAATTGCACTTGAAAATGTGTTATGTGATGTGGTATAACACCATGCTCGAGATACCCTTAACTTCCTATTCATAACACAAGCAAAAGCTTTGGGAGAAATATCATCTAATGTTTTGTGTTTTCATGTTAGGGGCATACTTCTACCAAATGGTATTTTTGGACGTGGCACTTAACCATTTATTTGTGACATGGCGTGCATTAATTGGTGCAAATTAGTTTATCAATTTCATTCACAAGATTTTCACGTACACATGCCTTTGCTCTTGGTGCTAGGCCAATAGGAATTATTCCCGGATTATTAATTTTAGATCTTAGGACTAAATCCAGTAAGGCTCAGAGCGGTGCCGAACAAAGAGACGTCAAGTATCCTCAGCCTAAACTAAAGATTGGGTCTGTGGCATTTTAGAGGATCTATAGTGGCGCTGATCCCCATCTTGTTGCTTTAGACCGAGGAGTGGCTGTACGAGTAACGTTTTCCGCTTATAAATGCACCACAAAAATGAGCCATGAGATTTGGATGGCACTCATTTGTTCAGTTATTAGTTGGATGGAGCGTGGCTTTCACCGAGCTGTAGGTACTAACCAAGGGAAAGCTCAGGTTATACCCTGCAATTAAGGCACTGTTTTTGATTGATTATTGGTTGACAGTCTTCCTTTTTATTTGTTTTGTTTTATGGAAGTTCATCACTATACACATGAAAAAAAATGATGGATACATGGAGCATATGGTAGTATTTTTTCTCTTTTGATGTTCGGAAGATTTTGTATATTTCAACATTACTGTTTTCTTGCAATGAAGATTACATTTTTTTACAAGCCCTTAAGTTATCATCTTTGGATGAGTTGTTGGACTACCGAGAGCATGAACTTGACAATGATAGTGATGATTGGTTCAGTTCGTCGATGTGATTTATTTTGTTTTTCAGCCCAACAAACAATATTATTGGTTCAAAAACTTGTATAATGATTGAAAAAGATGTAAAATTATACAATTATTTTGGTACTTGTTTGGTGGTAGTTCAGACGTGCGTTGCACGTGCAAACTTACTAGTACGGTAAAAGGAAAGGCACAGACAAAGATTACACCCACAACACCAAAATTATATCAACCATGACTCACAGAATAAAGGTAAAACCTTGTAAACTCTGAATAAAAAACTACAACCATTGGGTTTATAATCAAGTAGGGTCACATATATCTTTTCTTAGATAATACTTCAAACAAAACATTATATTACTACCAGAAAAACTTGTGTTGCCGATGGCCAAATCTATGCCGACGGCCCCTGTCGGCATAGATGGGCATACCCCGACGGCCTAGCTAAAGCCGTCGGCGTAGAAAGGTCGTCGGCGTATGACCCTCTATGCCGACGGGGGCCGTCGGCATAGATCAGCCGTCGGCGTTGCTTCGAATATACCTACGGCGGCCGTCGGCATAGAGTAGGCCGTCGGCATATCGCGTGGGCCCGTCTACCCGGGCAGCGACGGCAGTTTGACGGCGTAGCTATGCCGATGGGCTAACGGTGGCCGTCGGCATAGCTATGCCAACGTCATCGATCCGCGTCGTTCGCCGTTCCCGTGGGGTGGCATTTCTATGCTTGGCCCATGGTTTTTGCCACATCATCGATCCCCGCCCTACGCCACATCATCGATCCAGGGCTCTACCGTTCCGTGGCCGTAGCTATGCCGACGGCTTTACCGTAGGCATAGATTTCTAATAATATTTTAATATTTTATTTATTTTCTCTTTTTATTTTTTATTTTTTTCCAATACTAATTTCATTAACTTAAATGTACAGAAAACATATATCGATTGCCCCCCACACGGGCCTTCTTCCGTCCCGTCAGAGAGGTTAGACGGGACGGGGTACCTGTGGAGGGTAGCAATGCCGCCAGGTGTTGTGGTGGGCCCTCCTACGGTTGTGGAAACGTGGTGGCAGGCGCAGGCACACCGCTCCGGGGTGTACCCCCCTCCCTCCTCACGGGCGTCGATGCCGCCGTGCCCCAGAGGGGGGGAAAACGGCCACGTCGGGCCGACGCAGAGGGAATCTTGGGGTGGGTTGTGCCGGGACTGTGTTGGGGGTGTAGCTATGGCTGGGCTATGACAACAAGGTGAAAAGGTCCACCGGTCAAACTACGTCCAGCGAAAGTCAAAGGGATAGACCCGACGGTCGTCTGTGTCAAGGTTAGACGGGGCGGGGTACCTAGGGGGGTAGCAATGCCGCCAGGTGTTGCGGTGGCCCTCCTAAGGTTGTAGAAGCATGGTGGCAGGCGTAGGCACCCGACACGCGGCTTGTATGAGGTCTCGGTGCGACGCTCTGATGGCATTGCTACCCCCTAGGGCCCCCGTCCCGCCTAACCATGTAGTGTTTGACCACGGGATCTACCCCTTTGACTTTGCAAGGACGGGCTTTGACCAGTGGACGTATTCACCCGGTTGTGTTAGGTCAGCCCATAGGAACACTTTGGCGCAACATCCGGGCCAGACCCACGGCAAGATCCCCTCTGTGTAGACCCGACGCATCCGTTCCCCCCCCCTCCAGGTGCCGGCGGCGGCGCCGTCCGTGAGGGGAGGGGGGCACACCCCGGAGACGCGTGCTGCCTCTTCGGACATGCCACCACACCGTACGACATGTACGAGGGCCCGGTGCGACAATGAGGTGGCATTGCTAACCCTTTAGAGTTTGACCACGGGATCTAGCCCTTTGACTTTGCACGCACCGTGTCCCATACACACGGTAAACTAAAAATCTAAAAAACATAATAATTGAATTTATTTAAAACTCCGGTATTCATCATGGAAAGGTCCACCGGTCAAACTACGTCCAGCGAAAGTCAAAGGGATAGACCCGACGATCATCTGTGTCAGGGTTAGACGGGACGAGGTACCTGGGGGGTAGCAATGCCGCCAGGTGTTGCGGTGGCCCTCCTATGGTTGTAGAAGCATGGTGGCAGGCGTAGGCACCCGGCACGCGGCTTGTATGAGGTCCCGGTGCGACGCTCCGGTGGCATTGCTACCCCCCTAGGGCCCCCGTCCCGCCTAACCCTGTAGCGTTTGACCACGGGATCTACCCCTTTGACTTTGCACGGACGGGCGTTGACCAGTGGACGTATCCACCCGATTGTGTTAGGTCAGCCCATAGGAACACTTTGGAGCAACATCCCTGCTAGACCCACGGCAAGATCCCCTCCGTGTAGACCCGACGCGTCCGTTCCCCCCTCTTTCGATCATAGACGAGTCAGCGAAAGCAACAATATCTGAGTACAGACATAAGTTAAACAAGTTTGCCTTAAGAAGGCTAGCACAAACTGGGATACAGATCGAAAGAGGCGCAGGCCTCCTGCCTGGGATCCTCCTAAACTACTCCTGGTCGTCGTCAGCGGGCTGCACGTAGTAGTAGGCACCTCCCGGGTAGTAGTAGTCGCCGTCGACGGTGGCGTCTGGCTCCTAGACTCCATCGTCTGGTCGCAGCAACCGGGTATAGGGAGGGGGAAGAGGGGGAGCAAAGCAACCGTGAGTACTCATCCAAAGTACTAGCAAGCAAGGAGCTACACTACATATGTATGCATTGGCATCAAATGGAATAAGGCTATAATATGTGGACTGAACTGCAGAATGCCGGAATAACAGGGGGATAGCTAGTCCTTTCGAAGATTACGCTTCTGGTAACCTCCATCTTGCAGCAGGAGAAGAGAGTAGATGGTAAGTTCACCAGGGAGCATCGCATAGCATAATCCTAACCGACGATCCTCCCCTCGTCGCCCTGTGAGAGAGCGATCTCCAGTTGTATCTGGCACTAGGAAGGTTGTGTTTTATTAACTATCCGGTTCTAGTTGTCATAAGGTCAAGGTACAACTACAAGTCGTCCCGTTACTGAAGATCACGGCTATTCGAATAGATTAACTTCCCTGCAGGGGTGCACCACATGACCCAACACGCTCGATCCCATTTGGCCGGACACACTTTCCTGGGTCATGCCCGGCATCGGAAGATCAATACGTCGCAGCCCTACCTAGGCACAGCAGAGAGGTCAGCACGCCGGTCTAAATCCTATGGCGCAGGGGTCTGGGCCCATCGCCCTTTGCACACCTGCACGTTGCGAACGCGGCCAGAGAGCAGACCTAGCAACCTCCATTACAAAGGAAGTTGCGTTACGCGGTCCAACCTGGCGCGCGCCACTCAGTCGCTAACGTCACGAAGGCTTCGACTGATACCATGACGTCGAGTGCCCATAACTGTCCCCGCGTAGATGGTTAGTGCGTATAGGCCAATAGCCAGACTCAGATTAAATACCAAGATCTCGTTAAGCGTGTTATTTTGAAATAACCACGGTCGCCGACCAGGGCCAGGCCCACCTCTCTCCTAGGTGGTCTCAACCTGCCCTGTCGCTCCACCACAAAGTAACTGTCGGGGGCCTTCGGGAACTCAGGCACACCTCTACCGGGATGGAGCCACCTGCCCCTTCAGCCCCCAACATCGGAATCACTCGCGGGTACTCCTACGAGCCGACCCGACTTTAATCACCACAAGTATCATATATTATGTATAAGTATATACCCGTGATCAACTCCCGAGTGATCACGGCCCGATAGTATAGCATGGCAAACGGACAAGAATGTAGGGCCACTGATGGTAAACTAGCATCCTATACTAAGCATTTAGGATTGCAGGTATGGTATCAACAGTTGTAGCAACAATGACAGGCTATGCATCAGAATAGGATTAACGGAAAGTAGTAACATGCTACACTACTCTAATGCAAGCAGTATAGAGGAGAGTAGGCGATATCTGGTGATCAAGGGGGGGGGGCTTGCCTGGTTGCTCTGGCAAGAGAGAGGGGTCGTCAACACCGTAGTCATACTGGGTAGCAGCGGCGTCGGTCTCGGTGTCTAGCGAGAGAAGAGGGGGGAAGAAACGATAAATATAATGCAAACAAAGGCATGACGATGCATGACATGACAAAACGTGATGCTAGGTGTGCCCTAACGCGGTACGAGGTGGTACCGGTGAAGGAGGGAAACATCCGGGAAAGTATCCCTGGTGTTTCGCGTTTTCGGGCAGAGGAGCCGGAGGGGGAAAGTTGCGAGTTCGATAGGTTAGGGGTGCGTGGCCAACGAACGGGCTACGTATCCGGGTTCGTCTCACCGTTCTGAGCAACTTTCATCTACAAAGTTTTTCCATCTGAGCTACGGTTTATTTTATATTAATTTTCAAAGTTTTTAATTCAATTTTAGAATTAACATAATTAATTTAATTTAGTAAATGTCATTATGATGTCAGCATGAGGTCAGCGAGATGTCATCAGTCAACCAGTTAGTTGACTTAGTCAAACTGACAGGCGGGTCCCACTGTCATAGGCACAATATCCTAATTAACCTAATAATTAGTTTAATTAGTTAATTAGGTTAATTAATGTTTAATTAGCTTAATTAAACATGATTAATTAAGTTAATTGTATATTTAATTCATTAACTAATATTTTTATTTTTATTTGTTTTTGTTTTTCGTTCTAATATCCCTGGGGGTGGACCCCAGCTGTCAAAGGGCCAGAGGCCATAGCGGGCGCGGGCACAGCCGTTACGGGCACGGGCGTCGGGTCGTCTGGACCTGGCCACGCGCGAGCTGGCCGGCGACCATGACAGAGCAGCCGCAGCCGGCCGAAGCGGTTCAGCGGGGTGAGGGGCCGGCCACCAAGTGCGGGGTGTGGCGCGGGGCGCCCGAGGGCGCAACGCCGCAGCGCAGCGGCAAGCAGGCGCAGGGGCGGAGCCGAGGCCACGGGCTCCGGTGGGAGCACGCACGGGAGGCGATGGCGGGCATGATGGAGCGCATGGCCGAGGAAGTGTGACGGCGAACGGAGCATGGGGGTTGCGGGGCATGGCCCCGGCAGAGGGGCACTGGGGGCCGACATCGTCGGCTGTGGCCGCGACCGTGTGCAGAGGAGGCGGGGGCGCAGGTTGCGGCAAGGCCGTGGTGCGCGATGGAGGGCGCCGGCGAGCGGGTGGCCTAGCGCGCGGACGCGGCTAGTGCGGCGAGGCGTGGGGCGGGAGCAGCACGGGCGGTGGTGAGTGGGTGAGATGGCCGTGGGCACAGGACAGCGCCGGCGAGCGCAGCAGAGGAGGCGGGGGAGCAGCACTAGGGGCGCGGGCACGCGGCCGAGCCCCGCAGCGAGCAGCAGCGGCGAGCAGGGGGGTGGTCGGCGGCGAGCGGAGGGCGCAGGCGCATGCGGGGCCGGGGAGGCGCACGGGCCGGTCGGGATCGAGGCGCGTGCACGTCCATAGGGGCGGCCGAGGACGCAGCGAGGGCGTCGGGAGGGAACGGCAGGGGCAACGGGGTGCGGGGAGGAGACGGAGACGTCGTCGGTATGGAAGCAGACCGGTGAGGGAGGTCCGGCGAGGCAAGCTCCGGGCGCGGGGCGGCGTCGGCGACCTCCTCCTCTCGATCCCGATCCAATCGGGGGAGAGGGAGGGGGAGATATTTTCGGGGGAGTGGGGTGTCGGTGGTGGAGTGGGTCTCACCGGGTGGGGGGATAAGGAGAGAGAGTGGGCCGACCTGTAGGTTGGGCCGGGTGAGACGGTCAGGCGGCCTGGTGGGTTGGCCCAGTTGGGCCATGGCCCCAGGGGGGTTTCTTTTTTTCATTTCTTTTGTATTTTCTTTTCTCTTATTTATTTACTTTTTTGTTTTAAATCATTTTAAATTATTTAGGCCTTTTATAAAAATGTGTTTACTACACCATAATTAAATATGTAATTTATGGCACTGCCAGAACATTTTTGTTTTAACTTTTGAAAACTTTCATTATTTAACTTTATTTTAAATTTAAATTTGACTCGGTTTTGAACTAACGGTAGATTATCAACAGTAACCGTGGTGACGTGGCATGATTAGCGTTGGATTACTGTAGCATGATTATCCGGGCGTTACACACCGGGTCCCATACACACGGAAAACTAAAAATCTAAAAAACGTAATAATTGAATTTATTAAAAACTCCGGTATTCATCATGGAAAGGTCTGCCGGTCAAACTACGTCCAGCGAAAGTCAAAGGGATAGACCTGACGGTCGTCTGTGTCAGGGTTAGACGGGACGGGGTACCTGGGGGGTAGCAATGCCGCTAGGTGTTGCGGTGGTCCTCCTACGGTTGTAGACGCATGGTGGCAGGCGTAGGCACCCGGCACGCGGCTTGTATGAGGTCCCGATGTGACGCTCCGGTGGCATTGCTACCCCCCTAGGGCCCCCGTCCCGCCTAACCCTGTAGCGTTTGACCGTGGGATCTACCCCTTTGATTTTGCACGGACGGGATTTGACCAGTGGACGTATCCACCCGATTGTGTTAGGTCAGCCCATAGGAACACTTTGGAGCAACATCCCTGCCAGACCCACGGCAAGATCCCCTCCGTATAGACCCGACGCGTCCGTTCCCCCCCTCCAGGTGCCGGCGGCGGCGCCGTCCGTGAGGGGAGGGCACACCCGGGAGACGTGTGCTGCCTCTTCGGACATGCCACCACACCGTACGGCATGTATGAGGGCCCGGTGTGACAATCCGGTGGCATTGCTAACCCTTTAGAGTTTGACCATGGGATCTAGCCCTTTGACTTTGCATGCACCAGGTCCCATACACACGGTAAACTAAAAATCTAAAAAATGTAATAATTGAATTTATTAAAAACTCCGGTTGGAAAGGTCCACCGGTCAAACTACGTCCAGCGAAAGTCAAAGGGATAGACTAGATGGTCGTTTGTGTCAGGGTCAGACGGGACGAGGTACCTGGGGGGGGGTAGCAATGCCGCCAGGTGTTGCGGTGGCCCTCCTACGGTTGTAGAAGCATGGTGGTAGACATAGGCACCCAGCACGCGGCTTGTATGAGGTCCCAGTGCGACGCTCCGGTGGCATTGCTACCCTCCTTGGGCCCCCATCCCGCCTAACCCTGTAGCGTTTGACCACGTGATCTACCCCTTTGACTTTGCACGGACGGGCTTTGACCAGTGGACGTATCCACCCGGTTGTGTTAGGTCAGCCCATAGGAACACTTTGGAGCAACATCCGGGCCAGACCCACGGCAAGATCCCCTCCGTGTAGACCCGACGCGTCCGTTTTCCCCCCTCCAGGTGCCGGCGGCGGCGCCGTCCGTGAGAGGGGGGCACACCCCGGAGACGCATGCCGCCTCTTCGGACATGCCACCACACCACCCCGCATGTATGAGGGCCCGACGCGATGCTTGGGTGGCATTGCTACCCCCCCAGGTGCGACGCTCGGTCATGTTGCTTGTCTTTGGGCGAGGTGGGACTATTTTTTACAGTGTGCAGATACTTGTCCATCACGAAAAATTATGAAAAAATACCATTTAAATAGGTCAAATTGCTTGTCCCTGGGCGAGGTGGGACTATTTCTTCAAAAAAAAATGTGGTTGCCATCTATGCCTACGGCCTGGCCGTCGGCATAGGCGAACTATCGATGCCGACGGCCTGGCCGGCGGCATAGGGCCACCTTATCCATTCCTCCCGCTCCACTGACTTGTGGACCCAGCCTATGCCGACGACCAGGCCATCGGCATAGGGGTGAACTTATCCACTCGCAATTCACTGTCCTCCACCCATTCCCTCTCTGTCTCACCCCGACCCCAACCTCTGTCTCGACCCCGATAGCCGCCGCCACCCAACGCCGCCCAACGCCGCCGCCCCGCCCCGGCCGCCGACCCGCCCCGACCTCGTCCCCGCCCCGGCCGATGCCCCGCCCCACCCCGACCTCGTCTCCTCCCCGCCCCGACCTTGTCCAATCCCTGGCCGACGCCCCTCCCCATCCCGACCTCGGCCCCGCCACGAACTCGTCACCGCCCAACGCCGCCGCCCCGGCTCGACCTCGTCCCCGCCCTGGCCGCCGCCCCGCCCCGACCTCGTCCCCGCCCAACGCCGCCACCTCGCCCCGACTCGACCTCATCCCCACCCAACGCCGCCGCCGCTCGGTGGTGAGGGGAGGGCCTCCTGCCCGGAGTCGCCACGCTCCCTCCCCGGAGCAGCCGCCGCCTCGACCTCCTCTCTGTTAGTTCCGGCCCCCTTCGCTCCCAATAACATTTTTTCTATTTTTTCATGATTTTGCAGAGGATAAGAGGGCTAAATGTGATAGTTAGACACATAGATGGTAGTTAGATAGATAACTTGTTCATACAAATTTGTTTTGAGATGATGATGATGATGATTGTTAGATGAGAAGTGATAATGATGATTTTTATGCTTCGATGATTTTGAGATGATGATGATAGATGATAGATGATTGGTAGATGATGATGTTGATGATAGATGATGATGTCTTTTTATGCTTCGATAATTTTTAGATGATGATGATGTTTTTTTATGATTCGATGATTGTTAGACGATGATGATGATATTGTGATGTTCTATGAGTTGTGATGTTCTAATTGTTTGTCGTGATGGAAAGGCTTTGTGGTGTCGCATTTCATCAAAGTGACCGTTGTACGACGCGTTGGTCCCCCTGAGCATCCCTCTGCTGTTCAACTACTTCCTCTATAGCCGAGGGTGAGCTACAAGTCCATCTCCTCCATTTTTTCATATCACTAGATTTCATTCTCAAGTCAACTGGCGTAACCTAGGCGTCTCCCGTCCGAAAGGGCTGCATCGATAAATATGCATTCAATTGCATATTTATCACCACAGCTCTTTCGGATTGTCTAGCGTTTTCCATGGACAACCCGAGGATGTGTAGATTGGGTATGTTCTCCATGTTCTACCCCGTTCCGAGACAGGATTTTGGCGGCGCCTCCCCATTGTTCTCCGAAGCACATTCTCTCGGCTATTTGCCGAGACTTGTATCTGGAGAACAGCAGGGAGGTGCTGCCGAAATTTTGTCTCGGAACGGGGTAGAATGGAGAACATACTCAATCTACACATCCTCGGGTGGGATTAGGACCCATCTTTACCTATTAGAGATGTAGGTGGATTCAATGCGATAGAAACTGAAAATTTGATGTGATTAATTTAAGTGAATCCTTAATTATGTTGTGTGGCTTGCAAAAAAGCAGAGGATGGCAGATAATCAGTGGATGTACAGTGGTTTTATCCATCGAAATCGAGTAACATCAGAGTGGATCACGAAAAATTATCTGTATTTGAAGGAGATATTCCGTCATCATATGAGAATTATCCCACCATGGCCCTGTGCGAGATGTGCGAGACGTCACCGTAGAAATCAGACGGACATGAGTGAGCACCTTCACACGCACGGATATATGCCAAACTTTGACATGCCGCTGATAAACATAGCCGAGCAGGACCATGGTAGAGAGGAGGTGATGCGACACCGCATCGATGGATATGAGGACGAAGGGGTCAGGGACATGCTAGATGATGTCATTGTTGCAGAAACGGCAAATGCAACACCTTCAGAGAATGAACCGGAGGAGCCGGAGGCAACCACAAAGGCCTTCTTGGAGGTCTTGGCCTCATCGAAGAAACCTCTTTATGCGGGTGCGAAAATATCTCAGGTGGATGCCATCTCACAACTGATTGCAGTCAAGGCTGAGTACGGCTGTAGCCAGAAATGCTTCGAAGCATTCCTGGGAGTATGGGCTAATAGCCTCCCTAAGGGTCATGAACTACCGAAAAGCATGTATGATACAAAGAAAATCATGAAGGCACTCTCTATGGATTATGTGAAAATAGATGTTTGCCCGAAGAATTGCCTTTTGTTTAGGCACGAGTATGCGGATGACAATTACTGTAGGAAGTGCGGTTCATCTCGGTACATTGAGGTGGTTGGTGAGGATGGTGAGAAAAAGCAGCTAACCATCCCAGTTAAGGTTCTTCAGTATCTTGATTTTATAAAAAGACTGCAGCGCCTTTTCGTCAGGAAGGAGTCTGCCAAAATGATGAAGTGGCACAAGGAAGGTATAAGGTACAATCCAAAAAAAATTGTACATCCATCGGGAGGGGAAGCATGGAAGTCGTTCAATGAAGAATACCTCGAGGAAGCAGCCGAGGCTGGGAATGTCAGAATAACCATATCAGGTGATGGGTTGAATCCATATGGTATGTCGTCCAATCCATACAGCTGCTGGCCTGTGTTTGTAATTCCGCCCAATCTTCCTCGCGGTGCCCTAATGCAACGGAAGACCATGTTCTTGTCGCTCATCATTCCGGGGCCTGAATACCCGGGGAAGCAATTGGGTGTGTTTATGCAGCCGCTGGTGGATGCTTTGCAATTCTTGGTACTTTCCGAGGTTGACATACAACCGGGATCTGCAGAGAAATTTCTTGATGAAAGTTTGGTTGCACTATTGCATGCATGACTTTCCCGGCTATGCTCTATTCTGCGGATGGTGTACAAGTGGGAAGATGCCATGCCCAGTGTGCATGCAGGCTCTGCGAATGATTTGGCTGAGTAAGGGTGGCAAGTATGTAGCCTTTGGCCTGCATCGACAGTTCCTCCCTCCAGACCATCCAGATAGGGAAGACAAGAAGAACTTCACGAAAGGCCGGGTTGTTCATGAAGTAATTGAGATTCCAACATTTTCGAGGGCAGATGTTCTTGCTCAGCTAAAAGCTCTCAAGCCTAAAGTCAAAGGCAAATCCAAAGGCAAAGCCAAAGGCTTCGAGGGATATGGTGAGACGCACAACTAGACTCACATTACCCCCTTCTCGCAGCTTCCCTATTTCAAGGACCACAAACTTCCTTACAATTTTGATGTGATGCACACCAAAAAGAATGTGGCAGAGTCCCTGCTACGTCTTGAGCTTGCGTTGGTTTTCCCCGAAGAGGAAGGGATGATGCAACAGAGTAGCATAAGTATTTCCCTCAGTTTTGAGAACCAAGGTATCAATCCAGTAGGAGGCCACACTCAAGTCCCTCGTACCTGCACAAAACGATAGCTACTCGCAACCAACGCGATTAGGGGTTGTCAATCCCTTCACGGTCACTTACGAGAGTGAGATCTGATAGATATAATATTTTTGGTATTTTTGGTATAAAGATGCAAGGTGTAAAGTAAAAGCAAAGTAAAAAGCAAAGCAAGATTAAAGTGATGGAAATTGATATGATGAGAATAGACCCGGGGGCCATAGGTTTCACTAGTGGCTTCTCTCAAGAGCATAAGTATTCTACGGTGGGTGAACAAATTACTATTGAGCAATTGACAGAATTGAGCATAGTTATGAGAATATCTAGGCATGATCATGTATATAGGCATCACGTCCGTGACAAGTAGACCGAAACGATTCTGCATCTACTACTATTACTCCACTCATCGATAGGGATGGCAATGGGTCAGGTTTGGGGTGGGTGGAGTTGGTCCCAATCCAACCCATGATCCATCTTCCTACCCTCTGCCCATCCACCAAATTATCCAAGGGCACAACTTGTGCCCATGCCCAAACCCGCTGGATACCCACATACCCATGGAGCTCCATGAGCATAGAAAAGTCAGAATGAAGCCTTCCCAAATATCAAATTAACTCATCATCATTCACTCACAAATGACAACATAAACTACATGCATAAGTCGGCAACAAGTAATACGATGAGTCTGTAAGTGTGATATACCAGAGGTTGATTCTGTAGCATATAGTTTATGGCACCAGTTGAATATTGCCTGCCATTTCCCATTGATTCGCTCTTCTACTGTCACTGTCATATGGCCCCACATGTAATATGGGTATCCATTGGATATCCATGGAGCACAAACTATAACCGTGTCCAACCCGGTTGTTCGCGGGTATCCATATCCACGGACCCATGGGCAGAAATGTGCCCCATACCCTTGCCCAACTGGGTCGGGTATCCATGGATATCCAGATCAATGGATAAAATTGCCATCCCTACTCATCGACCGCTATCCAGCATGCATCTAGAGTATTAAGTTAAAAACAGAGTAACGCCTTAAGCAAGATGACATGATGTAGAGAGATAAATTCATGCAATATGAAATAAACCCCATCTTGTTATCCTCGATGGTAACGATACAATATGTGCCTTGCTGCCCCTTGTGTCACTGGGAAAGGACATCGCAAGATCGAACCCAAAGCTAAGCACTTCTGCCATGGCAAGAACTACCAATCTAGTTGGCCAAACCAAATGGATAATTCGAAGAGACTTGCAAAGATAACCAATCATACATAAAAGAATTTAGAGAACATTCAAATATTATTCATAGATAGACTTGATCATAAACCCACAATTCATCGATCTCAACAAACACACCGCAAAAAGAAGATTACATCGAATAGATCTCCACAAGAGAGGGGGAGAACTTTGTATTGAGATTCAAAGAGAGAGAATAAGCCATCTAGCTACTAACTATGGACCCAAAGGTCTGAGGTAAACTACTCACACTTCATCGGAGAGGCTATGATGATGTAGAAGCCCTCCGTGATGACGGCCCTCTCCGGCAGAGCTCCAGAACAGGCCCCAAGATGGGATCTCATGGATACAGAAAGTTGCGGTGGTGGAATTAGGTTTTTGGCTCCCCCTACTGATTGTTTGGGGATACGTATCTATATATAGGAGGAAGAATTACGTCGGTGGAGCACCGAGGGCCCACGAGGGAGGGGGCGCGCCCTAGGGGGGGCGCCCCCACCCTCGTGACCTCCTCTTTGACTCCTTGGAGTAGGGTCCAAGTCTCCTGGATCACGTTCGGTGAGAAAATCACGTTCCCGAAGGTTTTATTCCGTTTGGACTCCGTTTGATATTCTGTTTCTCCGAAACACTGAAATAGGCAAAAACAGCAATTCTGGGCTGGGCCTCCGATTAATAGGTTAGTCCCAAAAATAATATAAAAGTGGAAAATAAATCTCAATATAGTCCAAACAGTAGATAATATAGCATGGGGCAATCAAAAATTATAGATACGTTGGAGACATATCAGGCATCCCCAAGCTTAATTCCTGCTCGTCGTCGAGTAGGTAAATGATAAAAAGAGAATTTTTGATGCGGAGTGCTATTTGGCATAATTTCAATGCAAATCTTCTTAATTGTGATATGAATATTCAGATTCAAAAGATTCAAGACAAAAGTTTATATTGACATAAAAATAATAATACTTCAAGCATACTAACAAAGCAATTATGTCTTCTCAAAATAACATGGCCAAAGAAAGTTATCCCTACAAAATCATATAGTCTGGCTATGCTCTATCTTCACCACACAAAGTATTTAAATCATGCACAACCCCGATGACAAGCCAATCAATTGTTTCATGCTCTAACTTTTTCAAAACTTTTTCAATCTTCACGCAATACACGAGCGTGAGCCATGGATATAGCACTATATGTGGAATAGAATGGTGGTTGCGGAGAAGAAAAAAAGGAGAAGATAGTCTCACATCAACTAGGCATATCAACGGGCTATGGAGATGCCCATCAATAGATATCAATGTGAGTGAGTAGGGATTGCCATGCAACGGATGCACTAGAGCTATAAGTATATGAAAGCTCAAAAAGAAACTAAGTGGGTGTGCATCCAACTTGCTTGCTCATGAAGACCTAGGGCAATTTGAGGAAGTCCATCATTGGGATATACAAGCCAAGTTCTATAATGAAAGATTCCCACTAGTATATGAAAGTGATAACATGAGGGACTCTCTACTATGAAGATCATGGTGCTACTTTGAAGCACAAGTGTGGTAAAAGGATAGTAACATTGTCCCTTCTCTCTTTTTCTCTCATTTATTTTTTTATTATTTTTTTATTTAGGCCTTTTCTCCCTTTTTATGGCCTCTTTTTTTTCTTTTTTTTATTTGGGCTTCTTTGGCCTCTTTTTTTTATTTTTCGTCCGGAGTCTCATCCCGACTTGTGGGGGAATCATAGTATCCCTCATCCTTTCCTCACTGGGACAATGCTCTAATAATGATGATCATCACACTTCTATTTTTCTTACAACTCAACAATTACAACTCGATACTTAGAACAAAATATGACTCTATGTGAATGCCTCCGGCAGTGTATCGGGATATGCAATATGACAATGATGAATGTGTCATGATAAACAGAACGGTGGAAAGTTTCATGGCAATATATCTCGGAATGGCTATGGAAATGCCATAATAGGTAGGTATGGTGGCTGTTTTGAGGAAGATATATGGTGGGTGTATGATACCAGCGAAAAGTGCGCGGTATTAGAGAGGCTAGCAAAGGTGGAAGGGTGAGAGTGCATATAATCCATGGACTCAACATTAGTCATAAAGAACCCATATACTTATTGCAAAAATCTAGAAGTTATCAAAGCAAAGTATTACGCGCATGCTCCTAGGGGGATAGATTGGTAGGAAAAGACCATCGCTCGTCCCCGACCGCCACTCATAAGGAAGACAATCAATAAATAAATCATGCTCCTACTTCATCACATAACGGTTCACCATACGTGCATGCTACGGGAATCACAAACTTTAACACAAGTATTCTTTAAATTCACAACTACTCAACTAGCATGACTTTGATATTACTACCTCCATATCTCAAAACAATTATCAAGCATCAAACTTTTCTTAGTATTCAACACATTCAAAAGAAAGTTTCACAAATCTTAATACCAAGCATATTATTATTAAGCAAATTACCATGCTATTAAGACTCTCAAAGTAATTTAAGTGAAGTATGAGAGATCAATAGTTTCTTTAAAACAAATCCACCACCGTGCTCTAAAAGATCTAAGTGAAGCACATAGAGCAAAATTATAACGCTCAAAAGATATAAGTGAACCACATAGAGAAAAACTACATAGCTCAAAAGATATAAGTGAAGCACATAGAGCAAAACTACATTGCTCAAAAGATATAAGTAAAGAACATAGAGTATTCTATCAAATTTTAATTCATGTATGGCTCTCTCAAAAGGTGTGTACAGCAAGGATGATTGTGGCATACTAAGACACAAAGACACAAATAATACAAGACGCTCCAAGCAAAACACATATCATGTTGTTGTATAAAAATATAGCTCCAAGTAAATTACCGATGGAAGTGGACGAAAGAGGGGATGCCTTCCGGGGCATCCCCAAGCTTTGACTTTTTGGTGTCCTTGGATTATCTTGGGGGTGCCATGGGCATCCACAAGCTTAGGCTCTTGCCACTCCTTGTTCCATAATCCATCAAAAGAATTCACCCAAAACTTGAAAACTTCACAACACAAAACTTAAAGTAGAATACTCGTGAGCTCCGTTAGCGAAAGAAAACAAAAGACCACTTCAAGGTACTGTAATGAACTCATTCTTTACTTATATTGGTGTTAAACCTACTGTATTCCAACTTCTCTATGGATTATAAACTATTTTACTAGCCATAGCTTCATCAAAATAAGCAAACAACACACGAAAAACAGAATCTGTCAAAAACAGAACAGTCTGTAGTAATCTATAGCTAACGCAAGATCTGGAACCCCAAAAATTCTAAAAAAATGCTGGAAGTGTGGAATTTATCTATTAATCATCTGCAAAAAGAATTAACTAAATATCACTATTCAAACAAAAATGACAGCAGTTCTTGTGAGCGCTAAAGTTTCTGTTTTTTACAGCAAGTTCAACAAGACTTTCCCCAAGTCTTCCCAACGGTTCTACTTGGCACAAACACTAATTAAACACCAAAACACAACCAAAACAGAGGCTAGATAATTTATTTATTACTAAACAGGAGCAAAAATCAAGTAATAAAAATAAAATTGGGCTGCCTCCCAACAAGCGCTATCGTTTAACGCCCCTAGCTAGGAATAAAAGCGAGGATAGATCTAGGTATTGCCATCTTTGGTAGGCAATACATAAGTGGCTCTCATAATAGTTTCATATGGAAATTTTATTTTATTTCTTGGAAAGTGTTCCATGCCCTTTTTTAATAGAAATTGAAATCTAATATTCCCTTCTTTCATATCAATAATAGCACCAACCGTTCTAAGGAAAGGTCTACCAAGAATAATAGCGCAAGAAGGATTGCAATCTATATCAAGAACAATGAAATCTACGAGCACATAATTCCTATTTGAAACAATAATAACATCATTGATTCTTCCCATAGGTTTCTTAACAGTGGAATCCTCAAGATTCAAGTTTAGAGAGCAATCATCAAAATTACGGAAATCTAGCAAATCACACAAAGTCTTGGGAATAGTGGAGACACTAGCACCCAAATCACACAAAGCATAGAACTCATGATCTTTAATTTTAATTTTAATAGTTGGTTCCCACTCATCATAGAGTTTTCTAGGGATAGAAACTTTGAACTCAAGTTTTTCTTCATAAGATTGCATCAAGGCATCAACAATATGTTCGGTGAAGGCTTTATTTTGACTATAAGCATGTGGAGAATTTAGCACGGATTGCAACAAGGAAATACAATCAATTAAAGAGCAACTTTCATAATTAAATTCCTTGAAATCCAATATAGTGGGTTTAGCAACATCTAGATTTTTATTTATTTCAATCCCACTTTCATCAATTTCATCATTAAGATCTAAATACTCCGAATTTTTAGAACGCCTTCTAGCTAAAGGAAGATCATATTCAGTTTCATCATGATTCATATTGCAAAACAAAGATTTAATAAGGGACACATCAATAACTTTTAGATCTTCATCTTGATTTTCATAGGAATTCGGTTTAGCGGCCATCTTATTGACTAAGGTGGCTTGCATATCCGAAATTTCAGCAGTCATCTTTTCTAGACGAGCGATTTGGGATCTTATACCCTCAAATTCTTTAGACATATCATCAAGGTCTTTATTCATATAACTCATAAAACTTTTTTGTTCCTTAAGCTCGTTTCTAAAGAAATTATTATGCTCAAATTGCAAAACCATAAACTTCCTAACGTTGGTTTCGATCTCCTCTAACCTTTTAAGGTGAAGATCACCAAATCTCGGTTGAGCCACCTAGCACACGAGCAAACAAGAAGCAAGCGAGCAAAAAGATGCAAATAGAGAGGGAGGATAGAGAGAGAGAGAGGGCGAATAAAACGGCAAGGGTGAAGTGGGGGGAGAGGAAAACGAGAGGCAAATGGCAAATAATGTAATGCGAGAGATAGGGATTGTGATGGGTACTTGGTATGTTGACTTTTTGCGTAGACTCCCCGGTAACGGCGCCAGAAATCCTTCTTGCTACGTCTTGAGCTTGTGTTGGTTTTCCCCGAAGAGGAAGGGATGATGAAAAAGAGTAGCGTAAGTATTTCCCTCAGTTTTGAGAACCAAGGTATCAATCCAGTAGGAGGCCACGCTCAAGTCCCTCATACCTGCACAAAACAATAGCTACTCGCAACCAACACGATTAGGGGTTGTCAATCCCTTCACGGTCACTTATGAGAGTGAGATCTGATATATATAATATTTTTGGTATTTTTGGTATAAAGATGCAAAGTGTAAAGTAAAAGCAAAGTAAAAAAGCAAAGCAAGATTAAAGTGATGGAGATTGATATGATGAGAATAGACCCGGGGGCCATAGGTTTCACTAGTGGCTTCTCTCAAGAGCATAAGAATTCTACGGTGGGTGAACAAATTACTGTTGAGCAATTGACAGAATTGAGCACAGTTATGAGAATATCTAGGCATGATCATGTATATAGGAATCATGTCCGTGACAAGTAGACCGAAACGATTCTGCATCTACTACTATTACTCCACTCATCGACCGCTATCCAGCATGCATCTAGAGTATTAAGTTAAAAACAGAGTAACGCCTTAGCAAGATGACATGATGTAGAGAGATAAATTCATGCAATATGAAATAAACCCCATCTTGTTATCCTCGATGGCAACGATACAATACGTGCCTTGCTGCCCCTTCTGTCACTGGGAAAGGACACCGCAAGATCGAACCCAAAGCTAAGCACTTCTCACATGGCAAGAACTACCAATCTAGTTGGCCAAACCAAACGGATAATTCGAAGAGACTTGCAAAGATAACCAATCATACATAAAAGAATTCAGAGAAGATTCAAATATTATTCATAGATAGACTTGATCATAAACCCACAATTCATCAGTCTCAACAAACACACCGCAAAAAGAAGATTACATCGAATAGATCTCCACAAGAGAGGGGAAGAACTTTGTATTGAGATTCAAAGAGAGAGAAGAAGCCGTCTAGCTACTAACTATGGACCCAAAGGTCTGAGGTAAACTACTCACACTTCATCGGAGAGGCTAGGATGATGTAGAAGCCCTCCGTGATGACGGCCCTCTCCGGCGGAGCTCCGGAACAGGCCCCAAGATGGGATCTCGTGGATACAAAAACTTGTGGCGGTGGAATTAGGTTTTTGGCTCCCCCCTCTGATCGTTTGGGGGTACATATGTATATATAGGAGGAAGAAGTACGTTGGTGGAGCACCGAATGGCCCATGAGGCAGGGGGCGCGCCCCCCACCCTCGTGACCTCCTCTTTGACTCCTTGGAGTAGGGTCCAAGTCTCGTGGATCACGTTCGGTGAGAAAATCACGTCCCCGAAGGTTTTATTCCGTTTGGACTCCGTTTGATATTATGTTTCTCCGAAACACTGAAATAGGCAAAAAACAACAATTCTGGGCTGGGCTTCCGGTGTTGGAAATATGCCCTAGAGGCAATAATAAATTAGTTATTATTATATTACATTTCATTGTTCATGATAATCGTTTATTATCCATGCTAGAATTGTATTGATAGGAAACTCAGATACATGTGTGTATACATAGACAACACCATGTCCCTAGTAAGCCTCTAGTTGTCTAGCTCGTTGATCAATAGATGGTTACGGTTTTCTGACCATGGACATTGGATGTCGTTGATAATGGGATCACATCATTAGGAGAATGATGTGATGGACAAGACCCAATCCTAAGCCTAGCACAAGATTGTGTAGTTCATTTGCTAAAGCTTTTCTAATGTCAAGTATCATTTCCTTAGACCATGAGATTGTGCAACTCCCGAATACCGTAGGAGTGCTTTGGGTGTGCCAAACGTCACAACGTAACTGGGTGGCTCTAAAGGTACACTACAGGTATCTCCGAAAGTGTCTGTTGGGTTGGCACGAATCGAGATTGGGATTTGTCATTCCGTGTAACGGAGAGGTATCTCTGGGCCCACTCGGTAGGACATCATCATAATGTGCACAATGTGACCAAGGAGTTGATCACGGGATGATGTGTTACGGAATGAGTAAAGAGACTTGCTGGTAACGAGATTGAACAAGGTATCGGGATACCGACGATCGAATCTCGGGCAAGTACAATACCGCTGGACAAAGGGAATTGAATACAGGATTGATTGAATCCTCGACATCGTGGTTCATCCGATGAGATCATCGTGGAACATGTGGGAGCCAACATGGGTATCCAGATCCCGCTGTTGGTTATTGGCCGGAGAGTTGTCTCGGTCATGTCTGCATGGTTCCCGAACCCGTAGGGTCTACACACTTAAGGTTCGATGACGCTAGGGTTATTAGGAAGACTTGTATGTGATTACCGAATGTTGTTTGGAGTCCCGGATGAGATCCCGGATGTCACGAGGAGTTCCGGAATGGTCCGGAGGTAAAGATTTATATATGGAAAGTTGTTGTTCGGGTTCCGGGAAAAGTTCGGTTTTTTCCGGTATTGTACCGGGAAGCTTCCGGAAGGTTCCGGAGGATTCCGGAGGGGTCCGGAGGTTCGTAAAATGTTCCACCACGTCCAATACAGCAGCATGGGCTGTAGGGGGGCGCCCTAACCTTAATGGGCCAAGGGCACCAGCCCCCCAAGGCCCATGCGCATGGGAGAGGGGAAACCCTAAGGGGGAGGGCCTCCACTTGACTTGGGAGGCACTCCTCCCCCCTTGGCCGCCGCCCCAACCCTAGATGGGATCTAGGGGGGCCGGCCCCCCTCTCCCCCACCTATAAATAGTGGAGGGGTGGGAGGGCGGCCACACCCTTGAACCTGGCGCAGCCCTCCCTCCTCCTACCTTCTCCTCCTCCTCCATGGTGCTTGGCGAAGCCCTGCCGGAGAACCACAAGCTCCTCCACCACCACGCCGTCGTGCTGTTGGACTTCTTCCTCAACCTCTCCCTCCTCCTTGCTGGATCAAGGCGTGGGAGACGTCTCCGTTCCGTACATGTGTTGAACGCGGAGGTGTCGTCCGTTCGGCGCTAGGATCATCGGTGATTTGGATCACGACGAGTACGACTCCATCAACCCCGTTCACTTGAACGCTTCCGCTTAGCGATCTACAAGGGTATGTAGATGCACTCTCCTTCCCCTTGTTGCTAGATTACTCCATAGATTGATCTTGGTGATGCGTAGAAAATTTTAAATTTCTGCTACGATCCCCAACAGTGGCATCATGAGCTAGGTCTATGCGTAGTTTCTATGAACGAGTAGAACACAAAGCAGTTGTGGGCGTCGATTTGTCAATTTACTTGCCGTTACTAGTCTTATCTTGATTCGGCGGCATCGTGGGATGAAGCGGCCCGGACCGACCTTACACGTACTCTTACGTGAGACTGGTTCCACCGACTGACATGCACTAGTTGCATAAGGTGGCTAGCGGGTGTCTGTCTCTCCCACTTTAGTCGGATCGGATTCGATGAAAAGGGTCATTATGAAGGGTAAATAGAAATTGACATATCACGTTGTGGTTTTGGCGTAGGTAAGAAACGTTCTTGCTAGAAACCTATAGCAGCCACGTAAAAACTTGCAACAACAATTAGAGGACGTCTAACTTGTTTTTGCAGCATATGCCTTGTGATGTGATATGGCCAAAAGGATGTGATGAATGATATATGTGATGTATGAGATTGATCATGTTCTTGTAATAGGAATCACGACTTGCATGTCGATGAGTATGACAACCGGCAGGAGCCATAGGAGTTGTCTTAATTTATTTATGACCTGCGTGTCAACATAAACGTCATGTAATTACTTTACTTTATTGCTAAAGCGTTAGCCATAGTAGTAGAAGTAATAGATGACGAGACAACTTCAAGAAGACACGATGATGGAGATCATGATGATGGAGATCATGGTGTCATGCCGGTGACAACGATGATCATGGAGCCCCGAAGATGGAGATCAAAAGGAGCAAAATGATATTGGCCATATCATGTCACTATTTGATTGCATGTGATGTTTATCATGTTTTACATCTTATTTGCTTAGAACGACGGTAGCTTAAATAAGATGATCCCTCACTAAAATTTCAAGAAAAGTGTTCCCCCTAACTGTGCACCGTTGCGAAGGTTCGTTGTTTCGAAGCACCACGTGATGATCGGGTGTGATAGATTCTAACGTTCGAATACAACGGGTGTTGACGAGCCTAGCATGTACAGACATGGCCTCGGGACACATGCGAAACACTTAGGTTGACTTGACGAGCCTAGCATGTACAGACATGGCCTCGGAACACGGAAGACCGAAAGGTCGAACATGAGTCGTATAGAAGATACGATCAACATGAGATGTTCACCGTTGATGACTAGTCCGTCTCACGTGATGATCGGACACGGCCTAGTCGATTCGGATCATGTTTCACTTAGATGACTAGAGGGATGTCTATCTGAGTGGGAGTTCATTAAATAATTTGATTAGATGAACTCAATTATCATGAACATAGTCTAAATTGTCTTTGCAAATATGTTGTAGATAAATAGCTCACGTTGTAGCTCCCTGTTTCAATACGTTCCTAGAGAAAGATTAAGTTGAAAGATATTGTAAGCAATGATGCGGACTAGGTCCGTAGTCCGAGGAGTGTCCTCACTGCTACACAGAAGGCTTACGTCTTTGATGCACCGCTCGATGTGCAAACCCCTACAACGTCGTCTGTGGATGTTGTGAACACCTGACAGACACATCCTGATGACTACTTGATAGTTTAGTGCACCATACTTTACGGCTTAGAATCGGGATTCCAATGACGTTTTGAACGCCATAGAACATATGAGATGTTCCAAGAGCTGAAATTGGGATTTCAGGCTCATGCCCGTGTTGAGAGGTGTGAGACCTCTGACAAGTTCTTTTGCCAACAAGATGGAGGAGAATAGCTCAGCTAGTGAGCATGTGCTCAGAATGTCTGGGTGCTACAATCACTTAAATCAAGTGGGAGTTAAACTTCCAGATAAGATAGTGATTGATAGAGTTCTCTAGCCACTATCACTAAGCTACTAGATCTTCGTGATGAACTATGACATGCAAGGGATGGAGTTGATCCCGGAGCTGTTCGCGGTGCTTAAGACCGCAAAAGGTAGAAATCAAGAAGGAGCATCAAGTGTTGATGGTTTAACAAGACCACTGGTTTCAAGAAGGGCAAGGGCTAGAAGGGAAACTTCATGGATGGCAAACCAGTTGCCGCTCCAGTGAAGGAACCCAAGGTTGAACCCAAACCCGAGACTAAGTGCTTCTATTGTAAGGGGAACGGTCACTGGTAGCGGAATTACCCCAAATGCATGGTAGATAAGAAGGCTGGCAACTTCAACAAAGTATATACGTGTTATTAATGTGTACCTCACTAGTACTCCTGGTAGCACCTGGGTATTGGATACCGGTTCAGTTGCTATTATTGGTGACTTGAAGCAAAAGCTACGGACTAAACGGAGACTGGCTAAGGGCGAGGTGACGATGTGTGTTGGAAGTGTTTCCAAAGTTGATGAGATCACCATCGCACGCTCCATCTGCCTTCGGGATTAGTATTGAACCTAGATAAATGTTATCAGGTGTCTACGTTGAGCATGAATATGATTAGATCATGTTCATTGCAATACGGTTATTCATTTAAGTTAGAGAATAATGGTTATTCTGTTTACATGAATAATACCTTTCATGGTCATGCACCCTATGTGAATGGTTCATTGAATCTCGGTCGTGGTAATACACATGTTCACGCCAAAAGATGTAGAGTTAATAATGATAGTACCACTTTCTTGTGGCACTGCCGCTTAGGTCATATTGGCGTAAGATGCATGAAGAAACTCCATGTCGATGGATGTTTGGAGTCACTTGATTTTGAATCGCTTGACACATGCGAGCCATGCCTCATGGGCAGGATGACTAAGACCCCGTTTTCAGGTACAATGAAACGGGCAAGTGACTTGTTGGAAATCATACATGCTGATGCGTGTGATCCAATGAGAATTGAAGCGTGCGGTGGATATCGCTATTTTCTCATCTTCACTGACGATTTGAGTAGATATAGGTATATTTACTTAATGAAGCACAAGTCTGAAATGTTTGAAAAGTTCAAGCGATTTTAGAGTGAAGTTAAGAACCATCATAACAAGAAGATCAAATTCCTACGATCTGATCGATAAGAATTTCTGAGTTATGAGTTTGGCAATCACTTAAGACATTGTGGAATTGTTTCACAGTTGAAGCCACCTGGAACACCACAGGGTAATGATGTGTCCGGACGTCTAATCGAACCTTATGAGATATGCTGCGATCTATGATGTCTCTTACCGATCTACCGCTATTATTTTGAGGCTATGCATTAGAGACAGCTGCATTCACATTAGATAGGACACCATATAAGTCCGTTGAGATGATGCCGTATGAACATTGGTTTGGCAAGAAACCAAAGTTGTCGTTTCTTAATGTTTGGGGCTGCGATGCTTAAGCCTTCAGCCGGAGAAGCTCGAACCCAAAGCGGACAAACACATCTTCATAGGATACCCAAAGGTGACAGTTGGGTACACCTCCTATCTCAGATCCGAGGGCAAATTGTTTGTTGCTAAGAACGGGTCCTTTCTCGAGAAGGAGTTTCTCTCGAAAGAATTGAGTGGGAGGAAGATAGAACTTGATGAGGTTGTCGAACCTTTACTTCAACCAGAGAGTGATGCAACACAGAAAGATGTATTCTGTGGCGCCTACGTCTGTTGAAGAGGAAGTTAATGATAGTGATCATGAAGCTTCGGATCAAGTTGCTATCGAACCTCATAGGTCGACAAGGATATGTACTACTCCTGAGTGGTACGGTAATCCTGTCTTAGATATCATGTTGTTAGACAACAATGAACCTACGAGCTATGGAGAAGCGATGGTGGGCCCGTATTCCGACAAATGGTTAGAAGCCATGAAATCCGAGATAGGATCCATATATCAGAACAAAGTATGGACTTTGGTGGACTTGCCCGATGATCGGCAAGCCATTGAGATAAATGGATCTTTAAGAAGAAGACGGACGTGGGCGGTAATGTTACCGTCTATGAAGCTCGACTTGTGGGAAAGAGTCTTTTCACAAGTTCAAGGAGTTGACTACGATGAGAATTTCTCACCCGTAGCGATGCTTAAGTCCGTCGGAATCATGTTAGCATTAGCTGTATTTTTCGATTATGAAATCTTACAGATGGATGTCAAAACAAGTTTTCTTACCAGTTTTCGTAAGAAAAGTTGTATGTGATACAATAAAAGGTTTTGTCGATCCTAAGGATGCTAAAAGGTATGCTGGCTCCAGCAATCCTTCTATGGACTAGAGCAAGCATCTCGGAATCGGAATATATGTTTTGATGGAGTGATCAAAGCTTTTAGGTTTATACAATGTTTGCTAGAAACTTGTATTTACAAGAAAGTGAGTGGGAGCACTACAACATTTCTGATAAGTATATGTGGATGACATATTGTTGATCCGAAATAATGTAGAATTTCTGGAAAGCATAAACGGTTGTTTGAAGAGTGTTTTTCAAAGGAAGACCTGGATAAAGCTGCTTACATATTGGGCATCAAGATCTATAGAGATAGATCAAGACGCCTGATGATACTTTCAAAGAACGCACACCTTGACATGTTTTTGAAGGAGTTCAAAATAGATCAGTCAAAGAAGGGGTTCTTACCTGAGTTGTAAGGTGTGAAGTTGAGTAAGACTCAAAGCTTGACCACGGCAGAAGAAAGAGGAAGGACGAAGGTCGTCCCCTATGCTCTTGTCATAGGCTCTATACGGTATGCCATGCTGAGTACCGCACCTGATGTGTGCCTTGCCACATGTCTGGCAAGAGGGTACAAAGGTGATCTAGGACTGGATCACCAGATAGCGGTCAAAATTATCCTTAGAGGAATAAGGAAATGTTTCTCGGTTATGGAGGTGATAAAGAGTTCGACGTAAAGAGTTACGTCGATGCAAGCTTAACACCTATCCGGATAGCTCTGAGTAGAGATACCGGATACGTATAATGGAGCAACAATTTGGAATAGCTCCAAGTGGAACGTGGTAGCAGCATCTACGATATGACATAAAGTTTTGCGAAATACATAGGGATCTGAATATGGCAAGACCCGTTGACTACAACCTCTCTCACAAGCATAACATGATCAAACCCAGAACTCATTGAGTGTTAATCACATAGTGATGTGAACTAGATTATTGAGTCTAGTAAACTCTTTGGATGTTGGTCACATGGCGATGTGACCTGTGAGTGTTAATCACATGGCGATGTGAACTAGATTATTGACTCTAGTGCAAGTGGGAGACTGTTGGAAATATGCCCTAGAGGCAATAATAAATTAGTTATTATTATATATATTTCATTGTTCATGATAATCGTTTATTATCCATGCTAGAATTGTATTGATAGGAAACTCAGATACATGTGTGGATACATAGACAACACCATGTCCCTAGTAAGCCTCTAGTTGACTAGCTCGTTGATCAATAGATGGTTACGGTTTCCTGACCATGGACATTGGATGTCGTTGATAACGGGATCACATCATTAGGAGAATGATGTGATGGACAAGACCCAATCCTAAGCCTAGCACAAGATCGTGTAGTTCGTTTGCTAAAGCTTTTCTAATGTCAAGTATCATTTCCTTAGACCATGAGATTGTGCAACTCCCGGATACCGTAGGAGTGCTTTGGGTGTGCCAAACGTCACAACGTAACTGGGTGGCTATAAAGGTACACTACAGGTATCTCCGAAAGTGTCTGTTGGGTTGGCACGAATCGAGACTGGGATTTGTCACTCCGTGTAAACGGAGAGGTATCTCTGGGCCCACTCGGTAGGACATCATCATAATGTGCACAATGTGACCAAGGAGTTGATCACGGGATGATGTGTTACGGAACGAGTAAAGAGACTTGCCGGTAACGAGATTGAACAAGGTATCGGGATACCGACGATCGAATCTCGGGCAAGTACAATACCGCTAGACAAAGGGAATTGAATACGGGATTGATTGAATCCTCGACATCGTGGTTCATCCGATGAGATCATCGTGGAACATGTGGGAGCCAACATGGGTATCCAGATCCCGCTGTTGGTTATTGGTCGGAGAGTTGTCTCGGTCATGTCTGCATGGTTCCCGAACCCGTAGGGTCTACACAGTTAAGGTTCGATGACGCTAGGGTTATTAGGAAGACTTGTATGTGATTACGAATGTTGTTTGGAGTCCCGGATGAGATCCCGGACGTCACGAATGGTCCGGAGGTAAAGATTTATATATGGAAAGTTCTTGTTCGGGTTCTGGGAAAAGTTCGGTTTTTTCCTGTATTGTACCGGGAAGCTTCCACAAGGTTCCGGAGGGTTCCAAAGGGGTCCGAAGGTCCGGAAAATGTTCCACCACGTCCAATACAGCAGCATGGGCTGTAGGGGGCGCCCTAACCTTAATGGGCCAAGGGCACCAGCCCCCCCCCCCAAGGCCCATGCGCATGGGAGAGGGGAAACCCTAAGGGGGAGGGCCTCCACTTGACTTGGGAGGCACTCCTCCCTCCCTTGGCCGCCGCCCCAACCCTAGATGGGATCTAGGGGGGCCGGCCCCGCTCTCCCCCCACCTATAAATAGTGGAGGGGTGGGAGGGCGGCCACACCCTTGAACCTGGCGCAGCCCTCCCTCCTCCTACCTTCTCCTCCTCCTCCATGGTGCTTGGCGAAGCCCTGGCGGAGAACCACAAGCTCCTCCACCACCACGCCGTCGTGCTGTTGGACTTCTACCTCAACCTCTCCCTCCTCCTTGCTGGATCAAGGCGTGGGAGACGTCTCCGTTCCATACGTGTGTTGAACGCGGAGGTGCCGTCCGTTCGGCGCTAAGATAATCGGTGATTTGGATCACGACGAGTACGACTCCATCAACCCCGTTCACTTGAACGCTTCCGCTTAGCGATCTACAAGGGTATGTAGATGCACTCTCCTTCCCCTCATTGCTAGATTACTCCATAGATTTATCTTGGTGATGCGTAGAAAATTTTAAATTTCTGCTACGATCCCCAACATCCGGTTAATAGGTTAGTCCCAAAAATAATATAAAAGTGGAAAATAAAGCCCAATATAGTCCAAAACAGTAGATAATATAGCATGGAGCAATCAAAAATTATAGATACATTGGAGACGTATCAGTCCCTTTTCCACAGGATCCTCAACATTCCTGATAAGAAGAAGGATAACGTTAAAGCTAGAGCCGATCAACAGAGAATTTATGATAGACCACGCCTGAACATGAAGCCTCCCACAGGCGGTCGAAAAAACTGGTTCAAGCCAGATGCTGACTTTGTCCTTAAACCGCCAGAAAAAGAAGAAGTACTTATCTGGCTGAAACAAATTTTGAAGTTCACCGATGGTTATGCATCGAATATAAGTAAGGGAGTCAATCTTTCAACGGGCAAAGTGACCGTCCTGAAGAGTCATGACTACCATGTATGGATTGAGCGGATAATGCCTGTGATGGTTTGAGGTTATGTCCCCGAGCATGTCTGGCAAGTGCTTGCCGAGCTTAGCCATTTCTTCCGCACGCTCTGTGCTAAAGAAGAAAGTAAAGAGGTGGTTGAAAATTTGCATAAGAAGGCACCGGAGTTGATAATCAAGCTAGAGAAGATCTTTCCGTCAGGCTTCTTTACTCCGATGACACATCTCATTCTGCACCTCGTGAACGAGGTATTGTTGGGGGGCCTGTGCAGAATCACTGGCAGTACGGCCCTGAGAGGCAGAACAAGCATCTCTAATGGAAATGTGGAAACAAAGCTAAGATTGAAGCTTCCATAGCTAAGGTAGTTATCCTAGAGGAGGTGTCAGACCTCAGGACATCATACTATCCAGACCACGTTCCCCATCTGCATAACAAGGTGCCTCGATACAATATAGAAGAGCCCAAATATCAACCCAGCCTCGATCTATTCAACGCGCAAGGTGGGAGGGCTAGGGCCTCAAAATCTTATAACATGCCATGACAAGAGTGGGAGGACCTCATGTTCTATATCTTGCACAACATCAAGGAAGTTGAGGAAGTGTGGATGAGGTAATACCACTACACCATTCCTTTATGTCTTCCACATCATCATGTTCCATGTTCACTTAGTCCCAGTCTAACACCGCTTTTCTTTTTTTAGTGATTTCGTTCAAGAGGAATGGACGGGAGTGAATCCTCCTACTGAGGCGGAGGCACTTACTCTTCTCCGTCATGGAAACCCTGGACGTAAAAATTGTGTTGCTTGGTTCATGGAGAAAGTAATTTTCCACACTCCCCTATTAAATACCTAGTTCAACATTTATTAGTTAACCGAACTAATGCACGCAACAATTTCCATTATACTTGTAGGGAAAAGATCCGAACATATCTATGGATGATGAATTGAGATGGGTTTCCATGGGTTTTGACCCTGCCATCATGACATGTAAAAAGTATGATGTGAATGGGTATCGCTTCCATACAGAGGAGCACCAAAACAGTCGGCCTGATCCCAAAACTATAAATACCGGAGTGTACACCCTCGGTCAAAATTCAGTAGACTACTACGGAAGGGTACAAAATATATACGAGGTTAAATTCCGCCAGGGGCGTGAGACCCTAAGTCTGCCTGTGTTCAAATGCCGATGGTTCGATCCGCGGGAGGGGGTAAAACATACGCCTTCCATTGGTTTGGTCGAAGTTAAACCATCAACCGTCTATGCCGGAGCCGATCTCTTCATTGCGGCTACCCGAGCTACACAAGTATATTATCTGCCTTACCCATGCCAGAAAGTGTATCTAAAGGGTTGGGAAGTTGTGTTCAAGGTTTCGCCACATGGTAAGCTACCAAACCCGAATGAAGACTATTACTACAATATTAACCCCATGACATAAGAGGGAGTGTTCTATCAAGAGCAACCTGATGATGATGATGTGGTTAGAAACAATGACGCTAGACCATTGGGTGATGATGATGTGGATCCAAACATCGACGATGCACGGAATGATGGTGAGACCATTGTCAACGAAAATGACATACTTATGCTAGAAAAGTTAAACGAAGACGCTGACGACGAGGAAAAGCCTCCACCTCCGTCGGACAACGACGATGATATGATTGATAGTGATGATGAGATGGACCGAGAAAGAGGTTACAACAGTGATGATTCATATGGGTTCTAGCAGATGTACATTTCAAGTCTTTTTTTTCTATAGTTTAGGAATATGCCTTTTTATGCATTTTTATTAATGTGTTTATTATCATGCCTTTTCCTTCATTTCATTAATTTACTAATTGCTTATTCTCTTTTCAATGCAGGTTCGTGGAACATGTGCAAGGGGAAGGCCGACGGCGTGGGTTTCCTACGCAAGGTCGTCGGCCTGCCTAGTCGGAGTGGTCGAGCATGTAATCCTCCCCCTCGGCTACTTGACGATGACTCCTCACAGGGAGGTCGAGGGAGAGGTGCCCCTAGAGGAGGAGGGGGCGGGGGGAGAGCCTCTAGAGGGCGAGGTGGTGGGGGGGAGAGCCACTACAGGGGGTCACGGCCAGAAAGAGCGCACCCTCACCGACTTTGGGGTGTTGTCTTCGAGGCCCTCCTCTAGTGAGGTACCCTCCTCTAGTGAGGCCCTCCTCTAGTGAGGTACACTCTGCTTATATGTGCTGTTATTTGAATTGAATTGATTTGAAAACAAACAGAAAAAAGAAAAAAAAATCAAATGCAAACTATGCCGACGGCTAGGCCGTCGACATAGGGCTGGTGTGAGCTCCCAGTAGCTGACACGTGGCAGCTATGCCGACGGCCTAGCCGTCGGCGCAGTTTTTAAACTAAGCCGACGGCCAGGTCGTTGGCATAGATGCCATGTGTCAGCTACTGGGAGCACCGGAGGAAGGAATATGCCGACGACTAGGCCGTCGGCATAGTTTGAAACTAAGCCGACGACTAGGCCGTCGGTATAGCCCTGGTCCACGAGCAGCGTCTGGTCGCCACGTGGCACACCTATGCCGACGGCCTAGCCGTTGGCGTAGTTTTTAACTAAGCTGACGGCTAGGCCATCGGCATAGGTGTGCCATGTGGCGACCAGTCGTTGGGCAAACTTGATGGCGGCCGCCGTTAGGCATGAATGTTGCCGACGGCCAGGGCCATCGGCATAGATGTACGCCCCCCGTCGGGAAAGCAACTATGCTGACGGCTTTTCTATGCCGACGGCCTCCCTGGCTATGCCGACGTATATGTTGCTGATGGCCCTATGCCGACGGGGGCCGTCGGCATAGGTCTGTCCCGACGGTACTCAGGGATATGCCGACGGCCCTGGCCGTCGACATAAGGGGCGATTCCGGTAGTGTATGTACATCTCACACTACATAAAAAGGACCATGCTGTATAGTAACTACATATTACCAGATTAGAAAGTCCACCATGCCACAAAAACATTTAACCCATTTGAATAGGGATTTGGGTTCATAGCCACACAAAGGGAAGTAATTATTGTGAAGCTAGAAAAAGAATGCTCCTACTATAAAAAATAAACGCCGACAACAACACCATCCAATTAGAGCTTCAAAACAAGAACAGAGAAGGCACCTATAGCTGTTCATGGAGCTGTGTATGAACCTCTATTTGCATATGTATAGCTTCTGCCAAGTTCCTAAGATTATTTGTGAGGCTGCGGATTGCAAGGAAAAACAAAATCAGTGCAGGGTTATAAAAGTTGAGCTTGATTTATAATAAAAGAACACATTCTAGCAAAAGAGCATATGTTCTATTGGTAGAGAGTCAAGACTAATAGTGTGCATACACAAGGAACAGACGTTCCAGATATTGAAATGAACCCAAGCAAAAAAATGCATGACCTTATTTATGAAATTTAGACCATAATGTCTCAGCAAGCATATGCTCCTAAGAAAGAAGGCAGGTCTAGGCATAAAAAAGGTTTCCTCCGTGAGAAGCATTTTCACAAACACATGTTGTGCAACTTGTTCTACTAATCAAAGAAAACCAACAAGAGGAGAGGACCAAAATCAGAAACCTGCAAGCTGAAGATGGGGCATCGCATCTTGTCATCTGTTGTTGCCTGAAAAGAAGAAAAAAAAGGGGAGGAGATGGAATGAAGCAACCATTGATTGGAAGAGAGAGAAGCTCACCTCGGTGTGCGACATGAGATGCGCTTGCTGTTGCTCGACGTGTGCGCAGCCCCTGAAGCCGCGAAAGTGGTCTTGACCATCACTCTTGTCGTGTCTTTAGCTTGCTACACACATTATGACAAGACCGACGCGGCTGCTGCTCCCCTCCTCATGCTGAGTCCGGATCGAGGGCACGCTCCTCGGCTCGAGCTCCTCCTGCCAAGGCCTCAATCTCTAGCATCCCTGGCTGCCCAATGAGCGAACATACAGATTTCAGAAAATAAAAAGATACTTATGGATAGGAAGGGGATTAGAAAGAGGAACTCACGGGGACGTGCAACGAGAAGAAATTGCGAGTGTCGCCGTCCTTGCGCCTCCCACTCTTCTCGTCCCTCTCCTCCCTCTCCTCACGCCCAGCTCGACCGTGACCCCGCGCGCTGGCACCTCCGCCTCGACCAACCGCGCCACCCGGACATGATATCCGTCGCGCCGCCATGACCACGGCCTCCTCCTCACGCATCTGCCATCACCATAGCCACTCCTTCTGCCGAGCATAGGTGGCGGTGTCGGGGGAGTGGAGGGAAAGAGGAGCTCGGGCGGCGACTGTGAGAGGATTGGGGGGAAAAGATTTAGTCTCCTATTTCCTCTCTCTTTCTCCCTCGTCCCCTTCCTCTTCTCTCAACCTCTCATCTTCTCTCTCTCCTAGCCGTTGTCACCCTTTGGCTGCAAGTCGCCAGCCTCGCTGGGACGGACGCGGTAGAGGACTCCGGCCAACCACGAGCTCCGCCACGCCGCCATCACCACAGCCAGTGAGGGCGAGGCCCTGGCGACATCGAGGAAAGGAGAGGAGGAGGCGGCGGCATGGAGAAGAGGAGGAAGACAAAATCAATGACGGCACGTGGCGCCAGATGCCGGCGACCTACACCCCAGCCAGCTGGATCGAGAACGCAGTTCGCCCCGACTTCACATGATCACATCGAGCGCCGGAGAAGAGGCCCGGCAGAGAAGATGGTGACGCAAGAGGCCCTGAGGAGGACGGCCGTGGAGTAGGGGAGGCCGGGCGGTGGGGATAGGGAATAGAATGGCGTGGGGCTCGAGGACAAAGAGGATTGCACCTGGTGCGCTAGTTTTACGGGAGAGGTTTCATCCTGTGTCTCCTCGCCCCTCCCTTGGCTCAGCCCTTGTACTCAATACACTGAGATGTGGGCTCAGACGGCAACCGGGACCACCGAACGCAGCAGGGTAGAGATCAGTAGAGTAAACCAGCGGAAATCCACCTCTTAACATCGCCCTTACCGAATCAGAAACAACCCACACTCTAACAATTGGTCACGTAACGACCAGAGAAACCCAACCTCTGGTCACTGGCCCCACGGGCTCACGACCCCACCTGTCATCCTCTGCTGAATTGGCCACGGACGTGAAGAAAAATGAACGGCTGACCAAACGCCAGCAGTTTCTACGTGAGTAATTCGATCGTGCGGTCAAAAAGGTCATGCGCGCTCAATGCCTCCAGAATGGCGGGTAACACAACATGATTTATATGTTTAATTGCTTGCCGGTCAGCCGAGATAGAAGGGTTCTCCCTCCTGGGAGACTTGTGGCTGTGAGCTCTACCAAAAAAAGTTTCCTTGGCCACTCACAAAACTATGGACGTGTAAGACAAAATTACGGCATATCACAGATTTTGTTACGGGAGGAGCAGCCCATCCTCTATGGCAGTATAGGCTAGCAACAGAACATGGGAAGGTTCACAAAGAGATCCAACGGCCAAAATACCTAAAAACCCAGATCTGATGGTGAAAAGCTAGGATGACCTGAGAGGGCCGGGAAAGTGCATTTTGTTGGTAGATACACTCTCTGTTCAGGTTTGTTGGTTTGCATGCTAACCAAAGTGACGGAACATCAGGAATGCAAGGCCATGGTTAATTATGTGACCTCCACCCCACTCTACATGACTGGATCCCCTATGTCACGGTCCATAAGAGCATCTCCAGCCGCGCCCCCAACAGGCCCTCGAGGCCACTTTTTCGGCGCCGGCGTCAAAAAAACACCCCAGTCGCGGCCCTAGAACGCCGAAAAGTGCCGGTTCGGGCCTTTTTTCCGCCCGGCGGTCACAGGCCGAACCCGACGCACTGGGGGCGATCGGGGGCTCTGGCGCAAGGGAAAAGTGCGGCTGGCCCACACCATCAGGCGAAAATTCAAGATTTTCTTCCCCGACTCGCCTCCCACCCCCCGCGATCTCGGCCGCCACTAGCTACATCCCGGCGCCGACCGCCGCCCTTCACCGCTAGATAGCCATTCCTCACTGGAAATATAACAGAGGTTCACCGCGGCAGCCCCTCCAACAACAGCTGGGCATTTCCGGCCATGGAGGGGCAGTTTAGCGGCGGGTACACGCCCACCGAGCGCAAGGTGTTCGGCGATTTACCTGCCCCAGTGATGGACTCGGATGATGAGAAAGCGGTCGCCGCACTGCTGGAGGAGGAAGCCGAGGCCGACGTCCAGGAAGGAGAGCATCTCATGGTGCTCACTGCCCTTTCCCAGCTGCTGGTGAGCAATGAAAAGACGCGGCGAGGTGGCTCGGTGCCGGGGCGGGTGAAAGCAAAGAACCGGCATCGTCTCGAAGGCTACTGCATGCTCTACTCCGACTACTTCGCCGATGCTCCACTTCATGGTGACAAAACATTTCGGCGCCGTTATCGGATGAGCCGAAAGCTCTTCCTCAGGATTGTGAATTCCATCCGGGAGTTCAACAACTACTTCAAGTGCAAGATGGATTGCACCGGCAAACTCGGATTCACCTCGATCCGGAAGTGCATGACAGCGATGAGGATGCTTGCATACGGAGCTCCTGGTGATTCACTCGACGACTATGGGCGCATGGCCGAGTCCACCAGTATAGAGTGTTTCCACAAGTTCTGTTGGGAAGTGGTGGCGGTGTTTGGACCGTGATACGTCTCCATCGTATCTATAATTTTTGATTGTTCCATGCCGATATTCTACAACTTTCATATACTTTTGGCAACTTTTTATACTATTTTTGGGACTAACATATTGATCCAGTGCCTAGTGTCAGTTCCTGTTTGTTGCATGTTTTTCGTTTCACATTAAATCCATATCAAACGGAGTCCAAACGGGATAAAAACTTATGGAGATTTTTTTGGAATATATGTGAATTTTGGGAAGAAAAATCAACGCGAGACGATGCCCGAGGGGCCACGAGGTAGGGGGGCGCCCCAGGGGGGCAGGCGCGCCCTGGGCCCTCGTGGCCACCCCGTAAGGCGGTTGATTCCCTTCTTTCGCCGCAAGAAAGCTAATATTCGGATAGAGATCGTGTTAAAATTTCAGCCCAATCGGAGTTACGGATGTCCGGGGATATAAGGAACGGTGAAAGGGCAGAATCTGAAAACGCAGAAACAGAGAGAGACAGAGAGACATATCCAATCTTGGAGGGGCTCTCGCCCCTCCCATGCCATGGAGGCCATGGACCAGAGGGGGAACCCTTCTTCCATCTAGGGAGAATGTCAAGGAAGAAGAAGAAGGAGGGGGGCTCTCTCCCCCTCGCTTTCGGTGGCGCCAGAACGCCACCGGGCACCATCATCATCACCGTGATCTTCACCAACACCTCCGCCATCTTCACCAACATCTCCATCACCTTCCCCCATCTATCTACAGCGGTCCACTCTCCCGCAACCCGCTGTACCCTCTATTTGAACATGGTGCTTTATGCTTCATATTATTATCCAATGATGTGTTGCCATCCTATGATGTCTGAGTAGATTTTCGTTGTCCTATCGGTGGTTGATGAATTGCTATGATTGATTTAATTTGCTTGTGGTTATGTTGCTGTCCTTTGGTGCCCATCATATGAGCGCGTGCATGGATCACACCATAGGGTTAGTTGTATGTTGATAGGACTATGTATTGGAGGGCAAGAGTGATAAGAACTTTAGCCTAGCATAGAAATTGGTGCATATGGGATTGAAGGGGGACCAATATATCTTAATGCTATGGTTGGGTTTTACCTTAATGAACGTTAGTAGTTGAGGATGCTTGCTAATAGTTCCTATCATAAGTGCATAGAATTCCAAGTCAGGGATGACATGCTAGCAGTGGCCTCTCCCACATAAAATTTGCTATCGGTCTAGTAATGTAGTCAATCGCTTAGGGACAATTTCGCAACTCCTACCACCAGTTTTCCCCATGCGCTATACTAACTTTATTGTTTATTTATCTAAAGAGCCCCTACTTTTTATTTACGTGATCTTTATTATCTTGCAAAGCTATCCAAAAACACCTACAAAGTACTAATAGTTTCATACTTGTTTTAGGTAAAGCGAAGGTTAAGCGCGCGTAGAGTTGTAACCGTGGTCGATAGAACTTGAGGGAATATTTGTTCTACCTTTAGCTCCTCATTGGGTTCGACACTCTTACTTATTGAAAGAGGCTACAATTGATCCCCTATACTTGTGGGTTATCAAGACTTTTCTGGCGCCGTTGCCGGGGAGCCATAGCGTGGGTTGAATATTCTTGTGTGTGCTTGTTTGCTTTATCACTATGTAATTTTTATTTGATATTCTAAGTTGTTCTCTAACTTTAGTTATGGATATGGAACACGAAATACCAAAACTATTAGGTGTACCTGCTACTCATAGAGATGGGGAACCTCCTAAAACCCTCGATGATGGTTATGTGAAAGAGATTATGTACTACTTTGATAATCCTGAGAAAACCCCATTCAATTATGTTATGGGAGACACGTTGGATCAACGTGAATACTTTAGGGATTATTGCTTGACTCAAAAAGGGAAACTATTATGGGATCAAATTCATATGTTGCATTGGTATGCTCGGGAACTATGCACTACAAAAAAAAGACACATCCGTGACATTTTGGGCCGAATGAATTTTTTTTCTGTCATACATATGACACTTCTATGACGATAATTGTGACAAAACCTGGTATCATCATAGATGTGGTGGGCTCCTACTTCTATGACAAAAAAACATGACAGAAAGTGGGCTTTTCGTCCTGGGCGGGACGGAGATGCAACTGCATGACATTCTTTGGGCCGTCCATGACGGAAAAAACCATGGTAGAAGCGAGGGGGAGGAAAATTTTAGGGAGTTCTCGGTTACGGTGGGAGGACGGGGGCCGAGCGATGCGCGTTTCTCTCATACACGTACGCACGTGTGTGCGAGGCGTTGGCTCTAACTGAACCCGAGCGAGCCATTGGGCTCTAACTGAACCCGAGCGATTGCACTGCAGGCTACGCGTTACTGAACCCGAGTGATCGATCGATGGATGTTAACTGAACCCGATCAATTGATTCCTTCGCTACTGCTGCTAACTGAAGCCGATCGATGCTGCCTCTGGATGAACAGTGAGCATTGCGGGGGGGGGGGGGGGTGGATGAACAGTGAGCGGTGGCGTTGCCTCCGGATGAACAGGACCCCGTGGTGTGGTGGAGGGCTGGATGAACAGTAGACGATGGAGGGGTGCCCATGGAGGAGTGATTGAACAGGACCCGGTGGTTTGGAGGGCTGGATGAACAGCAGACGGTGGAGGGGTGGTTGAACAGTAGCCGGTGGAGTAGCATGCGGTGGAGGCTGGATGAATGGTAGCCCGTGGAGGCTGGGGGAGGTCGACGGTGGAGACGAACAGTATCCCGTGGAGTCCTGTTTTACGGTACGCCACACCCCTCCCGATGAACAGGACCCCTGTTTCTGTTGGGGAACGTAGTAATTTCAAAAAAATTCCTACGCACACGCAAGATCATGGTGATGCATAGCAACGAGAGGGGAGAGTGTGATCTACGTACCCTTGTAGACCGATAGCGGAAGCGTTAGCACAACGCGGTTGATGTAGTCGTACGTCTTCATGGCCCGACCGATCAAGCACCGAAACTACGGCACCTCTGAGTTTTAGCACACGTTCATCTCGATGACGATCCCCGGACTCCGATCCAGCAAAGTGTCGGGGAAGAGTTCCGTCAGCACGACGGCGTGGTGACGATCTTGATGTTCTACCGTCATAGGGCTTCGCCTAAGCACCGCTACAATATTATCGAGGATTATGGTGGAAGGGGGCACCGCACACGGCTAAGAAAACGATCACGTGGATCAACTTGTGTGTCTAGGGGTGCCCCTGCCCCCATATATAAAGGAGCAAGGGGAGGAGGCCGGCCGGCCCTATTGGCGCGCCAAGGAGGAGTCCTCCTCCTAGTAGGAGTAGGACTCCTACTAGGAGGGGGAAAGGAAGTGGGGAGGAAGTAGGAAAGGGCGGCGCCGCCCCCCTCTCCTAGTCCAATTCGGACCAGGGGGAGGAGGCGCGCGGCCCACCCTGGCAGCCCTTCTCTCTCTCCACTAAGGCCCATATGGCCCATTGCTTCTCCCGGGGGGGTTCTGGTAACCCTCCGGCACTCCGATTTTCTCCGAAATCACCCGGAACACTTCCGGTGTCTGAATATAGCCGTCCAATATATCAATCTTTATGTCTCGACCATTTCAGGACTCCTCATTATGTCCATGATCACATCCGGGACTCCGAACTAACTTCGGTACATCAAAACTCATAAACTCATAATATAACTGTCATCGAAACCTTAAGCGCACAAACCCTACGGGTTCGAGAACAATGTAGACATGACCGAGACATGTCTCCGGTCAATAACCAATAGCGGAACCTGGATGCTCATATTGGCTCCCACATATTCTACGAAGATCTTTATCGGTCAGACCGCATAACAACATACGTTGTTCCCTTTGTCATCGGTGTGTCACTTGCTCGAGATTCGATCATCGGTATCTCAATACCTAGTTCAATCTCGTTACCGGCAAGTCTCTTTACTTGTTTCATAATACATTATCTTGCAACTTACTCATTAGTTGCAATGCTTGCAAGGCTTATGTGATGTTCATTACCGAGAGGGCCCAGAGATACCTCTCCGACAATCGGAGTGACAAATCCTAATCTTGAAATACGCCAACCCAACATTTACCTTTGGAGACACCTGTAGAGCTCCTTTATAATCACCCAGTTATGTTGTGACGTTTGGTAGCACACAAAGTGTTCCTCTGGCAAACGGGAGTTGCATAATCTCATAGTTATAGGAACATGTATAAGTCATGAAGAAAGCAATAGCAACATACTAAATGATCGGGTGCTAAGCTAATGGAATGGGTCATGTCAATCACATCATTCTCCTAATAATGTGATCCCGTTAATCAAATGATAACACATGTCTATGGTTAGGAAACATAACCATCTTTGATTAACGAGCTAGTCAAGTAGAGGCATACTAGTGACGTTTAGTTTGTCTATGTATTCACACAAGTATTATGTTTCCGGATAATACAATTATAGCATGAATAATAAACATTTATCATGAGATAAGGAAATAAAATAATAACATTATTATTGCCTCTAGGGCATATTTCCTTCAGTCTCCCACTTGCACTAGAGTCAATAATCTAGATTACACAGTAATGATTCTAACACCCATGGAGCTTTGGTGCTGATCATGTTTTGCTCATGGAAGAGGCTTAGTCAACGGGTCTGCACCATTCAGATCCGTATGTATCTTGCAAATCTCTATGTCTCCCACCTGGACTAGATCCCGGATGGAATTGAAGTGTCTCTTGATGTGCTTGGTTCTCTTGTGAAATCTGGATTCCTTTGCCAAGGCAATTGCACCAGTATTGTCACAAAAGATTTTCATTGGACCCGATGCACTAGGTATGACACCTAGATCGGATATGAACTCCTTCATCCAGACTCCTTCATTTGCCGCTTCCGAAGCAGCTATGTACTCCTCTTCACATGTAGATCCCGCCACAACGCTTTGTTTAGAACTGCACCAACTGGCAGCTCCACCGTTTAATGTAAACACGTATCCGGTTTGCGATTTAGAGTCGTCCGGATTAGTGTCAAAGCTTGCATCAACGTAACCATTTATGATGAGCTCTTTGTCACCTCCATATATGAGAAACATATCCTTAGTCCTTTTCAGGTATTTCAGGATGTTCTTGACCGCTGTCAAGTGATCCACTCCTGGATTACTTTGGTACCTCCCTGCTAGACTTATAGCAAGACACACATCAGGTCTGGTACACATCATTGCATACATGATAGATCCTATGGCTGAAGCATAGGGAACATCTTTCATTTTCTCTCTATCTTCTGCATTGGTCGGGCATTGAGTCTTACTCAATTTCACACCTTGTAACACAGGCAAGAATCCTTTCTTTGCTTGATCCATTTTGAACTTCTTCAAAATTTTATCAAGGTATGTGCTTTGTGAAAGTCCAATTAAGCGTCTTGATCTATCTCTATAGATCTTAATGCCCAATATGTAAAGCAGCTTCACCAAGATCTTTCATTGAAAAACTCTTATTCAAGTATCCCTTTATGCTATCTAGAAATTCTATATCATTTCCGATTAGTAATATGTCATCTACATATAATATCAGAAATGCTACAGAGCTCCCACTCACTTTCTTGTAAATATAGGCTTATCCAAAAGTCTGTACAAAACCAAATGCTTTGATCACACTATCAAAGCGTTTATTCCAACTCCGAGAAGCTTGCACCAGTCCATAAATGGATCGCTGGAGCTTGCACACTTTGTTAGCTCCCTTTGGATCGACAAAACCTTCCGGTTGCATCATATACAACTCTTCTTCCAGAAATTCATTCAGGAATGCAGTTTTGACATCCATCTGCCAAATTTCATAATCATAAAATGCGGCAATTGCTAACATGATTCGGACAGACTTAAGCATCGCTACGGGTGAGAAGGTCTCATCGTAGTCAATCCCTTGAACTTGTCGAAAACCTTTTGCGACAAGTCGAGCTTTGTAGATAGTAACATCACCGTCAGCGTTAGTCTTCTTCTTGAAGATCCATTTATTCTCAATTGCTTGCCAATCATTGGGCAAGTCAACCAAAGTCCATACTTTGTTCTCATACATGGATCCCATCTCAGATTTCATGGCTTCAAGCCATTTTGCAGAATCTGGGCTGACCATCGCTTCTCCATAGTTCGTAGGTTCATCATGATCTAGTAGCATGACTTCCAGAACAGGATTACCGTACCACTCTGGTGCGGATCTTACTCTGGTTGATCTACGAGGTTCATTAGTATCTTGTTCTGAAGTTTCATGATCATCATCATTAGATTCCTCACTAATTGGTGTAGGTGTCACAGAAACTGATTTATGTGATGTACTACTTTCCAATAAGGGAGCAGGTATAGTTACCTCATCAAGTTCTACTTTCCTCCCACTCACTTCTTTCGAGAGAAACTCCTTCTCTAGAAAGTTTCTGAATTTAGCAACAAAAGTCTTGCCTTCGGATCTATGATAGAAGGTGTATCCAATAGTTTCCTTTGGATATCCTATGAAGACACATTTCTCCGATTTGGGTTCGAGCTTATCAGGTTGAAGCTTTTTCACATAAGCATCGCAGCCCGAAACTTTCAGAAATGACAATTTTGGTTTCTTGCCAAACCATAGTTCATAAGGCGTCGTCTCAACGGATTTTGATGGTGCCCTATTTAACGTGAATGCGGCCGTCTCTAGAGCATAACCCCAAAACGATAGCGGTAAATCAGTAAGAGAGATCATAGATCGCACCATATCTAGTAAATTATGATTACGACGTTCAGACACACCATTACGCTGTGGTGTTCCGGGTGGCGTGAGTTGCAAAACTATTCCGCATTGTTTCAAATGTACACCAAACTCGTAACTCAAATATTCTCCTCCACGATTAGATCGTAGGAATTTTATTTTCTTGTTATGATGATTTTCAACTTCACTCTGAAATTCTTTGAACTTTTCAAACGTTTCAGACTTATGTTTCATTAAGTAGATATGCCCATATCTGCTTAAGTCATCTGTGAAGGTGAGAAAATAACGATATCCTCCACGAGCCTCAACATTCATCGGACCACATACATCTGTATGTATGATTTCCAACAAATCTGTTGCTCTCTCCATAGTACCGGAGAACGGTGTTTTGTCATCTTACCCATAAGGCACGGTTCGCAAGTACCAAGAGATTCATAATCAAGTGGTTCCAAAAGTCCATCAGTATGGAGTTTATTCATACGCTTTACACCGATATGACTCAAACGACAGTGCCACAAATAAGTTGCACTATCATTATCAACTCTGCATCTTTTGGTTTCAACATTATGAATATGTGTGTCACTACTATCGAGATTTAATAAGAATAGACCACTCTTTAAGGGTGCATGACCATAAAAGATATTACTCATATAAATAGAACAACCATTATTCTCTGATTTAAATGAATAACCGTGTCGCATCAAACAAGATCCAGATATAATGTTCATGCTTAACGCTGGCACCAAATAACAATTATTTAGGTCTAATACTAATCCCGAAGGTAGATGTAGAGGTAGCGTGCCGACCGCGATCACATCGACTTTGGAACCATTTCCCACGCGCATCGTCACCTCGTCCTTAGCCAATCTTCGCTTAATCCGTAGTCCCTATTTCGAGTTGCAAATGTTAGCAATAGAACCAGTATCAAATACCCAGGTGCTACTGCGAGCATTAGTAAGGTACACATCAATAACATGTATATCACATATACCTTTGTTCACCTTGCCATCCTTCTTATCCGCCAAATACTTGGGGCAGTTCCGCTTCCAGTGACCAGTCTGCTTGCAATAGAAGCACTCAGTTTCAGGCTTAGGTCCAGGTTTGGGTTTCTTCTCTTGAGTAGCAACTTGCTTGCTGTTCTTTTTGAAGTTCCCCTTCTTCTTCCCTTTGCCCTTTTTCTTGAAACTAGTGGTCTTGTTGACCATCAACACTTGATGCTCCTTCTTGATTTCTACCTCCGCAGCTTTCAGCATTGCGAAGAGCTCGGGAATAGTCTTATTCATCCCTTGCATATTATAGTTCGTCACGAAGCTCTTGTAGCTTGGTGGCAGTGTGGAGAATTCTGTCAATGACGCAATCATCTGGAAGATTAACTCCCAATTGAATCAAGTGATTATTATACCCAGACATTTTGAGTATATGCTCACTGACAGAACTATTCTCCTCCATCTTGAAAATATAGAACTTATTGGAGACTTCATATCTCTCAATCCGGGCATTTGCTTGAAATATTAACTTCAACTCCTGGAACATCTCATATGCTCCATGACGTTCAAAACGTCGTTGAAGTCCCGATTCTAAGTCGTAAAGCATGGGGCATTGAACTATCGAGTAGTCATCAGCTTTGCTCTGCCAGACATTCATAACATCTGGTGTTGCTCCAGCAGCAGGCCTGGCACCCAGCGGTGCTTCCAGGACGTAATTCTTCTGTGCAGCAATGAGGATAATCCTCAAGTTATGGACCCAGTCCGTGTAATTGCTACCATCATCTTTCAACTTTGCTTTCTCAAGGAACGCATTAAAATTCAACGGAACAACAGCATGGGCCATCTATCTACAATCAAACATAAACAAGCAAGATACTATCACGTACTAAGTTCACGATAAGTTTAGGTTCAATTAATCATATTACTAAAGAACTCCCACTTAGATAGACATCCCTCTAATCCTCTTAGTGATTACGTGATCCAAATCAACTAAACCATGTCCGATCATCACGTGAGATGGAGTAGTTTCATTGGTGAACATCACTATGTTGATCATATCTACTATATGATTCACGCTCGACCTTTCGGTCTCCGTGTTCCGAGGCCATATCTGTATATGCTTGGCTTGTCAAGTATAACCTGAGTATTCCGCGTGTGCAACTGTTTTGCACCCGTTGTATTTGAACGTAGAGCCTATCACACCCGATCATCACGTGGTGTCTCAGCACGAAGAACTTTTGCAACGGTGCATACTCAGGGAGAACACTTCTTGATAATTAGTGAGAGATCATCTAAAAATGCTACTGTCAAACAAAGCAAGATAAGATGCATAAAAGATAAACATCACATGCAATCAATATAAGTGATATGATATCGCTATCATCATCTTGTGCTTGTGATCTCCATCTTCGAAGAAACGTCATGATCACCATCGTCACCGGCGCGACACCTTGATCACCATCGTAGCATCGTTGTCGTCTCGCCAATCTTATGCTTCCACGACTATCGCTACCGCTTAGTGATAAAGTAAAGCATTACAGCGCAATTGCATTGCATACAATAAAGCGACAACCATATGTCTCCTGCCAGTTGCCGATAACTTGGTTACAAAACATGATCATCTCATACAATAAAATTTAGCATCATGTCTTGACCATATCACATCACAACATGCCCTGCAAAAATAAGTTAGACGTCCTCTACTTTGTTGTTGCAAGTTTTACGTGGCTGCTACGGGCTTAAGTAAGAACCAATCTTACCTACGCATCAAAACCACAATGATAGTTTGTCAAGTTGGTGCTGTTTTAACCTTCGCAAGGACCGGGCGTAGCCACACTCGGTTCAACTAAAGTTGGAGAAACTGACACCTGCTAGCCACCTTTGTGCAAAGCACGTCAGGAGAACCGGTCTCGGGTAAGCGTACGCGTAATGTCGGTCCGGGCCGCTTCGTCCAACAATACCGCCGAACCAAAGTATGACATGCTGGTAAGCAGTATGACTTATATCGCCCACAACTCACTTGTGTTCTACTCGTGCATATAACATCAACACATAAAACCTAGGCTCGGATGCCACTGTTGGGGAACGTAGTAATTTCAAAAAAAATCCTACGCACACGCAAGATCATGGTGATGCATAGAAACGAGAGGGGAGAGTGTGATCTACGTACCCTTGTAGACCGACAGCGGAAGCGTTAGCACAACACGGTTGATGTAGTCGTACGTCTTCACGGCACGATCGATCAAGCACCGAAACTACGGCACCTCCGAGTTTTAGCACACGTTCAGCTCGATGACAATCCCCGGACTCCGATCCAGCAAAGTGTCGGGGAAGAGTTCCGTCAGCACGACGGCATGGTGACGATCTTGATGTTCTACCGTCGCAGGGCTTCGCCTAAGCACCGCTACAATATTATCGAGGATTATGGTGGAAGGGGCACCGCACACGGCTAAGAAAATGATCACGTGGATCAACTTGTGTGTCTAGGGGTGCCCCCTGCCCCCGTATATAAAGGAGCAAGGGGAGGAAGCCGGCCGGCCCTATTGGCGCGCCAAGGAGGAGTCCTCCTAGGAGGCACTACTAGGGAAATGCCTACCAGCAGCGAGGGTTTTGGGCCTCTCAGTAGCGCGGGCACCGGTGCTACTAATAAGGCGCTACAGCTAACGTATAGCAGTAGCGCCGGTTGTCCCACGCTACTGCTATACATGAATAGCTGTAGCGCTCTTTGGGAAATGGCGCTACTGATATTATATGCAGCGCTGTTTGCTGGGACGCGCTACTGACAATGCGGCGCTACTGCTAAATTTCCCCCCTCGCTACTACTAGTTTATTTATTAGTTTTTTTCCTGCATATTTGTTTTGTATTTGTTTTGTATTTGAATAGGCTTTATACAATAATCTTTAGCATATCATACACATACAAATGTAATCATAGCATATACATACAATTAGTCTCATCAAATCATGTCATCATCATAATCATCATCCAACACAAAGTGGTCTCTCATCATCATCTCAAAAATAGCGGTACAAGTCTCGAATGATATGCAAATACATCGTCATCCATCTAAACAATGATATACACGATAAGAGCTATCACTTTGAGAACATGAGTTCGTATCCCTCTTTCGCATTAGCGTGAACCTCTAAACTAACTACTGCCTGTCGCTCGGAAACCAGAAGGGCCTGACACTCCGGCCACTTGTCGTATATATACTCCTGGCATTGCACTTCTTCGCCATCTATGATCTATGCACCTGCATCATCACATGAGTCGATGATATGCAACATATATAGTTGAGCAACAGAAAGAGACGGACTTGGCAAAAATAAAAACAACATATCATAAGCATAAATAACAAAGTTCATTGTACCCCAAAATGCCCTAACTAGAGTGATTTTCGCTAGTCGAGGAGGAGGACGGTTTAATTACATCACAAATAAAGTTTCACCGTGCATAACTCAAAGTTTTGTCATACAGAAAGTATGGACTAAACGGACACATTGTGATATATCGACAATCACTCCAACATATCGTTCCATCCATCCAAGTCTGGGAGATAGTCCCCGAGCCTAGTGAAAGGCTTCAGGTCGAGACGCTGAGAGGCTTCCCGCAACATGTCGTTCCATCCATCCATCCATGTTCGGACGTCTTCCCGCGACATTTGTCCTTCTCCATAGAACATCCCTGTTTTTCTGACGACCTCCTTCATGATGATTTGGGCAAGTTCGCGCTGGATGTTATAGAACTCAGCTCGAAGTCGATGATCCTCGATATCTCCTATGTCCTTTGCCCATTGCAGAATATGGGCATCGCTGGAAGAAGGTGCCATGTGAAGGTTCTGGTGATCCCGTCTGTACTCCAGCATGTGGTGTAGGACATAGGATCCATCATTAAGAGAATCGTCCGGTTGCTGGATGCAGCAGAAGTTGGTCTTATGGCCGAAGGCGACCCTCCCGCCCCTCATCTTCTTGTCCCTGACCTCTCCACCCAGTGATTGGTAGTGATACATAGCACTGTCGAGAACATCCTTGATGTGGGTGTAATCCTTTTTGTGAATGTTCTTCGACGTGTGCAAGTAAAGAGCGTGGGAGAATCGGGGGTAGAGGATGATGACGACGTCGCGCCCGCCGCTGCGCAAAATAAGTCCTCAAATTAATTAGCCTCCACCGTGCAAATGAATGATTGAAATCGAAGGAAGGATAGCAGCGCGGATAACTTATATGGGATGATAAGGCACGAGAATCGCCCCCTTGTCCTTATTGGTGAGCATGAAACTGACGATGTAATCCCTCGCGTATTCACGGTGATTTGCGCAGACTCCCAAGAAGCCCTCGTGCATGTAGTACGGGTCAGTGACACAGATATGAGATATCTGCTCAACCCCAATGATGTAGTTCATGTGCAAGGCATAAAGGCGGACAAACGTAAAATCCAGCTTCTTCACGTGAAACATGTCGAATATGTAATCGAATCGGAGGAAGAAATTATCCGCGGGGAAGCTGTTGACGTACGACATTTGCCGCAGAATGGTAACCACGTAGAGTGGGTATCCTGGATCTTTCGAGGCATTGAGGTCTTTCTCTACCCGCAGCACATCGTCATGAAGTCTCTTTAGATCGCCGAATCTGGCCCGTAGCGCTGTTGCAGGTAGGATTGGTTGACCGGGAATATGCCATTTATCCGCATCGGGATATCTATACGGTCCTGAAGCCGAGGCTACTGAGGCGGCTGGATAATAGAAATAGCTTTTTTGCCTTTCCTCGCTCTCTTCCTAAACTTCTTTACAACCGGAAGGTCGTCCATAATATGTTGAGACGGCAATTCAGGCACCGACTCATGACGCTCAAACCCCGAGGAGGCGCCAGTATAGACATACTGTTCAGCAGCGCCATCGTCGTCCTCATCCTCATCCATGGCCACGTCATTAGCGACCAATGGAGCCTCCTCCTTACCCCGTCCGCTATCACCCAACCCGACACCCGACGATAATTGGGTAGGTGGGGTGTTGATGTTCATACCTTGCTGAGGCTGCGTGCTCGTGGGTGTGCTCCCGGCCGCCTCCAGACGAAGCAGACTCTTTGGCCACAACAAGAACCACCCAGCATTGCAACAATCACCAAGTCGCCCCGGTGTCTCATCGTCATCCCCCAGTAGTACTGGAGGAGGCAAATTCTCATGGCCCGGTTTGACACTGGCCATGGAAACCTTGAAGACGTTCGGGGGATCAGCCGGCTGTGGAACAATGGTTCCTTCGGCTCCATTATCATCGCCTTCCCCACGTCCACCTTCTGGTCGCCGGTGGTGTACAATATGGTGCATGGGGTTTCATCGGCCTACAAACAAAAGTCTGCGACGTGAGACATCCGAAAGGCAACGAAAATGGAGATTATACATTTATATTGAAGGGGGCCGGTGTGACAGATATCGTGAGGGCGTCGAGCTCAGCCAAAGACGAAGCACCTCCTAGCATGTCCGGTGCGGGAGCCGGTGCGGAAGCAGGTGCAGCTGCAGGTGCTGGTGCAACGCTAGTCAAGCTGCTCCCCGCCAAAAAGTCAGCAAGGGGAAAGTCCGCTGCATCTTTTTTTGGATTTTGCCTGGTCCAATTGAAAATGGCCGAAACCAAGGTAGTAGAAATGCCTCAGTTGATTTCTTCTCAGCCGCAATCTCAACCCTCTTGTCGATGTTTTCTTCATTTAACCTCCGTCTTTCCTTTCTCTCCTCCGTGGTCTCATGGTACTACTTCTTCCACGTGGCGCCATCTCCGACACTGTGCACGCGTCCATACGACGGTCGAGTATCCACCGGTTGTTGTTTCAATATGTTCAACGCCCGGTTGAATGGTGTGTCCCACTTGGGCCTCGCCAATGCCTCAGACGGTGAGTCGCTTTCGGCCGCAATCCTGTGCTGCTCTCTCTGCAAAAGGCACAACGATCGTTTACAAATACGACTAACGTGTGCAGTCGAATTGATTAGAAACTAAAATTACCAGCAGTCTCATGAACTCCGTAATGACCGGTGTTGTCTCGTAAACCTTTTTCACTGGGTCCCAACGGTGTCGGGCCCTGAGGATGTCACGCTCCTGCGGGACGGTGAACTCCACCAAGGGGTCTGGGATGCCCAGACTCGCGGCTTCCGCGTCCTCCTTGGCCCATTTGGACCTCTTTCCGCCGTAACCACGGCTTCCGAGGTGGTGGCTCCCAATGTTCCTCTCTTGAAGCCCCTTCATGTACTTAGACTTTTTTTGGCATCTTCGGCCTTGCAAGCCTCTTTGAATATTTGAAACTGCTCTTCCGTGATTGTCGGATTATCCTTTACAATCTCGGAGTAGGGTTCCTTCTTGTCGATGATCCTTGCTTTCACTCGATTTTTCCAGGCGGCCAATGCGTCGCTAAACTTGGTCATGGCGTGTTTGTTTATCTTCTTCATTGCCGGGTCCTCATCTGGATCTTTATAATCCTTCTCATTCCGGCCCGGGAACAAGAATATCTGGTGAAACTTCTTTAGGAGGGAGCTCCTCATATTTTCTATCTTCTGTAGTTTCTCATCGTTGAGGGTGGCGGTTGTCCGTACGATGCAGCCTATTTGATTACCGTAGCATCGACGCGCTTCCTCGGGCGCTGTTGGCTCAAAATTGCCGTCGTCCACCTCCGTGACCACCAGTCTAGTAGTCCTGAGTTTGTTAGGAACCCGTTGCCTCTTTGCTTTCAGTTCTACACCGGCTCCGCTCCCCGAGGCAGCGCCAGTCTCAGTCTCAGCGCCGGTCTCGATGCCGGTCTGAGTCTGAGCACCGGTCTCAGTCTCAGCACCGGTCTGCATGTCGGTCTCAGTCCCCGATGCCACCGGTGGGCCCAGCAATAACATCGGTTGATCATTGGTAAGGCTAAAAAATTCGTCTGCCGCCCGGTAGGCGTCGTCGCAATCACCAAAACCCTGTCCTTCATTGTTGCTAGCCATGTTTCCTATGATTAAATCTAGTCAATTAATTCTAGACCTAATAAAATAAATAATGACATAAAAAGGCCTATTGTTTTGAAGGAATGTTGACTCCTTCCTGGTGCGGCAAATCACGGGCACTCGATATGTCATAGTTTGTAGCACAAGTCATGCCGAAATTCGCGGAAAATTTCGGCATGAGCTTTGCTAAAAAGTGGACAAATCGAGAACCTGAAATTTGATGGAAAAGAAATGAATCAACATTCCGGCAAAACATAGGCCACTAAGCATCATTCTCTGCAAACAGTGTCCAAATATACACGAGCAACCACATGTCCAAATTTCGCAAGCTAATTCAAAAACAAAGTGTAGAAGGAAATTCATTTAACTACTAATAGAACAAAATTCAGTTAACTTTAGTGCTCTATAATGATGAAAGGAAAAAAATTCAGTTAACTACTAATTTCATTCATTTAGGTTATTCATTTAACATCACCTAATTAACCTACTGTACCAATACTACTAGCAGCACTACTAACCTAATTAACCTAGAAAAACTCTAGTGCCCTAACTGAAAAACATCTAATTATCATCTAATTTTTTCTCTAAAATACAGAGAGAGATGAGTGAGGGGGAGGGGTGGGGGACTTACAGAGAGGGGAGAGACGGTGGCGGGGAGGTGCTCGGTGACGGAAGCAGGGGCGGAGAGGGCGGGCTCGAGCACGGGCAAGGGCGGTCCTGGGCGGGCTCGGGCGGCGGTGAGGTGGAGGGCGCCGGCGGTGATGTGGAGGGCGGCCTTGGGCGGCGGCTGTGAAGATGAGGGCGGCCTCGGGCGGCGGCGGTGAGGCTGAGGGCGGCCTCGGGCGGCGACGGTGAGGCTGAGGGCGGCCTCTGGCGGCGGCGGTGAGGAGACGGCGGCGAGGGCGAGGGACGATTTGGGGAAGAATTGGTGGCCGGGGGGCGGGGTGGGGGAAACCGCTATTTAAGTGAAACGTAACGGTAGCGCATTTTTGGAAACGCGCTATAGCTAAGTTAGCTATAGCGCGTTTACTGAAACCCGCTACTGCTATTAGTTTCTCCTTTTTTCCCTTTTTCACTTTATTTTATTTCCATTAGCAGCAGCGCTTTACACGTAAGCGCGCTGTAGCTAAGGAGATTAGCAGTAGCGCTGGGCCATTATACGCGCTACTGCTAGGTTGGGCTAGCCATGTGCACCCAGTTCAAACGTAGCAGCAGCGCTTTTCGCTAGTATGCGCTACTGCTAATGTCATAGCAGTAGCGCGGTTTATTTACGCGCGCTGCTACTAAGTAGCAGCAGCGCTTGATTTTGTACAGCGCTACTGGTAAAATTCTGTGTATAGGCTTTTCCCTAGTAGTGAGGAGGGGGAAAGGAAGTGGGAAGGGAGAAGGAAAGGGGGGCGCTGCCCCCCTCTCCTAGTCCAATTCGGGCCAGGGGGGAGGAGGCGCGCGGCCCACCCTGGCTGCCCTTCTCTCTCTCCACTATGGCCCATATGGCCCATTACTTCTCCCGGGGGGTTCCGGTAACCCTCCGGCACTCCGGTTTTCTCCGAAATCACCCGGAACACTTCCGGTGTCCAAATATAGCCGTCCAATATATCAATCTTTATGTCTCGACCATTTGGAGACTCCTCGTTATGTCCGTGATCACATTCGGGACTCCGAACTAACTTCGGTACATCAAAACTCATAAACTCATAATATAACTGTCATCGAAACCTTAAGCGTGCGGACCCTACGGGTTCAAGAACAATGTAGACATGACCGAGACATGTCTCTGGTCAATAACCAATAGCGGAACCTGGATGCTCATATTGGCTCCCACATATTCTACGAAGATCTTTATCGGTCAGACCGCTTAACAACATACATTCTTGCCTTTAACAACATACATTCTTGCCTTTGTTATCGTCGGTATCTCAATACCTAGTTCAATCTCGTTACCAGCAAGTCTCTTTACTCGTTTCGTAATACATTATCTCACAACTAACTCATTAGTTGCAATGCTTGCAAGGCTTATGTGATGTGCATTACCGAGAGGGCCCAGAGATACCTCTCCGACAATCGGAGTGACAAATCCTAATCTCGAAATATGCCAACCCAACATTTACCTTTGGAGACACCTGTAGAGCTCCTTTATAATCACCCAGTTACGTTGTGACGTCCGGTTGGCTCCCACGCGTTCCGTTGCCTCCCGATGAACATGGCACATTCTGTTGCCTCCCCATGAACACGACACATTCCGTTGCCTCCCCATGAACACGACGACAACGCTGCCTCCCCATGAACACGACGACGACGCTGTTTCTCCGTTCCGACCCAGCCATGTACACGAGCCCTGGCCGTACGTATGCACGAGTAGGCGTTCGATACCCTGCCCGTATGTACGTATGTGGCCGTATTTTCTTTCTTGCACCCTGGCCGTTGTACATACGTGTACATGCTACGTGCGCGCCTCTACTACGACATGTGCGCGCCTCTACATCGACCAATATATATGTATGTACACGTTCATGACCAGAATGACAACGCTACGTACACTTCGACCAGGTGGGTCCCGACTGTCAGGCACTTCCTTGCATGCGAAGATGTAGCTGGTGGGTCCCAGCAGTCAGGGGGGCAAATCATTTTGTTTTTTGCCTGCATGCAATTCCTTGCGTGCGAAGGTGTAGCTGGTGGGTCCCAGCAGTCAGGGGGAAACATTTTTTCGCGAAATACGGTAGCCCGTTTGGTGGGTCCCCACTATCAGGTGGAGGAATAATTATTTTGCACGTAATAAGGAGGCACTTCCTTGCTACGGTCGTGGACCCAGCTGTCAGCCTCTCCACGTACATTCCACGTCCGATGGAAGACGTTCCTTGACCACGTTGACCACGCCGTGCCGAGAGCACCAGGGCGGTGGACAACGGCGAGGCCTTTGAAGGGGACGACGCGGAGCCGGGGAATACGCGGCAGTGGATGCCCACGCGTAGAGGAGTACGAGGGTTCACTGGTTCGCTGCGGTGTGAGGCTGCCGTCGCCGCAGAATAATAGGGGGTGTGGGTGAGTAGAGGGATGGCCTGGCCAACGGTGGGAGTAGTAGGGGGCGGTGAGGGCTCCGCCGCATCGCATACGGCCACGGGAGGCAATAGCACGAGGCACGACCGGCGCTGCTTTGGGCGGCTAGAGCAAGAATACCAGAGGTTGAAGAAGCACTACGGCCGTTGGATGGACATCGTACGGTCACTGGAGCTAGAATCGTGCACATATTGACTAACTTGACAAAGCCCTCTGTCCCCGTCAACTTAGTAGGCCCACAAGTCAGCCTGCCACTATACTCGGTCCCAGCTAACAGGGGGAGTATTCATTTTTTTGTGCGTAATAAGGAGGCACTTCCTTGCGTGCGAAGATATAGCTGGTGGGTCCGAGCTGTCAGCGGCGGTAACGTTTTTTCGTGAAATACAGAGGCCCTTTCGGTGGGTCCCTGATGTCAGGTGGAGGAATCATTATTTTGCGCGTAATAAGGAGGCATTTCCTTGCATGCGGCCGTGGACCCAGATGTCGTCCTCTCCATGTACAGTCCACTTCAGATGCATGTCGGTCGTTGACCATGTTGACCAGGCCGCGCCGAGAGCACTAGGGCGATGGACGACGGTGAGGCCTAGGAAGGGAACGACACGGAGGCAGGGAAGACTCGGCAGTTGTTTCCCACATGGAGGGGAGTACGACTGTACGAGGGTTTACTGGTTCGTCTGTCGTCGCCGGAGAATAACAGCAGGTGTGGGTGAGTAGAGGGATGGCTAGGCGAGCGATGGGAGTACGGTGGGGCGGTGAGGCCGGCACGGCAGCACAGCCGGCCGCGGGGAGGAGGGAGCAAGCAGTCCTCCCACCGACGCTTTTTTGAGCGGCTGCAGCACGAAGAGCAGAGATTGAAGAAGCCCGACAACCGTTCGATGGACATCCAACAGTCACTGCTTGTGCATCAACCTTTTTTAGGAAAGCCTCAAATCTGTGGAAAACAGCATACAGCCCATTTGCTAATTCTTAAGGTTTTTTTGGAGCCCATATTTTTGTTGTTAGCCTTACAGCCCATATTGTTGCCACGGTTAAAAAATTATACGAAATTTTGCATATTTCGGTGCGGTCCGAACTATTTTTAATCCTAAAATTTCGAATCGCATTCAAACTGATTTTAAAAATAAATGTATATCAATATAAAATTCAACAAATTCTCCATGCATAAAAATTAATGTAATTTAAAATCTCGAAATGAAAAAAAAAATATTTGAAACTAATTGCCAGTTTGATGTGTTTTAAAAATGTACAACCCATTTCTCATTACTGATGGGCCATTTTCTCGGCCAGCCGAATGAAAGCTCTCCTCGTCTTGAAAGATTTGCAGCCCAACAGGCCTAACAAAGCGACTTACTTGGCAAATCACAAAAAAACTAGGCTGTGGCCGTGGACCCAACTGTCAGTCCATTTGTTTTTTTAGTCCATTTGGTGGGCTGGGTGAAACAATGATGTAGCATCTATGCATCCCGTTTAAATCCAATTTGCTTTTTTCTCGAAATCCACGGACTTGGAGGGATGGGTGAAAATATCATGTTGGACTAGACGGAGAAATGTTATAAAAACATAAACACATGATTGCACGTCAGTAAAATCTTTGCAAGCTTATGTACGCAATCACTAGGAGTTAACTTGCCAAGTTATATATAAACAATTATTATTATTATTTTGTAAGAACTTTCAACTTATGAAATAAAATATCATTTTAATTTGATGAATTAATAGTACATGGGGTATTATTATTTTTTAGGCTAGACGTGGGACAGTTGAGTTGGTTCTAGGGTAAAGTACTAGGAGAAAACTCAGTTTACATCGAAAAAGGAAGTGGGAGAAAATTCATAGACCTGCAGGGTCCACCTGAGGAGGGGAATATGTTGGGAGGAAGGAGATTCAAAGCACGGCAGCCGAGTGAACTAGTTTTTTTTACGGACAAGTGAACTAGTTTAGATACATAAGCAAATAGCCACTAAAAAAGAAATCAGGTTAATGGGTTATTAAAAGAAATATTTCGGACAAAATAGATAATTACGACACATAGGCTAATGCATGAAACACTCAGATAATAAAGGTGCTTATAAAAAGATAAAGTACAACATCTAGACCTTCCTGGCATGCTTGATCATTAAGCTGCGGCTGTCCGTGTACTCGTCGGTTACGGGAAGCAGACACGCCCTCATGTCCAAGATCTGCTTGTACATGTCGTAGCATGCGTATGCGTCCTTGGCCGCGTAGGTTATGTAGGCTAGATTTAGAGGTACGTCCCACGTGTTCAAGTCGTCTTCTTTCATGTTGGCGTATCAGGGGTCGATGATGGTCTCAGCGAGGTCAACCACGGAGTCCTTCTCCTGCCTGTTGCTGATGATCTTGTATTGCTTCTGGATGTCGACAAGCTTGTTGCACCAGATGGCCGAATCGTCACGTTCTTCCTTCTCTCCACCATAGCAAAGGTGCAGTCGGCGCTGCCGATGAAACGGGCGAATGCTCCAGAACCTGGTGCAGCCATAGGACTGATGCGAGGCAGAGCTTCACCGAGTCCGTATCGTTGGTGTACATCACATTCAACTTGGTGCAGCCATAGGACTGAATGGCGAACTCAAAGGGGAACTCCTTGCTGAAGTCCATATCCAGCAGGCTCAACCCTCGGATCGCCATTGGAGTCTCTTCGAGTGAACGAGTGTGTAGGCGGCGGCAGCATTTCGTTTTTCGGCTCTTGGGGAACTGGATTCAACGGTAAGCCGAGTGTGTACAGGCGACAACAGTTACTACCCATCCCTTGTCCACTGCATGCCCGGCAGAAGATGCACCCTAGGCCAGACGTCGGTTCACGAGCGGGTCTGTATTGGTATTGTAATAACAGGAGTTAGTGGTCACTTTACTTAAATTTAATTAGCTTTAATAGAAATTTGTACTTAAAAGAAGCAATGCATTCGCTCGTTCTATCAGTGCCACAGGATCAACATGCACAACAATTAGAATTATTATTCTCAAGACGCACACGATCAACACATTTGTCGCACTTTCACAAAGATATTACTACCAAGTTTGAACTGTTTGTTATGGTTGTTGTCCTCTGCATCATCATGTCGTGTTTCCCAACTTGCAAGATTCAGAACCAACAAATAAGATCCAAATAATAAGTACAACAAAGATGCCTACACATCTCATTGATTCCCAGCTTGCAAGATTCAGAACCAACAAATAAGATCCAAATAATAAGTACAACAAAGATGCCTACACATCTCACTGATTCCCAGCTTGCAAGATTCAGAACCAACCCATTAGAGCCTTTTGATAAAGTGAATATAGGGATTAAGTCCATCTTGGCTAGCCATGTCATACAATCGAAGAACTTGGTGAATGCTCTTGACCGTCACAACATCTGTAGTTGAGTATTCCTGTTTGCACAGCACAAACAAGGAGACAGGAGAGCATGATTTCGCTTTAATTGCGGCCTCCTTGAACTCAACCTCCAGCTCTACTTGGATGAGATCTGCCTAGAGTTCCATGATTCAATTCATGCGCCTTTTTCTGCAGTTCACCTGAAATGAAGCAAAGATTGCATCATTCAACTAGCAAGAAGTACTTGCTCTTGTGAGCTGGCAGGTTCTTCTTTAGTAGTTGCACTAAAATTGAGGAACATTAAGGTTGGCTGTCCGGCGCATGTAAGGTGCAACTATAATTTTCTTATCCTTTTGTGCAGTTCCACTAAAATAAAGTGCCATTTTGGTGACAGTGACGGCTCCATCTTGCAAAGGCTAATAAAATGTTGCACGAGATTACCAGCAGAACTTGACGGAGATTTTGGAAACTCCAATCACCATTTTGTGCAGTTCCACCAAAAGAGAGAGATGTTGCCCACGTGACATTTTAGTTGAACTGCACAAGACACTCATTCCAAAAAAAGTGTTTTGTGTAGTTCACCAAAAGGTCACAATAGCAACAAGGTGAAATGGATATCCCTATCTGCACAAAAAGATAGAAAGTAAACAGTTGCTGGTCAATAAGAATATACGAAACATATACAAAATGAAAATAAGCATCTTAATTATGTTCATGGCAATCACGCAAGGACAGTGCAAATTTTAAAACGTCAGCAATGCTTCATGTTACCAGAAGCATTACGATCAACAATGAGATTCCTCAAATATGTGATTACTTTAATGGTGGCATTGCTTGTTTACCAGACACAGTAAATCAACAGCAGCTAAAGAGTTGGTTTAAGGGCATGGGACCGTGGGGACACCAGGACACTCAGCAGCGTAAAGGAGCAACTTACTTATCATACTAGGGAAAACAGCAGGAGTGCCATTGTACTATGTGAGGGCAGCAAATCTAATCTTGGAGACCTTTTACTATGTGAGGGCAGAAAATCTAATCCTGGAGACCTTTTACTATGTGAGGGCAGCAAATCTAATCCTGGAGACCTTTTACTATGTGAGGGCAGCAAATATAATCCTTAGACCTTTTACTATGCGAGGGCAGCAAATCTAATCCTGGAGACCTTTTACTATGTGATGGCAGCAAATCTAATCCTAGACATACTCTGTTGACTTGTCCACCAGCCGCCACTTTCTATCCTTTTTCAACCAATAATAGATCTGTTCCTTATCCAGTTTGTACTGCGTTTTCCCATTATTTCACTTTTCAACAAAGAGACCGGTTGGGTATCCGGTCTCTACTACTTTCACCATATTATTTCCTCTTTGAATCAAGTCCTAGATTCATGCTACAACTTCCCCCCTTTCTTTGTTGTTTGAAATAAGCCCTAGATTCGAATGCATGAAGTAGCTTTACCTCTAATAATACTAAAAATTTAGGTGGCTTTGGAAGAGCTGATGGGAGTAGAAAAAGATGCACATGCAGACACATGGGGAGCTGAGGCAGTAGAGCAAGGTCGCTTTCGAAGAACTTATACCCGAGGGTCGCCGGGATGTCGACGGCGGCAGGTTGGATCTGTGGACAATACGGCAGGGAGGAAGAAGGGTCGGAGGACCTATCGAGCCGGCCATGTGTCGGAGAGAATGACACGGGCAGAGGATCGAGCCCCTCCAGCAGCTGTGGGTTTCCTCCCTCGGTGGCGATGACCGCGTGAATGATGCACCTTTTAGTCCTCTACACACACACCGGCTGAAGGGATCCGGCCAGATCTGTGACCAGCGGTGAGCAGAGAGAAAATGTCGCTACTGCTGTCTTGTTTATATCCGGAGAGGATGAGAGAATGAAGAGAGCAACCCTAATAAAGCAAGCGCTCAGGCCCCTGCGTCCATATATAGTGGAGTGATTATCTTTTTTCTCTCCACAACAAGCGTTTCGATTTGTGTACGTGGCATTAAAGAAAAGAAACTCTCTATTTAAGGTGACTATTGTACGACTACTACTTACTACTAGTAGTACTACAATATTGTTCACTTGTGCTCCCCGCCCCTCCATTGATTGAACAACCCCACGGGTGAATAAACATACAGTAAGTACTGTATTTATATAGAATGAACAAGCTCGAACTATTTTCACGTAGTTAAAAGTTGAGGGCGGGGCTTTTCCCGGGCAGTACGCGCGGCAGTTTTCGGGTAGGGCTAGAAGACTATTTAATTTTTTTAAAAAAACTTCGAGACGGCCACATAGCATGGAGCCGACCCCAATGATTTTAAGCTTACAGGCACGATACACGCTATCCTAGACTACTATACACATGAAACTTCCACACGAGCGTCCGGGCTGCGCTTGGCTCTTCACCTCTTCGGGAAGTCGAACAATGATGGAATACTATTGCACTGGAGGAGTACTACAGTACGCTTCTGGCCATCTGACACTGATTGAACTGATGTATGTCCACCGCGTGCGGGAGGGAGAGCGTGTAGCGAAAGCTTCTCCTAGTCTTGCCAGCCACCACGCTCATGGGCGAGGGAGGGACGCTCCTACCTTTGTGTGTATGACAGGTGGGCCCTACAGGTGTGTTGCCAACCTGTCATACAGCCAAAGGCAGGTGCAGTTAAGTCCACGAGGGAGAGGATAATCAAACTTCTCGTTGATGTACGAGTTGATGCGATACATCAAAGCACTACACTCGATATATTTCAATAATTTGCGTGTGTGACTCCCAGATGCAAAGGCTGGGGGTCATCATCCTCCCTTTCAAGAAAAAACAGAAGCGTGTGTGAGAGGACGAGTGCATGCGTGCACCTCTTCTCTTCCTGTATAACGTACTACTAAACTCAGAGTACAAGTTTTTGTGGGTGGCACGATGGTGCGTGCAAGAAGTCCCGAGAGATAGGTTTAATGCACTAATTGCAATGCATGCAGAGATGTCCCGCTGCGCCACAAATGCAGCAGAGATGTCCCGCCGCGCCGCGGCGGCCTGGGAAAATTTCTCACGGGCAGGCGACGATTGTTACAGGCGCATGCATGGGATCGTCCATAGCCAGATGGATCATATCTCCGGCTCGGCGAGGTTGCAGGACAACATGATAGCCTTGTTTGAACAGGCTACCGGCGTTGTCCGGCAACTAAGGGAGGGCAATGAGAGGCTCCGGGCGAGCGCGGCCTGCTAAGGGAGAAGATCGTCCGAAGTGCAGACTTGCAGGAGGAGACCAGTGCCTTGTTGAAGAAACTTATGGGCGAGAATGACATGCTCCGCAACGAGCGCCAAAGGCTGGTGGAGGAATCCGTGGATGTTCTCAAGCAGCGTCTTGAGGACACGAAAAAGCTCATCGCCGCTCGCCGCGGAGACTAGTTTCCTGGTTTCTTTTGATGTAATAATCGGTTTAGGATGTGGATTGTGTCATCGGTTGTGAAATGTTGGCTTCTAGCGCGGATGTTTGGCCTTTGTTGGCCTCTTGGGATGTTGCGATTTCAATCTGGTAGCTTTTCGCCCTTCGTGTTAGGCTGGAGTTGTGCTGAACTTCTTGTGAATTGTTGTGGTTTTCAGTAATGAAAATCGAAAGGGGCAAGCCCTTCTTCGATCAAAAAAATTTAATCGTCCTTATATATTCATCAGTCTTGCTATAAGTCACAGTAGATGCTATATAGGTCCGTCGGATCTTACATCAAGATCCGTGCTTTCATATTTTCTTTTTTCTCTCTTAAATCTCAGTCGAGTGAGACATAGCCACGCCATTAAACAGAGGCTCGGGCGCCATTAATGGAGACCTTGGGAGAGAGGTGGGCGGCAGATGGAGGTCAAAGGGCTCTCCTCCCGCTAAGCAGGCGCAGGGGTCTGATCGCACGCCTCTCGTACTCAAATAGCTACCCTGCACGATGCCTCCTAGCTAATAAAAAATGGGGACGCGTGGCGGCACGTAAATGGTACTAGTAAGTAGAACGCCCACGGTTTCAATAATACTTGTGTTTCCGATTGTAACATGATAGCACTTGTTCCAAAATGACTTTGTTGATTGTTAATGTGTGCGCCTTCGCAAATCGGATTGCAAATTTACCACAGCATGTTGGTGCCATGTCATGGCACCAAGCCAAGTTTCATTATTTTCATGCGTGTTTTGGATTTACAGGAATTAAAAAAACTAAGTTTCTCAATGTTTCCAACCCAGCCACGACGCCCAAAATTTTGAATTTCATTCCCATTTCTTGCATGGAACCTAGAAATTTACCCGAGGACACACATGTGATTTTTCAACCAACTTTGGTGCACTGGAACATGTGCTTGTATTTCAAATTTGAATTATGCACACAAAGGTGACACGTTCCCTCCCAGAACCACGAGCCTTCTTGAGAGAAGCTCCGATTTGCAAGAAGCTTATACCAAAATTTGTTACTATTCGGCCAATTGTTTTACCACGGCATGGTAGTACCATGACATGACACCATGCCAAGTTTCATGATTTTAAAACCAAGTTTCTCAATGTTCTCGACCGAGCCACGATGCCCAGATGTTTGAATTTTATTCTCATTTTTTGCATGGGACCTACTCCCTCCTTCCATCTATATAGGGCCTAAAGTATTTTTCAAGACAACCTTTGACTATTGACAAGATTAATATCACATGAGATGTATACTATGAAAATTATATTATTGGAAGATCCTTTGACATACAAAATTGAAGGTATGCTTTGTGTAAGTTGCATGTCATATATTATTGCTCTAACGTTTGGTCAAAGATAGCCTCGAAAAACACATTAGGACCTATATAGATGGAAGGAGGGAGTAGAAATTCACCCGAGGACACAAATGTGATTTTTCAACCAACTTTGGTGCACGGGAGCATGTGCTTGTAGTTCAAATTTGAATTATGCACATTAAATGACCAAAAACTCAATTAATGTGTAAATAAGGCCAAACGAAGCCAGAATAATTCCAAAATTTAACAAGGCACTCATGTAGTTCTATGTTGCCTTTGTAAGTAAGCTCAAGGGGGACAATGTATATCGTTTAGCACTCAAAGGTGGCACGTTCCCTCTCAAAACCACAAGCCTTCTTGAGAGAAGCTTCGGTTTGCAAAAGCTTATACCAAAATATGTTCCTATTCGGCCAATTTTTTTACCACAACATGGTAGTACCATGACATGACATCCATGCCAAGTTTCATGATTTTCAGACGTGTTTTGGATTTACAAGAATTTTAAAACCAAGTTTCTCAATGTTCTTGGCCGAGCCACGATGCCCAGATGTTTTAATTTTATTCTCATTTCTTGCATGGGACCTAGAAATTCACCCGAGGACACAAATGTGATTTTTCAACCAACTTTGGTGCACGAGAGCATGTTCTTGTAGTTCAAATTTGAGTTATGCACATTAAATGACCAGAAACTCAATTAATGTATAAAAAACGACAAACGAACCCGCAATAATTCCAAAATTTAACAGGGCACTAATGTAGTTCTATGTTTCCTTTGTTAAGAAACTCAAGGGGGGCAGCGTATATCGTTTCACACTCAAAGGTGGCACCTTCCCTCTTAGAACCATGAGCTTCCAAATCGGCCCAATTTTTTACCACAACATGTTAGTTCCATGACATGACACCATGCCAAGTTTCATGATTTCCAGGCGAGTTTGATTTACATGAATTTAAAATCAAAGTGTCTCGATGTTCTCGGCCGAGTCATGACGCCCAGATGTTTGAATTTCATTCTCATTTCTTCCATGGGACCTAGAAATTCAACCAGGGACACACATGTGATTTTTCAACCCACTTTGGTGCACCGGAGCATGTGCATGCAATTCATATTTAGATTATGCACATTAAAAGTCCAGAAACTCAATTAATGTATAAAAAGGCCAAATGAACCCGAAATAATTCCAAAATTTAACAGGGCACTCATATAGTTCTATGTTGCCTCTATAAATAAAATCAGGGGGGAGGCAGCGTATATCATTCGCACACAAAGGTGCCACGTTCCCTCTCGGAACCACGAGGCTTGTTGAGAGAATCTCCGGTTTTGCAAGAGGCTTATACCAAAACTAGTCCCAATTCAGCCAAAAATTATATGTATGAAAACAGGGTTTAGATTATCTCAAACATCTCGCTACCTAGACCAATAATGTACTATGATTTGAATTCAACATAAAATGGATACAAATATTTGAATTGGAGAGCGTATGGTACACGTAGTTCATAGTGAAATATGATTACTGCTATATGTATGTTTTTGTTATCAAGATAATATTTAAATTATTGTATAACTTGACAACAATTGTATTCAAGTAAGGAAAATTGATTCAAATTTAGTCCATATGGTAGACGACAATATATATGTTCACATGGTGGAGTAAAATGTTCATATATGATGGAAGATCAAAATGTACGACTACATCAATTATAAACCGCAAGGTCACCTAACGATATATTCGAATTCAACATAACGTGGATTCAAAAATTGAAATTCGAGATCATGGCATCTGTAATCATATAAAAAGGGACATTACTCTTTCTTTGTTGGGAATTGATTTGTTTTTTGTTGTTGTTGAGGGAAGTGCGAATCGATTTGGTACTGTGCAGGGTAATCTTGTTCTCCCGATTTTTTTTCATTTTTCTTGTAGTTTTTTCAATGGCATCTATAGCAATATAGTAAAAGGGGACATGACTCTCTTGTGTCTTGTATGAATTGTTTTTTTACACGTTAAGTTTGTTCTGCCGAACAAGGAATCTGCACGTTGTTATCCCGAAATTTTCAAGCTCGAGTATCTTTTGTCTCACCTGCTTTGAAACTACCGCTTCTTCAACCTGCCTCGCGCCTTGTTATCCCGAAATTTGGACAAGCGCGAGAACTCCCTCCTCATCCGAAATCGCTCCCGCAACCCAGACACGCGAAATCCCCCTTCTACCCTCAACTGGAAATGAAGTTCCATGTCACGGTGTCAAAACCGGTGGGGGTACGCTGGTAACTTACCCTACATTTCGGACAAGCGCGTCCCTAAGCTTGGCTCACCCCTCCCCCTTCGCCCCCAATTCATACACCGAGGCCGCCAAAACCCGCGAAACCCCACGCTGCTCCGTTGGCCTCCTGACCGCCGCCCAGCCGGAGACTCTTCCTCTACTATGTCGTCCACTGCAACAGCTCGACGTCCCTCATCCGCCGCATCGGATGAGGATCCATTGTCGATCTCGTTGTCCTGCCGGATCAGCCGCCCCGTCCTCCACCTCCAAGGAGCTGCCCCGATGTTCGCCTCGTCTATCGCGCCACCTCAATCCCCACAACGCCGTCTTGACCTGCCCTACCGGAACTGCAACACCCTCACCAATTCCTCCGATGAAGTCAAGGCCAACTTGGAGCCACCAAGGAGATTCTGCACTCACCGCTGCATTTTATCTTTTATTCGATCTCACGGGGCTGCCGGTGCTCGATACCGAGCAGACATGGCGTGTCTCCATCGACGGCGCCGTCGCCGGCCACATCATCCACGGCGTCTCTCCCCCGTGTTGTTGCTTCCTCGGCGGCGACTTCCAAAACGACACTAGCTGCAGCTGCTCCAGCTCTCGCTCGCGCTGCGGCTCTGTTCTTGTTGTCGGTCGCGCTGCTGCACTGCTCCTGCTTTCGTTCCTGCTGCTGCTGCTGCTGCACGACCTCCGGCAGCTACAGGAGTTGCTGCTTTAGCACTCGTTCGCGGTGCTACTGCATGACTTTCTCTCTGCTAGTGCGTTCCCTGCTCGAGCGCCTGCTGATTTAGATCACTGCTTCTCTGCTACTAGTGCTCGAACGCCCTAAACATCTATTGCAATGCTCTGTTAGTAGTTCAATCAGTTTCGATAGTAAAATTCAGTTTCGACTGTGAAGTTCATTTTCTTCAGTTAAGTTCAGAGTGAACAGTACTTACAGCATCTGTCGGAGCAGTCGTGGCGCGGCTGATGCGTTTTACATCTAGCACTTTTTGGTGATGTATTTTACATCATCTATTGCAGATGATATTAGGGTCCCACTTCAGATTAACGTTGTCCGTCTTGTCATGCTTCAGCCTCGTCGCCGTACACCTTAGCGGAGCTGCTCCAACGATGGAACCGTCCATCACAGCGGAGCAGTACCCTCGGCGCCATTTCTAGAGGCCTCGGATCTTCTTCTCCGCCTCTGACAGTCACACCAGCATCATCACCATCCTCCACGTCCAACCCAATGATGCTGAGGTCCACAAGGCTATGCCAAAGAGGTTGTACACTCGTCGCATCACTTTGTTTCTCCATTCCTCTGTTCTTCCAATTCATGTGAGCCAAACACACAGGTTGACTGAAATCATATGTTTCCAAATGCTCTGTTTTGCACGTGCATTCCTATCCTATTCCTGTGTTTTTCCTGTCCCTGCATTTATAGAATCCTCCAATTCTAAGGAGCCCTTACAGATTTACTTCATATTCAGATAGGCGTCAAAGAAAACTATGTGTGTTATGTCCTGCTCCTGTCGTGTCGTCATCCACCCCACCTGAGGTGCACCATCGACAGAAGCGTTCACTACAGCGGAGATCCCCCCTGCAGACTTCCTTTCGCCGCCTCAGATCATCTTCCCCGTTGCCGGCAGCCATGCCAACTGCATTACCATCATCGACTTGAGCAGATGAACTTGAGGACTACACAGTTCCGGAAGAGAGGTCACATTCTTTCATGTTTGCTTACGTTATACATTGATTATTATTACCTGCTACTTTATCGTTCAATCTTGAGTTTTGAATTGCCCATGGGTCTCATATCGAGCCATCAACGAATAGGATCTGTCTACTATCTGGTTCATCTGGGTCTTCTATGTGGTTCATGTTGGATGGGCAACAAACAATAGATGATCCATTGTCTATCTTTTTAAACTGAAGCTATAATCTACCTGCTATCATTAGTTTTGGATCCATCCACTCGTTTGCTACCATCAGTCTTGATTTTTGCATGCACCCCTTAGGCCTTACAAAATCTAACTATTTTTTATTATGCATGTCAGATATTGTACACAATCGTACTGAACATGTAGAGAAAAAGAGAAGACTATTGCATGCGAATATAATGTCATGCAGACACCACTCCATGGTGGGCGATGTTGTTGGGGAACGTTGCAGAAAATTAAAATTTTTCCTACGGTTTCACCAAGATCCATCTATGAGTTCATCTAAGCAACGAGTCAAGGGAGAGAGTTTGCATCTACATACCACCTGTAGATCATGAGCGGAAGCTAGCCAAGGGGATGGTGATGATGGAGTCGTACTCGAACGTGATTCGGATCACCGATGTCCAAGTGCTGAACGGACAACACCTCCGCGTTCAACACACGTACGGGACGGGAGACGTCTCCTCCTTCTTGATCCAGCAAGGGGGAAGGAGAGGTTGAGGAAGATTGCTCCAACGGCAGCACGACGGCGTGGTGTAGTTGGTGCAGCAGTACTCCGACAGGGCTTCGCCAAGCATATACGGAGGAGGAGAGGTGTTGGGGAGGGGAGGGGCTGCGCCTTGGCTTGTGTTAAGCTCCCATGCGCCTCCCCACTATATATAGGGGTGGAGGGGCTGGTTTCTTGCCCTCCAAGTCCATTGGGGCGTTGGCCAAGGTGGGAGGAAAGAAATCCCATCATTTCCTTCCCCACCGATTGTTATCCCCCCTTTTTAGGGATCTTGATCTTATCCCTTCGGGATATGATCTTATTCCTTCTAAGGGGGGATCTTGGTGCGCCTTGACCAGGGGTGTGGGGCCTTTCCCCCACTACTCACGTTCATGTGGGTCCCCCCATGCAGGTGGGCCCCACTCCGGAACCTTCTAGAACCTTCCCGGTACAATACCGAAAAATCCCGAACATTTTCCGGTGGCCAAAATAGGACTTCCCATATATAAATCTTTACCTCCGGACCATTCCGGAACTCCTCGTGACGTCCGGGATCTCATCCGGGACTCCGAACAACATTCGGTAACCACATACAAACTTCCTTTATAACCCTAGCGTCATCGAACCTTAAGTGTGTAGACCCTACGGGTTCGGGAGACATGTAGACATGACCGAGACGTTCTCCGGTCAATAACCAACAGCGGGATCTGGATACCCATGTTGGCTCCCACATGCTTCTCGATGTTGTCATCGGATGAACCACGATGTCGAGGATTCGATCAAACCCTGTATACAATTCCCTTTGTCAATCGGTACGTTACTTGCCCGAGACTCGATCGTCGGTATCCCAATACCTTGTTCAGTCTCGTTACCGGCAAGTCACTTTACTCGTACCGTAATGCATGATCTCGTGGCCAACACTTTGGTCACCTTGAGCTCATTATGATGATGCATTACCGAGTGGGCCCAGAGATACCTCTCCGTCATACGGAGTGACAAATCCCAGTCTCGATCCGTGTCAACCCAACAGCTACTTTCGGAGATACCTGTAATGCACCTTTATAGTCACCCAGTTACGTTGTGACGTTTGATACACCCAAGGCACTCCTACGGTATCCGGGAGTTACACGATCTCATGGTCTAAGGAAGAGATACTTGACATTGGCAAAGCTCTAGCAAACGAACTAAACGACCTTTGTGCTATGCTTAGGATTGGGTCTTGTCCATCACATCATTCTCCTAATGATGTGATCCCGTTATCAACGACATCCAATGTCCATAGCCAGGAAATCATGACTATCTGTTGATCACAACGAGCTAGTCAACTAGAGGCTCACTAGGGACATATTGAGGTCTATGTATTCACACGTGTATTACGATTTCCGGATAATACAGTTATAGCATGAATAAAAGACAATTATCATGAACAATGAAATATAATAATACTTTTATTATTGCCTCTAGGGCATATTTCCAACAGTCTCCCACTTGCACTAGAGTCACCAATCTAGTTACATTGTGATGAATCGAACACCCATAGAGTTCTGGTGTTGATCATGTTTAGCTCGCGAGAGAGGTTTAGTCAACGGATCTGCGACATTCAGATCCGTATGTACTTTGCAAATTTCTATGTCTCCATCTTGAACATTTTCACGGATGGAGTTGAAACGACGCTTGATGTGCCTGGTCTTCTTGTGAAACCTGGGCTCCTTGGCAAGGGCAATAGCTCCAGTGTTGTCACAGAAGAGTTTGATTGGCCCCGACGCATTGGGTATGACTCCTAGGTCGGTGATGAACTCCTTCACCCAAATCGCTTCATGCGCTGCCTCCGAGGCTGCCATGTACTCCGCTTCACACGTAGATCCCGCCACGACGCTCTGCTTGCAGCTGCACCAGCTTACTGCTCCACCATTCAACATATACACGTATCCGGTTTGTGACTTAGAGTCATCCGGATCTGAGTCGAAGCTAGCGTCGACGTAACCCTTTACGACAAGCTCTTCGTCTCCTCCATAAACGAGAAACATGTCCTTTGTCCTTTTCAGGTACTTCAGGATATTCTTGACTGCTGTCCAGTGTTCCTTGCCGGGATTACTTTGGTATCTAGCTACCAAACTCACGGCAAGGTTTACATCAGGTCTGGTACACAGCATGGCATACATAATAGATCCTATGGCTGAAGCATAGGGGATGACACTCATCTCTTCTTTATCTTTTGCCGTGGTCGGTGACTGAGCCGAGCTCAATCTCACACCTTGTAACATAGGCAAGAACCCCTTCTTGGACTGATCCATTTTGAACCTCTTCAAAATCTTATCAAGGTATGTGCTTTGTGAAAGACCTATGAGGCGTCTCGATCTATCTCTATAGATCTTGATGCCTAATATGTAAGCAGCTTCTCCAAGGTCCTTCATTGAAAAACACTTATTCAAGTAGGCCTTAATGCTGTCCAGAAATTCTATATTATTTCCCATCAAGAGTATGTCATCTACATATAATATGAGAAATGCTACAGAGCTCCCACTCACTTTCTTGTAAACGCAGGCTTCTCCATAAGTCTGCATAAACCCAAACGCTTTGATCATCTCATCAAAGCGAATATTCCAACTCCGAGATGCTTGCACCAGCCCATAAATGGATCGCTGGAGCTTGCATACTTTGTTAGCGTTCTTAGGATCGACAAAACCTTCCGGCTGCATCATATACAGTTCTTCCTTAAGATGCCCGTTAAGGAATGCTGTTTTGACGTCCATCTGCCATATCTCATAATCATAGTATGCGGCAATTGCTAACATGATTCGGACGGACTTTAGCTTCGCTACGGGAGAGAATGTCTCGTCGTAGTCAATCCCTTGAACCTGTCGATAACCCTTAGCGACAAGTCGAGCTTTATAGATGGTGACATTACCATCCGCGTCTGTCTTCTTCTTAAAGATCCATTTGTTTTCTATCGCTCGCCGATCATCGGGCAAGTCTGTCAAAGTCCATACTTTGTTTTCATACATGGATTCTATCTCGGATTTCATGGCTTCAAGCCATTTGTTGGAATCTGGGCCCGCCATCGCTTCTTCATAGTTCGAAGGTTCACCGTTGTCTAACAACATGATTTCCAGGACGGGGTTGCCGTACCACTCTGGTGCGGAACGTGTCCTTGTGGACCTACGAAGTTCAGTAGCAACTTGATCCGAAGTACCTTGATCATCATCATTGGTTTCCTCTTCAGTTGGTGTGGGCATCACAGGAACATTTTCCTGAGCTGCACCACTTTCCCGTTCGAGAGGTAGTACTTCATCGAGTTCTACTTTCCTCCCACTTACTTCTTTCGAGAGAAACTCTTTTTCCAGAAAGCATCCGTTCTTGGCAACAAAGATTTTGCCCTCGGATCTTAAGTAGAAGGTATACCCGACAGTTTCCTTAGGGTATCCTATGAAGACGCATTTTTCCGACTTGGGTTCGAGCTTTTCAGGTTGAAGTTTCTTGACATAAGCATCGCATCCCCAAACTTTTAGAAACGACAGCTTAGGTTTCTTCCCAAACCATAATTCATACGGTGTCGTCTCAACGGATTTAGACGGTGCCCTATTTAAAGTGAATGTAGCTGTCTCTAGAGCGTATCCCCAAAATGATAGCGGTAAATCAGTAAGAGACATCATAGACCGCACCATATCCAATAGAGTGCGATTACGACGTTCGGACACACCGTTTCGCTGAGGTGTTCCAGGCGGCGTGAGTTGTGAAACGATTCCACATTTCCTTAAGTGTGTGCCAAATTCGTGACTTAAATATTCTCCTCCACGATCTGATCGTAGGCACTTTATCTTTCGGTCACGTTGATTCTCCACCTCATTCTGAAATTCCTTGAACTTTTCAAAGGTCTCAGACTTGTGTTTCATTAAGTAGACATACCCATATCTACTTAAGTCATCAGTGAGAGTGAGAACATAACGATATCCTCCGCGAGCCTCAACGCTCATTGGACCGCACACATCGGTATGTATGATTTCCAATAAGTTGGTTGCTCGCTCCATTGTTCCGGAGAACGGAGTCTTGGTCATCTTGCCCATGAGGCATGGTTCGCACGTGTCAAACGATTCATAATCAAGAGACTCTAAAAGTCCATCGGCATGGAGCTTCTTCATGCGCTTGACACCAATGTGACCAAGGCGGCAGTGCCACAAGTATGTGGGACTATCGTTATCAACTTTACATCTTTTGGCATCTACACTATGAACATGTGTAATATTACGCTCGAGATTCATTAAGAATAAACCATTGACCATCGGAGCATGACCATAAAACATATCTCTCATATAAATCGAACAACCATTATTCTCAGACTTAAATGAGTAGCCATCTCGTATTAAACGAGATCCAGATACAATGTTCATGCTCAAACTTGGCACTAAATAACAATTATTAAGGTTCAAAACTAATCCCGTAGGTAAATGTAGAGGCAGCGTGCCGACGGCGATCACATCGACTCTGGAACCATTCCCGACGCGCATCGTCACCTCGTCCTTCGCCAGTCTCCGTTTATTCCGCAGCTCCTGCTGTGAGTTACAAATATGAGCAACGGCACCGGTATCAAATACCCAGGAGTTACTACGAGTACTGGTAAGGTACACATCAATTACATGTATATCAAATATACCTTTGGTTTTGCCGGCCTTCTTATCTGCTAAGTATTTGGGGCAGTTCCGCTTCCAGTGACCCTTCCCCTTGCAATAAAAGCACTCAGTCTCAGGCTTAGGTCCATTCTTTGACTTCTTCCCGGTAACTGGCTTACCAGGCGCGGCAACCTCCTTGCCGTCCTTCTTGAAGTTCTTCTTACCCTTGCCCTTCTTGAACTTAGTGGTCTTATTGACCATCAACACTTGATGTTCTTTCTTGATTTCAGCCTCTGCTGACTTCAGCATCGAGAACACTTCAGGAATGGTCTTTTCCATCCCCTGCATGTTGTAGTTCATCACAAAGCTCTTGTAGCTTGGTGGGAGCGACTGGAGGATTCTGTCAATGACCGCCTCATCTGGGAGGTTAATGTTCAGCTGGGTCATACGGTTGTGCAACCCAGACATCTTCAGGATGTGCTCACTGACAGAACTGTTTTCCTCCATCTTACAACTGTAGAACTTGTCGGAGACATCATATCTCTCGACCCGGGCATGAGCTTGGAAAACTAGTTTCAGCTCTTCGAACATCTCATATGCTCCGTGATGCTCAAAACGCTTTTGGAGCCCCGGTTCTAAGCTGTAAAGCATGCCGCACTGAACGAGGGAGTAATCATCAGCGCGAGTTTGCCAAGCATTCATAATGTCTTGGTTCTCTGGGACGGGAGCGTCACCTAGCGGTCCTTCTAGGACATATTGTTTCCTGGCAGCTATGAGGATGATCCTCAGGTTCCGGACCCAGTCCGTATAGTTGCTGCCATCATCTTTCAGCTTGGTTTTCTCTAGGAACGCGTTGAAGTTCATGTTGACATGAGCGTTGGCCATTTGATCTACAAGACATATTTGCAAAGGTTTTAGACTAAGTTCATGATAATTAAGTTCTAATCAAATTATGAACTCCCACTCAGATTAGACATCCCTTTAGTCATCTAAGTGTTACACGATCCGAGTCGACTAGGCCGTGTCCGATCATCACGTGAGACGGACTAGTCATCGTCGGTGAACATTCTCATGTTGATCGTATCTTCCATACGACTCGTGTTCGACCTTTCGGTCTCCGTGTTCCGAGGCCATGTCTGCACATGCTAGGCTCGTCAAGTTAACCCTAAGTGTTTTCGCTGTGTAAAACTGTCTTACACCCGTTGTATGTGAACGTAAGAATCCATCACACCCGATCATCACGTGGTGCTTAGAAGCGACGAACTGTAGCAACGGTGCACAGTTAGGGGAGAACACTTCTTGAAATTTTTGTAAGGGATCATCTTATTTACTACCGTCGTCCTAAGTAAACAAGATGCATAAACATAATAAACATCACATGCAATTATATAGTTGTGACATGATATGGCCAATATCATATAGCTCCATTGATCTTCATCTTCGGGGCTCCATGATCATCTTGTCACCGGCTTGACACCATGATCTCCATCATCATGATCTCCATCATCGTGTCTTCATGAAGTTGTCACGCCAACGACTACTTCTACTTCTATGGCTAACGCGTTTAGCAATAAAGTAAAGTGAGTTACATGGCGTTCTTCAATGACACGCAGGTCATACAAAAAATAAAGACAACTCCTATGGCTCCTGCCGGTTGTCATACTCATCGACATGCAAGTCGTGAATCCTATTACAAAGAACATGATCTCATACATCACAATTCATCATTCATCACAACTTCTGGCCATATCACATCACATGATCAATCGCTGCAAAAACAAGTTAGACGTCCTCTAATTGTTGTTGCATCTTTTACGTGGCTGCAATTGGGTTCTAGCAAGAACGTTTTCTTACCTACGAATAACCACAACGTGATTTTGTCAACTTCTATTTACCCTTCATAAGGGCCCTTTTCATCGAATCCGCTCCAACTAAAGTGGGAGAGACAGACACCCGCCAGCCACCTTATGCAACTAGTGCATGTCAGTCGGTGGAACCGGTCTCACGTAAGCGTACGTGTAAGGTTGGTCCGGGCCGCTTCATCCCACAATACCGCCGAAGCAAGAAAAGACTAGTAGAGGCAAGTAAGATGACAAAATCCACGCCCACAACAAAATTGTGTTCTACTCGTGCAAAGAGAACTACGCATAGACCTAGCTCATGATGCCACTGTTGGGGAACGTTGCAGAAAATTAAAATTTTTCCTACGGTTTCACCAAGATCCATCTATGAGTTCATCTAAGCAACGAGTCAAGGGAGAGAGTTTGCATCTACATACCACTTGTAGATCACGAGCGGAAGCTAGCCAAGGGGATGGTGATGATGGAGTCGTACTCGAACGTGATTCGGATCACCGATGTCCAAGTGCTGAACGGACAGCACCTCCACGTTCAACACACGTACGGGACGGGAGACGTCTCCTCCTTCTTGATCCAGCAAGGGGGAAGGAGAGGTTGAGGAAGATTGCTCCAACGGCAGCACGACGGCGTGGTGTAGTTGGTGCAGCAGTACTCCGACAGGGCTTCGCCAAGCATATACGGAGGAGGAGAGGTGTTGGGGAGGGGAGGGGCTGCGCCTTGGCTTGTGTTAAGCTCCCATGCGCCTCCCCACTATATATAGGGGTGGAGGGGCTGGTTTCTTGCCCTCCAAGTCCATTGGGGCGTTGGCCAAGGTGGGAGGAAAGAAATCCCATCATTTCCTTCCCCACCGATTGTTATCCCCCCTTTTTAGGGATCTTGATCTTATCCCTTCGGGATATGATCTTATTCCTTCTAAGGGGGGATCTTGGTGCGCCTTGACCAGGGGTGTGGGGCCTTTCCCCCACTACTCACGTTCATGTGGGTCCCCCCATGCAGGTGGGCCCCACTCCGGAACCTTCTAGAACCTTCCCGGTACAATACCGAAAAATCCCGAACATTTTCCGGTGGCCAAAATAGGACTTCCCATATATAAATCTTTACCTCCGGACCATTCCGGAACTCCTCGTGACGTCCGGGATCTCATCCGGGACTCCGAACAACATTCGGTAACCACATACAAACTTCCTTTATAACCCTAGCGTCATCGAACCTTAAGTGTGTAGACCCTACGGGTTCGGGAGACATGTAGACATGACCGAGACGTTCTCCGGTCAATAACCAACAGCGGGATCTGGATACCCATGTTGGCTCCCACATGCTTCTCGATGTTGTCATCGGATGAACCACGATGTCGAGGATTCGATCAAACCCTGTATACAATTCCCTTTGTCAATCGGTACGTTACTTGCCCGAGACTCGATCGTCGGTATCCCAATACCTTGTTCAGTCTCGTTACCGGCAAGTCACTTTACTCGTACCGTAATGCATGATCTCGTGGCCAACACTTTGGTCACCTTGAGCTCATTATGATGATGCATTACCGAGTGGGCCCAGAGATACCTCTCCGTCATACGGAGTGACAAATCCCAGTCTCGATCCGTGTCAACCCAACAGCTACTTTCGGAGATACCTGTAATGCACCTTTATAGTCACCCAGTTACGTTGTGACGTTTGATACACCCAAGGCACTCCTACGGTATCCGGGAGTTACACGATCTCATGGTCTAAGGAAGAGATACTTGACATTGGCAAAGCTCTAGCAAACGAACTAAGCGACCTTTGTGCTATGCTTAGGATTGGGTCTTGTCCATCATTTCATTCTCCTAATGATGTGATCCCGTTATCAACGACATCCAATGTCCATAGCCAGGAAATCATGACTATCTGTTGATCACAACGAGCTAGTCAACTAGAGGCTCACTAGGGACATATTGAGGTCTATGTATTCACACGTGTATTATGATTTCCGGATAATACAGTTATAGCATGAATAAAAGACAATTATCATGAACAATGAAATATAATAATACTTTTATTATTGCCTCTAGGGCATATTTCCAACAGATGTGCCCCCCCCCCTCCTTCATTTCCAGGTTGTATTCCAGAGGAAGATAATTGTTCAGATGGAGATTCAGAAGGAGCCGACCACGCCTGTTTACCACCTGAGGTCTTTGCTCTAACCTGGCATGCTGGTGTTGGTCATATCATGCATATGGCACCTTGCATTGCTTACATTATACATCTTATATGTCATCAGCTTAGTTTAGATTTGCTTTGTGTGAATGCCACTTGTTTGGTTTCTATATCATACTCCCACCATTCCTAAATATTTTTCTTTTTAGAGATTTCAACAAGTGACTACATACAGAACAAAATGAGTGAATCTACACTCTAAAATGTGTCTATATACATCCGTATGTGGTAGTCCATTTGAAATCTCTAAAAAGAAAAATATTTAGGAACGGAGGGAGTATATGGGAATTATGCAATGCCATCTTCTTTAGCCAGGCATCATATACGTGAATCATGCAATGCCATCCTGTTTAGCCAGTCATCCTATATGTGAATTGTATCGTGCCATATTTTTTCCATAATGTATTCCATTTGTCAACAATGTTTATACATTCATCTACTCTTCCTGTCCATCAGCCATTTGAGTCGGTCATGGGAAAATCTGGAGTGAAAACAAGGTTTTCTGAGCAGTCAGTGCTACCTGTCATTGCAGATTTCTTGCTGGTTACAAATAGCTCCTCAGAGGAGGATTCAGAGAGAGATGACTAGTCGTATACCCCCCCCCCCCCCGAGGTGCATGCTCTAACTTGGCTAGGTTATATTGCTCATATCATGCATATGGTGTCTTGCATTGCCATGCCATCTGCTTAGATTAGACATGCTTTGTGTGAATGCCTCATGTTTGCTTTCTATATCATATATGTGAATTATGCAATGCCATGTTTTTCAGCCAGTTATCATATATGTGAATTATGCACCGCCATGGAGCCGGGCATCATATATGTGAATTATCTCATACCATCTTTTTTTCATTACGTATTCCATTTGTCGACAATCTGTGTATATTAAACTACTCTTCATGTGTATCAGCCATTTGAGCCGGTTATGGAAAAATCTGGAGTGAAAACGAGGTCTTTAGAGCAGGCAATGGTACTTGTTGAAGCATATATCGCGATGGTTACAGGGAGCTCCTCAGAGGAGGATTCAGAGACAGATGACCAGTCCTATGTCCCACCTAAGGTGTATGCTCTAAGTTGCAATGTTTATATTTCTCATATGATGCATATGGTGTCTTGCATTGCTTAGTTTAGACATCATATGCACAATATTGAATTCTATCTGCTTAGTTTAGAGATCATACATGTGAGTGCTAGCTTCTTAGTATATGAATCAATTATGTCAATTATATCATGACATCCTGAATACTTAGACAACATGTATGTGAATTATTTCATCCCAACCTATTTTAGAAAGACATCATATAGTTGTGTCATGTCATCATGTTTAGGTACTCATCATATGTTGAATTATGCCATTATATCCTGTTAAGTTATCCATCATATATCTGAAACTGTGTCATGCTATCTTGTTTAGTTAGGCATCATATATGTGAAACTGTGTCATGCTGTCCTGTTTGGTTAGATAACGTATATGTGAATTACCACATCTGTCTATCATACAATGTCTGTACGTTCAATTTCTTTTCTTGTTTATCAACCATTTGAATTGGAGGGGGTTCTTGAACAGGACAGCGGTACTGGCCAGCTACAAGCGCTTCTGCCAGCGGTACTGGTCAGTAACTCGAATAGCAAGTTGTTGTGGCTGATAAACATCAGTCCTTTCTTGTGCAACAGTAAGCGCTGGAGGATTTAAGCGCCAAGCAAGAGAAAGTTCAAAAGCTTGCTAAGCATCTTTCCAGCATTATGGGTACCCATGATTTTGTTTCTTAAACTCTTCTGAAGTGGTTTCAGTTCTGGACTTGTTTTGCTGCGGCGTTTATATGTTGCTTTGTTCCCTATATTTGCACTGGTGGCCAACTTTGATGCCTAGTGGATGTAATATATGTAATAGTCGTGATAGCCTAGCATAAGTTACTTGCTTATTTATTTCCTTGTTGTCTTGTTTATTTGTTTGCTTGTAGTCAGTGCAGTTCTTTTTCCGCGGTTTGCTAGTGGCTGCAATAACCTATTTTTTAAAACTAGGCCACAATAACCATGGGCTAATAATTACTGTAGTGACACTGGGCCTCCTACGGGCCGTAGAAACAGTGGGCCTTCTACGGGCCGTAGAAACAGTAGGCCTTCTACGAGCCGTAGAAACAATGGGCTTTCTACGGGCCGTAGAAACAATGGGCCTTCTACGGGCCGTATCATCAATGGGCCCTATACAGGACGTATGATCGATTGGCCAAACATGGGCCAATAACAAAGCGCATTATGGCCGTAAATGGGCCATCGTTAATAGGCCGTATTTGATGATGCTATGAAAATGGCCCAACATATTAACGGACCACAAATGGGCCAACTGTAACCATGGGCTAAATTTGGCCCACAAGCAGAAAATGACAGTAACGGGCCATAAGTAAACGAATGCTGGAAATGAGCCCAAGAATAAATGGGCTCTGAGTAGGGCGAAAGATAACATGGGCTGGAAATGGCCCAACGGAATAATGGGCCGTTAATGGGTATAAAGTGATACACTGTTCATGGGCCAGTTTCACCAAGGGCCGTTAATGGGTGTAAAGTGATACACTGTTCATTACGAGCAAGTTTCACCATGGGCCGTTAATAGGCCAAGAGTTACATAGGGCCTCATATGGGCCGAAAGACGTCATGGGCCATACATGGGCCAGAAGTGAAAACAGGCTGGAATCATATTGGATGGCCCAGATGACGCTACTGGGCCTAATTCGGATAGGGCGTAACGGGCCTTGGGTTAGCGGGCTGTAAATGGGCTATATGCGAACATGCCGTTAACATGCTTTCCATGGGCCGGTCCGCCACCTTTTGACCAAGTCAAACGGGCCGGCCTTTTCACAGGAATGGGCCTCTGTTGGGTCGTGCCACGTGTTGACGTATCATAGGCGCCTTCTGTCCAATGAGTGGATGACATCTGTCCCAACGATGAGCCGACACGTGTTTCCTCCAGCCAATGATGATTTTACACGTGGAAAATCCCCATTGGTCGAGGTTGTTAGCGGGTTATCGGATCCAAAACCTGACCCGATAGCTTAACGGCGTTCCGTTACGGTGGATGCCACGTGTCGGTCACCCTTGACGAAAGCACTTTTGTGACGTGTGATTTATCATCATGGAAGTGCACACTTCCGTGATGATAATTTTGGTAATGTCATGGAACACTTCTACGATAGCACAAGTATGACTATCTTGATTCTGTCATAAATTTGTCATGGATGTACATGCATGACAAAAAACGCGACCTACTGTGACAAACACGTATCATCACGGAAATGTATTTTTTTTGTAGTGATGCTTGAGATATGACTATACTTGTTGCTCTAGGATGAAGGCTCCACACCTTCCCTTTTCATGCAAACTTAATGATGATAAAACCTTGGCTTCTTATGCTAATGGTATATATGATTACTATGATGTGGAACAAATAGAAGAATTTGTTGCTTTTATGGGTGCTTATGAAATTGAATCTTTGTTTAAAGAGTGTGAAAATTTTGATGATTCAGTTTATAGACCTGAAAATTTAGCTATCCTTAAATATTGCTATGAGAATTATGAATACAATGCCGATATTGATGCATTTATTGAGAAAGTCTCCGTTGTCCAAGAAGAGATTAATATTTTGCAGGAGTCTATGGAAGAAGAAATTAATGACATTGTGAGCTCATTGGATGAAAAAGATGAGGAGTAGAGCGAAGAACAAAAGGAGGAAGAGGGGATTGATCACCCGTGCCCACCTTCTAATGAGAGTAACTCTTCAACTCATACATTTTTTAATTTCCCTTCGTGCTTACCGAAGGATGATTGATATGATAACTGTTATGATCCCATTGATTCTCTTGAAATATACCTTTTTGATGATGTTTGCTATGCTTGTGGCCAAGATGCCAATATGAATTATGCTTATGGAGATGAACTTGCTATAGTTCCTTATGTTAAACATGAAATTGTTGCTATTGCACCCACGCATGATAGTCTTATTATCTTTTTGAATTCTCCCAACTACACTATATTGGAGAAGTTTACCCTTATTAAGGATTATATTGATGGGTTGCGTTTTACTATTACACATGATGATTTTGATAGATATAATATGCATGTGCTTTCTGCTCCTACTTTCAATTATTATGAGAGAGGAACTACATCTTCTCCTTTTTATGTTTCCAACATGAAAAAATTGCAAGAAATTGTTTATACAATGCATTGGCCTTTACTTTGTGTGCATGAATTGTTCTTTTATGGCATGCCGATGCATAGGAAGAGAGTTAGACTTCGTCATTACATGATATATGTTACCTTGTGCTCACTACTAAATTACAAATCATTGTTAATTAAAATTGGCTTTGATATACCATGGGATCCGGGTGGATCCATTACTTGAGCACTATATGCCTAGCTTAATGGCTTTAAATAAAGCGCTGACAGGGAGACAACCCGGAAGTTTTAGAGAGTCATTTATTTCTGTTGTGTTCTTTTATAAAGTTTAAAAACAAAAAAAAATAAAGAGGGGAACCCAAAACTTTTTCAAAAAGGAAAGTGAAAGTGAGAGAGACAAGCATGGTTGAAGTGGGGGAGCTCCTTGAACTTTGTTCATGCTCACGGAAACTTTGTGAATCTTGATTATAGAAACTTTTCAACAAAAATAATTATCCCTTTGTACAATTCCATTGTATTATAAAAATAATGTGCCAAGGTTTGCCTTTAGGATGTTTTAGATGCTTGTTGGTTTGTACGGTGAAGGACAGAAACTTTGGCTGTAGTGCGCGATTTTACATTTTTCGCTGGAATGTCAAATAATTCTGAAACTTTTTTCAATGTCTTTCTATAAAAAAAATTTATTTTTACTAATTTTGGTAGAATTTTTGGAGTACCAGAGGTATGGTGAATGTTCAGATTATTACAGACTATTCTGTTTTAGACAGATTCTGTTTTTGATGAATAGTTTGCTTGTTTTGATGAAACTATCGATTTTATATCAGTGGATTAAGCAATGGAAAAGTCATATTACAGTAGCTACAATGCAAAAACAAAATATGAATTGGTTTGAAATAGTACTTACCGAGCTTTCTGTTGAGTTTTGTGTGGATGAAGCGTTCGAAGATCGAGGAGGTCTTGATGTGAGAAGAAGGAAGAGAGGCAAGAGATCAAGCTTCGGGATGCCCGAGGCACCCCAAGTAAATATTCAAGGAGACTCAAGTGTCTAAGCTTGGGGATGCCCCGGAAGGCATCCCATCTTTCTTCAACAAGTATCGGTATGTTTTCGGATTCATTTCGTTCATGCGATATGTGCAATCTTGGAGCGTCTTTTGCATTTAGTTTTCACTTTTCTTTATGCACCATGCTGGTATGAGATAGTACTTGGTTGATTTATAGAATGCTCATTGCACTTCACTTATATCTTTTGAGTATTGCTTTATAGAATGCTTCATGTGCTTCGCTTATATCATTTCAAGTTTGGATTGCCTGTTTCTCTTTACATAGAAAACCGCCATTTGTAGAATGCTCTTTTGCTTCACTTATATTTGTTAGAGCGTGGGCATATCTTTTGTAGAAAGAATTAAACTCTCTTGCTTCACTTATATCTATTTAGAGAGATGACAGGAATTGGTCATTCACAAGGTTAGTCATAAAATCCTACATAAAACTTGTCGATCACTGAATCTGATATGTTCGATTCCTTGCAATAGTTTTGCGATATAAAGATGGTGATATTAGAGTCATGCTAGTGGGTAGTTTATGATTGTAGAAATACTTGTGTTGAAGTTTGTGATTCCCGTAGCATGCACGTATGGTGAACCGTTATGTGATGAAGTCGGAGCATGATTTATTTATTGATTGTCTTCCTTATGAGTGGCGGTCGGGGACGAGTGATGGTCTTTTCCTACCAATCTATCCCCCTAGGAGCATGCGTGTAGTACTTTGTTTTAATGACTAATAGATTTTTTCAATAAGTATGTGATTTCTTTACGACTAATGTTGAGTCCATGGATTATACGCACTCTCACCCTTCCATCATTGCTAACCTCTTCGGTGTCGTGCATTGCCCTTTCTCATATCGACAGTTGGTGCAAACTTCGCCGGTGCATCCAAACCCCATGATACGATACGCTCTATCACACATAAGTCTCCTTATATCTTCCTCAAAACAGCCACTATACCTACCTATCATGGCATTTCCATAGCCATTCCGAGATATATTGCCATGCAACTTCCATCATCATCATATACATGACTTGAGCATTCATTGTCATATTGCTTTGCATGATCGTAAGATAGCTAGCATGATGTTTTCATGGCTTGTTCATTTTTTGATGTCATTGCTACGCTAGATCATTGCACATCCCGGTACACCGCCGAAGGCATTCATATAGAGTCATATTTTGTTTTAGTATCGAGTTGTAATATTGAGTTGTAAATAAATAAAAGTGTGATGATCATCATTATTAGAGCATTGTGCCATGTGAGGAAAGGATGATGTTACTATCCTTTCACCACACTTGTGCTTCAGAATAGCACCATGTTCGTCATATAGAGAGTCTCTTGAGTTATCACTTTCATATACTAGTGGGAATTTTCATTATAGAACTTGGCTTGTATATTCTGATGATGAGCTTCCTCAAATGCCCGAGGTCTTCATGAGCAAGCAAGTTGGATGCACACCCACTTAGTTTCCAGTTTGAGCTTTCATAAACTTATAGCTCTTAGTGCATCCATTGCATGGCAATCCCTACTCCTCACATTGACATCAATTGATGGGCATCTCCATAGCCCGTTGATTAGTCGCGTCGATGTGAGACTTTCTCCCTTTTTGTCTTCTCCACACAACCTCCACCATCATATTCTATTCCACCTATAGTGTTATATCCATGGCTCACGCTCATGTATTGCGTGAAATTCTAAAAGGTTTGAGAACATCAAAATTATGAAACAATTGCTTGGCTTGTCATCGGGGTTGTGCATGATTTGAATATTTTGTGTGGTGAAGATGGAGCATAGCCAGACTATATGATTTTGTAGGGATAACTTTCTTTGGCGATGTTATTTTGAAAATACATGATTGCTTTATTAGTATGCTTGAATTATTATTATATTAATGTCAAATGATATACTATTGATTTGAATCACTCGTGTCTTAATATTCATGCCATGATTAGATTATATGATCAAGATTATGCTAGGTAGCATTCCACATCAAAAATTATCTTTTTTATCATTTACCTACACGAGGACGAGCAGGAATTAAGCTTGGGGATGCTGATACGTCTCTGTTATATCTATAATTTTTTATTGTTCCATTCCAATATTCTACAACTTTCATATACTTTTGGCAACTTTTTATACTATTTTTGGGACTAACATATTGATCCAGTGCCCAGTGCAAGTTCCTGTTTGTTGCATGTTTTTTATTTCGCAGTAAATCAATATCAAATGGAGTCCAAACGGGATAAAAACTGACGGAGATTTTTTTTGGAATATATGTGATTTTTGGGAAGAAAAATCAACGCGAGACGATGCCTGAGGGGGCCACGAGGCAGGGGGCGCGCCCCAGGGGGCAGGCGCGCCCTGGGCCCTTGTATGTCGATAGGACTATGTATTGGAGGGCAAGAGTGATACAAACTTCAGCCTAGCATAGAAATTGATGCATACGGGATTGAAGGGGGACCAATATATTTTAATGCTATGGTTGGGTTTTACCTTAATGAACGTTAGTAGTTGAGGATGCTTGCTAATAGTTCCAATCATAAGTGCATAGAATTCCAAGTCAGGGATGACATGCTGGTAGTGGCCTCTCCCACATAAAACTTGCTATCGGTCTAGTAACGTAGTCAATTGCTTAGGGACAATTTCGCAACTCCTACCACCACTTTTCCACACTCGCTATACTAACTTTATTGTTTCTTTATCTAAATAGCCCCTACTTTTTATTTACGCGCTCTTTATTATCTTGTAAACCTATCCAAAAACACCTACAAAGTACTTCTAGTTTCATACTTGTTCTAGGTAAAGCGAACGTTAAGCGTGCGTAGAGTTGTATCCGTGGTCGATAGAACTTGAGGGAATATTTGTTCTACCTTTAGCTCCTCATTGGGTTCGACACTCTTACTTATCGAAAGAGGCTACAATTGATCCCCTATACTTGTGTGTTATCAGATCGCAATACTTGAGTACACCCAATGCGGAAGACACTGCTTGGATCCTAGCACAGAATGCAGCAAGAGGATTTCCTGGGATGCTTAGAAGCATCGACTATATGCATTGGAAATGGAAGAATTGCACATTTGCTTGGTAGGGGATGTACAAAGGCGCCAAAGGTGGTTGCAGTGTGGTACTTGAGGCGGTGGCCACACAGGACCTCTGGATTTGGCACTCCTTCTTTGTTATGCCAGGAACTCACAATGACATCAACGTGCTGAAGTGCTCTCCTGTCTTTGCCAAGCTTGTTGAAGGTCACTCTCCTCCGATGAACTTCGAGATCAATGGGCTGCACTACAACAAGGGGTACTATCTAGCTGATGGCATCTATCCGAGATGGTCGACAATTGTAAAGACCATCTCAAACCCTTTGCCAGGAGGCAAGAACGCCTAGTTTCCGAAGATTCAGGAGGCTTGCAGGAAGGATGTCGAGCGGGCATTTGGTGTGCTCGAATCTCGAATTGCTGTTGTCCGGTACCCCGCTCAGACCTGGTCGAAAGATCAAATGTGGGAGATCATGACTTGCTGTGTCATCTTGCACAACATGATCATCGAAAGCGAGCAAGAAGAACCAGTGTTTGACACTGAACCATACTACAGGCAAGGCCCTCTAGCCGAAGTTGATCACTAGCTACCGGCAATCTGGACTACCTACCTCAGACTGCCTACCTCTGCAGCAGGATCTGATAGAGCACCTATGGAGGCTCAAGGGCGACGCCGGGCGCGACTTGTGATGAAATATGAGTTTTTATTTGTTTAACTATATAATTTGTATTGAACTATTTGTTATTGCACTATTTTGCTGAACTATTTGATTTTCTGTGATGAATTATGTGATACAAAAATATTTATACATTGATAATTCAACGCCGTACCACGGCGAACTACGCCGAATATGGGCCTATTCTCGCCCATATGGGCCCTTAATTCGCTGAAAGTGGGCCGAAAAGTGGGCCAATATCTGTGCCTGGGGCGACAACTGGACGGCCAACCGCCCCAGCGCCGATTTAGCGCCGGCTCACCCCCAGGGGCGCGTAAAAGCGCTGTCTGGGGGGCCAACGGCTGGAGATGCTCTAACAAAAACTATGGAACATGAGCACAATCAATTGTCTCGTGAAGCAACCGCACAAACTACAAGACACAACAAGGTCCCTATCATGCCATCACGGTTGGAGGTGTTTAGTCTGGCAAGGGATGAGAGTTCCTGACCTTTTGTTCAAGCTTGTTCTTCCAGCCATGCATTTGAGTCCCCTTTGCCTCCAAATCCTATTCCATGTCGCTAAATGATGTTTTGAAACAAAATGGTAAATGGTGACTATGCCTTCTTGAGCTCGACTATGCGAAAATTCCATATGGGTATCTCTCGACTATGCATGTATTCTTTCCATTGCGTGTGGCGCCGCAAGGACTAGCTTGACCAGCTTTTATAAAGCCACACATGCATGCTTGTGTTTATATAGGTCCTTTCCCTCAATTCTCAAGATATTAGAGCATCTTCAGCCCTATCCCCCAACAGGCCCCCCAAGGCGACTTTTTTACCGCCGGGCAAAGAAAATCCCCCAGCCGCGCCTCCAAATCCTTGTTTTTCACTGGTTTGGGCCGAAATTACATCTGGCGAACCCAAGCCGAACCCAGCGCACCGAGGGGCGCCTAGGGAAACCGGCTGAAGCGAAAAGCAGCGTGGACCCGCACTATCGGCGACACCGGCCGATTTCCATGCCGTTTTTCACCTTTCCCTCCATTTTCCTCCCCGCCAACCCCATCTCCCCCGCAGCTCCCGCCATCCCCCCAGATTGCCTGCCATGCCGTCGAAGAAGTACACGGCCCCTCTCCTAGCCAACGATCCCACCCAGCCAAAGCCGAGGAAGCTGAGGGCGCCGATGCTAAGGCCCCCGGGCTCGACGAATGCCTAGTGGAAGGCCGACATTGATCATCGGGCGGCAGTCACCGTCGATCGATGAAACAGGCTCAGCATGAAGAAGGACAGGGAGGCGGAGGCGGAGTAGGAGGAGGCATGTCGCGCGACCATCGCGAATGAGCGCCAGCAATTTCCGCCTCATCAACAGGCAGCCCGGCACCCACAAGGAGCGTGGGGTAGCCAGCAGAGCATCGCGTCACCGGCCAGCTTTTTTCCGTACGCGTCCTCGCCTGACTACGTCGACGGTGACGCGCTCGGTGGCTTCAAACCCAACATCACATTCGCACATTGCTCTGCGTCGTGTCCCTCCATTTTCGTCAACCCCGACCCGAGCATGCCATCCGCATTCACCGCCGGGCCTAACACCCAGTACGGCTACTCGCCGACGTACTCAAGCTCGCATGCGCTGGCCCTGCGCCGTGGGCCATAGCCCTTCGCACCAAACTCGGCGCCACAGTTAGGCAACATCAACGCCGAGATGGACGAGATCATCATGAACTACTAAGCCGCCGCTTCGTGCCCCGGGTTGTGCACCCAAGACGAAACGGTGGACACCGCGGGCGACAAGGAGGATGCCGAGCACGACAATGTCGAGGAGGAGGTGGAAGACGAAGAACCGGTGGAGCCAGCGGCCAAAGGGAGAAGGAAGAAGCGGTCATCCAACACTAGGCAGGGCGAGCCTCGCCTCAAGTGGATGCCAAAGGAAGATGAGTGCCTCGCTGAAGCATGGAGAACTGTCAATATCGTCCCGATCACCGGCGTGAATCAGAACGCCGGCACCTAGTGGAGAAGGGTCAAGATGGCGTTCGACGAGCGCAAGATGGTCGAACTCGAGTTCGCCAACATCCACATGGATCGCGGTGCGAAGGCCATGTCCAACCATTGGGCGACCATCCAGCAGGCCTGCAACAAGTGGTATGGAGTCAGGAGGAGGTCATCGCTCGCCCGAAGAGCGGCGCCAACGTCGAGCGTCACGTATGTCCATAGCTCGCCGGCCCAGCTCATCGTGATGTACCACTTGTTTTTGGTAGGTTTTCTGCTGATTTCAATTGACATTTTCATTCCTTTTATCTCTTCAGTTAGTTTAACATTTAACATTTATATTTTGCATTCAATTGTTACTTTTTATTTTCTGTTATCATTTTTGGTTTTATTACATCTTTTATTTCTTCATCATTTATATTTTCCTTTTTCTTTTATATACTTTTGAAATTATCCACAATATAGGAGCATATATGTGCACGTGTACGGTTGTTTAAAAAATGGATGGATGTTTAAATACATGATTACATGATAATTTTTTGAATATGCAAGTAAGAGGTGAACAATTTTACATACACGAGAATAATTTTTCAAATATGTGATGAAGCGTACTTCACCCTTTTGTCAAATTCCTGAATATTATTAAGATTCATTAACATTTTTGAATATTTTTCTACTTCTCAAGTGTTTCTAAAATTGAAAAAAATTGATGAATATTTTCATGTTTGAGAATATTTTTATAAATTTTCCAAAATTATAAATTCATATTTATTTCATAGAAATTGCAAAGCTTTTTGAAAATGTACGTGGATTTTCCGAATATGCAAATATGTTTTAAATAAAGATTTATTGTAGAACTTTTTGAATTTTATTTAGAGTCATGAATTTTTAAATGCATGGATATGTTTTGAAATTTCAAGCAATCAATTTTCCCATAACATATATAAAATTTTGGTTTAAAAATAAAAATTATGAACCAGGTTGGCCCATAAGTGGGTGCACGAGAATCAGTCGTTATGTATTGTTCAGTTGTGTAGCTGCAAAAAAATCCTAAAAATACTTCAAATGGGGGAAAAACGCCTACTAGCATCCAATGGACAGGCCGACTATTGAGCGATGCACCGGTTTCATCTTCTATTGTGTATTGTGCAAATAGGGGGACTTTATCAAGGTAACTTTTTTTTTGAGACAACCTCGCGAAGTTCTTTATTAATCCGTCACCACAGTTACAGGGACGAACGAGAGATTCCCGGGATGTCCTAACCAAACATGGCGGTCACCACCGAGATTAAGAGCATGCTTCGCTAAGTTGTGAGCTTTGATATTCGAGCTCCTAAACTCATGACTAAAATGACAGAAATCAAAAGACATAGAATGATCTATTATTTCATGAATAATTGCTCCATAGCTCGCTGCATTTTCCTTCTTGACGTCCTCGACCACCCCTTTGCAGTCCGATGCTACATGGATCCTCCGAAGATAGAGGTCCTCCGAGAGAGCCAATGCTTCCCTTGTCGCCAGCGCCTCGAGGGTTTGTGGATCAGCGATATCTTTGAAAAAAAGAGTCGAGGCTCCCAAAAAGGCCCCTTCTTGATCCATGCAGATGGCGCCAACAGCACCATAGCCCCGTCGAGATACAGCGGCGTCGACATTTACCTTTGCGGCTCCTTCGCGTGGTTTTACCCAGCGAGTAGACCTCGCTATTGCCGCACCCGTTGGTCTCTGGTGCACGGGATTCATAAACCGGAGATCCCCCAAGTAGTTGTTGATGAATCCGTCGACGGAGTGTGGCGTCTGGTAAATGTCTCCGTGAATAGCCTTCCGTCGAGCTTTCCAGATCACCCAAAGAGTTACAAGGAGCCTTTGAAACAGATCTGCAAATAATATTGCATGTATCTCAAAAAGCCAGGCATTTGCTTTATCCTCCGTCCGCTCAATCATTGGTGCTAGGAGATCCTCCGGGGTAAGCGCCCAAACAGCAGCAGCCAATGGACAGTTTAGCAATGCATGCTTCCATGTATCTCTTCCCCCGACAAACATCCTCAGTTTGGATAGGACCTAGATATGCCATGTCATGCTACACTTGTTGCTCTCAGCCTATTCGAACGAGGACCCCCCCCCCCTTCCTGTAGCCACGCTTCTCGGTTCATCTTAGTCCGCAAGACCATCCGATAAGCGGAACGAACACTGAAATTGCCTCGTGTCTCCTCATGCCAAGCCCAAAAGTCGGCAACTCTTCGTGTGCTTAGTGGTATCTTCAGAATCTCAACAGCATCAAAAGGTGTGAAGATAGACCTTATATAGTCCTCATTCCATGACACCGTTGGTGTATGGATCAACTATGCCACCCTGGTGGGGGGGGGGGTTCTGAATTAGTGAAGTAATGGGCCTCTTATAACTATCCCTCGGGATCAAATTATGTAGCCAAATATCTGTAGTCTCCCCATCCCCAATCCTTCGAACAATCCCCTGTGCTAGGATATCTCAACCATCGAGTATTGCTCTCCAAATTTGAGAAGGGTGAGAACCAAGCTCCGCATCCAGTAAAGTGGTTTGTGGGAAATATATCGCTTTCAGCATGCATGTACTAAGAGATCATTCTTCCGTCAAAATCCTCCATGCTTGACGTGCTAGCAATGCCAAACTGAAGATCTCCAAGTCACGGAAACCCAGCCCTCCCAAATGTCTGGGCTTGGTCATGACATCCCACACCACCTAGCTTGGCTTTCTCCTTCCTTGCTTCCTACCCCACCAGAATTGCCTGATAATGGGGGTTATATTCTCGCACAGCCCCCTCAACAACCTGAAGCACGACATAGGATAGACTGGTATAGCCTGTGCTACCGACTTGATCAAAATCTCTTTACCTGCCGATGACAGGAGCTTCTCCATCCATCCCTTTATCTTTTCCCAAACACGGTCCCTCAAATATCTGAATGTACCGTTCTTCGAGTGGCCGACATCAGTAGGCACATGCCCAAGTAGCGATCACTCAACGATTCATTTTGCACCTACAAATTATTCTTGACAATATCCCTTACAGGTACTGGACATCCTTTGCAAAAAAAAATTGAGGACTTCCCATTATTAATCCTTTGTCACCGATGCACTACAATAAGTAGCTAGCAGGTTCGACACCGCTAAAGATCCCTACCCACTCGCCTTGAAAAGTAGCAGGATGTCATCTGCAAACAAAAGGTGGTTAACGGTAGGAGCCGTTGGGACCACCTGAATACCTGCCAATGATGACTGAGAACTTGTTTTGAGTAGGCACGAAAGGCCCTCTGCTGCAATCAAGAATAAATAGGGGGAGATCGGGTCTCCCTGTCGAATACCTTTTGTAGGTTTGAAAGATTCGAGCTTCTCTCCATTGAATAAAACCGAAAAGGATACTCATGAGACCATACCCATAACAATATCAATCCACTGTGCTGCAAAACCCAGCTTGGTCATGATGGCCTTCAAATATGTCCACTCCACCCTATCATAGGCTTTTATCATGTCCAACTTCAAAGCGCACAAACTGTTTGTTTTTTATCTCGAGCGCTTCATGAAGTGCAAGCACAAATAATGTTGTCAGTTATAAACCTTCCAGGTACAAAGGCGGACTGCTCTTCTGATATAATGTCAGGCAAAATTACCTTTACCCTGTTAGCAATCACCTTCGACGCAATCTTATACAGAACATTGCAAATACTTATAGGCCGGAATTGAGACAGTATTGTTGGGTTCGTTACCTTAGGAATCAACACTAGTACAGTATCATTGATGCACTCTGGGTTCTCCTCTCCATGGACTATTCTCAGAACAATCTTTGTGACCTCCTCCCCACACACGTCCCAATGGTGCTAATAGAAGTGAGCGGGAAAACTGTCCGGGCCTGGGGCTTTGGTTGGGAACATCTGGAACAAGGTCGCCTTAACCTCCTCATTGGTGTACGGAGCGCAAAGTAATGTGTTCATCTCATCTGTCACCTTGCGTGGTACATGGTTCAGAACTTCGTTCATATTCTGGACACCTTCAGACTGGTATTAGGCTTGGTAAAAACTGTTGGCAAACACCCGCAATTCTGCCAAGTCTGATATCTCAACTCCGAGCGAGTTTTGTAGAGCTTTGATTATATTTTTCTTGCGGCGAAGGCTAGCTCGAAGATGAAAAAAAATTGTATTCTTGTCACCCGCCGAAAGCCACTCGATTCTAGCCTGTTGCCGCCACATTATCTCCTCCATGTGGTACAATTCGATCAAGCGCTCATTTATTTTCAGCTCTACATGCGTTGGCCTGATCCTTAGTGGGTCACCCTTGAGTCCTTCCAAAGCCCGCTTGAGCTGTTTTATCTCCTTTCTCACGCTGCCAAATGTGTCCGTGCACCACTTTCACAAGCCCTTTGCAAGATCACTAAGCTTCTGCCACATCCCGTCTACAGATGTGCAAGGCGGCCCCTCACCCCAGCCCGATGAAATTGTGTCCCTAAGACCGTCATGTGTCTCCCACATAAACTCGTACTTGAAAGGCTTCCTTCTTCGCACCTCTCCATCGGTGTCTCCAAGTTCAAGCAGCAAAGGTGAATGATCAGATGTGGCTCCGGTGAGATGCTGGACTGACGCGGCGTTGACAAGTGCTCTATCAAGTCTGCATTTAGTGTAACTTCCTCCTGAAACTTTTTTCTCAAATGTCCAGAAATTTCCTTTATACCCCAAATCTAGCAACATGCAAACATCCACCGCATCCTGGAACACTTGGATTTGAGCATTACTGCGCTGACCTACTCCTTGGTGTTCATCTGGATGTAGCACTTCTTTAAAATCCTCAATACAGAGCCAAGAGAGGGAGCTCAAAGTGCTAATGTTTTTCAAAACTGTCCAAGTCTCATGCCTCACGTGTGTTTGTACCTCACCATATATGCATGTCATCCTCCACTTGTCCTTACCCTGTTCCTCCACCGAAACATCCAGGTGATAACGAGAGTAACCAAGAATATCAATATTTATTGCATTATTCTAAAACAAACCTATTCCGCCACTTCTACCTTGACTATCAACGGCATAAGAGTTATCAAAACCCAAAGTTCCAGCTAATGCTTCTACCCTAGCACCTTCTATTTGTGTTTCAACAATACACAAAAGGGTAGGGGCAAATTGCCTCGCAAAATCGCGAAGCTCTCGAACTGTCGCAGCTTTGCCCGCTCCACGGCAGTTCCAACAGAAGACACTCATTGGGCTCGGCGGCGCCCCTCAAAGGAGCCCGCCAACTTTGTATCACCCTTCCCCTGTCCTGCTTGCTTGGACATACTGTTCTTCACAATTTCCAGCACTAGCTTGGTTCTCTTCGGGTCTTGTTTTTTCTTGGGCTTGGAGGAGCAACAGTGGAGGGCGACACCAAGGTGTTCCCCTATGCTATAGCAGTCGTTCCCGTGTTTGGTGCTTCCAAAGAGAGCTTCTGGTCAGGCGCTCTCTTCCTATTCCCCTCTGTGTCAAGCATCACCAAGTCCATGTCTGTATCCTCGTCTTCCCGCCCTTCTGGACCCCCGGCTTGAGAATCTGCACCGCACCCCCCAGTTCGGCCACCGCGTGGTCCGCCCCTACGGCCACGTCCGCCTCTCGGCCCCTGGCTGTTACGCATTGCCCAGGTTGCCTTCAGGTCCTTGAAGACCAAAGCAGAAGGTGGATGTATACCGGTTCCATGCTCCTTGTACTGGTGACCCAACATGCCGCATACGGCGCACCAATCCAGAAGTTTCTCATATTTAACCCTGTAGATTTAGCGCTTGCCATCTCGTATCATAGAAACAACATTCTTCAGCGGTTTATCGACCTTGATCCTCAGCCACACACGGTGAAAATAGTAATGATCTACTGTTAAAACCAGATTAGTTTGGAAGAGACAAACACAGGAGTGGTGTCAAAAAACATTGGATTTGAAGATGACGATGCTACTAATAATAGATCCATTCTAATTGGATCTTCAAAATGTGAGGAAAGGGAACGTGCCTGAGTTTGCTTATATCACTCCAATAAATCACCTTTGTTCTCACCCCGCACTCTAAGATCCATCATCCATGATGCACGCCTGATTCTTTCTTCTTCTAGCAGCTGTGATTGATTCATAAATCAATCAATCCATTGCACCTGCAAATCTTGCTTAGTTAACTCATTGGTTTTATCGTCTTCTGTAATTGACAGTAAAGTAAATGGTACAGATATTATTGCTCAAGTTAATGTAGGTAAATGGTACGAAAGGGTTCATATAGAGTCAAGCCAAAGAAAATGATCAACAACTCAAGAGGTAAATACTTCTTCGCCTCGAAACATAATAGAGCCTTGCAAGTCAGTAACAATGTAATCTTGACTCTTCAGGGTAGAGACCATTGACGCTGCACAATCTGAATAAAAAAGGAACTACAAAGAAAATGCAGACTAAAGAGCTTAGAAGCTTATTAACTGCTTTTGATTCTTCTAACTAAAGGGATGAAGAAATCATTATGATTAAACAAACATGCATTTGACAGTGGCGTAGTCAATGCTGACACCAATTGCTGGAGGATATTCAATTCAAAAGTACCTAGTTATTTATTAGTTCAGTACATTCGAAAGATGCAGGTTGCTCCCATCCTAGTGTGAAGTCCTGCTCATGGTTTTCAATTTCAGTTTCAGAAAAATTTCAGCATCAACCGAAATCACCGAAATTCAGTGAATTTCAGTGATTTCAGTTTCCATTTCAGCGTAATGACTGAAATATTCACTTGAATTCAATTAAAAATTTGAAAATTTTAAAAAATATTTTGATTTTTTTGGAATTGTCGTGCTATACTGAAATTGTTGAAATATTTTGGCCGAAACGTAATATTTCAGTGTCTGCCGAAATTATTGAAATTAAGTGAATTTCAACGAAATCTCACTGAAAGTGAAAACCATGGTCCTGCTCATGCATGTAAAACAAATTTAAAGTAAGACATCAAGGCATCAGGCACTTGGCAGTTAAATACTTTGTGTCACAACATCACAGAAGTTTGCTCATCCTTAAGAATGTACTTTTATGAGAACAATGGTGGACCAAAACAACTGCATGTTCAGAAGAAAAAAAGTAACACGCAAGAGGAAGGTACCACGGTGAGGGGAAGGAGTGACACTGCTCGCGAGGATCGTGGGCATGGTAGGTCGGCGGCGGTTGAGCCGAGGAGCGTCGGAGGCCGCTGACGCTGCCACGCCTGAGCCCACATGCAAAATTTAAAATACGTAGTGCCTGTACTGTATTTCTCCCCTTCCGTGGTGTTAATTCTTGCTCCACTATGTATATCAATTGCTTAACAGGCAAAGAAAGTGCAGCCCTGAAAAAATTGAAAGCCTAGGCCAAGAAAGTGAATCCAGTGGAGCAGAGATGCGAGGAGCTTGGCTCTTTACCAGGGAAGGGGTGTGATGAGGCATAATCAGATCGACCTTTCGGGCAGCCGGCCACCGCCCTCATTGCCGCACACGGAGGCTGCCTCCTCGCCGGATCAGGTCGGAGCGGCGTCCCAAGAGACAAGACGCACACGGTGCCCGCCGCCTCGATCTACCTCTCCCGGCGGAGCCTGTCTCGACGAGATGTGGCCGTGGCGGATCTGGCCGCTGCCCCGCTGACTTGCTCAACTCGATCTAGGGCGTCCCTGCTTGAAGAACAGAAGGTGAGTGGAGGGCAGCGCCGGCGGGGAAGAGAGCGGCGCAGGCGGGGAAGACGGCGGCTCGGGGTGGGAGGGAAGGGGGCGGCGCCAGCGGGGAAGAGGGCGGCTCTGGGTGGAGCGGCGGCGGCAAAGGGAGACCTCGCTCGAGGGCAGGAGTCGTCGATCATACATGCGGGCGATAGGTTTAGGTTTTTTTTGTCGCTGGTTAGTTTTTGTAGGTCTTTTTTCGTTGGTTAACCATCGTAGGTCTTTTTTCGGTCGTACATACAAGGTGCGGGTTGGGGCTTCAACATGAGGTTTTTTCGGTTTGTGGTGGTTAAGTTTGAGGTGGGAGAAGGTACTAAAAAAACCATAGGAGGTGGGACGAAAAAAAACCTGGAAGCGAAACTATCAACTGCTCCATTAGAAATAGAGACTAGTTCCGAATATAGCTACCTGATTTGACACGCAAACGGTCAAGATCCGAGGCACAATATGTTGGTACATGAAAAAATGTGTGTAACTTGTCGCTAGTCTATTAAACAAAGAATCTTCGATAAGTTTTGATGCTTCCCGAAGATTCATGGTTTAACAAAACTCTCAATTTTCTCTGTAGAAACTAGCCCCCCTTGAGATTGTGAAATATCTTCTCTTCTAACATTGTAACTAACTAAGCTCATTGCACCACTACGTACGTTGTGTTGAGATATATCCTACACGTGCATTATGGGATGTGCTGTATAAGTTAACATGAATTTTTGCGCTACTAGCAAAACCCTTGAGCATTCTACAAAACGTAAGGCAAATGCCTATGGTGGAAAAAGGACAGTTTTCATCCCTAATGCCCACTCAAATCAACCTGAAACCCATGAAGCGCAGCCAAATATGTTCTGTAACAAATGAGAAAAGATGGATACATGCAGATCTGTAAAAAAAGAGCAGTGTATATGAAATTCAGCACAAATGAAAATTCATCTTTTGAGAAGCCGCTTAACCATCAACTAGCGGCAGTGACATATTAACTTGGAACATGTACAAACTTAAAGTGATACTCTTATTCACTCCCAATCAAAAGATCTAAATATTATCTAGAAATCTGTACGTAGTACCATTCAACACGAGGGGGGGTCGATATATATACCACCTCCCGATAACTTCAACACGAGGGGGGGTCGATATACCCTAAATAGCAAGTATCGTCGGTGTGAGATACATGTGGCCGTTGGTGTCAGACAGTACATCCACGTCCCACAAGTGACGCGTGCGTCAACCCGCGTCACTTGTGGGACGTGGATGTAGTGTCCGACACCGACGGCCACTGTATCTCACACCCACGATACTTGCTATTTAGGGTTTCCTCTACCGCTCGGCGACCCTGACCCTCGACGACCCTCGTTCCCAATACATGTGGCCGTCGGTGTCAGACACTACATCCACGTCCCACAAGTGACGCGGGCTTCAACGCCCACGTCACTTGTGGGACGTGGATGTAGTGTCCGACACCGATGGCCACATGTATCTCACACCCACGATACTTGCTATTTAGGGTTTCCTCTACCGCTCGGTGACCCTCGACGACCCTCGTTCCCGATAAAAAAAGAAGAGGAAGAAGAAAAAAAAGAGGAGAAGAAAGGATAGAGGAGTAGAAAAAAGAGGAGAAGAAAGTTCTACTCTTCTATCCTTTCTTCTCCTTTTTTTTCTTCTTCCTCTTCTTTTTTTATCCTTGAAGCGTTGTCGAGGCCACCTCTAATCCTAGAGAAGCAGCGTCGAGGCCACCCCAAACCCTAGAGAAGCAGCGTCGAGGCCACTAATTAATATTAGTTCTACGTTTGCCACTAATATATCTATCTGTCATATTTGAATAATAATTGACATGTTATAAATATTTGTAGAAACTATGGACACCGCCCGAGATGAAGTACAAGAAGAGTTGTTGGGGGACATAATCGCACGAGGAAGTGATGTCGTCTGCTCGTTGTTTCTCAACGACACCGATGGTCTGGAAGCAGCCGGCTATGATTATGATGGCTTCGGTGACATAATGCCGGTGCAAGAAGGAGACCGTGAGGACGGCTCCGGTGACCCAATGCCGGTGCAAGAAGGAGACCGTGATGACGTCTCCGGTGACCGAACAGAGTCCGGCCAGGTATATATATTAGTTAAGCTTCTGCTGACTAGCTAATTGATGCATTCATTGTTTTGGTATGTACACATATTAATTAAGTCTTTTTTTCTTTTTTCTAGCCCTCCGGATCGAGCACAACTTCGGTAAAGAGACGAGGCCTGAAGAAAAAGTTGAGCTCGGATGAAAAGTTTGAGATCATAGCAATCGCGCCCGACAGCCAACCGATTGAACCCCTCCAGACAAAGAGCGCATTTGTTGCTCAGTGCGGGGTTTTGGTTAGAGACAAGATCCCGATCAGCATCCAGCAATGGTTAAAGCCGGCTATAGAAGACCCTGAGGTGTCTTATGTCAATGATATGCAGAAAAATGATCTTTGGACTGAGCTGAAGTCAAATTTCACCCTACTGACAGAGGATGATCCACAGAAGCCAGTTAAAGAGCAATTAATCAAGTCTTTTGCTCTTAAGATGATGTCAGAACTATTCAGGAGGTGGAAAAAAGAGCTGAATAAGTTTATCAAAAATAAAGAGACACCAGAATTCAAGGGCAGATATGAGAAGATCAGAGATCATTGGCCCGCATTTGTGGCCCACAAGACATCGGAAAAGAGTAAGAAGATGTCGGCGACAAACAAGCAAAGTGTTGCGAAGAAGAAGCATCACCATCGCACGGGGTCAGGTGTAGCCCGGCCTAAGTGGGCTAAGACTGAGAATGATCTGGTTGATAAAGGGATCGAACCAGAGACAATTAACTGGCCAGACCGTTGCCGGACTTGGTTCTTCGGGGCTGGCGGAACCTTGGACCCTGTATCAGGGAAGTGCATTTGGACGAACGACCAAATGGACATACCAGTCAAGAAGCTTTAGTAGTATATCGAAGTAGTGCAGCAAGGGACGTTCGTTCCAAACAGAGAGAATGACGAGCTCACAATGGCCCTCGGGAATCCTGAGCACCCTGGACGGACACGAGGCATGCCAGACTCCATTCCGTGGAAGGTTGGGTTTCCGGACGCAGGCGGTTACAAATGCCACGAGAGGAGGAAGAAAGTGGAGCAGACCCAACTGCAGGCGCTGCACGCTAGGGTAGAAGCGATAGAGGAACGAGAAGCAAATCGCAGCAAACGAACTGCCGAAGCTTCCCCCGAAGCTACCCCGCCATCTCAGCGGAGAAGCAGCGTGGCTTCCATCGAGCTGCTTCAGCCCGAGCATGTCTTGACGGCTCCTTTCAGCTATCCCGTGGATGCTATCACGGAGTCTCAAAATTGCCACCTTATGACGCAATGGATTAATATGAAGGTCAAGGCGGCTGTTGGCTCTGTTTTTCCTACTGGACCCGGCGCAACTTTTCGCTGCCGGCCGATTCCAGAAGGATATGCTAGGGTGATGGTGGATGAAATAACGAAGGGATTTGAGGACCTCCAGCTTGACCACCCTACCGGTGAAGGGGAGACTCGGCTGGGTTCTGCTCTGAAGACTCCATGCCTATGGCGGAAGAAGCTCATCAACCTTCCGAACTGGACGTCTCCACCTCCTCCTCCTCCTCCAGTGAGTCAGGGCACTCCGCCTCCTCCACCGCCTCCTCCTCCGACGAGTGACGATCAGGGCACTCGGCCGGCTCCTTCTCCGGCGCGTGGCGGCACTCCGCCTCCTTCTCCACCTGCGCCGGTGCACCCGAGCAGCCAGCCTCTTCCTTCTCCGCCTCGTCAGCAAGGGCGGAAGAGACCTGCCGCCACTCCGGCTGCTCCGGCGCGTCGCAGTCCTTCTCTTCCGCCTCGTAAGCAAGTAAAGAAGACAACCGCTCCGTCTGCTCTGCCGGCGTCTAGTAGTACAGCCAGAGGCGGGAGGACATACAGATTCGGTCCTTCTTTGAAGACTTTAGAGAAGTTACCTTACAAGAGGACCCCAGAGGAGAACGCCGAGATCACGCGAGAAGAAGTGAGGAACTACTTTGAAGGGGTGAAAGCAAAGAAACATCCACCTCCGGAGGAGAAGGTAGATCCGGTGAAAGCGAAGCGCACTATGGCTGCCCTGACAAAACCACCCAAGTCTCCGTCGAAAGGAAACTATGAGCGCATTATTGGAAAGGAATTTGCCGAAGCGGAGCGGTCGGGAAGTACTATCAGTGATCAAAGGCTGAAAGAACGATGAGCTGGGAAACAAATTGCCCAGCTCGGCGAACCAGCGAAGCAATCGTGCCCCCCGCTCAAGGTGCCTAGCGTCATCGTCGCTAATGATCCGAGGATGGTGTCTGGTTATAGCAATCTTGGAGATTACCTGCCCGACGATGTACATTATGATTTCATGGAGGTGCAGATACAAAGATACGAGTACGGGAAGCCTCTCGTCAAAGATTAAAGATCTCTATCAACGATGATGCGAAGATTGCATGATTGGTACTTGAAAATCTGCAGAGAGTTTGGTGGGAGGAGTACTTTGTATGTGAGAGTTAAAAAGGAGCATGACCTCGTTGAAATTGATCTGTTTCCTGTTCCATTTGAGAAGTTCTTTCAGTTTTTCAATCAATTGGCCCTCGATAAAGCAACGGTCACCTTCTATTGTCTGTAAGTAGTACTACTTCTGTCATTAAGTCTCTCTATATAGCTCAGCTCTTTCCTTGCATGTATTTATAATTATCCTCACTATATTATGCAGATTGAAGATCGTCGAATTGAAGAAAAGACAAATCGGTGATATTGGGTTCATTAACACAAATATCATGGATATGCAACTCAGGTTAAATTTCATGCCGCAAATACCGAGGCCAACTTGCTACGATCGTTGGTAATAAATGAAAACAAAGATTTAATACTCTTTTCTTACAACTTCAAGTGAGTGTTACTGTCTTGTGCGTATTCGGTTTCCCTTATATATTAGTCAAGGTTATTGTAATGTAATTGATGAGTTATGCATGCGTGTGCAGTTTCCACTATATTCTCCTAGAGATTAAGCTTGAGCAGGGACTAGTAACCGTCTTAGACTCAAGACGAAAAGATCCCCAGGACTATGCGGACATGACTCAAATGCTCGAGAAGTAAGTTAAATCGATCATTATCCACCATATCAGCAACTTTGTTCATTTCCTGATATATCAAGTAATTGTTTTCTTTGTATGGCAGGATTTGGAAAAAATTCACCAAAAAAGCTTCGGGACTCCCGAAGAAGCTGCAATTTAGACAGCCGGAAGTAAGTACTATAGTAGCATGTTCCGCGCACCTCCTATTGATTCAAGCGCTAGTTTCATCAATACCATTTGGCATTCTTGCTTGTCAGTTTGATTGACCTCTATTTCTTGTAAAGTGGTTGTGGCAGAAACAAGGAAATGATTTCTGTGGATACTACGTTTGCGAGTCCATCCGCCACACGACCTGTGAGCAGGGCTACTCTGACGAACAATATGAAGTGCGTAAATAACAACATTCACAATTTTATTTTATTACCATCATTTGTGTTAAGTTTCATTCATTCATATATATATATATATATATATATATATATATATATATATATATATATATATGTATGTATGTATTGACCCCCTTCTTCAAATTAGATGTTTTGGAAGCGGGATGAACTCCTAGCACCAGCTCGCATGCGAGCAATTCAAGAGGAATTGGCGGCATTCTTTCTTGACCACGTGATCGCTGAAGACGGAGAATACTATGTGGATTATGAGTCCGTATGTTAGGAGATTATATTTGTAAGAGATAATTATTGTATATATGTAGCCGGTAGTGTCCGATAGATATACGAGAACTTGTTGTTCGACCAATCTCTCGGAGAAGGAGAGGTGGTCGATATCACTTCTCTCTGTATGCATATATGTTCATGACGATCTTATGTTTCCTTCGTTTGCTTACTAGCTAGCTAGCGTGTCTAGTCCTCTCTATACGTATGTATAATACGTAGCGTCGACCAAGCACGGACATAAGAGATGACACTTCTCTCTATTAATTATAGCTAGCTAACACAATATATGAAACACCTAAGTTAACCCCCAAAACCCCCAACCCCCCCCCCCCCCTTTCAAAAAAACAAAAACCCCAGCCACAGAAATGCTGACGCGTGGATGTCTATTGGTCCCGGTTGGTGCCATCAACCGGGACCAAAGGTCCTCCTGCCTGGGCTCCGCGCACAGGCCACGTGAAGGCCCATCTGTCCCGTTCTGGATTGAACCGGGAATAAAGGGACAGGGCATTAGTACCGACCCTTTAGTCCCGGTTCAGGAACCGGGACAAAAGGCCCTTACGAACCGGGACAATAGGCCCTTTTTCTACTAGTGGTACTATGAACTTGATGTACTTTAGAGAACTAAACAGATATTTTAAGCACTTATGGGTCAAAGATCCCACACAACATGGCTCCTGTAGTATTTTCACTAGAGAACTGCTCGATAACATCTCTGTAATTCCTGATCTCATCCACCTCTTTGTTGTTGGGTAAAGACCTTCCATAGTAAATGCCGAAGTAAGAACTCAACTACTCCCTCCGTATACTAATATAAGAGCGTTTCGATCACTACTTTAGTGATCTAAATGCTTTTATAATATTTTACAAAGGGAGTAGTTATTACCGCGTCACTAATCTGGTGAAAAGCATCGGGTAATGCTAGCCGTGTTTTCCTTGTGCAAAGAAGACTATATGTATGTCCTTCAAGCAGGAGTGATGGCACCGATGCCTTGTGATCCTAGCGTGTACAGTTTCTAGCTACCTTCCAATCATGGCTTCTAACAATAATGATAGACACTGAACATTGTAAAAAGTGTAGTACTCTGAGCAAGGCCTTGTTCTGAAGTTTAGCCTACAAAGGCAAAGAGAACGGTATATGCTTTGTTGCTCATCCACTTTAAATGGATCATGTTAGCGTGTGCAAACGTTTACTAGGAGCATGTCACGATGCACGGACTCTGGGCAACCTTCCTGCTTTTCAAATCTAAACCTATATTTACCTTGTTTGGTGAAAACAACACTATTGATTAACGAGGACGCTACATCTAGTGCCGGTCCTGATATTTTCGGGGCCCAGACCGAAAGTAAGATAGTGGGCCCCTTCTATAAATATCATGGCAATAATTACTAATATACATCCATATAACACTACTAGGAAAATGCTAATTAGTGGCGCACCTGTTTTGGTCATTAATGGCGCATTACAGGTGTGCCACTATCATCACGCCACTAGTAACTAATACTAATGGTGCACTCCTGGTACGCCATTAGTATACCAGACAATAGTGGCGCACCAGGGAGTGCGTCATTAGTATGTCAAACGGTGCGCCATTACTATGTCTCCCAGGGGGCCATATTTACCTTGTGCTTTGGGTTACTAATGGCGCACTTTTAGGTAGTGCACCACTAGTGTGTTTATTGCAGTGCGTCACAAAAGTGCAGTGTGGTGCGTCACTAGTATGAATATTAGGAATTATTTTTTTTCTTTTCGGATATTTGCACCGGTTACAAAATATATTACTACACAGAATATAGACAACAACATATAAACAGCAGATTCATCGAATACAATAGAAGATTAGTCTCCGAATACAATTCATCATATTAGTCTCCGAATTCAAAAGACCGAACAAAGTTAGAACATTACAAGTCTCGAGACCGCAAGTAGCGAGTTTGTCTTCACATTACAAGTCGATATCGATCATCAAAACTACCATCACATAGAAGAGAGCTGCGGTCATCATGATGAGCATCATCGCGATGAAACTGGTCTTCATCCGGTTCCTCCTCCACTCCCTCCTCTCTCCGCTAGATAGCGCGTGTATATAGCTTCCGCCTCCGCCCTAGTGGTGTACCCTTTGTAACTGTTACCGCTGAAACGGTGAACCTGTCTCCGACACTCCTCCCAGTCGTCGTAGACTCCGGAAACCTTACCCTTGTACACGACATACGACGACATCTCTATGCACTAGCCAAACAAAACGTTAGTAGCAATTCACAAACAATACATAAGCCATATATAAGTATGCAACAAAAGGATCGGAAGAGAAAAGCAAGACATTAATAGCACGATTCATGGTCCTATTAATAAATAGCATCGATTACATATAAGTTGAACGACTGTCCAAACCAAAGAGACATACAAGTTCATTAAAGTTTAATTACAACATGAGCTAATCGATATTTCAGAACAACACATAGCATCACTACTTTCGACTCGACTCAGGGACCGGAGCGTGGATGAAGCCGCCGTCTATCATGATGGTCATGAAATCGTGGGCGTTGTCAGCCTGCATTTCTAGCATTGTTTCTATCTCACTGTTGGACGGTTGATATCTGAGGTAGAACTGCCCCGAGGTACGAAGGACATCTTGATGGATGATTTCCGCAAACTCCGACTGGATGCGAAAGAATTCTTGTGTGATGTCCGCGTCCTGGATTGCCGACAAGCTTACGGCCCAATCTTTGAGATTATTTGGTAGCAGAAGGTGATTATGGTCCCGTACGATCGCCCGCATGTGATGGAGGGCGTAGTAGGCATCCTTCTGACCGCCAGGCGGCTGCTTGACGCAGGGGAACGTCGTATTGTGGGCGAACACGTGTTTGCCGTACCTACGAATTGGCCTGCTGAAGGTGCCTCCAGATCTGGCGTAGCCAGAGAGAACATCATCAGGAACTTTCTTGATATTTGTGTAGTCTTTCTTCGACTGGCGGTCTGAGTCGAAATACGTGGCCATGGAATATTTCGGGCTTAAGAGGATGAGTGTGCAATGTGTGTCACTGCACAAAACACGGAATGTTAGAGAAAAAAACGAACGATTGAAATATAATAAATCATATGTTACGGGGCGGTGAGGGGATGAATTACTCGGGAAAGTAAGGCACGAGGAAGTTATCCTTATCTGGGTTTGCCAGAATGACGCCTTCGAGGTATGAACTCCCGACTTGCCGGTCCCCAGCACTGCCCAAGATCTTGGCACGCATGTAGAAGGGGTCGACTATCATGATGTCCGGGGTCTTGTCTCTAATGATCTGCATCTCCATACTCAGCGAAAATAGCCGAACGAAGGTGTAGTGTAGCGGATGAAGGTTAAACATAGCGAAGATGTCATCAAACCGCAGGACGATCATACCCCTGATGGCGCTATCCACAAAGCCCTTGCCCTCTGGCACCTAGGCCACGAAAACCGGGTATGCCACATCATTCTCTCGGAGACGCCACTTCTCCAAAGAAAGAACACTATCATGCAGACTCCGCATAGCACCGGTTGCAGCATTGAGCAGATTAGTCGGTAGCATCGGCCTACCCGCCACATGCACCCTCCTCGAGATATCCTTAGGTCAAGGTGGCCCATCCTGAGCAGGGATCGTACTCGGTGCCGGCTGGCTCGCACCCTTGTTACTCCTTCTTTTTCGTCCCTTCTTCTTCTACTGTAATGGGATCAAGTTCTGCTCACAGACAGCCTTCTTGAGTGTGTTGGGGCTGATAATATTTCGCACCTCGGCTATCTGAAGCTCGGTGAAGGCGGTAGCTGGAGGCGTCTCCTAAGAACTGAATGCCAGATGACGCCTGTTGCAACTAGGTTTCTCCGCGGTACCAGCTAGATCGTATTTCGCAGGGTTGGGTTCTTGAGAAGGAGGCCCCAAGAATTCGTCACCGTACCCATGTTCGTTGAAGTACTTATCAACGTTGGTAAATGTACCGTCGTTGTCGTCATCGTCGTCGTCCAGATCCTGTGCCATATGCATGTCCGGATCCTGTGCCATATCCATGTCTGGCATGTCCGGTGGTGTTGCGGGGGTCTTGCCATGACTTGGCGCCGGCACGACTAGCGGTGTTGTCTGTGGGGTGGTGTCCCCCGCCCCCAAATGAATCTGGCTCTTCGACCAAAGCATGGGCCAGCTTATGCAGGCGCTGAGGGTCATCACATCATCTTCGTCGGCCCCATGGGGTCGATACGGAGGTAACATGTCGTCGAAGCCCGGAAGCACCCGAACCAGTTGAGCCCTATAAACGGTGGGTGGCATCTGATTACCGTGGAACACGCGGCTGCCCGGTTGAATGATTCTGCCCTTGGCGATAGCGACCAACTCGCCGTTCACGAAGTGCAGGAGAGTGCACGGAACGTCGGTGGCACCCTGCGAAAACATGTAGGGCGCCAGGGATGCCCAATCAAAGGCAAGGAGATGAAGTCATCGTTTGATAGGCTTAATTAGTTACCGTGATGGCGTCGAGCTCGGCTAATGTCTAGGCACGGCCAACGGTGGGCGTGCAAGTGACGGAGGGGCCGCTAGCTGCTGAGGTGCCGGCCGGCGTATTCTTCCCACACCTGGGTGTATTAAGCTGCAATGCCGGCGCCGTCGCGGGAGACACCAATGCCGCCTCCGCCGGAGACACCAATGGCGCCGCTGGCACGTTGCGCGAGTTGCTACCCGTGAAGCTGGGAATCGGGGGCGGCCCCTGTTGGCCACCCGCAATCCACGCCTGCAGCCCAGAAACCAAGGTAGGCATAATGGCGGTGATCGTCGCTCCCAGTTGGTCTCGCACTTGCTCTTCGACGATCTTCTGAATCCACGCCACTTGTGCCTTGAGTTGTTGAACCTCGCGCTCCTGGCTTCCCGAGCTGGTCTTTCTCTCCTTTCGCCCAGCGGTATAGTACTCCGACCATTTTGTGGACAAGCCTTTGCCGGCCACATGACCAGCTGACGATGGCTTACTGAGCTTATCATTGTTTTTCATTACGTTCAACACCCTATTTAAAGGGGTGTCGAAAGGGGAGCTCTGAGACGACCCCGCACTACTACTTTCAGTGTCCTGTGGAAGGAACATGAACCATTTAGAAAATTGGCTTCATTAATTAGAATGCAACCATATGGAGCTAATTACGCGGGGGTTTATTCCTTACCAGAACACGCTCAAGCGCCTTCGTCCTCGGATCCGTGGTAAGCTCCTTGGTTACTGGGTCCACCTTGTACCGGGCCCTGACATAGTTCCTGGTCTGCTTGTCACGGTATTTCTCGAAGAGGGGCGGTAGGCCTTGCTCGCACTACTAGGGAAAAGGCTAGCAGTGGCGCGGGTTTTAGGTTTATTAGTAGCGCGGGGCGCTACAGCTAACACGTAGCAGTAGCGCGTTCTCATCAGCGCTACTGCTACACAAGTGTAGAAGGAGCGCGCTTAATGGAAGCTCGCTACTGCTAATAGCTATAGCGCGCTTCTCCTATGCGCGCTACTGCTACTACCGCGCTGCTGCTAACTTTTGTCCACTCGCTACTGCTAATTTTAGTAGTTTTTTGTGTTTTTTTGGCATATTTGTTTTGTATTTGAACAGGCTTTATAGAAGAATCTTTAGCACATACAAATTTCATCATGATACACATACAAATGCCTGCGAGACCACAAATATAATCATAGCATATACATACAAATAGTCTCATCATAATCATCATCCAACACAAAGTGGTATCTTGTCATTATCTCGAAAATAGCGATACATGCAAGTATCGAATACTTGCAACTACAATGTCATCCATCTAAACAAAGGTATACGCGAGAAGAGCTATCACTATGAGTGAGAGCAGAACTATGCAGTACATGAGGTGGCGGTTACGAGTCCTCTCTCGCGCTAGCGTGAACCTCAAGTAACTAGCTTCTCCTTCTTGTCTTCTTTTGAAGCCTTTATGGCTGGCGCCCGGGAACCCATTCACTTGCGCCTGACACTCATGCTACTCGTTGTACACCCCCGGAACCTTCCCTTTGTACACGACATAGCACTTCCATCCCGCCATCAAGAAACTAGGTACCTGTTAGAGATGCATGTTCATGAAGAGGATGTACAATCATATATATGCAACAAAATATACTAGAGCAACACCAAAAAATAAAGGGTTAGCAACTAGATGCAACATACAGTATGCAAATTAATTAACTAGAGGTACACAGGTCACCGTACGCAAACTAACAAAGTAGCGTTACGCAAGTTCGGCAGGGACCATGGACATCACAAAGTTTCATCGCTACAAAAAGTATACAAGTTCAACCGACACATATCATCATCATCGGCATCATAAATCACTAGAAGTTCCATCCTTCCATATCATCAAGGATGGACCCTAGCTTCTTGAACGGCGTGAGGTCTAGACGTTGCATGCCTATGCGAGTTCGGACGTCAGCTTGCGATATAGGGCCGTGGTGGAACATCCCCTTCTCATCGACGACTTCTTTCATGATGATCGTCGCAATGTCGCTTTGGATGCGAAAGAAGTCATCTAAGTTTATAATCCGCTTCTACATGAGATTCTAGCCACTTGTGGATATGATCATCATTTCTGCTTCTCATGCGAAGCTTTTGGTGATCCGTGTTGAACTGACTCATGAGATGGCCGATGTAGAATCCATCCTTCTTGCTTGGTTTTGGGACATGGATGCAGGAGAAGTTAGTTTTATGCGCGAAACCCATCTTCTTATTCCTTTGTTTCCTGATCTGCATGTGGCCACCTCTAATGCTGAAGCCTTGGAGAGCATCATCTAGAATATTCATTATGTGGGTGTAGTCTTTTTTCTCGTAGTCTCTGGAAGGGTCAAAATACACGACGTGGGAGACTTGCGGGTAAAGAACGATAAGGACGGCGTGCCCGTTGCTGCGGGGAAAAGACACCTCAAATTATTCCCCATATGAGAGAGAAGGAATTATTGAAATGTACGAAAGGGTTGTCCGGAACTGACTTACTTTGGATGATAAGGCACGAGGACAATTTCCCGGTCCTTATTCTGTACCATGAAGTTTTGGAGGTACGCCCTAGCAGTTTCACGCTCAAAGTCACCGAGACTCAAGAAAGACTCGTGCATGTAGTACGGATCCGCCACATAGATTTGCGAGACTTCTTCACTCTTCATGACGGAGCTCATATGTAGCGCAAAAAGGCGGACGATTGTAAAATCGAGCCGCCTTGTCAGAAACATCTCAAAGATATGGTCAAACCGCAGGAAGAACACCTCCACGGGCCGTGTGTCGATGTAGCACTTCCCCTCAGGCACACGAGCCGCGTATGTCGGATATCCTGGATCCTTTGAGGCTAGTAGGCTTTTCTCAGTCGACAGCACATGGTCGTGCAGTCTCCTGAGATCCCCTGATAGTGCCTCCAGCTATTTCGGCGGTAGCATCAGCTCGCTCGTGAGATGGAACATGGCCGCACCTTTCACCGGTACACGCTCTTCAGAATGCATCGTTTGGCTGCTTTGTGCTCTGGCTTGTTTGGAGGCAGTTATCTTCCCCGATCTCTTCCTCTCCTTTTTCTTGGGCACACCTTCCAGACCCTTCCTTAACCCCTGCCCCAGGGTTCCCGGGCTAAGCACTGTACGTCCCCCGGCTAGTTGAGCGTGTGTTGAGGCGACATCTTGAGGTGTGTCCTGTGAGGAATTCATGAAGAGAGACTTTTTGCAATCCTTCCAACGACCTTCCTGCCCGGGCATATCATCCATATCCTCATTAGCATGCTCATAGCCCGATTCGTCATATGGTTGACTCATCATATCTATGTCACAGTCATACGCGTTTGTATTGAGGAAACCCATAGGGTCGACCTTCGTCTCATCATCCATTCTCTGTTCTACAGGATTGATTACATCAGCAGTACTATTGCACCCCCTTCATCACATTGTCCACCGCTCTCACTCGGCACTACAGGAGATGGTAATTGCGTAGGCGGGGTGGTGCTCTCCGCACATGCTTGTTGATGTGTGGTTATTGGTGTGCTCTCTGCCGGCTCCATACGAATAAGATTCTTCGGCCATAGCAGCACCCAACCCTTGCAGTTTCCAATCCGTGGCGGGGTCTCGTCGTCCTCTCCCATGGGATATACCGGAGGAGGAAAATGCTCGTGCCCTGATTTCACACTGGACAAGTTGACCCTGAAGTGCCCAGCGGGGATCGGCTGGTTGTGGAACGTGGGTTGCATGGGGTTCATTATCATCCCCTTTCCCACGTCCACCTTCTGGCCTTTGATCAAGTAGAGTATGGTGCACGGGGTTTCTTCGCCCTGCAAACACATATGTATGTGGCGTAAAACATCTGAAAGGCAACGAAAATGGAATATTCTATATATATATATATATGTATATATATATATATATATATGTTGGTGCGACATGTAATTACCGTGACAGCGTCGAGCTCAGCCAAAGACGAAGGCCCACCTAGCGCGATAGAGACTGAGGACGGGCTGCTATGAGTGGGAGCGGCCGCGAGAGGAGGCCCGGTTGCGTGAGCAAGTGATGGTGCGGTGTTGTTGTTGTTCATGGAGTTGCCCCCGACGAATCTGGGCATCGGGAAACCATGTACCGTCTTGTCTGGATTTTCCTTCGTCCAGTTGATGGTAGCTGGAACCAAGTTAGTACCGAAATCATTTCTGCAGGCAGTTACAGCTGCATTGATTGCCTGCTGTAGCAACTCATTTTTCTCCTCGGCTATTTTTTCCGCGTCCTCAGTTGCTTTTTTTATCGACCGCAAGCTTCACCTTTGCGTCGATGTCCGCCTGACTAAACTTCTTTTTCTGCTTCTTGGCCTCCGGGCCCTCGTTGTAAAACACCTTCCACGTGGCGCCGTCTCCAGCGCCGTGCATATGACCATATTGCGGCCGCTGGCCCAAAGGGAGTCCGTTAAGTTCATTCAAGGCCCGGTTGACAGGGGTGTCCCACTTGGGCCTCGTCGGAGAAGTAGGGCTTTCGGCTGCAAGCTGGTGATGCTTCTCCAGTAGTCTAATCAATTTGCTCGTGATCTGGTCCGTGTAAAAAACCTTTTTCTCCTTGTCCCACTTGTAGCGGGCCCTGATGAAGTCACGCTCCAAGGGGTTGGTAAACTTCGCGAAGGGGTCTGGGAGACCCGCGGCTTCACGTTTTGCGTCCTCCTTATCCCATATGGGTCTTTTACGAGGTAGCCACGGCTTCCGAGGTGATGCTTCCCCGTGTTCCTTTGCTGAAGGCTCTTGAATTTCGCAGCCTTAGCTTTGGCTGCCTCGATAGCGCAAGTGTCCTTGAACTTTTCGAACTCCTCTTCTGTAAGTGTCGGATTTTCCTCCAGAATCTTGGACAGGGGTTCGTCAGCCTCAATAGCTTGTTTCACCCTCCCTTTCCAGGAGGCCAAATGATTGCTAAACATGCCCATGGTGTGATTGTTAATCTTTTTCATCTTTGGATCATCCCACGGTTGTTCTATGTTATCATCCCGGTCGGGGAACTTGAATCTCTTGTGCAACTTCGTTAGGAGCAACTGTGTCAAATGTTCTTTACTCCTTAAGTCATCGTCATTGATGCTCGCGCATTCCCGTAGGATGCATCCTAATTGGTTCCCATAGCACTTGCGAGGTTCTTCCGTCTCTAATGGCTCAAACTTGCCATGTGCCATCTTTGTGATCATAAGTCGTCCAATCCCTAGTTTGTTAGGTTTTCGTATCCTCTGCTTCTTATGCTTCCTCTTTTCGGTAGCGGCATCAACGCCGGTACCTTCCCCGCTGGTATCTTCCCCGCTGGTCTCGGCGCTGCCATTGGTGTCGGCGCCGTCGGTGTCGATGTCGGCATCAGTACCATCATCGAGGCCGACCTGCAAACCTTGCTTAGCAGTCAAATAGTCGAGGTACTCTTGTTCACCCTCATAATCCATCTCGTCTGCATCTTGGTCAGAAGGCCCAGTTTCTTCATTGTTCGACATGTTTCCTATGATTAAGTGTCCTCGTTTATTTCTAAAAGTATGAATAAATGAGAAATGACATAAAAAAGAAATCTATGTGCCAGCACTCGATATGCCAACTATGTAGCACAAATCATGCCTTTATTCACGGCAAATTTCGGCATGACCTTTGCTAAAAAATGGACATATCGAGCGCCTGAAATTCACCAGAATGGAAATGAATCAACATTCCGGCGTAACATAGGCCACTCGGATCATTTGCCAAAATTGAACCAAAACATCACATGTCCAAATGACATGTTCAAATTCCAAACATGACATGTCCAAAACATGACATATCCACATATCACATGTCCAGTTCAAATTTGCATATAAATTTAGCCCTCCTAAATTTGCTTTAACAAGGGATGTTGATTTGGACAATTGCTTAAATGCTGCCTTTTCTTTTAACTACAATTGCTTAACCCTAAATTTCTGTCCTATTTTAAAACTTAGCTAAATTCATAACTAAATAGATAACCTAATTAACCTACTGCCCTAACTAAAACCTAAGTAAATTAACCGAAGAACCCTAGCTAGCAGAGAGAGAGGGGGGGTTTACAAAGGGTGCAGGGGCAAGGAGGCAGGCCCGACGACGGCCGAGGTTGGGAGGGGAGGAAGCAGAGGAGGGAGGCGAGGGCCGACGGGTCGGGGACGAGCGCGCCGGGGTCTGGGGCGAGCACCGGGTCGGGGCCGAGCACCGGGGTCAGGGGCGAGCGTCGGGGTCGGGGGCGAGGGCCGGGTCGGGGGCGAGCGCCGGGGCCGGGTCGGGGGTGAGCGCCGGGGCCGGGTCGGGGGCGAGCGCCGGGGCGCGGCGGTGCGACGGGGGAGAGAGTGGGGATTTGGGGGGAAAAGAGGCTGGATGAAGCAGGGAGAGTGAGAATTTTGGGTTAAGTTGACGTAGCAGTAGCGCGTTTAGACAAAACGCGCTGCTACTACCTTCACTAGCTATAGCGGTTTAGATAAAACGCGCTACTACTACCTTCACTAGAAGCAGCGGTTTAGATAAAACGCGCTACTACTACCTTCACTAGAAGCAGCGGTTTAGATAAAACGCGCTACTACTACCTTCACTAGTTGTGGAGGTTTTATAAGGAAATCGCTACTGCTAGCTTGACTGTAGCTGTTTTATAAGGAAATCGCTACTGCCAGTTTTCCTTTTTATTTTCCTTTATTTTCTCCCACTTCTATTTCCCGAGAGCAGTGAATGAAGGGAAGGCGATATATATTGCATCATTTGACGGTTCAATATGTATACAAAATAGGAACATATATATTACATCATTGGACCCATGCATAATAATGGCTAAGTGTGTATACAAAATAGGAACATATATATTACATCATTGGACCCATGCATAATAATGCCTCTCCTCACGACAACACGACTGGGATTGCATGGGTCGGTTATGAAGAAGCATTGTGTCACGTGCTTAGCGTGTACCCATGGCTCGTTTTTGGCGATAGCGTTCACGGTAGCGCTCTTGGCGTCGGGTATAGTCATGGTATTGAAAATCCGGTTTTCTCTTTCGACATTCTTAGCCCATCTGACACGGAACATCGTCGTATTGTGCAGTCCAGAGTAGTCAAGCTCCCAGATCTCCTCGACCCTTCCATAAAATCGTTCAGTTGCGCCGTTGTCGCTGCAGGTCATGCATTCCATCGTCACCCCTGAGTTCTGATCATCACTGTCCATATCTTTGGCCTCCGTGTAGAACGTGTATCCGTTGGTATCATATGCCTGATAGGTTACGAGGTTGGGCGAGGGGCCATGTGCTAAGGCGTATATGAGCAATCTGTCCTTAGAGCCCTCCTCCGGGGGATTAGCAATAATATGCTCTTTGAACCAATGCAGGAAAGTGGAGTTGTTCTCTCTAGTAACTTCGGCGTCCGTCCTACATACCCCCCGGTCACGATACTTCTTTGCGATAATTTCTTTGTGCAGTGCCACGAAAGGATCTACCTCATCTAGGTGTTGTAGAACTACCAAGTTTGCTCTGTCAAAGTCGCTGCGTCGATCTGAGTATGCCACGTGCAGTTCCCTGCGACCGCTGCAGTGACCTTCTCCTTCGAGCCTCCCATCGTGCTTGTTAATGGGCAAACCAACACTAACACCAGGTGGCTGGTCTGCGCCATATAGAAAATTCTCATAGAAAGAGATGCACTCTTGTGTCACATAGCCCTGGACGATGCTTCCATCCGGACAGGACATGTTACGAACGAATCCTTTGATGATCCCATGCATCCTCTCAAACGGCGTCATGTTGTGTAGGAATGACGGCCCCAGGTCTATTATGTCATCCACAATATGCACACACAGATGCACCATCACGTCAAAGAACGCGGGCCGGAAGTACATCTCAAGCTCATTCAGTATCACAACAATCTCTTCCTGTAGCCTTCAGAGCTGCTTTACACTGATCGACTTTCGAGAGATGACATCGAAAAAGTTGCAGAGACCAATAAGTGTGTCACGGACATGCTTGTCCATTATCCCTCTAAGAGCAACAGGTAGTATCTGCATCATCATCACATGACAATCATGGGACTTCATCCCGCTGAACCTTTTCTTGTCCATGTCTAGATATCTGTTTATCTTGCCACAGTAATCGGAACTAACTTTGACTCCGGTAAGGCACTTAAAGAATTGATGAATCTCAGCCTGACTTAAGGTAAAGCAAGAAGGGGGCAATAATCCTCTTTCTTTATTTTCTTGCCCTTCTTCTCCCGTGCCTCTGTCTCCGTCTCTGTCTTGGCTGACATTTTACGGGGCGGCATGTGCAGATCTTCCCTGATTTTCAAATCTTGCAAGTCTTTTCTTGCCCTCGGCCTATCCTTGGTCTTATCCGGCATGTTCATCAGTGTTGCGAGCAAGCTCTCAAGGACATTCTTACATATATGCATTTTATCAAGGCAATGAGGTGTATCGAGTTTGTGCCAGTACTCCAAGTCCCAGAACACAGACCTCGTCTTCCATACCTTCAGCAGTGGCTCCGGCACCTTTCTCATCATCTTTCCCGGCACGGGGCACTCCTTCCAGTTTTTCAACAGCTCATCGATTTCGGCACCGCTCCGCTTACGTGGAGGTCCTCAATGCTCAGCGTGACCATTGAATAGATCTCCACGGTTTCTCCACGGGTCGTCCTGTTCGAGCCATCTTGGATGCCCCATGTACACGATTTTCCCAGACCCACCATCTTTCCTTGACGTTAGCTGCTGAGACATCGTATCATCCATGCACCGCGTGCATCCGCAATATCCATGGAACACCTGGCCTGCCACATATCCGTAACCGAGATAGTCCTGCACTATCGTGATCAGCGCGGCTCTCATGTTTAAATACTCACCTTTGCTAGCATCCCATGTCTTGGCCGGTGTTTTCCATAACGTGTCTAACTCCTCTTGAAGTAGTCCCAGAAACAAATTAATATTATTTCCTGGTTGTTTCGGCCCTTGAATAAGCATGCTCATGTGAATGTACTTCGATTTCATGCACAACCAGGGGGGAGGTTGTACATCCATACAAACATGGGCCATGTGCTATGCTTGGTGTTCTGGTTGCCAAACGGGTTCATGCCATCAATACACGCGCTGAGCACGATGTTCCTGTTGGGGAACGTAGTAATTTCAAAAAAAAATCCAACGCACACGCAAGACCATGGTGATGCATAGCAACGAGCGTAGACCGAAAGCGGAAGCATTAGCACAACGCGGTTGATGTAGTCATACGTCTTCACGGCCCGACCGATCAAGCACCGAAACTACGGCACCTCTGAGTTCTAGCACACGTTCAGCTCGATGACGATCCCCGGACTCCGATCCAGCAGAATGTCGGGGAAGATTTCCGTCAGCACGACGGCATGGTGACGATCTTGATGTTCTACCGTCGCAGGGCTTCACCTAAGCACCGCTACAATATTATCGAGGATTATGGTGGAGGGGGGCACCGCACACGGCTAAGAGATCAATGATCAATTGTTGTGTCTATGGGGTGCCCCCTGCCCCCGTATATAAAGGAGCAAGGGGGAGGAGGTGCAGCCAGGCAAGGGGCGCTCCAGGAGGAGTCCTACTCCCACCGGGAGTAGGACTCCCCCCCTTTCCATGTTGGACTAGGACTTGGGGGGGAAGGAGAGAGAGAGAGGGGAAAGGAAAGGGGGGGCGCCGCCCCCCCCCTCCTTGTCCAATTCGGACTTGGGGGGAGGGGCGCGCGACTGCCCCTTGGCCTCCTCTCTACTTCCTCCACTAGGCCCATTGAGGCCCATTAGGTTACCGGGGGGTTCCGGTAACCTCCCGGTACTCCGGTAAAATGCGGATTTCACCCGGAACACTTCCGATGTCCAAACATAGGCTTCCAATATATCAATCTTCATGTCTAGACCATTTCGAGACTCCTCGTCATGTCCGTGATCACATCCGGGACTCCGAACAACCTTCGGTACATCAAAACATATAAACTCATAATGAAACTGTCATCGTAACGTTAAGCGTGCGGACCCTACGGGTTCGAGAACAATGTAGACATGACCGAGACACGTCTCCGGTCAATAACCAATAGCGGAATCTGGATGCTCATATTGGCTCCTACATATTCTACGCAGATCTTTATCGGTCAGACCGCATAACAACATACGTTGTTCCCTTTGTCATCGGTATGTTACTTGCCCGAGATTCGATCGTCGGTATCTTAATACCTAGTTCAATCTTGTTATCGGCAAGTCTCTTTACTCGTTCTGTAATAAATCATCCCGCAACTAACTCATTAGCTGCAAGGCTTAAGTTATGTGCATTACCGATAGGGCCCAGGGATACCTCTCCGTCAATCGGAGTGACAAATCCTAATCTCGAAATACGCCAACCCAACAAGTACCTTCGAAGACACCTGTAGAGCACCTTTATAATCACCCAGTTACATTGTGACGTTTGGTAGCACACAAAGTGTTCCTCCGGTAAACGGGAGTTGCATAATCTCGTAGTCATAGGAACATGTATAAGTCATGAAGAAAGCAATAGCAACAAACTAAACGATCAAGTGCTATGCTAAAGGAATGGGTCAAGTCAATCACATCATTCTCCTAATGATGTGATCCCGTTAATCAAATGACAACTCATGTCTATGGTTAGGAAACATAACCATCTTTGATCAACGAGCTAGTCAAGTAGAGGCATACTAGTGACACTCTGTTTGTCTATGTATTCACACATGTATTATGTTTCCGGTTAATACAATTCTAGCATGAATAATAAACATTTATCATGATATAAGGAAATATATAATAACTTTATTATTGCCTCTAGGGCACATTTCCTTCAGTTCCTTGCATCACATTCAAAATACCGATAGAAGTTGTTCAACGCTCTCCACTGGCTTCCATCCTTGACGTGTCTCAGCTTCGGATCATCTCCATCGTCGGGCTTCTTCCTCTCTGCGTGCCATCTACAAAATACCTCTGGAGACGGGGAGTGATCGGTAAGTACCATACCACTTTCTGGGGACATTTCTTCCCGGCCTTCTTGTATCGAGAAGCATTGCACACTAGACAGCTTGTTTTTTCCGCGTGCTCCTTCCGATAAATTATGCAATCGTTGATGCATGCATGGTATCTAACGTGTGGCAGATCAAGAGGGAACACGATCTTCTTGGCCTCATCAACACTACTAGGACATAGATTACCCGCGGGAAGAACATCCTTTAGGTACTTGAGATGCTCATCGAGGCTAGTGTCGGTCCATTTGTTTTTAGCCTTCGTCTTCAGGAGTTGGAGCGTGAAACTCAAGTTGGTCACCTCAGGATTGCAACCATCATACAATGGAGTGTTCGAGTCTACCACCAGTTGCTCCAGCTTAGCCTCCTCTCTAGAAGCAGCTCTCTCAGTACTCATCTCCTTGCGAAGCAATGCTTGAACATGAGGGTCCCGCATGATTGAACTTGGTACCGACGAACTCTGCTGCGTGGAGTCCATGTCGTTCTCTCCACCGCCATGTCCGGCCCCTTCTCCGCCGCCATGTCCGGCCCCTTCTCCACCGCCATGTCTGGCGCCTTCTCCGCCACAATGTTCGGCCTCTTCCCCGCCGCCATTATCGATCATCTCTTCGTCTTGCCCCGTGTCATCATTGCCTGCCCCGTCGGTATCCTCAACATCATCATCCTCATCTTCAATTATCCACCGAGTATAGCCATCCATGAAACCAGTCATGAGCAGGTGCGCTTCGACACGACCATCATCATGGGGGTCGAGCCAAACTATTCCTTTGCATTTTCGACACGGACATAAAACCTCTGTCCGGTTATTTTCTTTCATGTCCTGCACCGCCGACCACAACCACCTGTCCACCATCGTTCCACTGACCATCGTCAACTCTGCACGGTAATAATAAACAAATTGATTATAAAAATGCGTGCATGCATCAAAGTCATACAAAAATTCGGCATGACCTTCCTTAAAAATAGGACATATATGGATCTAGAGTTTGCCCAGAATTCGCCGAAACGGAAATAAATCGACATTTTGGCAAAACATAGGCAACTCAAAAGCACAATTTGGCATCAACTCATGCCACACACACAATTTCCATAAACATATCACACACACATAAACATATTTCCATTTTGCAAAAGCATGAAATTTTAATCACCTATATCTCGAGATCGAGCACACGGTGAAGATGATGATGTAGGGAGATCAAAAGTGCACAAAGCTCTTCTTGACAAAGATAGATCTAGTTAGGGGGCAAATAGGTCACTTAACTAAATACTACATCTACCTAGCTACCTAATTTGGGAGGAGACAACTTCAACTAGTGGAGGGGGAAGGAAAAAGAGAAAGGAGATGCATTAATGGAGGTGGTGTAGTTATGTAGGGGTAATGAAGAGAGAGAAAGGTAGGTAGAAGAGGGAGAGTAATGGGGGAGAAGTATTGAGGAAGAAGAAGAGTGAGAGTGGGAGAGATAGGGGAAAGGGAGAGGAGGGGGAGGGGGAGGGTGGGTGGGGAAAAGGTGGTGGGTGCGGATTAGCAGTAGCGCGGGACGTAAAACGCGTTGCTGCTAAGAAAATAGCAGCAGCGCGCTTTCAGTACAAGCGCTACTGCTAACCGGGACCAAAAGTGTGCCCGATTTGAAAATTAGCAGCAGCGATCTCAGAAAAATCGCGCTACTGCTACAGTTATAGCAGTAGCGTGGCTCGCGGCACCGCGCTGCTGCTAAATGGAGTTGGGTGGGCACTGTCGGTCCATAGTTGTAGCAGCGCGGGTTACGCCGAGTGCGCTACTGCTAAGCACTTGTCAGTAGCGGGTTTTCCACACCCGCGCTACTGCTAATTAGCAGCAGCGCTCCTTTTTGAGCCGCGCTACTGCTAAGATTCTGTGTATAGGGTTTTCCCTAGTAGTGTTGGCACGCTCCACGTCCTCCTTGTCCCATATAGCTTCCGCCACTCTGTAACCACCGGGACCGAGTTTGTGGACCCCTAAGTTCAAGTCCCGCATCTCTTTCCCCCACTGACTAGATTCCACGGTTGCATCGCTCTCGCACTGTTCACTTTATTCCCTGCGAGGCTTGTGTTTGCGAAGTCACCAGGGAACTTGTATCGTTCGTGCAGCTTCGTGAAGAGGAGGTTGCGCAAATTCCCTCGGTCACGGTGCCTTAGGTTCTCGGTGTTGATCGAGACGGTGCTCCGGGGAATGCACCCAAGCTGTCCCGCGTACCCCTTGATGATTTCTGGGGGCGTCGTTGGATGCCCCTCGGAGGACACTTCAGTAAATTCCTCCTTGACGGTGCCGAGCACGTTCGGGCACCGGTCCTTCCATTGCCTCTTTGGTTTTATGCCATCTGTGCGTGCCCTGCCATCATCAGTGGTGGCATCCTTGGCGGCACCATCAGTGGTGTCATCCCCGACGCCACTAGGGGTTATGTAGTCGGGATCGGTGTCTTCCGCGGCGTCCTCATAGCGGTGAGGTTCTTCCTCCATCTCCTGGGACAGCTCCCAGAATGCCTTGCCTGAACCGCCGGCCTCATCATTGTGGTCCATGTTTCGCTCTAAATAGGAAAACAGTTTGGTCAAAAAGTTGTTTATTGTCAAGGAACAAGATCTCTAAGTTGACCAAATAACCTAATTCTCGAGGAATGTCGCCAAAAAGTTGTCTTCGATGTGCGGTACAAAACTGAATTTTGGAAATCTACAGAATGAACAAGCTAAGGGCTGCAAATGCCCGCAAGGCTTCAAGGGTGACGGCATAATGGCTCAGTGTTATTTAAGGGTTGGTTTGTGAGGAATTATCATGGTCTCATCATTTAGGGTTTGTTGACACCGAGGCATCCTAAAAGCTAAGCTTTTATCATTTAGGGTTTGTCGACGCTGAGGCACCCTAAATGTTAAGTTAAGTTTTCATCATTTAGGGTTTATCGATGTCGAGGCACCCTAAAAGCTAAGGTTTTATCGATGTTGAGGCCATCCAAATAGAATATGTGGTATGTGCTTTTTTAGTAGGTCATCCTACCAGATTAGGGTTTATCGATGACGAGCAACTGACATTAGTAATAACTATGAGTTGATATCACACTTCTATACGTATAACACAAGAGGCAGTTGATCCTACTTAATTAAGTACTAAGATACCCCGGCCCATGCATTAGTCGCAAGTACCCCATATGTCCTATTTTTAGCAAAGTCATGCTAAAATTCACAGAAATTTTCAGCATGAACTTTGCTGAAAATAGGACATATGGAGTACCCAACTTTGCTGGAACGGAAGTTAATCGACATTCCGGCAAACTCAAGGGCCTCTCGGGGTACCTACAAAATCATTATCCCAGGGGGGACAAGGCAATGTGCCACTTGCTTAAATCTCTGTCCAATGCTATTTAGAAGACAAACAACAGGTGGCAAAGCCCAATGTTAAAAAAAAGGCCTCCATCACAACATGGAAAATACATTGGCATGTGAAGAGGTGAAACAATATATGCATCTCCAGGCAGTATCATTCACCATTTTGGACAAACCACTACAAGCAATACTGGATTAGATACAAGAAGAATGTGAGAAAATGCAGAAAAATACTAACAGATTGAGGTGTTTAACTTGTGGTGCTCTCTGTGCTATACAGACATGTATTCTTGACAAACTAGTACAAGCAATGGTGGATCAGATACGGAAGCAATATGATATAATATAAATAAATGCACCCAATAAAAAAAGTACCCATCAATGAGCCTTGTCAAAATGGATTGTTTGACGCATAAAACCCAACTCAGTGCATAAGCAACCAGTGTCCCTTGCCATCATAGAAAAAAGACAGAACCATACAAAGAATTGAACAGTTTATCATAACAGCGGAACACTGATGGTCTGGTATGGCAAGCATGCAAGCTATAAAGTGACAACACTATAACTGTGAAAAGAGCAGAGTCCAGCCAAACATATCACACAAATTCCACTAAAATATAACCTAAGCCACACAAAACATGTAATGAAACCTCCACCAAGAACAGAGCCATACTATAGCAGCAAGACTGTAGTAAGAAAGAACCAATTCCCAAGTCCCAAAATTACTCATGGTACAAAGGCACATGCAAATCCTTATGCAAGAAGTGTAGATTACAAAAGCTAGACACTCATCACTATAGTAGTCTACAGCAACTGCAGAATCACCAACACTGAAAGTCAAATCTATGGGTACCATGAAAAGAAGTTAACATGGACAGCAAGTAGCTGACACAAAACGAACATAGCCTAATTTAGCTAAGAAAACCCTCAGGTTGTAGTAGAAGATATTGCTCTAAAACATGTGATCCTTTTTGCATGCTAGGTTTAGTTAGTGTTACCTGCCAAGTGCACATGTGACAGTAGTTCTAGCAAGCAATGTTGCTGAAGGGTATAGCATGTAAATTGGGTCTTGGGCTATAAGTTTAGTGAACTACAGGCTACTGGGCTTCATGGCTATGAATATCTCACAGAGATTTTAATCTCTTCGCTAGCTCCAAAAAACTGTTAGGTATTTGTCCGTTATTTGTTGCATATCTTACATTTGGTCGGAGAGTGCAAGGCTAATGTGACAATTGCCACGACCAACCTCTATTTCCCTGATGCTTCTTACAGGGCCGGTGCATCAATGTGCCTGGGCATACAAAGATGAGTATATAGTGCAGGACACTGTGCATGCCGGATCTCCTTTTTGTTAAACAATTCGGTAAATTAACTATGATCAAGCTAAGTGCATATTGAATTAACCAACTTATGATGACAAACTGAAGCAAGCTATAATCTACTACAATTATCACAAGATAGCAGAAGAACTCATTTAGCAATGCTAGTTGCTAGTAACCAAAGAACCTTCAAACATGACTGGCTCATGGTTTTTTCGTTGTTATTAGATCAAAGCATTTAAAAATTGATGATTTGTTCTAACTACAGGCCTGTACCACTTCCACACATTGCGTAGCTGCACATTCAGAACAAAAAAACACAGAAATTGCAATAAATTGTCACCTGTCAGGCTGTCACTTAAATTACAGGAGGCAGGTATGTCCAGGGAAAAGATGTTGAGGATGCAGATATGCTCGCTGGAGAGGATGGCCGAGGGTTTGCTGCTTCAGGGGCGTGTGGAGGGGGCAGACCCGCGGATTGGTGCTCGGTGACGCTTGCGGGGAGGCCTGCTCGAGGAGGAAGCGCGCGAGGATGGTGGCTGCCGGTGGAGTGGCTCAGCGACGATGATGGTGCTCCCTGTCAAACGGGTCCTCGACGGCGCTGCTCTGGAGTGGGCGACGACGGTGGTGGCCGGGGGTAGTGGAGTGGTTGTTAGGGCGGCAGAGGATGGTGGAGGGGCTACCGTGATGGGGGGTGACGGCATCGGTGATTTGGTTGGAGGGCGGCCGTCGGCGGTGGGATCGTCGCGGGTCGGCGGCGGGATGGTTGGGGGTCGCGGCGGCTTGCTGTCCGGTGGAGGGTGGATGGGGTGTCGACTTGTGGGCGACGGAGGAGCTGCAGTGGTGGGGGGCTAAGCGCAGCAGTGGTCTAAAGTGGCCGCGGGCACTGGCGGTGGGAAGGTTTGGGGCGGCGGCGGCGGTCTGGTGGAGGGCAATGCTAGTTGCGGCGGGGGCGCGGGGGCGGCGGCGCACGTAGGGGCGATGGCGCAGTGGGTTGGGGCAGTAGCGCGCGGTGGGGGGCTGAGAGAGATGTGAGATTGGGGATCAGGGATTGGGGATTTTAGTCGGTGCACCATTAGTAATTTTATTATTATTATTATTATTGTTATTGTTATTATTATTTGTTGCATCTAATATATTTTTTAGAAAATGAATATGAATATGAAATAGTAATAATTTCTGTAAAACAGTAATAATTTTTTTAAAAATATCATCAAATTTGTTATTTGAAAATATTTATGAATACGAAAAAATATCATCAAATTAGTTATTTGAAAATATCATCAAATTTTTTATTTGAAAATATCATCAAATTTGTTTTTTTGGATTTTTAGTTGCATTCATTTGTGAATTGGTAAAACATTTATGAATATGAAAAAATATCATCAAATTTGAAAAAATATTCATGAATTCAAAACGTGCCCATAAAATTTAAAAATATTCATGAGTTCAAAAAATATTAACAAATTCAATACTTTTTGTGAGTTAGAAATTCAATACCATAATAAACATAAATAAATATTCATGAGGACTAGAACAGAAGAAATATCATTTCAATATGTCGAATTACAATCGAGAAATGAAGACTATGATTTAAATACAATCGATCTTAGCTAGCTATTTTTTCACAATCTTCTTGCCCTTCTTTTTCGCAAATGGAGTTCTTCTGTGGAATGGACGTCCTTTAGGTAGGGTGGTCCTGCTTCTTCTTGTGGTGTATGGCACTTCATCGTCATCGTCATGTTCCATCTTCAGGTCGCCGTACTTGTCAAAGTCTTGCTCATTGGCGACTCCATCCATTCCGTTGATCTTCCTTTTGCCTCTCCTCACGACAACACGACTGGGCTTTGACTAGTCGGTAATGAAGAAGCAGTTGGTCCACTTGGGAAGCCAGTACCCATGGCTCATTTTTCACGGTGACGTTTGTTCTCGCGGTCTTGGATTTGGCTTTGGGTATAACCATGGTGGTGAAATACCAGTCTTCTTTTATGACGCTCTTGGCCCATCTGACACGGAACATCGGGACCTTCTCTCCAGCGTAGCTCAGCTCCCAGATCTCCTCGATCCTTCCGTAGTATCTGTCCTTCTCGTTACCGGTGTAGGATTCCATCGTTACCCCAGAGTTCTGATAACCATCGCTCTTCATGTCCTTGTCCTCGGTGTAGAATGTGTAGCTGTTGATATCGTATGCCTCATAGGTCATCAGGTTGTGCTCGGCGCCCTGTGATATGGCGAATATGAGTTTTTCTTCCACGGAAGAATCCTCATGTAAAGGGTACGACAGAAGCTTCTCCTTGAACCAACGCGTGAAACATGAGTTGTGCGCTTTGATTATATCTCCGTCCGTCCTCTATTGGCCTCGGTCATTGTACGTCTTCTCAATAAAGGTTTTGTGCTCTACCACCCAAGGATCGACCACGTCTATATGTTGTAGCGCGACTAGGTTTGCTTCTTCAAAGTCGGCGAGTCGACCCTCGAAGTCGACATGCATTTCGCGGCGACCATCGCGGTAACCCTATCCAGCGAGCCTGCCGAGGTACCTGTTGACGGGCAGACCAACGGGGTTCTCGATGCCTAGATAATTCGTGCAGTAGGATATGCATTCTTCAGTCAGAAAGCCCCTGGCTATGCTTTCCTCTGGAGGTGACATGTTGCGAACGTATCCTTTGATGATACCATTCATCCTTTCGAACGGCATCATGCTCTGCAGGAACGTCGGCCCGAATTGGATAATATCCTCCACGATATGGACCAGCAGATGCACCATAACATCGAAGAATGCAGGCGGGAAGTACATCTCAAGCTCGCATGGTATCACCACGATCTCTTCATGTAGCCTTTTGAGTTGCCTCACGCCAACCGACTTCCGAGAGATGACGACGAAAAAGTTGCATAGGCCAAATAGCGTTTCACGGACGTGCGCGTCCATGATCCCATGGATTGCAACTGGAAGTATCTGCGTCATCAGCACGTGACAGTCGTGAGACTTCATCCCGCTGAACTTCTGCTTCGCTGAGTCTAGGTATCTTCTTATCTTCCCCGCGTAACCATAAGGAAGTTTTACTCCTACGAGGCAGGTGAAAAACTGCTCGATCTCCTCCTGACATAGAGTGAAGCACGTGGGAGGGTAGTCATTTCCGGTCTTCTTGGCCTTTTTTCCTTTGCGACGACTTTCCGTGTCCAGCTTCGCCTCATCATCATCATCATTAGTGTGAAGCTCCTCCCTGATGGCCATTGATTTCAAGTTTGCCCTTGCTTTCGGCCCATCTTTGGTCCTCTCTGCCATGTTGAGCAGGGTACCAAGCAGACTCTCGCACACGTTCTTCGTGACATGCATCACATCAAGGCTGTGAGGCACACGGAGGATCTTCCAGTACGGCAAGTCCCGAAAAACAGACCTCGTTTTCCATACCTTCAGCAGCGGCTCTGGCGCCTTTCGCTTCTTTCCCGGCTCTGGCGCTTTTTGCTTCTTTCCCGGCAGTGGGAAATCTTTCCAATTTTTCAACAGCTCGTCTATTTCCTCGCCGCTCCTCGTACACGGGCGTTTTCGGGGTTCGGTTTCACCATCGAACAGATCCTTGCGTTTTCTCCATGGGTCATCATCGCGAAGCCACCTTCGATGTCCCATGAACATGGTTTTCGAAGACCCGGGATCTCTATCTAGCTAGTGATACGCTGTGTCATCCATGCACCTGACGCATCCAGAAAATCCATGGACCACCTACCCCGCGAGATATCCGTAACCGAGATAGTCGTGCACCATCGTGAGCAGTGCGGCTCTCATAGGGAAATATTCTTTCTCTGCGGCGTCCCACGTATTGGCTGGCGTTTTCCACAGCGTGTCTAGCTCCTCTTTCAGCAGTCCCAGATACAGATTGATGTCGTTCCCTGGTTGTTTCAGCCCTTCAATTAGCATACTCATGTGAATGTACTTCCTCTTCATGCACAACCAGGGGGAAGGTTGTACATCCACACAAACACAGGTCAGGTGCTATGCGTGCTTCTCTGGCTGCCAAACGGATTGACTTCATCGGTGCTCGCGCCCAGCACGATGTTCCTTGGATCGTCCCCAAATTCTGGGTATTCGAAATTCAACGCTTGCCACTGGCTCGCATCCTTAGGGTGACTCAGCATCTTGTCTTTTTTATTTATCTCTGGATCATTTGCGTCATCTTCTCGCTTCTTCTCCTCCCTATCCGCGTGCCAACGCAGGAGCTTTGCTAGCTTAGGGTTCGCGAAATACCGCTGCAGACGAGGAGTGATCGGAAAGTACCGCACCACTTTTCGAGGAGCTTTCTTCATCTTCTTGTATCGAGTGATGCCGCACACCGGACATATGGTAGACTTCGTGTGCTCGTCCCGATAAATGATGCAATTGTTCATGCACACATGGTATTTCACGTGCGGTAAATCCATAGGACACACGATTTTCTTCGCCTCCTCAAAACTGGTCGGGCACTTGTTCCCCTTCGGAAGAAGTTCGTGCCAGAATGACATGTTCTCGTCAAAGCATGCGTCGGTCATTTTGTGTTTTACCTTCATCTTCAGAGCCATGAGCGTTACTTTCAGGCGGGTATCCTCGGGCCTGCATCCTTCATACAATGGAGTAACCGCGTCAATCTCCAGTTGATCCATCTTGGCTTTCTCTCAGACGGTAGCTCTTGCGTTATCCGTCTGCTTGAGAAGCAGCTCTTGAATATGAGGGTCCTGCACCCAGCCCATCGATGGTCCATCGTGGTCTGCTCCGGCATCTTCATCTTCATGATCATGCCCTTTGTCTTGATCTTCCTCATCATCATGTCCGTCATCTTCTACATGATGACTCTGTACTGCATCACCGTCGTGATCATGTCCTAGAGATTCTTCGTCTTCTCGCCCGCCCTCGTCGCGGTGGTTGTCTTGTTGCCCTTCCTCATTTCTTGCCCGGCCCCCATGGACGACTTCATAGTCATCTTCATCACCTTGCCACCAATAGCCATCCATGAAACCAAGCAAGAGCAGGTGGTCCCGCACCTTCCCGGAATCCGGGTCTGCAATAAGTCTCTTCAGCTTGCATCTTCGACACAGACATCTTATCTCCGTCTCGTTCTTTTGAAGCATCTCGGCCTTTGCGGAGCTCAAAAACCTATTCATGATGCCTTCGGTTATCGTGCGGACCATGATCGCTTGCGGGGTAGAGCAAAACGATATTTTAGAACCAATAAAAAATTTGGCATGACTTTGCCTAAAAATAGGACCAAAAAGAATGCATAGTGCCAAATTCTCGCCGAAACAGAAATGAATCAACATTCCGGCAAAATATTGGCAACTATTGCATTTCAAATACCGGTACCTGCAAACACAAACATATATGCAACACCACAAACATATGTCGATCTAGCTAGGCCATAAAAAGTGCATGTGCACATTGTTGGAGGGAGAAAAAAGTAGATCTACAACATAAAGAAAGCTTTCCCCTTAGTTACCTATCACAAAAAGGTAATTTAACCACTTAATTTGGGTGAATCTATGGTGCAAATGAGGTGAGGAGGAGGAGACAGCCGAGACAAGCTTGGAGAAGGAGGTGGAGAGAATGAAGTGAGGAAAGTGAGTATGGTAGGTATGGCTGTCAAAATATCTAACTGGTCTCAGGTTACTAATGGCACACCACTTAAAAATGCATCATTAGTAATCCTGGTTAATAATGGCGCACCAGTTAGCGATGCGTCATTACTAGTTTTGCAAAAAAATATCATTGTTAGTAGTGGCGCGCCGTGGTTGTGGTGCGCCATTATTAGTTTTGAAAAAAAATAAAAAAATTGTTAGTAGTGGCGCACATAGCGTGTGGTGCGCCATTACTAGTGAAAACTAGTAATGACGCACTGTGCCATGGTGCGCCATTAATAGTTTTGGAAAAAAATGGCTAGTAATGGCGCACCGTATGTCTGGTGCGCCATTAGTAATGAGGACACTAATGGCGCACCTATATAGCAGTGACGCACCACATACATGGTGCGTCATTAATGTCCATATTAGCTATAGCCATTTTTCTAGTAGTGTAAAATGTTACTAATAAACACTTGAATGTATTTCAAATCAACTTATATCGAATAACTTGTAAGTATTACCTTCAATAATTCTTCTAACATTCATCAGTACAAGATTACTTTTGATGGGGTCGTTCTCCATTCTTCTTGATTCTATTCGTCCATGACGACTATCATCGATTCGCCATGTAGGTTCGTTTATTGAAGCACTGATATTAATCTAAAAAATATTAATTGCTCCTCTAGTCAATGATTTTATCAAGTCACCCTCATGTTTCTCTTTTCCTTTTTCGCTACCACACAATACCACATGCATGTTTTCTAGACGACATGATAACACGGGGTGCTGAAAATAAAATAAAATGCATCGTTTATGTGAAGGTAAACTATTTGATTAGTAAAGATGTTGATTGTTGCTTTTTGCTAATTATTGAAGGTAAATTATGTGAAGTAGGGAATATAATATGATTGTTAAGGAACCAATTTCACACACAGATCACACCATTAGTGATAAACCTGGGATTGATCGGGTCACCATTAGTGACCAGACACTTAACGATGATACCACACAAACTTCCCGCGGGGTCTCGAAGTTGATGTACGTGTGCACCACGCCCAGCAGCGTCTGGAGAGTGGAGACCGGGGCGCCGGGCGATGACAATTGCCAGGTCCTGGGTGGCTGCGTCCATCACATAGAGAACTGGCTGCTGCTGTGGCTGCAGCAAGGATAGGGTAGAAGGAGCGGCTGGGCCCTAGGCCGTCGCCCCTCTGGCCATACACCAGGGCTGGCATATAGTCTACATCGAAAACAAATGGATCTTCACACAGAAAGATTATCGGCGTCCATTAATTTGCAAAGGTATCATGGTTTGCTAGAAGAGTTTACTAAAAAATCTTTCTTTCTTTTGATATAGTGCAGTCACCACTACATAGTTGTTTGCAATTTTCTGGCAGTACTTGTTGCTTTGCTAGCAGTTGAATAAACCGGTGCAACTTTTGTCGCACGACAGTTATGTGAATGCGCTAGAGCAGGAGCGCAGGTATCAGTGCCTTATTGCACACACATGTGCAACATCCCATTTCCTTCCAATCCTAGTTTGCTATACATCATCTCCATAGTTGAAACACATGGAACCATTGAAGAGTCAAATATCTTCCTTTCTGGGCATGAAGTGCACAGTGTTGTGGATGCATTGTGTTATTAAGCAAGGCAAAAGGAGAGTGTGTTCATGCTCATTTTAAGTAGGTATCACTCGACTCACTCCATACGTGCAGTTTTGTAATGAATGTCGCTTCCCAGGCACAAACCAAATAACGCTATGGCAACTTGATTGATAGAAGTGGGTATACATAAACAGCAGCACAAAAGTCCACATGAAACATATTCCCTCCGTTCCTAAATATTTGTCTTTCTAGAGGTTTCAAATGGTGACTACATACGGAACAAAATGAGTGAATCTACACTTTAAAATATATCTATATACATCCGTATATGGTGACCATTTGAAATCTCTAGAAAGACAAATATTTAGGAACGGAAGGAGTAAAAGAGGTATTTTTTCTCACTTTGCAATAAATAATTAGTAGATGTAACAGGACAGGTTCTAGATAACTTGTGGACATAAATAAGAAAAATATGTACACCTATGTTCAGTGCAACACGCTTACCAGTGGATCAGATCTGATCTTTGGTCAGCATTCATACAAAGGACTTGAAAGACTAATTTCGTTGTACAAGGAGCTACTGCCAAATCAGATTGCAGTATCCCTGTTTTTCTCAAAAAATTCATGTGATCAACAATAAAACAAACACAAGATTTGTTTTTCCTTCGATCTTCCGCTCAATTAGTAAGAACAAAACTGATAAAGTTGCAACTGGACAAAGTAAAGACCTCTACCGATATTATATTGGGTTGTTAATGCAGGAAAACATCGTGGTACGAGGCATCGTGACCGGCAATACAACAACAAATGTAACTCTGACTATTACTAGTCCACAAAAAAACTTCGCCTTCCTCTGTAGAACAGCAGCAGCAGGCAACATATCATGAACTTTTCTGAAGTCAAAAGGTGCGGACAAGGCCTGCGCGCCCCCACCAGCAGCTTCCCGCCTCCGGCTTGGGTTGACGAATCTTCACTGCAACATCAAACACTGCCACTTCACATCCAAACTCCGCCGCAAGACCGTCCGGCACAGACCCTAGCAGGTGCAGCACGCCACGAAAGTTTATTTTTTAGAACGAAGGCTCAAGAAAAATCCGGCTTTGAATTAACAAAGCCATCAACCGGCTAGGAATACAAAAACAAGATCACCACACAACATCGGCCAAACAATACAAGGGGCTGCAAGAACAGCTTACAAAGCTACACCTACAACCGGCAAGCAGAAGATTAACTATGAAGAACTGTTAGTTGAGGATAAGCCCACTACAGCAAGACACCAATACCACTACGAGTGAAGCCTCGAGGATCAGCAACCGGCAGAGGAACCGAACACAAGACTGGAAACCAGCAGAGGAGAAGACCCAACACCTACCCTCTCTAACATCGAAGGGGATCCCTTCCCCTCGCCTAGGCTCGAAGGCGCCGCACCGTCGAATGTAGAGACGCTCACCCGAGAGCTAGAGCAATGGTTGGTCTCGAGTCTGGGCCAGCCACGGAGCACGACCACAAGTCGGAGCACACACACATTAGCAACACCGCAGACACCGAAGAAGGCCAATAGTAGAGGGTAAGCCGCCGGAAGAGTTGCCGAAGTGAAGGAGCTACCGAGCCACAGAGACTCGATAGACACCAGCCGCCCACCTACAAGCTGCTGCACACAACCCCAAAGCACCAATCTTCCCCAAGCGGCGCCTCCAAGGAGGACACGACACACCTAGCGCCGCCGCCGCCCATCCAGCTAGGATTCGAGTTTTCGCCCGGGAAGATTGGCCGGGGTGTGGAGGGGAGGCCACAACAACGACTCCAGGGAGTAGAACGACGCCCAAAAAGGCGCCGCCGCCGCCGTGCTGGAAAAAACCAAACAGGGGTTTGCCCCGGTTCTTCCCACTCCACCAGTTTGGGGAGCACCCCGCCGACACCGGATCCAGCGGCCAGAGGCCCCAAATTGAACGAGGCAGCGGACGAAGAGAGCAGAGAGGGGGAGCCTGACCTTCAGATCTGGAGCGGAGGAAGGGTAACCTCGCCGCCCCACGGCCGCAATCCGCCTGCTCCTCGCCGCCCGAGCAGCCGAGGAAGCCGGCCCGCACCTCCCGCGCACGCCGCCAGCCGGAGACAACGCCGCCTCGCCACCAAGGGCCGCCGCCGTGGATCCGGAGTCCTTCATGAGAGAGAAGCGACGGAGACCTCGCCGCCACCATCATCTGGAGCCGCACACAGGCGCTGCCCGGCGACCGCCTCGGGTGACGGCAAGGGAGGGAGGGAGGATGGAGAGGGGCGGCGCCGGGGAAACCCTAGACGCCCTCGAGTCGCCCTGGGGAGGGCAGCGCGAGGGAGAGGGGGAGGGGGGTCGCGATTCGATTCAGCTCGCGCGCCACGAAAGTCGTTTGCACCATCTGCTCCGGCTTCCTATGGCACCTGTTTTTTTAGACGTATGGCACCTGTTAGGGAAACTCCAACACGCCAATGCAAACTGTCCGCGCATGTCCGTTTGCGTCAAAACAAACACAAGTCGCGGCTCAATGCATCAACGCAAACGAAAGAGCGTTCACTTTTTGTCTGCATAAGACCCATTTCATGCCCAAAATTGAGTAGGGTTCGCGTCAGCGCGGACGCACACGACACCGACCCTTGTCCTCTCCCCAGGCCCGCCAGTCGGTAGCACATTCACCCACATTTTCCTTGCTTTGGCAAAACCCTCCCACCACGCTCGCTCTACTGCCCGCTCACCATGGGTGACACGCCGAACCCCCTGGCCCCTCTGGCTTCGCCGCCACCATTGACATGCCCAGCGCCGTCCGCTAAAAGGCTACGCGGCGCAAGCAGAAGGAGCTGACGGGCGCGCAGCGGGCCGACAAGCCGGAAGCCGCGGCGGCCGCCGCCCAGCAGGAGGCCGCCACTCGTGGAGAACAATGCTCTCATTGTTGCGGCCACGCAGCAGGCCCTCCTCTACCTATTGTTCGACAATGGCCCCGGTCAGCATGGGTTCGTCTCTGCCACCATGGCCGCAGCTAGCACGAGCTTGTTGGCAGTCTGTTCGCCATGGGCTTCCATCCCCAATAGCAAACCTACCGTTTCTCTAAGGGCATCTCCAGCCGTTGGCCCCCCAGGGGGCGTCAGAAAGCACCGCCTAGGGGTAAGCCGGCGCAAAAAATGGCCCTGGGGGCGAGTCGGTCCCCAGCCGTCGGCCCCCAGGGCCGCCCCCAGGCGCGTATTAAAAAAAGAAGGACCGTTCGGCGAAGTTATGATAAAAACTAGTTAAATTTTGGCCAAACATGGCAAATTTCGGCGAAATTCGCGCATTTTCATTACATTAACCTAATCTAAAAAAAGAAAGGGGCTGAAGTCGTCGCCGCTGTCGCCGCCATCGTCGTCGTCGGCCTTCTCCTCCTTGACGCGGGCGCCCCTGCTGGACCCCTGCCCGGCGTCGCCATGGCGGACTGGCGGCGGCACGTCGTCGTCGTCGTTGCTGTCGCATAAGACGACGACCCCGCCTTCATCGCGGCCGCGTCGGCGCTCCTCGAAGCGGCGTAGGGCGGCGCACTGGCGCTCCTTCTCCTTCTCCCGGTGCGCCTTCTCCATCGCAATGGAGTCCTGGCGCGCCCATTCTAGGGCCGCGTCATCGTCCTCGAACTCTGCCTTCACCGGGGCCAGCCCCGGCTCCGCCTTCACCGGCGCCAGCCCCAGCTCCGTCTTTGGCTTGACGAAGCGCGGAGGAGCCGACGAGGGGGAGGCGTGCCGGCCGCCCTCATTGATGACGATGCCGGCACTGCGAGTGCGCCGGCCGAGCGGCGTCTCTGTCGCGGGCTCAACCTTGACACCGAGCAGGGCCGGAGTGCCGGAGGAGTGCGACGAGGATCGGGAGGAAGAAGCGGAGGAGGAGGACCCGAACCTCCTTGGCGCCCACGGCCCGGCGCGTCGGTGCTGCGTCGGGGCGGCCACCCTCGCCGGGGGGTACGCCAACGGCGGGTCGTTGCCGCCCTCGAGGTACGTGAGCACACCCTCGAGTGTGCGGCCGGGGATGCCCCACCACAGGTGGCGCCCCTTGCTGTTCTGCCGGCCACCGACCACCGACCACCGGCGCCAGCAGCAGGTGGTTGGTGGACGTCAAGCGCTGCTACTGGCGGCGCTCGAAATACGCCGCCCATGCCGCGTGGTTGTCGGCGGCGTACTGATGGGGGGAGAGTTGCGCGTCGGTGAGGGAGGCGCGCACGACCTCGACTTCCTCGGCGAAGTACTTCGGCTTCGCCGCAGCGTCGGGCAACGGGGGAATGGGCACTCCCCCGGCGCTGAGTCTCCACCCCGTCGGCCCGGCGCGCATGTCCGGCGGCGCCGGGATGTTCGCCTGGAACAGGAGCCAGGACTCCTGTTCGCGGAGCGAACGGCGGCCGAAGCCGTTGGCCGCCGCCTCGTCTCCGGGGAAGCGTTCTGCCATGGCGACGGCGGGGCTGGGCGGGCTCGGGAGAGGTAGAGGGAGGGGCTGGGCGGCGGCGCTCGGGAGAGGTAGGGAGAGGGAGGGGCTGGACGGCGGCGAGGGGCGGGGCTGGTGTGGGCACAGGCGAGTGGAGGCCACCGGCTTTTATAGCCGCGCCGCGCCCGTGTGTACGCGTGCGAGGGAGGGGAGGCGTCGGCGCGCCGTCCCGTGACGCGCCGCCCATAGGAATCAATGGTAAGGCTGACCGGCGGCAGCCTTGCCATTGATTCCCCGCGGGAACCGAGGCCGTTGGGGGAAGACGAGGCGCCGAGTCGCTGACGCGGCTGGCCCGCGACTTTTTCGCGCCAAAATAGCTCGCCCCGGCGTCCCCGGGCGCCCCCCAGTGCGCCGGGTTCGGCCTGGGTCCGCCGGCGCTGTTTTCAGCCCAAGCCGGCGAAAATCGGGTTCCTGGGGGCGCGATTGGGCTGTTTTTTCGGCGCCGGCGCAAAAAAATCGTCTGGGAAGGCCTTCCTGAAGGCGCGGCTGGAGATGCCCTAACTCTCCTGCGGACTGCTCGCTGAAGGTGAGTGTGGTCGTGTCGGCGGAGAGCGTCATCTTCGGCCGTGGTCTTGCGGGCATACAATAAAGATGGACGCGTCCACCCAAACAGACAAAAAGGGACAAAACCAGCGTCCTTTTGGGTGGACGCGTTGGAGTTGCCCTTGGAACCCAAATATGACACCCCAAGATTTACTACTCTCACTTCGAATTTCACGACGCTACACAAGTAGGATACAGGATTCTGGGTACAACGGATTTCACGCGGTACAGGGAAATTGGGGAAGAGAAATAGAGAAAACAGAGTACATAGGTTAGAAGAAGAAGCAGAGATGAGGGTAGAGTTGTTTTTCTTTCTAAAGTTTCTAATCAGCAGACGAGTTCTTCTTCTTGTCTGCCCGCATCCGGCTTCTGACTAACTTTGGGTTTGGTTGGTGCAATCGCTTGCGGTTCAGGAATTGACCAACTCACCTGGCTGAGCCGCTGCTCCTTCTTCAGTTAACTCTCGCGAGGCATGTCCCAGTTCTGCGTCGCCCTTGCTTGATGCAGTGCCTCAGTCCGGTGCTCATCCTCCTGACTAACAAGGTTCCTAACAACGACATCCCGTTTCCTCCCAATCCTGGCGCTAGCTTTCTTTTTACAATCATCCTAGCTCTAGCTCCCTACCCATCATCCATGTAGTTGGAAACTTGGAATGCATGAAATTAGTAAGTAATCAAGTAGGTGTTGTCTGAACATTGTGTGGTCAGGCAATGCAAAAGAAAGATAGAGAAATGCGAGTGTGCTCTTGCTCATTTAAATAGGTGGCATTCCATAGATGCAGTTATTTAATCAATGTCACAGTTATTGTCCGAGCCCAGACCAAATAACGCTATGACAACTTGTTTGATAGAAGTGAGCATATATAGCCGTGAAAAATCTCCAACAGTACTCCACATATGAAACATGGTGGAAAGCAAATACCACATGAGACATTAAAGTGGATTTTCTCACTTTGTAATTAAATAATAGATGTAACAGGGCAAGGTCAATATATTTTGTGCGAAAATGCTGAATGGGGCTCGGCCTCCAATGAGGCCGAATTTGAAATGGGCAAAATTCATATTTGTATGTTTCAAAATAAAATAAAATAAATACACATATACTTAGGGACATAATGTACAGGTGAGTAAGGTTTCAAGACGAAATATATTGAAATGAGTCCTACACAAAAAAAAATCTGCGCCTTTTTAAGTACATGCGCTATTCATCCTCAAAGTCCATGATTTCATTTTTTTGCGCAACTTGCATCTCAAGGTGTTTCATCATGAAATTTTACAAACATACACATCACATCCTTGTATGCTTGTACAATTTAGATTCTTTTAATATGAGAAGTTTGAATTTAGATTTTTTTTTTCAAAAGTTCGGTCCTCCATTGAGGCCGGGCTCCAAAATGCCCTACTCTATTTTGTGGACAAAAAGAAGGAAATTATTCATATAATCAAGTACACTCACGTCTACTTGCCGATCAGATCCGATCTTTGGTCATCATTCATAAAAAGGACTCGAAATATTCATTTCATTGTACAATGAACTACTGCCAAATCAGATTCCAATGTTCTCAAAATTTTCATGGGATCAACAATGAAACAAACAAGAGGTTAGTTTTACTTCGAGCTTCCGCTCAATTTATTAGAACAAAACGGGTAAAATTACAATTGGACAAAGTAAAAGATACTATATGCAATGATAAAAACGGGTAAAAGCAGAGGCGGACACCATGTTGGAGAAGACCTCGCTCTGCACCGTCTCCACTTTGCCACGCCACCGCCTGAAAGCGGGTGTGGCTTCTTAGTTTCGGCATCAAACAGGCTGAATGAGTGATCAACATTTTTCGCAATGAGATTACCACTGAGAGCGGTGGTATTTCCAATTTTAGTTCTATATGATTTGAGCATGAAATGTTTGTTTGCTTTTTACTTAGATTCCCACTTTGGTACAACCCCTTTAAAAAGTATAAAGGGCAGTTTGAACTTTTGACAATTTGTATCTACTTTTGTATGTAATCCATATACGCCGGGCAGCTCACTTGGGACAGCCCATTTTGTGGTGGCATGCAATGAAAAATAGTGGAACAAGGTGGGAATCTAAAGTGCGTCCAATAGTGGAAAAGGATCGCACAAGGTGGGAATCGACCCCGTGACCCCCAATACAATAAAGTGCGTCCACAAGCTGGGAATTTAAGTGCGACAACATGCCTTTAGTGAACGATGTAAAGCTAGACACAATACAACAAAGTGCGTCCACAAGCTGGGAATTTAAGTGCCACAACATGCCTTTACTGAACGATGTAAGGTTAGACACTTTAAGTAACGGATAAGCTGGGAATTTTTAGAAGATTTTAGGAACATTTTGTGAACCGGGTTGTTTTCCCCATAGTTTCTGTTTATTTATTTATTTTTGATTTTAGGTTTTCCTGTTATGTTTCTTCTTTCTTTTTCAAAAAATAGCCACGCTTTCAAAATACTGTTCAAATTTTCAATAAGTTTGTTATTTTAAAATTGTGTTCATAAATTAAAAAATATTCGTATTTTAGAAAATCGTTTGGGTTTTCAACAAGTTCTGCATTTCGTGAAGTTTTCTCGGTGAAAAAGGACAATTAATGGCAAAACATGTCACAACGTGCATACATGTTGGAAGTCATGCAGACATGGATGCCTAACATGGATATGCCCACTTGCTTGCAAAATTTGGGTCAATCCTGATATTAGCAAAGAAATACCATATTCAATGGAGAGTGTTCGGGTAGGCCAAAAGGATCTGTTTAGGAGCACCTCATTTCTCAACAACCCTTAAATGACCCTATTTTTTCTTGGCCTAGTATGACCAATTCAAGGCACCATGCCAAATTGTTTGGGTTTTTGCCAAGTTTCACATTTTCTGGAGTTTTCTTGATGAAATCCGATTAATGACAGAACATGTCACAACATGCATACAGTGTCGGAAGTCATTCAAACCAGGAATGGATGCCTAAAATGGGCATGCCCACTTCCTTGCAAAAGTTGGGGCATGTCATGATATTTCCAAAAGTTGAGTCATTTATCCATAGTCCTAAAAAAACACTAGTTTAGATGAGTGTATTTGTAATTTCCGTCATTATCAATCAACGTGAACATTTTCTTTAGTCCTGACAATTTCTTGAAATTTGTCAACAATTTTGGAATTGTAAAGTGTACATGAATTTTCTACAAACTTGAACGCTTTTTCCAAAATTGTAAAAAATTACCAAAAAATGATGAAAAATTTCAAACCACATACTTCTAATAAAAAATTATTTACTTTTTGAAACGCATAAATTTCATAAATTTGTGAACAAAAAATAAAAAATAGAAAATTTTATGAAATTCCTGATTAAATTTCCGAATTGTAAACAATATTTGAAAACAAGAACATTTATGACAAAAAAAATTACAAATTTTTTAAAAAAATTCACAAAGAATAATCAAGTTCAAAAGTATAAAATGAATTAACAAAAAGAGAAGAAAAACGAAAAAAAATGGAAATAAAAAATGCTTAGGCCCTAGAAAATAAGAAATGTTTTAAAAAACATTAGTAAATTTGGAAAAAAATATTTGTGTTTTCCAAAAAAAGTGTTTCCATTTTGGAAGACATGTTTAGAAATTTTCAAAATTGTTCACATTTTAAAGATTTTTTTACAAATTTGGTTATTCGACTTCTTTGAAAAAAAAATGTCTGCACTTTCAGGAAAATGTGCTGAAAGTTTGAAAAATATTCACAAAATCAAAGTATTTTCATTAAAAAGGTTAGCAAATTTGAAAAAAATCGCGTTTCCAAAAGAATTTTAATTTTGAAAAACATTTCATGTTTATAAAAAAAATCATGTTTTCAAAAAATGTTTGAAAGATGAAAAAATGCTTTACTTACAATACCCCCTCTCGGTCGCTACAGTGTCTGGCCCGGTTGTTCAGTTCTAATTTTGATCTGGTACAGTATTTCTAAAAAAAATTCCTACAGTGCATCCATTCTAGGTGATAATATACCGCGCTAATTTTGTATCACCAAGTCATGTTGGCCCTGGTGGCTTTTAACAAGTTTTCGCAAACGCAGGAGGTCTTGGGTTTGATGCCTACTGGAACTAGTAGAAAACATGGCTTTGGTTCAGGCCAGATAAGAGCATTAATCCCGGTTCCCTTACGAAACGCGACCAATGGGAGCATCATCCCGATTCATGAGGCCAGGGTGCCGGCTGGGCCTCGGGGGCCATAGGTCCCGGTTCGTTTGACCCCTTTGGTCTCGGTTTCATACACGAACCGGGACCAAAGGGCCTCGCTCCTGGCGCAGCCCCTTTAGTCCCGGTTGGTGGTTGGAACCGTGACTAAAGTGCAGTCTTCTGTCACGGTTCTAGCCACCAACCGGGACTAAAGAGATGCCTACATATATGCTCGCCCCTGCTCGATCACTCCTCTGTTTTTTGGCTGACCTGCGTGAGGGAGGTGTGTGCTGCTCTGCTCTCACCTCCTATGCATATGTGGTGTTTGATGAAATGCCCGAGCCACACTTAAGCTTTGTCCTCTCCAAACTCGACCTCCAAGCTCCATTTTCCTCAAGATTTCTCTATGTTTAACGGCCCGTCCCGTCCCATCGATCGCCCGGGCCGATCTCGTACCGGCACCACCGTAGTGAGCCTCTTGCTTCTATGTCCGTTCCTCCTCCGCCGCGGAGTTGTCGGGTCCGAGGACTACGTCGCGGAGTTCGACGCCGTCGCCGCCGCCATCGCCGGGCAGAGCGTGCGCGAGGAGGAGGAGCGCCGGCGTCACGCCGAGGAGCTCAAAGCCCTCGAGTGGCGGCAGGCGGTCGCCGACAATGTCGCCGCCAACGAGAAGGCGGACGAGTGGCGCCGCATCCGCGCGGAGCAGGCGGAGAAGTACGTCGATCTCTACAGCTCCGGCGAGGAGGATTGAGCGTCCGGCTCCTCCACGGCGTCGTCCAGTTGCCGCGACCTCGCCGTCGTCAGATCCGACCCCCTAGTACTAGTTTAACGTAGTATGTAGTATAACTATGCTTATAGTTTGTGATGAACTATGTAGTATGCGATGAACAATGTATTATGTGATGAACTATGTTTGTGCAATTTCTCCTGCGAAAGTATTTTTTTTCAAATTATGCAGGTTTAGATACGGGTTCTGCTCGGCCGCGTATGTTTTTGACCCGCAAAAACGATTTTCGTGAACCCGCAAACACGTTTTGCGGATTGTATTTTTGTAGGGTCTGCTAGAGTTGCTCTAAGTAAGCCATCCCCGACAGTTCCTAGCACCTCCCAAGCTCACGTTCCCTTGAGAAAAACTCCCAGCTCACAAGATGAACCACCATGGATGCTCCCTCCATCTCGGCGGCCTGCACCACCTCCCAATCTCAAAGTACGCAACACCATGGATGCTGCCATCTATATCGGCAGCATACACTAGGAGAATGTCCAGTATGTCACGCAAGCAAGGAGCAACATTGAGAGGAGGGAGGAATTTAGGGACACCTAGCTAGAACGAATGGTCGGACATTATAACGATGACATAAATGTGTGTGTCCGCACATGTGTGTAAGGCGGTTCAATCAGTGGTCCTCTGTGTGTCCAGCCGTCCACCTAGTTAGAAATTATGTTGTTTGTCGATTCCTTAGGGGCTTATATGGCACTGACGGCTTCCTAGAGCCAGCCCAAAGTTGGAGCTCGCTAAAGGATAATCAACTATGGTGGTTCCCAACAATTAATCTTCAGAACTCTCATACCGGATACCTCTCAAACTTAGGTATTTTTTTATGTATATATATACTAGCTCTGAATATAACTACCAAATTTGACATCACAAGCGTCACAACAAGATCTTCCCCAAAAAAGGGGCTGTTGAGAATGTATTATCCAAAAATATCGCCAATGAGACAGGCATTATGTCATTACAAGCTTAGTTTTGTTATACATTATACAATTAATAGTGCTATAAATCACATGCCAAGATCACAAGATCTTCCCAAAAAATTTGTTACAAAAACTAAAAAGAGGTTTAGTTGCTTCAAGCTTAGAGATGATTAGAAGTGCAATATTCACTTTAATTGTTAGTTGAATGGATACTGCACTATTTCTTTAGATTATTTTCCATTGTACCTACTAAAATACCTGTGAATAACTGATTTGAACTTATTTAAAACAAGCAAAGAGTAAACTTTTTGTCAGAATTGTATCTATGTGATAAGTATCTGCTAGAGATAGAACTTAAGAAGGCCAAATTAAATTTTGCACAATTGTATAAGATGTGGGATGATTTCAAGAAGTCCTCGAAATCTTACGTTAATGGAAAGATGTCAATGCTACAAATTTTCTTTGCATGCACAACTGATATCTACATTATGAAGGGGAATTTACTCCTGTGCGCGCAGTGGACCACACGAGGAGCGAGCGGCCAGGTTCCTTGTCACTTGTCTGGAAGGAGTTGTTCGATAGCTGCGAGGGGGGCCACCCACGCGGCAGAACACATGCGAGCATACATGACACATTTTCCCTCCCTAACACATGATGTAGGAGGCCCAACCTATCCCCCACCCCCATGCGGATTTCAAGGTGGACAAGAAGTTGTACCACTATCACATAAGACTAGTCAGTCGCCTCATGCATGCTCTGAATGGGACTTACAAAGTTGACATATGTAGCCAGACAAAAAATGTGAAGGCGCATGATCCAACAATAACCAAGTTATTGTAGCCACATACAATTAATCTTTAGAACATGCACCATGTGTATTCTAGTTGCGGTCTATGTTTTCTTTTCTTGAGAATGTCAAGCATGTCACTAGTTATAAACATCATTACATACTTACATAGAATCTCTCAAACGAAACCAAGTTATTCGGCCATCGGAATGCTCATAATAGTTGGCAAGATAATGTGCCGATAAATTATACAAATGACTAATATGATGAAAGTCTACAAAAAAATCAGGAGCCTTTTAATTATCTTGAGTGGAAGAACTAATCACCGAGTGATCTCTTGTGTTTTTACTTTTTTTGCATGGTAATACGCGTCTCATTCATATCATAAGGAACAAAGTACAAGTCACGTAAAGACTGAAATGACAAAGCTGAAAAGATAGCAGAACATCTCTGAGCTTGACACCAACACCCGTCACCTGCCTCCGGCACCACCATAGCAGTAACTGGAGAAAAGAATGACGAATCACCTCCTCACCCGAGCTCGACGCGGCTCCATCGCTGATAAGCAGCTTTGCGGACCTCCAAGGTGGCTCACCAAAAATGAAGCCCTTGCCGTTGAGTGAATCAGACCGGGGCAACATCCCGGACACGCCATCGAACTCCAGATCTGGCACCCCACCACGACTAAAACGCCGAAGGAGGAAACCATACCTGCCATCTACGAACCACAAGCCTAGCACATGCTCCGTCTTCCAGATGTTGTCGATGCAGACCACAATCTGCATCCGCTCCTGGACTACCTCCCAAGCTCCGCGCCGACGCGGGAGCAAACACCGTCGCAACGGCGGAGCTCGAGGACACAGGTCCACCACGAGGATGCCGCCGCCGCCACGCCATCCTTGCTTGAACAGACTGGTTTCCAAATCCATCCCCAACCATAGGACAGATGGCCTCGTCAGGGAAGGATCCGAAGAATCTTTATTCAGCGTTGTCATCATCACCGTCGAAGCAAAGACAATGAACAACCTAAAAACCTAGACTACGAGGGAGTAAAAAACGATTCACACGCGTGGATCCGGCGACCCCCCTCACCACCGACGACCGAGGTCGCCGCCGGAGGGGAGCCGCCGGAGAACGGCGTTGGAAGGTCGGCCTCCCCTGGCGGCGGCTAGGGTTCCAGCCGCCAGGGAGGAGAGGAAAACAACATGGTTGATCTTGTGTTTTTACTTGATGAGTTGTACCACTCACATGTAAATCTTTCCAGCATAATATTCTCAAGTATCATTCCTGCTGTGTGCTGATTAATGGTACTTGCTAGATGCTTCTGCTAGCTCAGGTGCAAAGACTTTCGTGATATTCTCGATCACAACACCAATGCCCATCGTCCTAGAAGCAAATAGTTATGCATCAACGTTGGTGAAAAATGCCCCCACCAGTGATAGAAATAGAACATTGAAGAATTGAGAACCATGGCTCAAATCTATGTAAAAGATCAGGATTGTCTTGATGCATAATTATCATAGAAATGTAAACAATAACTCATGGATGCAATAACTTTCCACCATCAAGATCATCCGTACACATCTGCGAAATGTGTCACCATATCTGAGCATGCGAGCAAGAGATTGAAAAAACAGAGTCTACGCAATATAACATCAGCAAGCCTTGTCCATTAATAGGATAGGTGTTTAGTCACTGAGTCCTATGATTTGCCGGTTGTGGCTTGCTGTTTTTTCAGTTCCGAGACTGTTTTTTGCTCCTTTTTGCGAGCTGTACTGAATTGCAGACTTGAGTGTACTTCATTTTGTTTTAAGAAAATGGTTGTATGCATCATGTTGATGCAGTGGCCGGGGGTTATCCTCCTTAAAAAAACACATCATCAAGCTTTAACTGAATATAGGTACAAATTTTGACATCCGAAGACCATTCAGACCAATGCTCATGAACTTAAGTAGACTCGTTTCGTTCAAGAGATGGAAAATAGGGATTACTTGGTGCTAATTTGTTAAGAGAAGTGGTCTCTTTGTGTATATTTGATATCATTTATGTTGTTTTTCAAACTTTCACGGTTGAATGAAAACTCTTATATTGTCTACAACAATGGCATTCTTTGAATTTTGAACATGATTATTTTCACAGCACTATTATGGAATGGAATAGGGAATATGTGAAAGGTAAAATTAAAAACACACATTTTCTCTGCTTAAGCAAAACAAATCTACATTATACGGGTAAAGTGAAAAAATTACTATATGCAATGAATATGTAGCTCACTGAAACACAGTTTGTTTCTGAGACGATGTTTCAAAATATTGTTTTCTATGTCCGTTCTGGAATACGACCATTCCAACCAAGTATATAGGCGGTTCAATTTATAAGTGCCATCAGCCAGCCAACATGAACTAATCAATGTTTCATCGAGATCTAAAGTAACAGAAGCAGCTGTCTCCATGCATAGACAATCGATGTTTTTGAGCTCGTCATTGTGATGTGCACGCATGCGGAAAAGTGTATGATGCTTGTCCTGCCACACCCTCCTGCGGTGGCATATGGCCAGCGCCTGTTAAAGAAGCATGGCATTGTCTTGAGAGTGTAACTAATGTCAGTACTAACATATTGACATGGCCATATTCCTGACACCTCTGAAGCCCTGAGTGTTCAATGTTGCGGGTGCCGCCCTCCACGTTGGTGGAACCTGCTGGCTCAATGTCCGGTGTGCCATGCTTTAGCACCATGTAGGCAAGGAGCAATGTTGAGGACATGTAGGAGGTAATAGGTTTGAGCAAATGACTAGAGTTAATAAGAATGAGGGGGGGGGGTGATCTGTAGCTGTGTGAGGTTCTTCAATATATACTCATTTTTTGTTTATCAAACAAGATGAATTATCTGGGAAACAAATGGCCATGGCACATATAGTATTCAATCGCGCATGCGACATGTTGTACCAGGTCAGAAAGTGTGAAGGGGTTTGATGGAATGATGACCAACTTGAATTCGAATAATACCATATGATTAGTTTGTATTTTTAAGCTCTTGAGATTGTTTGACGTCGTTTGTTGTGGGTTTGCAGTGTCGGTCACTAGTAGGGTGCATGCATATGTAGTATACAAGTTCATCGATAGATAAAGGGTTGCATAGCCTCATGTACACGCCCCTGCTGGACCTTCTTTAAGTAAACATTTTATGCATAAAATGGTTGTGATTGATATGAAGCTTGTGCCATAACACACATACGTGGCCATTCTCTTTCTCGGTATGTTGTTTGGCGTAACCGATTGTGGTAACTTTTCTTTTCTTTTCTGTTTGTCGCCTTGGGCTGACAAAATTAGTTGTCATCTTGGGCTGTTAGTATCCGTAGCGTGATGTGGAATGTTGCCACCCCTGCCTCATGTACAAGACGAGAGCCTGTCAACTACTCCAGTCCTGCACATGGTATCGGCCGCACCGACATCCAACTCGCACGACATGCCTAGCTGACATTGCTCCTCTGGCCGAGCAACACGACGATGTAGCTAGGTGATTGATGCATGTGTCAGCATGTTGTATGACAGCACATCTCCAATGGAAACCCACAAATTTGCTACCGCATTCGTCCACAGACACAGATACGGAAGGTCTCCATTCAACGCTGCCGGTATACATTGCAAACACTTTTTCAACAAACCGGATGGAATTCATTCAAACATGGATGAAATTCATCCAAACCGGACGACATTCATGGAAACACGGCAGATTTTCATTACATTTAGAATATTTGCAACAAAAAAGAAACCGACCCAACACTAAACCTATCCTACGGCAGTGGCACCCAGTATCGAAGCCCGTGTCGTCCTCCATCCGCCATCTTCATGAGCACCAGCGATAAGATCCATCAACTGAAGGTGCGGTCTCCGACGAGGAAGAGTAGAACACGGGAGATGGACCGGCCCACATGGGACACAAGGCCCTGCCGCCTCCGGTGCCCTACTCACACTCGGAGGAGTCCGCGATCTGTCCGTCGCTAGTGGACATGAGATCTACGATGTAAATGGTGGCTCCGGCGCTGTCGGCGTTCCACCGGGCCGCCTGATAGTTCAGCAGCGGCGCGCAGGAGGCGCAGCTGCCGTTGTTCTCCTACGTGGCAGCCGCTTCCTAGCGAGCAGTGGCTTGAGCACGGATGTCATCGTAGATGGCACGCTGCTCTGCGATGAAGTTGGGCTTCGCCGCGGCCATGTGGCCATCACGGCCTCCTCGCTTGCGCGCTCGCCATAGATCTGGCCCTCCGTGAGCCGGTGCTGCTCCAGGAGGAACAAGTTGTACTGTTGTTAATGCCAACAAAGGCGCCGGTGCAGGCTGCACCACCACCGTGGCGGCATTGTAGTGCGTCTGTGCCTGCTCCATGGTGAAGCCGGGGCGGTATCGTCGGAGCCCATCTCCATCGTGGAGTCGTCCATGGCGTCGGAGACCTCGGATACCGAGCTAGCCGGCAAGCTGGCCTCAATCCACCTGGAACGGTGGCTCTACAAGGCGGTGACAAGGGCGGCCACCACGTGCTTCATCTAAGTGGAAAAGCTCTCCCATAGAGCTTCACCACCTGTAGTCATGGCGGACGTAGTACAAGGGAGTAAGATGAGAGAGGCTTGTGTTGTGGACTGGATTTAGCCGGGTGTGGCCGCATTTCAGTAGTGGATTCCGATGAGATCAGGCATCCGGATGCGTTGATGTGCAGTGTCGAAGTGGGTTTCTCGGCTGGCGAGCCTACTTAATGGTGGTATACGGACGGACGGGCCATTCAACGGGCATGGTGGATATTTTTCCCATCCCATCCAGTCACACATCTCTGTCATTGAACAGGCTCGGACACCTGATGCGTTGCGGGCGGCGCCCTCGGCTGGCACGCCACTTCAATGGCCGAGGCCAGTGAGAGGTCGCGTCCGTCCTGAGCTGTCGTCAATGTGGAGCGGTGCGCTCTACAGCGGCATGAATGCAGGCATTTGGCGTTGGGAGGGAATGCGTGCGGGAGTGAGGAGGGGGTTTGGGTGGGCCACGGAGGTCAAAAGCAGGCATGGCAGCGGTCTGAACTTCCCCAAAGACTTCACACGTTTGTCTCCAGTTTGTGGGAGAAAGTACGTCTGGACCGCGCCGTGGACTGATACAGGACCGTGTTGGATGGCTTCTGCGAGTCGGACAACGTGGTCCGAACGTATTTTGGCGATTTGCGGATCGGCGTTGGAAATGCCCTAAGTGAGTATATGTGTTTGCATCTGGACAAAATATCTATACACTAAGAAATTTTAACTTAATATGGAATCTTAATGTGCATATTACTATCATCATTTATGTTTTTGGGAAAACTAGCCAAAAATAGGGCATTGCTAGCAGTCAATCAATTGAAAACTAGGTTTGGGTCACTCGATCATTGTGCACAATTGAATGCAAAATCAATAGGCGGGACGTCTTCTTCAACCTCCGATCCATCTTCCTCCTCTAGCCACCTCGTGTACCATCGGCCGGGCCGCCTACCGCCCCCTCCACCCCCCTCCCTCCGTGCGGCCAGCGGTGCTCCCATGACTGCCTCGCCGCACCGCACCCCACCGCTGGTCTAGCCACTGCCCCTGCCATCCCTCTAGCCCCTGGCAATGACTGGTTTTTCTTCGGCAAACCTGTACCACCGCCGTGCTGCCTCCCCCACCCCCAACCCTAAGATAGATCATGTGGTGGCCTACCAGGGAGCTTCCTCCTCTCCTCCGGCGAGCTTCTTCCGCCCCTCTGGTAGTTTCTTCCTTCTAGCGAAATTGAGAGAGCCAACAATCAAAACTCATGCGACTTTTCATGTAGCTATTGTGCCAAAAATAACAGATGGTTCCAGGTTATCCCTCGGTTCCTTCACACAGTTTGCAAGTAGAGAAAAGCAGGGAGAGGAGACAGATGCTTTATAGAAGGGATGCAGCATAATCCCGAGCTACTTTTTCCTATGTTGAACCAGATTAAGCTCCATCATCACCCTCACTATCTCCCTCTCTTCACCATCGTAGTACTGGAAAACTTTGTGCGAACTCTGGCCATCCATATTTCACTCCCCATCGTGCAGACAACTTGAGATATACGGACCGTGCTATGAGTAACTGAGTCTGGACAAGGCACATCAAGGAAAACTGTGTCCACATTACTGACACCTCCTAAGCCCCATCGACGCGTTTGGTTCGCCAATTTCGCACCGCCTCCCGATTACATCGCTTCCCGAAAACGTTACAGGCGTTTGGTTCGGCTGGGCCGGTTTCCGTTGCCGTGTAATCGGATACGTCGCTTCGGAAAACCGAAAACAGGGCACACCGAGTGAAAACAGAAAACGCTCGTCTCCGTAATCAGATCCACTTTCCCTTCCTCCGCTCGTCCCGACCTTGCCTCCACCATGAGCTCTCCCCGTCGCTGCCACGACCTCCCCTCGCCGTCGGAGTAGGAACGCCGGCCTCTCACTCCTCCGCCGCAAGATCCAAAGCCGGACCTCTCCAAGCTCCGCCCCAAACAGCTGGTCCCCTTTCTTTCCTCGACGCGAACCTTCCCTGGATCGGCATCTTCGACAAGAACCACGGTGTGCCACCTCCCCTCTTCCCTCCCTCCTCTTCTTCTCGTGCTCTAGTGCCCGGATCTATCGTTTCCTTTCTCCGAACTGGAACATCCAAGCGTTTTGGCTGAACTGTACTCTGGTTAGGGCTTCAGACTTAGTAAACCAGTTGAGATTTGGGTACTGTTCATGAATGTGCGCATGACTGGAATATTTTGAGGGATTCTTTGGTGGAATTAGTAATTTTTGCTTCCTCGTCATACTGTGATTTGTTGTCCCCAACAAATGAGGTGGTCAGATCCTTTTCTCTGTTGGATATAGATAAATAAAGTAGTTGTATTGGATCACACTGCATTGTTCTGTGCTTATATAGGCTGCTTGTTGTTCAATCAGAATTTGATGCTTGAGAATTGCATGGATTGCTCACATTGTATTGTACTGTAGTACCTCACTGTAAATCTGATGTTTACTGCATTACCTAGATTTTCTTGTGCCCTTTTGTTTTGCGAGGGTGATACTATAAGAGAATAGCTATGGGGGAGATAATATGAATAATATGAGTCATGCATGCCCTTGATAGGGAAGAGGCTGCTTGTTATTTAAAGAATAATTTGATTCTACAGTTTCTTGTGGATCACATATGCTGTACTGCACCGCTGTTGTGGCCTCAGTGAGAGTGTGTGATGTATCCTGTTTTAAAGAATAATTTATCTTGTATGGTGTGCCGTTCCCTTATTTTGATAAGTTGGCTGCAATTTATAGCAAAGATATAGCTACTGGGGAGGGTGCGGAAGGTTTTGGCGAAGCTATAACAAATTTGCAGAATGAGATTGTCATCGAGGATGAGATGAATGATGAAGAGGAAGATGACAGAACGTCAAGAGAGAAACCTAGACGGTCTGTTGACAGCCATGTCACCGCTGATTCTACAAACTCTAAGAAGAGAAAGAAAGGTAACGGGTCTCGTAGGTCAGAATCAACGGATCCTTTTCTCACCATGTTTGGAGATGTAAACAGCCAGCTGAAGAGTGTCACTCAGAATGTTGGCCAAATGGCAGCAACAATGGAACACGAAGCTATTGCCCAAGAGAAAGCAATGGAGGAAGATCCTAGACAGAAGTTTAAAGAGAAAGCTATCAATGAATTATCAAGGCTTGGATTCACTGGGACTGAAATCGTGAATGCTGCCAGCATATTTGCCAAAGCTCCAGAAGAAATGCATATGATGCTTGCACTCCCGCAGAATCTGAGGAGGGAGTATGTTAAGAAAACGCTTGGTAAGTTAAATTCATGCACTATTATCTTGTTCTGATGTTAAGTGATAGTTATGTGCTGTTATCTTGTTCTTTCTCTCTTAAAAAGAATAGTCTGAGCAATACTAAACTGTTATATGTCATACCTTTGTTGAACAAATCCCATGTGATGCGACTGAACTTGCTTGTATATATTCCAATAACTAGGCCATGCACATTGATTTATGTCAGAAATGTCCAACACTGCCATTTCAGTTTTTATTGTGTATTGTTAGGCAGATTTCATGTGTGTTGTCATGAACAGATGAAATCCAACTTGCTATTACAATATCCTTCTTAGATCTGGGGCATTCAAGATTTGTTTTTCATGGCAAATCATATATGCAAAGCTTCTACATTTGCAATTCTTCAGAACTACAACATGTCTTGTTTAGAGAAATGACAAATTTTTGTTGGTCCAATGATGTGCTAGATGATGCAATTAGAAGATAAGGATCTGCTGCTACTGGTGGTGATGAGGAGCTGATGATGTGGATAATGCAATTAGAAGATGAGGGACTGCTGGTACTTGTGGTGATGATGAGATGATGTGGTACCAGATGGATATCACATGAAAAATGTTATTGCTACTTTTCAACAATGAGAAAATGATCTGTTTTGTTGGCTATTAATTATGCATGTGTTAATACATTTTTTGCTGATGACCCCATTTATGGAGTTATCTTGAATTTGTTCAAATATTTATCTATTAAGATCCATCAGAAAAAATCTGTTACCTATGATATATGACATGGACATGTCAGCCATGTACTAATGCTATATTGTGTAATCCCAATACATGGGTCAACCAAACGCTGCACTGTATTCAGAATGCATACCTTTATTCAACCAAACAGAAGACGTGTTCACTCAATACACCATCTAATACAGTGCAGTCTGGATACAAAGCTGAATACGTTACCATAGGCGAACCAAATGCATCGTATAGTTCCTCTTCCTCCACCTTGTTGATTTCCGGTGGCATAATTTCTGTTTGCCGTTCTAGAGCACCACATATATGCGTGCAATTTGGAGAGGTGGCAAGCACCTGGAGCAAAATTTTGAGGGTGCATGCATGACCGCCTGCATTTTTTTCTCTACCAATTTTCGTGGGACACACTATGGAAGAAATAAGTCATGCAACATAACACTACTATTCTCCTGCACTGTAAGTGTGCCTCATGGAATTCACATTTTGTAGCTGGACACAAAGTGTCAAGCTCTGCACAACAACCATATTTATGGTGGTTGTGTGCAGTATTATTCAGAACTTGCAAACATGATTCTTTCAAGATGACGTGTTTGTTCGAGCTTGAATTAATGCAGGTATTGGAAAGATGGTGTGGGAATAAAAATACGTAATTATGTAATTTTCTTTTGCTATGGTCTACTCCTTCAACCCCCACCTCTCCTACTTGACAATAAATTAGTTTATCTATGGCTATTTTCGTAGACATGCCCAGATAGAAAAAAGGCGATAAAAGCCTCCACAAAGGTGACAAATCAACGGTTAGGAGACGAAGCGAGTCAACGGCCTACACAATCAGATCATCAATCATGCCGCCTAGGTGTTCCCTGTCCCACTGCCTAAAGAGCCGGTGTCAGTGCTCCAAGATGGCTAGAAGTTTAAACACATAAGCAGAGGCACGCCAAAACAAGACCCTCTCAATAACCATCTTGTTATGTGTCGTCCACAAGGTGTAGTTCGTCCCTGCAAACAGTAACCAAAAGAGGCATATGCTCCTATCGGTACAGTTGACCTGAGCTTTCGGAAACTCGCCCAGGACCAGGGCCTGCGACTCGGGTCACAAAGCCTCGTGACAAAGCTCCATTGAAATGGGCAGCAGGGAGGTGAAGAATATGTGGGTCCTAGACTGAGGGATGCCATAAAGGAGGCACACACCATAGCTAGGCACTAGTAAAAAAGAGGGCTTTGGTTCAGGCCAGGTCAGCCCATTAGTCCCGGTTCAGTCCAGAACCGGGACCCATGGGGCATTGGTCCCGGTTTGTGAGGCCAGGGCCTGCCGGGCCTCGTGGGGGCATTGGTCCCGGTTCGTCATGCCCCTTTGGTCCCGGTTGGTGGGACGAACTGGGACCAATGGGCCTCGCTCCTGCCCACCATCATTGGTCCCGGTTGGTGGCTTGAACCGGGACCACAGGCTTCCCTTTAGTCCCGGTTCATGCCACGAACCGGGACCAATGAGGTGCCTATATATACCCCTCGCCCGCGAGCAGAGCACCCCAGTGCTCTGTTTTTCTCTAGTCGGCGAGGGGAGGGCTTTGTGGTGCTCTAGCTCGCCTCCTATGCACATGAGGTATTCGATGAAATGCCCGAGCCACACTAGTTAAGCTTTCTCCTCTCGAAGCTCGACCTCAAAACTCCATTTTGCTCGAGATTTGTCTAGGTTTAGCGGCCCGTCACGTCCCACTCCCGTTTTCACCGCCGTCGATCGCCCGCACCAATCTCATCGCCGGCACCACCGTGGTGAGCCTCTTGTTCTTATCTTCTTTCTGAAAGAAAAAAATCTTACTTTAGATAGATACTTGTTCAATTTTCTTACTTTTATTATTGCTTGTTATTATATAGTGCGATGGTTTTTGTATCCGGCCCCGTCGGCCCTCGTCCTGACTATGATTTGGATGTGGTATATATTATCTTTTTATAACTATTTGATTCATTTATTGTTTATGACAATTATGCCGACCAACGTGACATAGATTTTATTTATCTAGGAGGTAGTTGAACCGGAAATTCCAACCGACCCTATTGTCGAGAGGTTAAATTTAGTTGAAGAAGAAAACAATTACTTGAAGGAAAAAATAAAAAAATTGAGGAGGAGAAGATGATATTGGAGTTGCATGTTGCGGATGTCGTCGATGATCACAAGATTAAGATGGATGCAATGCGGTTGAAGATGAGAAAGATAGAAAATATGCCATTCATACCGAGACTTGATATCATTATGCCGTTGAATCAATTGTTACCTTGGTTGTGATTAGGACAGGTGCTAAGACACAGCGTCCGGAGAGTCCTGTGTAGAGGGCCGCCTGCAAGTTGGCCAAAGCTAGGGTCCCCTCATGGTCAAATGTTCATCAGAACATGATGTTCCATTTCTCATTGTGGACGGCCCAGGCGACCAAGAGCATTGCTCCGAGCAGATCGCAAACAGGCCAGGGTATTCGGCGGGTAACAGAACCTGCCAAGCAACGAGTCCAGCCAAAAGAGGGTCCCTATGATTTTAAACCAGTGGTGGTAATCATTGGTGGACTAATTATATCATGCGTACTTCATCAATCATCAAAGCTGGAGTGTGAAACGACCACCTGAAAACCCCCAAAAAATCAGTGTGATGAGGTAAATATAGCCCAATCAGGGTTAAATAGGACCCCGGAAGGCGAATCCTTCATGAGGCTTGCTTCGGTAGACTCCCCCTCACAAACCGTATAAGGACAATATGGTCATTTGACCATAAGATATACCAACCTCCGTATATGACAGGTACGAGCGTAGACGTACACAACCAATCCCCAAATCCCTCCCTCCTGGGCTTGGCCCATTTTTATTTAATTTTTTTAACCCTTCAAAAAATATAAACGTGAGGCAGGGTTTGAACTCCAAATCCAAACCTCTTGATTTACTTGCACCAACGGTAACCAACTGGGACAACTAACTTGTTGTGCTAGTTATTTCTTTTACTCTTATTATTGTTATGAATTTTCTCAGCCTAATTTTCTTCCGCAAGCGCTAGGCCAGCCCACCATCATTGGATGAGAAAGCTTTGGCTGGATTGGATTTAACTTGAGAACGTAGCTTCCATAGGTAGTTTGCACGTAACGAAACGGAATTGATTCAGATTTGTTTCCTAAACTGTCCGGCGGAAATTACGTGCACTCCTAAAATCACGTGAGTATAAATGAAGGGTCTGTTTCTCTCTCTCTCTCTCTCTCTCTCTCTCTCTAGGAAATTAAGTTGAATGAAATTCTGTACGCCATACATGCTACTAAAATCACACGCATATTAAATTTGTTTCCACCGTAATGAAAATGTGCTTCCTTTAGTTAATCAATTTGCTTCGAACTTAAAATATGTTCTGACTTTACCAAAAATTGTTTTGTGTTGGGTAAACTTATTTATCTCATCAGACCTCGAACATGGAATTTGCTTCTTTCAATGCATACCAATTTTTTTTATGGAACACGCGTTTTTTGCTTCTGGTGCAACTAAAATATGCTTTTTTGCGAGGAACTATAATATGCATTGACTTAACAAAACATGTATCCATAAAATTATTATTTTTGTCCATCATAGCTCAGTTAGAGAATTTGCTTCCATGAGCTAGATATGCATGAGTCCAATGTAGCAGAATATTCTCGTTTCCAATCATGGTAAAAGTTGGGCCTCTAATTGTACATTTTGCTTCCATTATGGTTAGAATTTTTTTATCTATCTAGATCTAGAAATTTGGGTCCACTCGTATATTATTCTGCATCTTTCGCTCTTTCTTTGCTTCATCTGGAAGAAATTTTCCAATACCAACACAAAAGACCGAAAATTTGATTTGATTTGATTTTCTAGTTTGGTGTTTGGTTTGTCTGTTTTTATGCCTACCACCAGCTCTAAGGATGAAAATGTTCCAAAAAAAAACTGTTTTCGGGTAGGATAGAAATGTCCGTTTGAGAGCATGTTTTTTGGCATTGTCAAATGACATCAAATGTTTTCCATGAGCTTTTTAGTACCATGCCAATTTGTTTTAGTTTTCGACAACTTTTGTACTTTCTGGAGTTTTCTCGGTAAAAAATACCGTTAAATAGCTGGATGCGTCGCAACTTGCATATGGTGTCGAAAATCGTTCAAACCTGACATGGATTCCTATCATGGGCATGCCTACCTGCTTGCAGAATTTGGGGCCATTTGAAGGATGTCCAAATATAGACCATGTTCAACGAGGGTGTTCAGATAGGCTAGAAGACTGAGCATGTTGTTTCCCAATATCCTTGAAATGACCCCAACTTTTTCAAGCAGGTGGGCATGACCATGGTAGTTATCCATACCAGGTTCGAACGATTTCTGACACCATATAAAAGTTGCGGCACGTCCGTCCATTTGTCGGCCTTTTTTGACCGAGAAAACTCTGAAAAATGAAAAATTTGTCAAAAACCAAAACAACTTGACATGTTGCTTTGAATTGGTCATACAAGATTATGAAAAAATGGGGTCATTTCAAGGATGTTAGGAAACAATGTACTCTCACCTGAACAGTCTCCATTGATCATGGTCTATGGTTGGACATCCTTCAAATCACCCCAAATTTTGTAAGCATGTGGTCATGTCCATGGTAGACATCCGTGTCAAGTTTGAATGATTTCTGACATCCTATGCAAGTTGCGACACGTTCGGTCATTTAACAGTCTTTTTTTACTGAGAAAACTCCAGAAAAATGCAAAAAGATTCGAGAACCAAAATAGCTTGGGAGTGTGCCTTGAATTGGTTGCACAAGGCCATGAAAAAAATTGTGCCATTTTAAGGATGTCAAAAAAACATTCTCTTAACAGAGCCTTTTGGGCTTTAGGCCTGCCTGAACACCCTTCGTTGAACACGATCTACTTTTGGATATCTTCAAATGACACCAAATTTTGCAAATAGGTGGACATGCCCATGACAGGCATCCATGTCAGATTTGAATGATTTTTGACACCATATGCAAGTTGCGACATGTCTGGCCATTTATTAGTCTTTTTTGACCAAAAAATCTCCAGAAAATACAAAATTTATCAAAACCAAAACAAATTGACATGGTGCCTTGGAATTGGTCATATGAGGCCATGGAAAAAATGGGGATATTTCAAGGATGTTGGGAAACAACATGCTCTTAGATGGAGGAGCTTTCTGGCAGAACACCCTCCGGTGAACATGCTGTCGTTTTGGACATCCATCAAATGACCTCAACTTATGCCAGGTGGCATCCACATGTTTGACATCCATGTCAGTTTTGAAAAAAAACATAATTTTGACAGGTACTTAAAACTGTTATTTTATTTTTCCCATTTCCGTGCATGACAGTGAATCGGCCCAGTCGGGCGGCATCCTGTGAATAATGTATTCAATTTATGAATTTTTTTCCAATTTCGTGAACTTGTTTTCAAATCAATTAACTTTTTTCAATTTGCGAACTTTTTTGTCAAACTTGTGAATTTTCTTTCAAATCGACGAACGTTTTTCCTCCTTGGGGCCGGGGTGTACATGTGTTCCAGGGCCGGTCCATTAAAATTGAGGTCCCTGTGTCAAATCTAAGATGGCCCTATCTTGTTAGAGAAAAACGTCCGACTACATCAAGCTGTCGCCTATGGCAGGCTGCGTGCATAAAAAGTATTTTGAGGTGTTCTTTTTACTAGCTTTAATATATATTTTTAGGCATTTTGGTGAAACACCTAAAAAAAACAAAGGTGTTTCCTCACATGCCTCAAGTGAATGGGGTGTTTTGACATTTTAGAAAATATCTCCACAAATGGCAGGAAGCCTACAATTGATTATTTATATACTTATAGAAAGTTGAAGTCATAAAGGCTATTTCCCTTCATATAACCATAAAAAACTTCTACTGTCTCACTGGTAGCCCATATTATTTTACAAGCTTTATTATTCGAGAGGTCGCTAGATCAAGTATGAATAAAATGAACTTTTTCTTGAGAGATTGATGGGCCGATGGATTGGTTTTGAGCACCGGCCTAGTGTGTTCTTATATAGTTTGTGCTATTTTAAACACCAGTTGGCAGCGTGGTGGATTGGCAGACTTTATAGGGTGGAGGGCGAGGTAACGAGTTCGAATCCTGTAGACACCAAAGTATATAAGCATAACATCATGAAGATTCTTTCAAATCTTAAAACTAAACAAAAATCTTATTTCCTAACAAAAAAAAACTTCACTTGTAGGTATGCACCTATGTTTTGTTATTATTGCTTGTGGTGATCAGAATACATTCTGATTAGGCTAGGTTTGAAAGAAAAAATTTCTTTCTCTGGAAATGATGTCACTTACAGACACGCTGGCATGTCATCTATTATAGAGAACCACACAATAGCCCTAAGGAGTGCAGACTTACATCATGAAACATATATATATATATATATATATATATATATATATATATATATATATGCGAATACATCATTAAAATATTGTCTAGAGGTGACTTGCAATCATATGTTTAGCAATCAGCTGCAGCACTACGCCTCCCACACACAATGACGTGTAACACAGACACTAACAACACTAGACTGATTGCAGTTTTTATGCCACCATTTAGCAGGAGTGTCTTAATTAGGAGGTGAGGCAAATATAGTTATCGAGCCCAGCCAAAACAAGTCACACCGATAGCTAAACAAACCAATCTACGAAGGTACTTGTGATACAATGTCGACATGCCATATAGTGATGTTCATTGTCCTAGTTTTTTTATTGCCAAGCAAACTCCCGGCTTTATATTACCAAACCAAGTTGCATGAGTGAGACCAACTTGTCCAACATACATATACAACCCTGGTGAAAAAGATAATTACAATCAAGATTCAAACATTAACTGGGTGCATGTAGATATAGTACTAGTACTTCTCAACATCATGTGAAGCGTGTCTTCAACTCACCTACCTTTTGTATAACCCATTTTATGTTAGACATTCTCCCTCTTCGGAGCAGCTCGCCCTTATATATATACTCATCCATCGAAACGAGCAATGTTATCCGAGTATTCAGCTGTCCAAATAAACCAAGGACGAAGATATAGTAAGAGGCTGGTAAATTATTTGATTTGGAATGTAGATGATAGTAGTCCCATTTTCGCCCTTATGTTTCTTCTGATCTTTGGGGATTTGGAGTGGCTGACCTACCTATGCATCAACCACACTTTTCTGCCCTTAACCTGTTGGGGAACGTAGCAGAAATTCAAAATTTTCCTACGTGTCACCAAGATCTATCTATGGAGAGACTAGCAACGAGGGGAAGGAGAGTGCATCTACATACCCTTGTAGATCGCTAAGCGGAAGCGTTCAAGTGAACGGGGTTGATGGAGTCGTACTCATCGTGATTCAGATCACCGATGATCCTAGTGCCGAACGGACGGCACCTCCGCGTTCAACACACGTACAGCTCGACGATGTCTCCCACGCCTTGATCCAGCAAGGAGAGAGGGAGAGGTTGAGGAAGACTCCATCCAGCAGCAGCACAACGGCGTGGTGGTGATGGAGGAGCGTGGCAATCCTGCAGGGCTTCGCCAAGCACCTACGGGAGAGGAGGAGGTGTCACGGGAGGGAGGGAGGCGCCAAGGGCTCAGGTATGGATGCCCTCCCTCCCCTCCACTATATATAGGGGCAGGGGAGAGGGGGGAGGCGCAGCCTTGCCCCCTACTCCAAGAAAGGGGTGCGGCCAAGAGGGGGGGAGGAGTCCATCCTCCCCAAGGCACCTCGGAGGTGCCTTCCCCCTTGAGGACTCTTCCCTCTAGGGTTCCCTAGGCGCATGGGTCTCTTGGGGCTGGTGCCCTTGGCCCATGTAGGACAAGGCGCACCCCCTACAGCCCATGTGGCCCCCCGGGGCAGGTGGCCCCACCCGGTGGGCCCCCGGGACCCTTCCGGTGGTCCCAGTACAATACCGATGACCCCGAAACTTGTCCCGATGGCCGAAACAGGACTTCCTATATATAAATCTTTACCTCCAGACCATTCCGGAACTCCTCGTGACGTCCGGGATCTCATCCGGGACTCCGAACAACATTCGGTAACCACATACAAACTTCCTTTATAACCCTAGCGTCATCGAACCTTAAGTGTGTAGACCCTACGGGTTCGGGAGACATGTAGTCATGACCGAGATGCTCTCCGGTCAATAACCAACAGCGGGATCTGGATACCCATGTTGGCTCCCACATGTTCCACGATGATCTCATCGGATGAACCACGATGTCAAGGACTCAATCAATCCCGTATACAATTCCCTTTGTCTAGCGGTATGGTACTTGCCCGAGATTCGATCGTCGGTATACCGATACCTTGTTCAATCTCGTTACCGGCAAGTCTCTTTACTCGTTCCGTAACACATCATCCCGTGATCAACCCCTTGGTCACATTGTGCACATTATGATGATGTCCTACCGAGTGGGCCCAGAGATACCTCTCCATTTACACGGAGTGACAAAATCCCAATCTCGATTCGTGCCAACCCAACAGACACTTTCAGAGATACCCGTAGTGTACCTTTATAGCCACCCAGTTACGTTGTGACGTTTGGCACACCCAAAGCACTCCTACGATATCCGGGAGTTGCACAATCTCATGGTCTAAGGAAATGATACTTGACATTGGAAAAGCTTTAGCATACGAACTACATGATCTTGTGCTAGGCTTAGGATTGGGTCTTGTCCATCACATCATTCTCCTAATGATGTGATCTCATTATCAACGACATCCAATGTCCATGGTCAGGAAACCGTAACCATCTATTGATTAATGAGCTAGTCAACTAGAGGCTTACTAGGGACATGGTGTTGTCTATGTATCCACACATGTATCTGAGTTTCCTATCAATACAATTCTAGCATGGATAATAAACGATTATCATGAACAAGGAAATATAATAATAATCAATTTATTATTGCCTCTAGGGCATATTTCCAACAGTCTCCCACTTGCACTAGAGTCAATAATCTAGTTCACATCGATATGTGATTAACACTCAAGGTCACATCCCCATGTGACTAACACCCAAAGAGTTTTGGGTTTGATCATGTTATGCTTGTGAGAGAGGTTATAGTCAACGGGTCTGAACCTTTCAGATCCGTGTGTGCTTTACAAATCTCTATGTCATCTCCTAGATGCAGCTACCACGTTCTATTTGGAGCTATTCCAAATAACTGTTCTACTTGGAGCTATTCTAAATTGTTGCTCCATTATACGTATCCGGTATCTCTACTTAGAGCTATCCGGATAGGTGTTAAGCTTGCATCGACGTAACCTTTACGACGAACTCTTTTACCACCTCCATAATCGAGAAAATTCCTTAGTCCACTAGTTACTAAGGATAACTTTGACCGCTGTCTATGATCCATTCTTGGATCACTCTTGTACCCCTTGACTAACTCATGGCAAGGCACACTTCAGGTGCGGTACACAGCATAGCATACTGTAGAGCCTATGTCTTAAGCATAGGAGACGACCTTCGTCCTTTCTCTCTATTCTGCCATGGTCGAGCTTTAAGTCTTAACTTCATACCTTACAACTCAGGCAAGAACTCCTTCTTTGACTGATCCATCTTGAACACCTTCAAGATCACGTCAAGGCATGTGCTCATTTGAAAGTACCATTAAGCGTTTTAATCTATCCTTATAGATCTTGATGCTCAATGCTCAAGCAGCTTAATCCAGGCTTTTCCATTGAAAAATACTTTCCAAATAACCCTTTATGCTTTCCAGAAATTCTACGTTATTTCTGATCATTAATATGTCAACAACATATACTCATCAGAAATTCTATAGTGCTCCCACTCACTTCTTTGGAAATACAAGTTTCTCATAAACTTTGTATACACCCAAAATCTTTGATCATCATCAAAGCATACATTCCAACTCCGAGATGCTCACTCCAGTCCTCAGAAGGATTGCTGGAGCTTTGCATACTTATTAGCATATTTCAGGATAGACGAAACCTTCCGGTTGTATCACATACAACCTTTCCTCAAGAATCGTCGAGGAAACAATGTTTTGACATCCTATCTGCAAGATTTCATAAATAATGCAGTAATTGCTAATATAATTCCAACAGACTCTTAGCATCGCTACGAGTGAGAAAGTCTCATCGTAGTCAACTCCTTGAACTTGTCGAAAAACATCTTAACGACAAGTCGAGCTTTCTCAATGGTGACACTTACCATCATTGTCTGTCTTCCTTTCAAAATCCATATGTACCTAACAGCCTTACGACCATCAAGTAGTTCTTCCAAAGTCTACACTTTGTTTTCATACATGGATCCTCTCTCGGGTTTTATGGCCTTGAGCCATTTATCGGAATCCGGGCCCACCATCGCTTCTCCATAGCTCGTAGGTTCATTGTTGTCTAGCAACATGACCTTCAAGACAGGATTACCGTACCACTCTGAAGTAGTACGTATCCTTGTCACCCTACGAGGTACGGCAGTGATTTGATCCGAAACTTCATGATCAATATCATAAGCTTCCACTTCAATTGGTGTAGGTGCCACGGGAACAACTTCCTGTGCCCTGCTACACACTGGTTGAAGTGATGGTTCAATAACCTCATCAAGTCTCCACCATCCTCCCACTCAACTCTTTTGAGAGAAACCTTTCCTCGAGAAAGGACCCGATTCAAGAAACAATCCATATTGCTTTCGGATCTGAATTAGGAGGTATACCCAACTGTTTTGGGTGTCCTATGAAGATGTATTTTATCCGCTTTGGGTTCGAGCTTATCAATCCTGAAACTTTTTCACATAAGCGTCGCAGCCCCAAACCTTTAAGAAACGACAACTTAGGTTTCTCTAAACCATAATTCATACGGTGTCATCTCATCGGAATTACGTGGTGCCCTATTTAAAGTGAATGTGGTTGTCTCTAATGCCTAACCCATAAACTATCGTGGCAGTTCGATAAGAGACATCATGGTATGCATCATATCCAATAGGGTGCAACTATGATGTTCGGACACACCATCACACTATGGTGTTCCAGGCGATATTAATTGTGAAACAATTTCCACAATGTCTTAATTGTGTGCCAAAACTCGTAACTCAGATACTCATCTCTATGATCATATCATAGACATTTTATCCTCTTGTCACAATGATCTTCTACTTCACTCTGAAATTACTTGAACCATTCAATAATTCAGACTTGTGTTTCATCAAGTAAATATTCTCAACATCTACTCGAATCATCTGTGAAGTAAGAACATAACGATATTCACTGCATGCCTCAGCACTCATTGGACTGCACACATCAAAATGTGTTGCTTCCAACAAGTTGCTATCTTGTTCCATTTTACTGAAACCGAGGCTTTTCAGTCATCTTGCCTATGTGGTATGATTTGCATATCTCAAGTGATCCAAAATCAAGTGAGTCCAAACGATCCATCTGCATGGAGTTTCTTCATGCGTATACACCAATAGACATGGTTCGCATGTCTCAAACTTTTCAAAAATGAGTGAGTCCAAAGATCCATCAACATGGAGCTTCTTCATGCGTTTTAAACCAATATGACTTACATGGCAGTGCCACCAGTAAGTGGTACTATCATTACTATCTTTTGGCATGAAAATGTGTATCACTACGATCGAGATTCAATAAACCATTCAGGTTTAATACTAATCTTGATGGTAGAGGGAGTGTGCGATGTTTGATTACATCAAACTTGGAAACACTTTCAACATATATCGTCAGCTCACCTTTAGCTAGTCTTCGTTTATTCCATAGCTTTTATTTCGAGTTACTAACACTTAGCAACCGAACCGGTATCTAATACCCTGGTGCTACTAGGAGTACTAGTAAAGTACACATTAACATAATGTATATCCAATATACTTCTATCGACCTTGCCAGCCTTCTCATCTACCAAGTATCTAGGGTAATTCTGCTCTAGTGACTATTCCCCTTATCACAGAAGCACTTAGTCTCGGGTTTGGGTTCAACCTTGGGTTTCTTCACTAGAGCAGCAGCTGAATTGCCGTTTCATGAAGTATCCCTTTGTTCCCTTGCCCTTCTTGAAACTAGTGGTTTCACCAACCATCAACAATTGATGCTCCTTCTTGATTTCTACTTTCGCGGTGTCAAACATCGCGAATACCTCAAGGATCATCATATCTATCCCTGATATGTTATAGTTCATCACGAAGCTCTAACAGCTTGGTGGCAATGACTTTGGAGAACCATCACTGTCTTATCTGGAAGATCAACTCCCACTCGATTCAAATGATTGTTGTACTCAGACAATCTGAGCACAAGCTCAACGATTGAGCTTTTCTCCCTTAGTTTGCAGGCTAAGAAAATCGTCGGAGGTCTTATACCTCTTGACATGGGCACGAGCCTGAAATCCCAATTTCAGCCCTCAAAACATCTCATATGTTTCGTGATGTTTCAAAAACGTCTTTGGTGCCTCAACTCTAAACCGTTTAACTGAACTATCACGTAGTTATCAAAACGTGTATGTCAGATGTTCGCAACAACCACAGACAACGTTCCAGGTTCAGCACACTGAGCGGTGTATTAAGGACATAAGCCTTCTATGAAGCAATGAGGACAATCCTCAGTTTACGGACCTAGTCCGCATAATTGCTACTATCAACTTTCAACTAATTTTTCTCTAGGAACATATCTAAACAGTAGAACTACAACGCGAGCTTACGACATAATTTGCAAAAGGTCTTTTGACTATGTTCAGGATAATTAAGTTCATCTTATGAACTCCCACTCAGATAGACATCCCTCTAGTCATCTAAGTGATTACATGATCCGAGTCAAACTAGGCCGTGTCCGATCATCACGTGAGACGGACTAGTCATCATCGGTGAACATCTTCATGTTGATCGTATCTTCTATACGACTCATGTTCGACCTTTCGGTCTCCGTGTTCCGAGGCCATGTCTGTACATGCTAGGCTCGTCAAGTTAACCCTAAGTGTTTCGCGTGTGTAAATCTGTCTTACACCCGTTGTATGTGAACGTTAGAATCTAACACCCGATCATCACGTGGTGCTTCGAAACACGAACTATCGCAACGGTGCGCAGTTAGGGGAGAACACTTCTTGAAATTGTTGTAAGGGATCATCTTATTTACTACCGTCGTTCTAAGCAAATAAGATGTATAAACATGATAAACATCACATGCAATCAAATAGTGACATGATATGGCCATCATCACTTTGCTCCTTTTGATCTCCATCTTCGGGGTTCCATGATCATCATCGTCACCGGCATGATACCATGATCTCCATCATCATGATCTCCATCATCGTGTCTTCATGAAGTTGCCTCGCCAACTATTACTTCTACTACTATGGCTAACGGTTAGCAATAAAGTAAAGTAATTACATGACGTTTAAGTTGACACGCAGGTCACAAATAAATAAAGACAACTCCTATGGCTCCTGCCGGTTGTCATACTCATCGACATGCAAGTCGTGATTCCTATTACAAGAACATGATCAATCTCATACATCACATATATCATTCATCACATCCTTTTTGGCCATATCACATCACATAGCATACCCTGCAAAAACAAGTTAGACGTCCTCTAATTGTTGTTTGCATGTTTTATGTGGCTGCTATGGGTTTCTAGCAAGAACGTTTCTTACCTACGCATGAACCACAACGTGATATGCCAATTGCTATTTACCCTTCATAAGGACCCTTTTCATCGAATCCGATCTGACTAAAGTGGGAGAGACAGACACCCGCCAGCCACCTTATGCAACTAGTGCATGTTTGTCGGTGGAACCGGTCTCACGTAAGCGTACGTGTAAGGTTGGTCCGGGCCGCTTCATCCCACGATGCCGCCGAATCAATATAAGACTAGTAACGGCAAGCATATTGAACAATATCGACGCCCACAACTACTTTGTGTTCTACTCGTGCAAAGAATCTACGCAATAGACCTAGCTCATGATGCCACTGTTGGGGAACGTAGCAGAAATTCAAAATTTTCCTACGTGTCACCAAGATCTATCTATGGAGAGACTAGCAACGAGGGGAAGGAGAGTGCATCTACATACCCTTGTAGATCGCTAAGCGGAAGCGTTAAAGTGAACGGGGTTGATGGAGTCGTACTCATCGTGATTCAGATCACCGATGATCCTAGTGCCGAATGGATGGCACCTCCGCGTTCAACACACGTACAGCTCGACGATGTCTCCCACGCCTTGATCCAGCAAGGAGAGAGGGAGAGGTTGAGGAAGACTCCATCCAGCAGCAGCACAACGGCGTGGTGGTGATGGAGGAGCGTGGCAATCCTGCAGGGCTTCGCCAAGCACCTACGGGAGAGGAGGAGGTGTCACGGGAGGGAGGGAGGCGCCAAGGGCTCAGGTATGGATGCCCTCCCTCCCCTCCACTATATATAGGGGCAGGGGAGAGGGGGGAGGCGCAGCCTTGCCCCTTCCTCCAAGGAAGGGGTGCGGCTAAGAGGGGGGAGGAGTCCATCCTCCCCAAGGCACCTCGGAGGTGCCTTCCCCTTTTAGGACTCTCCCCTTTTTCCTATATCTTGGCGCATGGGCCTCTAGGGGCTGGTGCCCTTGGCCCATGTAGGCCAAGGCGCACCCCCTACAGCCCATGTGGCCCCCCGGGGCAGGTGGCCCCACCCGGTGGGCCCCCGGGACCCTTCCGGTGGTCCCGGTACAATACCGATGACCCCGAAACTTGTCCCGATGGCCGAAACAGGACTTCCTATATATAAATCTTTACCTCCGGACCATTCCGGAACTCCTCGTGACGTCCGGGATCTCATCCGGGACTCCGAGCAACATTCGGTAACCACATACAAACTTCCTTTATAACCCTAGCGTCATCGAACCTTAAGTGTGTAGACCCTACGGGTTCGGGAGACATGTAGTCATGACCGAGATGCTCTCCGGTCAATAACCAACAGCGGGATCTGGATACCCATGTTGGCTCCCACATGTTCCACGATGATCTCATCGGATGAACCACGATGTCAAGGACTCAATCAATCCCGTATACAATTCCCTTTGTCTAGCGGTATGGTACTTGCCCGAGATTCGATCGTCGGTATACCGATACCTTGTTCAATCTCGTTACCGGCAAGTCTCTTTACTCGTTCCGTAACACATCATCCCGTGATCAACCCCTTGGTCACATTGTGCACATTATGATGATGTCCTACCGAGTGGGCCCAGAGATACCTCTCCGTTTACACGGAGTGACAAAATCCCAATCTCGATTTGTGCCAACCCAACAGACACTTTCAGAGATACCCGTAGTGTACCTTTATAGCCACCCAGTTACGTTGTGACGTTTGGCACACCCAAAGCACTCCTACGGTATCCGGGAGTTGCACAATCTCATGGTCTAAGGAAATGATACTTGACATTAGAAAAGCTTTAGCATACGAACTACATGATCTTGTGCTAGGCTTAGGATTGGGTCTTGTCCATCACATCATTCTCCTAATGATGTGATCCCGTTATCAACGATATCCAATGTCCATGGTCAGGAAACCGTAACCATCTATTGATTAACGAGCTAGTCAACTAGAGGCTTACTAGGGACATGGTGTTGTCTATGTATCCACACATGTATCTGAGTTTCCTATCAATACAATTCTAGCATGGATAATAAAAGATTATCATGAACAAGGAAATATAATAATAATCAATTTATTATTGCCTCTAAGGCATATTTCCAACATAACCTTCATCTGATCTCGACTATGATACTAGAATAGTCAAACAAGACATGTGGTGGAAAAAGTTGCATCAACTTCAAGTTGTTAGTATCACTACGTATGCCCTGTTGAATATAGTTAGTTGGCTTTTAGATGAAAAAAGAAGGTTTTTGAGATGATATAAATATGTCATTTCTTTTGGAACGAAGCTTTTGCTTGTAGGAGTCATTGGAACTCTTCCAACTCAACATCCTTCTAACATTTTCACATGTATAGAAGTTTCATGTTGATTTTAGGTCTATATTTTTTTTAAGTATCATCATACGTATTATCATAGCAGTGATACTAGTTAAAATAAAATGAAACAGTTGTAGGCTTGAGTGTTCACTCACAAGCAAAAAATTACACCAAGATATGGCATCAACCTGAGAAGCAGAATAGTGAAATCAACAAGTCTCGATGTCTTGTCAAATGTTCATGAAGACCTTCGACATCCCAACATTTCCAAGAAAAAAAGATGTGAAAATAACATATTGTTAAAAGAACGTTGGCACTAACAAAATGCAATGCTTGAAACTACTACTAAGAATCTGGATGATACGTACTTTCTGTGCGTACGAGGTTAATTAGGGTCCTTAATGAGCACGGGTCTTGGTCCAGCGGCCCCTCTTGCTCTGTTGTTTGTGCTTCACGTTAACAGGAGCCTTGGTCCAGTCACTTGGCAATCGATTTCTATGGCATGACATTTAGGCAAGTTCAGGCCTCCTTTGGTTTGTAGAAATTTCATAGGATTTCTATATGATAGGATTTACAAAGGAAAATTTTCCTTTGAAACCCTTTGATTTGTAGGAATGGATTCCTATTCCTATGTAGGATAGAAATCAATTCTTCACATTTTGAAGAAAAAAAACATTAGTTAAGACTCAATGAAAAAATTCCTATCATATGCATCAAATGACATCTCCTTCTCTGTAGGAATTGAAATGCATGTCATCTCACTTCCTATGATTTTTTTATTTCTATAATATTTATATTCTATAAACCAAAGGACCGCGAGGCCCTGCATCGGCGCCCTATGGCACCTGGCTGGATACAAGGATTTCATGGGGCCCAGGAAAGTTGGGGAAGAGGAGCAGAGAAAACAGAGTATATGTGAGAAGAATCAGAGATGAGAGGAGAGTTCTTCTCTCTCAAGTTTCTAATCAGCAGATGAGTACAACCTCTGAGCACATTGCCTGCCCACATCCGGTTTCTGACCTACTTTGGGTTTGGATGGTGCAATTGCTTCGAACAGTGAGGTTCAGGGCTTACCGATTCACCTCACTGAGGCTGCGGCTCCTCTATTTTAGACTATATATTTTCACAAATACGCTAGATGCATATCATTTCATTTATACAGGGTTAGAAAATACAAGGTGTTAGAAGGGATAGAGATTGGTGGAATCAATGTTTATTACTTGAGCCTCGTGGGCATATATATAGAGTACAATAACCAACTTGAAGTACAATACAAGGTATGGTAATATCCTACGCAATCCTATCTTTTCTAATAAGCATAATACTTGACATCCCCGCAGTCACAAGGATAGCGACGCAGACGATGAAACTAGAGAAGGATCCAAAGGTAAGTCGACAAACATCCCCCCACAGTCATAACAGTCGATGCATCGTAGAAGGTGTGGCTGGAGTGGAAACCGATGAGGTTGGTCATGAAAAAGGTAGCTCTTTGTGCCAATGTCGACGTAGCCCAGAGCGTAGGATGGTGTAGCCGTGGTCGAGGTAGTTGTGTGAGGGACGTCGTAGTCGATGTCGAGTCTAGGTGACCGGTGTCGAGGTAGTCACCGTGAAGCCGCAAAAGAAGAGCGGCGACGGCTAGGTTAGGAGTGCGGCGACGATACTCAAAGTAGGCATGAAGAATCCGACAACGTGACGAAGACCAGCACGGACGGAGGCGTTCGCGTGCCTAGGAAGGCGGCGCGACGCATACCACACAGAAGTCGACGCACATGGACGACGAAGTGGTCCGCGTGCTGCGGCGCTACTGCCCGAAGAGGCGACGCAGTGGCGGCGCACGGGTCGGCGAGACGGTGGGGAAGACCTCAGGGTGGCGACAGGGACCGCATGCCACGCTCGCTACGGCCAGATGAGGCAACGCAACAGCAGAGCAGCGGCAGAGCGAGAGTCAGTGCAGCCACAGGAACAGCGTGGAGTGAATGGCCTCGGCGGCGGTGGACCGTGGTCCACGACACTACGGCCCAAAAGATGGTGCAGCGGAAGCGCACGGGTTGGTGCAGCTGCCGGGAGAACCAAGGGGCGGGAGCAAGGACCGCTTGACATGCTAGCTACGGCCCGATGGAGCGACGCAGGGACAGTGTGAGGGTCGGTGCAACCACGAGGGCGGCCTAGAACGGACGGCGTCGGGATAGACCGTGAGTGGCAACACTACGGCTGCGCGACCTAGTGATAGCGCACGAGTCGATGCATCCGCGGGCAGTGGCGGAGACGGGGAACCGGCAGGGCCCGTGGCCCCCCTAACATCATGTATTTGCTGCATATTTTTTTGATGAACAGTGCAAAATTAGTGTTGATTTATTGTTAAATTAATACTTTGGCCCTCCTCAATCAACTTTTAGAGCACTTGGCCCTTCTAATAGAATTTTTCTGACTCCGCCACTGTCCGCGCCTCCACGGGAAGAACCATAGAACGGTGATGCAGCGATTCAAAGGGACGACACGGCGACAGCGACGGAGCCAGCATAGACGCGTTGGGTTCAAGTGAACCCAACGACTTTTACCTGATACGTCCGTGTGGGTACGTATTTACGTGATATGAACCCATTAAAAAATCTTGGCTGACCCCATCAAATTACACACATCACGTCACGTGGATAGGCAAACAAAGGGCCCAAAAGGCAAAAGCCCAGGAGCAAAGCAAATGAGTACGGACGCAGCCTGTATATATATACGCTCGCAGCCGCACACGGCACGCCTCGGTCTGTTCGTTTCTCCAATTTCCACCTCTCGCCTGTTCGGCCTTGGCGCCTCGGCCGCCGCACGCCAGCGCTCACTCCCAGCAGTAACGTCGGAAAGCAGCCCGCTGCAGATCGAGGTAATTAGATGACATCGCCATATGCCCATATCCCCTCTTTTGTGGATGTTCTATCTATCCTAATAGCAGTGATTTTTTTGCCCTAGTTTTTTGATTTATTTTTCTCCATGGACTTTGATTGATCTAGGATATGGAGTAGTATTAATCAAGAACTCGGTCATCAGATCCAGATAATGATACAGGCACACGAAGGTCACCCATTATTTTGCAGAGGATAGGCTCCAAAAAAACCAAAATAAAGCTATATAGAATGTAGTTCTTGAGAATGCTCCAAAAAACTGTAGGTGGGTATGTGGAGATATTTAAGAAAAATTCAAATTATTTTGCAATGGTAACATCAAACAACTTGTCACATTTTCAACGTTCCAGGAAGATAAAAAGCTACACCTGAAGCTACAAAGTTATTTGATACTACTCATAATATGTAAACAAGTGATTTTATAATATTATTAAACCGGTATTCTTGCACTCTTCAGTTTTTAATGCAACACAATATGTGATATGTGATGTCGTATTTCTATTCATTATGTTGTTTTCGGGTGTCATAATTTTGTTGTAAGATAATTCAAAATTAGACTTTACACTTCACATATTAGTACCAACTTCTCACAATGAGCCATGGAGTGAATCCAATGGCCAAATTTTCTGGGTTCGCCCGTGCACGGCGACAACCCGTTGCTCGACTTGGCCTGGCTGGAATAGGCATGTGATCACCGACCAGCACACACATGTGATCCTAGCCATATGTGATCCATCGGCTTGGCCTGGTGGCCCAACGCGAGCGGCCGCCCGCGTAGGCGTGCGTGCAGCCATCCACGTCCGCGCGAGACACGCGAGTACACACGGCTGGAAACGTCTACAGCCACACGCGTCCATGGTGCAATGAGCGAAGCAGTGAGGCACGCCATCGTGGGCCACATGGCTAGCACAGGAGTGCGCGACGGCTGCCCACCAGCAGACCCGAAGTGCTGCATGCAGATTGCAGACGAGGCAGCGGATCTCGGTGGATGACGAAGATGTTGACCAAGCAGGCACGCTTGTAGATGACGAACGGTGGTGTGCGACCCATATCAATTATAGATTAGAAAACCAAAAAGAAACACGGATCAAATTGACCGGTGACAGAGAAAAAACCCGGAATTAGTTGGTCGAAAAAAGATTTTTTTAGGACAGCCGGTCAACACGACGGGCGGACGAACTTTAGGTACAGACGGACGCGGCCCCCGGTGGCGGCCATAAAGACCGACCACGGCGCCAAGCGGGAGTGGCGGCGGCGGATAGGGTTTGGATCAGTTAGGCCGATGCCATGTTAAAAGGGATAGAGAGGTTGATGTAATCAATGTTTATGATTTAAGCCTCGTGGTCATATATATAAAATAATGACTAATTTAGAGTACAAGACAAGGTAGGATAAGATCTTACACTATCGCAATCATAATACCAAACACAAGGAGCAAGCCAATGCCGACGTACACGAGTATAATGACTGCTAAGGAGCATAGGAGAAGGGGGTGCGCGGCCCCGAAATTACATAAGCCAATTGTGTACAAATGATCATGCTTAGCCCCTTTGGCTTCAACGTTGGCCCGAACGCAAGCTTCATCCTCGATCTGACCGAGCAGTGCCGGTAGCGAGGGCTCGATCCCATCAAAGATGCATGAGTTACGGTGCTTCCACAGGAGCCCTATGACATTGGTGGCAAGCGAAGCCACATTCTTACGTAAACATGCCGAGGTAGGCCGCTGCGTGCTATGCCACCAGCTGAAAATCACTGCGTCGGCAGTAGGCAGGAGAGGCAGTTGGCTCTGGCTCCTCTATTTCTGAATTTGCGCAGCCCCTTCTTCAGTTACTCGCCAGGCCTGTCCCAATTGTGCGGACCCCTTGTTTAACACAGTGCCTCAGTCAAGTGCTCTTCCTCCTGACTAACAAGGTTCCTAACAATAAGTGCTATTCCTTTTTTTTTAGAAAAGGAATAGGTGGCATTCCATAGATGCAGTTATTATTTAATCAATGTCACACTTATTGTCCGAGCCCAGACCTAATAACGCTATGACAACTCGTTTGATAGAAGTGAGCATATATAGCCGTGAAAAATCTCCAACAGTACTTCACATATGAAACATGGTGGAAAGCAAATGCTACATGAAACATTGAAATGGATCTTTCTCCCTCTGTAAATAAATAATAGATGTAACAGGGCAAGGTCCATATATTTTGTGCCAAAATGCTAAATGGAGCTCGGCCTCCATGGATATCGAATTTGAAATGATCAAAATTCATATGTGTACGTTTCAAAAAACTTAAAAAAAAACACACACATACTTGGGACATAATATACAAGTGCGCAAATTTTTAGGGCGAAATATGTTAAAATGACTCCTGCACACAAGAAAACAAATATGCGCCTTTTTAGTAAATGTACTATTCGTCCTCAAAGTCCACGATTTCATTTTTTTTGCACAGCTCGCATCTCAAGGTGTTTCATCCTAAAATTTGACAAACACGCACATCACATCCTTGTATACTTGTTCAATTTTAGTTTCAGATTTTGTTTGAGATTGAGAAGTTTGAATTTCATTTTTTTTCAAGAATTTTGAGATCCAGCGACCACTGACCAAGCTTCTGGACTTGCTTGTAAATATTAGATCCTAGAGGACTTCCTTGCAAACTTCCAAGAGCTCAACATGCAATTGGTGGATCTTAGTTCCAAGGGCTCTTAGGAGCCCGTATAATGGGAGCACGGGGAGCTCGGTATCACCTGATATTTTCCCATCTCGACCTTACCGGTATAGTAGTTCGTAATGCATATGTACACCAAATATTTAAGACGGGTGGACCCACATCAACGACAATGTTCATAAGTCAAGTCTATGCTTACCTCCCAAGCTATCTACTTCGTCACACTGCCACCGGGTATCGTTCATGATATCAACAAACTTGGGCGGGGTTTTATATGGTCCGCTTCGGACAAGACGACCAGTACTAAATGCAAGGCCAATTCAGAAGAGGTTTGTAGGCCTACAGAGTATGGTGGGCTCGGCGGGCTATAATATGGACAAATTTGCTCGCGTTGTTAGGCTTCAGTGGCCATGGTTTGAGTGGAAGGAGGTTATCAAGCTATATGTGGGGATGGGAAAACCATGTGATGAGGATGATCTCAACCTCTTCTATGCCTCAACCACCATTACCGTTGAGCACGGCTCCAGGACACCGTATTGGAGCTCTCCTTGGCCACTTGGGCGTAAGCCCATGGAAATGCACCTCTTATCTTTGAGACTTCCTCTAGAAAGAATTAGAAAGTTAGAGAGGCTCTACGCGACAACAATGCATGGATTTTCAAGATCAAGCTTTCCACCACAGTGTCCATCCAGCACATTAGCTATTTTTTCATGCTTTGGATGCTCTTCATGAGATGCAATCGTGATGAGCACACACAGGATGACATCGATTGGAAGCACACGTCTAGTGGACACTACTCCCCGGCTTCCGCGGATAGGCTCAATTTTGGGGGAAGATTCTATCTCTAATGGATCACGTCATATGGAAGGTATGGGCGCCGGCCAAAGTTAAGTTTTCCTCATGGTTGACACTTCAAGATTGTATTTGGACGGCCGATAGACTTGCCAAGCGTGGGTAGCCAAATTATAACTCTTCCCACTTTGCAAGAGGGTGCAGGAATCCGACAAACACCTCTCTTCAAATATCGGTTCATTATCTGTCTTTGGAAGTTGGTTATTGAGAAGATACAACTCGGGAGCATATGGATACATCATTGTGGCATCTAGAGCACAGTGTTGTGGATTGATGGGATAACCGTTCTGGGATTGACATCCCCAGTAGGAAGGCCATGGCCTCCCTCACCATGCATGTCTCTTGGTCGATTTGGAACGAGAGAAATGCTCGAGTTTTCTAACATAATAGCACCCCTCCCCCCACCCCTCCCCACACGCACACACGATCTTGCTTAACATGGTCATTGAGAAAATGAAGCTTTGGGTCACCACAGTTGCCAAGAAATTATGGTAATTGTTGTTAAGAGAATTATCCCCAGTAGGACCTGTAACTCAGTCTATTCTCTCTTAATTAAGACATAACGCAACTCGATTTAAAAAAACAATTGTCTGGGCTATTATTTAGCTATCCTCCGAAGTAAAGCTGACATCAGAGGGCAACCCATTCAAAAAGCAGCCTTGCTCAGGAAGGAGGCAGTTCAACAGGGCTTTCTGGATAACCCACAAAAACACAACCTTAGCCATATATAATACCCCCCCCACACACACACACACATTTTGCACCAACATCTAAGAGCTTGTTATTCATTGTCTGATCCTCCGTTCGCAAATTATGCTTATAGTCAACCGCTTCCTTCGGCGATAGTCACATCATCGACCCTAATCCAACTGTACCTCATACATATATAGAGAGGTGTCTTGGGTACACCCCCTTTAGAAAGTTTACAATTTTCAGTGCAGATTAAAGGCTGAGATTAGATCTTACTCCTTCAATTAAAAAGGGTATAACAGTCTTTTCACTAATCTAATCAATCTAATTACTAACCTAATGGATATAATTTGTAAAAAAATCCTCTGCCAAAATTTCTGTGCTCCAGCCGCGACATATCTCCGTGTCTTGTTTATCCCGGACTGGTGACAAGACTTTTTGTTGTCTTCTCTAGCCCGGCGAATAGCACTTAGGCCGGAACAAACTTGGGATGGTGTCGTACACGAGTCCCTTGGGCATTAAGAGCATCTCCAGCTGTTGCGCCCCCAAGACGCGCCGAAAACCGCCGCTTGGGGGCGAGCCGACGCTATTTTAGGCTTGGGTGCTAGTGCGTTCCCAGCCGCCGTCCCCCAGGTCGCCCCAGGCGCCGATATCGGCCCAGTATCGGCGCTTTCAGCCCATTTTCGGCGCTGGATTGGCCCAATTTCCGGCGTAAAATGGCCCACGCTCGACGTGTTTCAGCGTATTTCGGCGCTCATTCAAATAAAATCATCAATAAAATCATCACAAATAATAAAAACACTCATATTTCATTGCACGTCCAGCTAGGCGTTGCCCTTGAGCCTCCATAGGTGCTCCACTAGATCCCGCTGCAGCTGATGATGCACCTGTGGGTCTCGGATCTCCTGGCGCATGTTGAGGAAGGCCGTCCATGTTGCAGGGAGCTGGTGATCCACTTGGGCAAGAGGACCTTGCATGTAATATGGTTCAGTGTCAAACACTGGCTCTTCCTGCTCGCTCTCAATGATCATGTTGTGCAAAATGACACAACAAGTCATGATCTCCCACATTTGATCTTTCGACCAAGTCTTAGCGGGGTACCGAACAACAACAAATCGAGATTGGAGCACGCCAAATGCTCGCTCGACATCCTTCCCGCAAGCCTCCTGAACCTTCGAAAAGTGGGATTTCTTGCCTCCTGGCACAGGACTTGAGATAGTCTTCACAAATGTTGACCATCTCGGATAGATGCTATCTGCTAGGTAGTACCCCTTGTTGTATTAGTGCCCATTGATCTCGAAGTTCACCGGAGAAGAATGGCCCTCAACGAGCTTGGCAAAAACAGGAGAGCACTGCAGCACATTGATGTCATTGTGAGTTCCTGGCATACCAAAGAAAGCGTGCCAAATCCAGAGGTCCTGTGTGGCCACTGCCTCAAGTATCACACCGCAAGCTCCTTTGGCACCTTTGTACATCCCCTGCCAAGCAAACGGGTAGTTCTTCCATGCCCAATGCATGTAGTCGATGCTTCCAAGCATACCAGGAAATCCTCTTGCTTCATTCTGTGCCAGGATCCGAGCAGTGTCTTCAGCATTGGGTGATCGCAAGTACCTCGGTCCAAACACTGCCACCACAGCCTGCAGAACTTGTAGGTGCACTCAATGATCGTGGACTCGGTCATGCGCCCATAGTCGTCGAGTGAATCACCTGGAGCCCCATATGCAAGCATTCTCATAGCTGTCGTGCACTTCTAGATTGAGGTGAATCCAAGTGTGCCGGTGCAATCCTTCTTGCACCTGAAGTAGTTGTCGTACTCCCTGAGTTCATTGACTATCCCGAGGAAAAGCTTTCGGCCCATCCGATAACGGTGCCGGAAAACTTTGTCGTCGTGCAGTGGAGCGTCGGCGAAGTACTCGGAGTAGAGCATGCAATAGCCTTCGACCCGATGACGGTTCTTTGCTTTCCTTCGCCCCGGCGCTGAGCCGCCTCGCCTCGGCTTTGCATCGCCGGCAAGCAAGCCGGCCAGGGCGGCGAGGACCATGAGGTGTTCTTTGTCTTGGGCGGCGGCGTCGGCTTCCTCCTCGAGCAACACCGTGAGCACCTCCTCGTCGTCGGAGTCCATCGCGGCCGGGGCAGGCAAAGCACCGAACACGTAGCGGGCGTCGTGCGCAGACTCGTCGACGGGCGCCGGAGCAGCGAGGGAAACTCGGGGAAAGTGGGGGGAGAGGGCGTCGGGGGGATCTTTCTTTGTTTCACGGCGAGGAATGGCGAGATAGCGGCGGCGGCGGCGGAGAGGTGGCTGGCGACGCCAGGATCGGCAAGGTGTCGGGGAAGGAGAGGGGAAAACAGGACGAATCAGTGTGACTTTTCGCCTGACAGTGGGGACCCGGGCGATTTTCCCTTCTGCCGGCGCCCCCCAGTGCGCCAGGTTTGGCCTGGGCGCGCCGGGTCAGAAAACGGGCCAATTCAGGGGATTTCGGTGTCTTGGGGCGCAACTGTGCCGTTTTTTCGGCGCCCACGCTAAAAAAGGCGGCCTGGGGGCGTCTTGGGGGCGCGGCTGGAGATGCTCTAAGCAGAGCCATCTCTCCCACCAACGGCATAGTCGGGGCACAAGACGAACTCCCCTGGCGTATGCGGTAGATCACCCGACCGCTGTTGCCGACGAGTTGGCGATGGTGCGTGTCCTTGAGTGGAATTACACATGAGGGAACAGCTGCATTGACTCGTACAAACCCCACATATCGGGCTTGCTTTTAGGGGGTGTTTGTTTCCAGGGACTTTTTTGTGTAGGGACTAGAAAAGGTTTCTCTTAGAAACTTTTTTACCAAACGGGAGGGACTTTTTAGGGACTAAACTAGGTATTTGAGACTAAATGAAGAAGACTCTGAAGGAGAGTCTTTTTGGGACTTTTCCAACAATGCCCCTCCATGCACCCATTGGCCGGTCCCCCATGGTGTTGTTTGATTGTTATTTTTCTACATACTAGCAAAAATGCCCGTGCGTTGCAACGGGAAATAAAATAAAATATCATGCCCGTGCGTTGCAACGGGAAATAAAATAAAATATCATGTGGCGTAGTAATTCAAAAACATACAAATTATTCGAGTATAGGCCCATTACGGAGGAAATGATCTCTTAGCAGTAGAAACAACACATCACGTGCTTAAGACATCACTACATGTTATGTTTTTTAAGCTAGGACCAAAAAGTTGAAAATAGTGTGTCAACAAAATAATATCAGAAAAGAACAAAGTATTTTCTTTGTGACAAATATATAAAAGTATGATACACTATAGTATTGGTGCTCATCAATCTTCTCTTGAAACATCTTCGATGCAATTTCTTAAACTATTTCTGTAAACTTGCCATGCCAATCACTTTCTTTGACTGTCTCATACACATGCCATGTACAGTCATCTTCACTCATGTTTGCAACAACTGCGTTTTAAACCCAATAGTTGAACTGGAGAATAATGTCCTGTGTATTGCCAAATCTGTAACTAAAAAGTACTCTGATGTTATACAAATATTTAAGAAACTAATAATCATGTAATGAAGACCTTGATGTTCTTCAGCCAATGGCAAAGCTTTAGAATCCAGTGCTCATTGCTGAGCGAGTGAGTGTGCTGCCAAATTTAGGCCTTCTGAAGTTTACAAAGTTACCATGGTAAAAAGCAAGAGAACCAACCTACATTTGTTCAGGAATTAAAGCAATTAAATGATTCAGGGCACATGTGAGTATAGCTGCTCTGAAAATGAGTGTCTTCACTGCTGTATTTGGAAAGTACTCATTGCTTACTGCATTTGGGAAGCTAGCAAGTATGTGATGCAGCTGGCAACATCAGTCAGAGAGATCATTCACCTCTGCTGAATCATTTATTTCAATATAAATACATAACACCTTATTATGCCAAGCATCACCACGCTGAACTAAACTGATATAAAATTAAATCGAAGTCTTTGTGCATGGTAATGGAGGATTATCCTAGACAGATACATTACCTAAATCGTTCGCCGGGCTGCTCAAGCGGCGTTTGTGGCGTACAACCCGTAGAGCTGAGCTGTTGCGTGTAGAGACCAAACTTATATCTAATCCGACCGAGCTGGAGAACTGTTTGTGCCTACACATGGATAGGAAAAAGACCAAGACTTTGATGCCTATGGGTTCTTAAAATTCTCACGGTGAATTGGATGGAGTATATATCTAGTAGGATTAAATTAAATGAATTATTGGTTGTGCAGGATTAATCAATTAACACTCATCATGGATTGGATTGATGAATATATCAATATCAACTATGCCCAACAGAGAAAGGTCCATTAAAATAAACCATGAAATTACTAAAAAGTTTGTCAATGCTAGTAAACACGAAAGTTCACCACCGGTTAGTGTATGTATTGGTAAAGGCGTAAGGTATGAATATTTGCTAGAGGTACCTTCAAATAGCCCGGCTCCTGAAAAAACATATTGCCTCTCTCGCCATGTACATGAGCATGCTTCCTCAAGGCAGCCACATCAACAAAAGTCTTGCCACAGTTGTCATAGCTGCAGGAAGAGGATCTTTGTGGCTGGTTCGACCTTGCGCGATTGCGCCTTCCACAACTGTTGTGGCCAGATGCTGCTCCTACTGGAGGATTCTCCACTTGAATCCAGGCTTTGCAGTAACACCTTTATGAATGTAACTCAAGTACTCAACTGCTTGAATGTTACGCCGGTGGCAGCCTCTTCTGGACTGCTCCTGCAAGGATGTCCTGCTGAATCCCCATACTCCTTGCTGGGCCCACCACCTTCATGCCTTGTAAAATCAATCATAGTGCATATGTTAGTAATACTAAAATATTAACATCACAGCCCTCAAGCAAGTTAGTTATCAATCATGTGTCTGGCGTATAACACATTATTTCCCCGAGGTCGCTAGAACTGAATTTAACAATTTCTGATGAATAGAGCCAAAACAAACAAATACACTCCACCCAAATTGCTTCGGACAAGGGATCGCCAACTCTGGAACTCAATCGCCAACTCTGGAACTCACAAATACAACAACGGGAGGTTTGAAGTACTGCTTACTCTTCATTATCTTCTGCTTCTTCTGCATAGACTCCACCCAAATTACCACCTGTTTAATTGGTTTGATTGGATCCCACAACAAATTCTCCATGTATCAACTATGGGACGCAGCTCCTCTGACGTACGGCGCACTCGCTGACGTGTGGACCCGGACCCACGCGTCAATGGCCCAACGTCAGGTGGCCGTACGTCAGGGGATCCGGCTCCTCAACTATGGTGTAAGACAGCGAGTTTGACAATTTTGGAACGTACTGTTACTGAAAACATCATGACCTGTGGATGTGAGAGTGTGCGAAAGATCTACATGGCCTAATCTCTGAATCCTATCTCTAGCAAGCAGTCCACTTCATCGAAAACAAACACAGGAACATCTGCAATTAAGGTCGACATTGTCTGCAGAGGTCGGGGCTTCCTTGCCACCGGTTCCCCGTCCTCCACGATCAACACCACCAAAGCAGCCAGGCTGCCGAGCTGCTCTACACCCGGTGCATCAGCACGGCAGCCCTATGTCCGCCTCGGCGTTCGGGCCGACCAGGGACGGCGGCGCGGCCGACCATGACCGGCGGCGACGGGGAATTTAACAAAATTGGTGGTCCTGGACTTGGACTCGGGGGAAAGGAGTGAAGGCCGCTGGGGAGCTGATGTCTCGAGGGAGAGGGAGGTGCACCCGTGGTCGTCGTCGGCGAGAGGTGCTGCCGGGGTTGCGGCGCAAAGGCGGCGGCGGCAGCGCTGGAAGGAGTCGCAGATGGGATCGGGAGGTAGGCTAACTTCTTTTCTTTTATCTCGTACTCCCTCCGTTCCCAAATACTTGTCTTTCTAGACATTTTAAATAGACTCAACATACGGATATATGTAGACATTTTTTAAAGTGTAGATTCACTCATTTTGCACCGTATGTAGTCACTTGTTGAAATCTCTAGAAAGACAAGTATTTAGGAACGGAGGAAGTAGTACATACCTGTTCGTTGACTAATTGACTTATTATATGCACTGCGGGTTGAATACCCTAAACAACAGGGACGTTTTCGCAAATAGTGCGCGACGGTGAACCGGAGCCTCAATCCGTGCTTTATTTATTAAAAAAAAGGGAGAGACTAGGGGCAACATGGTCATTCAATAACTTTTAAAAGGGGACTAGGACTTTTTAGTCTCTGAAAACAAACAGGAAAGGACTTTTTAGTTGAGACTAGAGAAAGTTCTAGGACTAGAGAACTAAACACTACCCATGCATGCTAGAGAATCCTGATTAGCGCTAAACAATGATGAGAATACCCTTCTTGAAGTTGCTGAGATCCGGAATTTCTTCTAGGGAGGTGTACCGAAACTCATTGGATGAGAGGTTTGGTTCACCTTCTCATGTACAACTAGCTGGCCTATCTGAAAAGCAAGCACAAAAATACTGACTGGCCCAAGATGACAAAACATCTTCTAGCCATCCAACCTAGATACAGGTATCAGGCAAGACCGCAACGATCAATGCACTATGACACTCGCACTTGAAGTTCCTGTTGCCTCTCAAACCTACTTAGTGTAGAAAGCCGGTTTTGGTAGAAACCGAGACTAACATACCTAACCATTAAGACATCAATGTTGGCTCAAGGCGAGGTGTGTGGTGTTGTGGCAATGAGAAAAGCGCTTGTTCTCGTCTGTCTTAAATAGGAGTGGAATCGATTGGCTGTTACCAAGTAACACGTACCCTTGGTTGGCACCCGTGGTATCTATATGTACATTGTACTCCCTCCGTTTCGAATTACTTGTTTTGGATTTGTCTAAATACGGATGTATCTAGACTCATTTTCTAGACAAATCCAAGACAAGTAATTTGCAACGGAGGGAGTACTTTCGAAACAAAACCACGATACGCCAACAGTAGTTGTGGCCATCTCATCATACATGCTCAATCAATTGGCTTCACAAAGGAGTCATATTGACCAAAGATAACTTGCTAAAAAGAAGTTGGATTGGTAATTCCAGATGTTGTTTTTGTGATCACAATGAAATGATTAAACACCTCTTTCTCGAGTATCCACTTGCAAAATTATTATAGCGCTCAATACATATAGCTTTTAACGTACATACCCCAACGAGCATAAACGCGTTATTTGGGACGTGGTTCAATGGAGTGAACATACATATAGCGAAACATATTCGGATAGGGATATATGCACTATTTTGGGCGATGTGAAATATTAAAAATGATTTGATTTTTAATGGGACAAAGTTCACGAATTTTTTGTAGGTTATCTATAGAGCTAAAGCGTGGATCCGTATGTGGTCATTACTCACTCATGCAAACTTTAGGGAGCTTTTGATTATTGGGTGCAACCGCTGGGATACGATAACACGGGCTATCTTCAACCTATTTGGATAGCGAGTTAATAATAGGTTAGGTGTATAAGCATCGTGGCCTGCTATGTATCACCGGATGTGGCATCTTTTTAATGTTTTCTTTAGTTTTGCACTAAGATTATGGGCCTTTTGAGACCCTAAGACTTTATTATACTTTTTAATAAGATGGCTGCATGCATCGATTGATGTAGAGGCAGGGGGTTTTCCCTTCTTTTTTTAAAAAAATGGTTACACACACCCCTTGCACCTGCATGTCCTCTAAATTAGTCGACGAATACAACACAACTTCTCCATCGATTGTAGTCGTTGCCAGATAGTCCATAGACATGGTTGTTATTTTTATTACCTCTTTTCTTTGCGGGGATTTTTATTACCTCTTGTGTTCTATGTACTTCCATGATTGACGAATAAATTGAAAATTTCTCTTGCAATAAATAAATAAATTTTCTCTCCCTTCTCACGGACCCATCTTCTACGCATGCACGGCTTGAATACGTGTCCATGAACTCTGCCCCCCTCTTTCGACCCCCTTCTTTCCTTCCTCTCGTAAGACCGTCGGATCCGTCACCTCGAACACTGGACTTATGTCGTATGTGCCCTTGTTATAGTTATTTAGTTTTAGCCAGCTGCTCAGCTGCAATATTAGCTAGTCGTCACTACAGTAGCAACCACCGACCGTATGTATACCAACCATGATTCAACCGCACATCGGTACACACCGGCAACGGCTCTGGTCCATAACCCTCCCCTGGACTGGAGCACCACGTGTCAGGAAATGTGCAACACAATTGGCATCCCTATTATAAAAGATAAATTTTACTGTGTTGAAAGATGAAGCCTGGACACGAATAACCTCATAAAATGAAGGGGCAGCCCGTCGAAGAGAAATCTCCCTCCTAGAGGGTTCCAATAACTTGCAAACAATATGATTGAACAATGATACGGTGAGGACCCACTTCATGTGCCAACTCAACTCCTCTCGTAGCGGCCATTGCTCGCGTTGTAGCTGCATCAACTGCATATAATATAGGTTCATTGCAGGCAGCCAGAAATTTTCCTTCATCGTCTTAATCAACTTTCTGAGGCGGAATTCGAGGAAATAGCATAAAATTACTAGTTTAGAGGCTAGGGTTTCAAAAAACTACCACTTTTTAATTTTTCTTAGAAAGCTATCAAAGGAGCGGCCGGCTGTTTCAAAAAACCCAAACCCACGGTGACTAGCGATTTAACCATTTTCCTGATCGCCTGGACCCACCTGTTAGCCCACGTGGCCACGCGCGCTCACGGCGCAGCCATTGATGGCCGTTAGGCAGGCCGGGCCGGTCGGAACAAAAGGAGCCGGTCGGGCCGCACTCTCTCTCAGTCTCCCCCTCCTCTCCCCCGCAGTGACCTAGGTGGGCGATGGCGGCGGCGCAGCCAAATGCCGTCGGCGGCGAGCTATTGAGTCAAGGCGTCACCGGCCAGGAGGGCGGTGGACATCCAGAGGTGGATCCATGGCTAGGCAGCTCGAGCTTCCCGGCGCAGCGGTTGCAGCAGCCATCACCGCCCGCGGCTGAGGTCGATCCGGCGAGCTCAGATCTCGCCGTCCGCGTGGCTAGGGCAGTGGCGAAGTGCATCCACGCGGATCCAGATGGCGGCCACAGTTGGGCGTCGTCCTTTGGTGGAGTGAGGTAAGAAATTTCTGGGGCCTTCATATGTTTAGTTCAAACTACAAATTTCTGGGTCCTTTACTTCAATTTAGAACTAGGGTTAGTACGTGTTTGTTCTTGACATGGTACTTTATTTTATTGGTTAAGTCACTATAGAAGAAAGTGCATTTGGTCAGTGCATTCACTGTAATTAGAAGAAAGTTCAGTAATGTGCAGTGCATTTGGTCATTGTTTTAAGTTTGAGTGACTTAAAAATTAATTGTTTGTCAATTTAATCCTACAGCTTAGATGATGAAATTTGGGACATGAGGCTACAATTTCAAGGAACAGATAACATGGAGAGAAAGTATTCGGTTTCTTCAGATATTAGTTATCTGACCATATTAGCATTGGCTGAGTTGGAGGGTTATGGAATGGAGGCTTGTCTGACTTATGTAAAGGAAGAGGGAAAGGGGTTGGAGGGGTGGAGGTCCTGGATAGTGAGGAGGCATTACAGGAAATGCTTGATTTGTTTGTTGATAAGAAGATCCTAAACATCACTGTCAGAAAGCCTACTGATCCAAGCCCAGCAGATGTTAACATGGATCACATCATGCTTGAGGAACATATCCCCATTGATCATGTTGGTGAACCTGTTGTTTATAGTGTTTCCCAACAAGGTATCCTGTATCCACTCCATGATACAACTTTGGCACCAGCAATCCCTGAGGAGCCCTATCTTAACACACAACATAGTTGTAATTTGAACAAGGGGAAAAATGTTGTGGAAGAAGAAGAAGATGTAGAAGTAGAAGATGAGGAAGATGAAGATGAAGATAAGATGGACAAATCCTCTTCAGATTTTGAGTTTTTTAGGGGTGATTACAAAGGGCAGAAAATATCATACAAGGCTTGGTGTAGGGGTGAAGATGAGGCTACCACAGGGACAAGCCATAAGCCTAGGGGAGAGGAAGAACCTGCAGAGCACTATTGTGGATCTAACTCAGAACCATCTGAGTTTTGGGAGGAAGACGAAATCCTTTCTGAACATGAAGAACCCTCAGTTGTACCAGAGAAAGGAGCAAAGAAGCTTAATCCTGTCAGAAAACCAGGCCCAACTAGCAAGTCATACAGTGAGCCTGAACACATCAAGTTTGAAGATTTTGTGCCCGAACCTGATGAATACTGCTTTCCAGGTGATTTTGGCCTTAGTGATGAAGAAGAAGTTCCAAGGTTGCCTTCTGGTAGGAAGAGAAGGTTGAAGAAGAGGAAGGAGAGGAGGTGGTATGATCCATCAATCCCTGATGCACATGAGCAGTTTGCATTGCATTTGTGCTTCCTAAATGTTGTGGAGTTCATAGAAGCTCTAAGAAATTTCCATGTCAGGACACTTAGGAATTTTGAGTATCACAGAAATGAACCAACTAGGGTTATTGCTTGGTGCTCTGATAGAAAGCAAGGTTGTCAGTTTTACATAGTGGCCTCTAGAATAGCTAATGAGTCAACTTTCAGCATCAATAAGATGAATTTGGATCACACTTGTGGAGAAAGTGGAGAGAGCACCAAGGTTATAGTTAATTGGGTTGCCAAGGTTTGTGAGGATACCATTAGATCAAACCCTGGAGCTGGTGTTGAGACAATTATGTCATACACAAAGAAAACATTTGGTGTTCATGTGCCTAAAAGCTTGGCATATAGAGCAAGGAAGCAAGCACTTGAAGTTGTGTAAGGAGATCACAGACTCCAATATCACAGACTAAGGGACTATCTATAGTGTGTGCTAGATACTAATCCAGGCAGTAGATGCATAGTGACAACCAAAGAGGACCTAGAAAATCCAGCTCCTACGCCCAGGTTCCACTACATGTTCTACTACCTTTTTGCATGCAAAGAGGGCTTTCTAAATGGATGCAGGCCATTTATAGGTACATGATCCTTACACATATATCTAAGATGGTTGCATTCATGTTATTTACAACTAATGTGATTATATTTCCAGGTTTATATGGTTGCTTCATCAAGCTCAGCATTGGACAACAGATATTGGCAGCTACTGGCAGGGATGGGAACAACAACATCTTCCCCATTGCATTTGGTGTTGTTGACAAGGAAGACACAGACAACTGGACATGGTTTCTCACATAGCTGAGAACTGTTATTGGAAGTGGGAACAAGTTTGGCAAGTACACAATTATGTCTGACAGGCAAAAGGTATGTGCTCCACTACTCCATCATACTTACCATCATACTTATCCATCATTCTAAGCCATCATAAATTCATAATTAACAGGGATTGTTGAATGCAATCAATGATGTATTCCCTGACTCCCCACAGACGTTCTGTCTTAGACATATATATGCCAACTTTCAATATGCTGGTTTTAGAGGGGAGGAACTCAAGAAACACTTAGATCAGGCTGCCTATTCCTTCACTAAGAGTGGTCATGAAAAAGGGATGGAAAATTTGAAGAAAGAAAGTTTTGAAGCTTGGCAGTGGTTGTCACAGATACCAGACCATACATGGGCAAGATATAAAATGGATACTGTTTGCAAAACTGACCTGGTTGTTAACAACCTCAGTGAAGTTTTCAACAGGATGATATTGGATGTTAGGAACAAGCCAATAGGACTATGCTGGAGGGCATAAGAACAAAGTTGATGATCAAGTTTCATAAAACCAGAGAGAAAACAGAGTTATGTAGATGGGAGATCACACCAATCTACTCAGAAATTTTAGAAGAAGGCAAGAAGTGGGCTAAGTATTGTGATGCATACATGGCAGGTCCAGGCATCTGGCAATTGACTAGTACCTCTGAGAACACATATTGTGTTAACTTGAACAACCATACATGTGACTGTAGGAGGTGGGACATGACTGCTGTGCCTTGCAGTCATTCCATTGCTGCAATGCGGAAAGTGAAGCTACATCCTGAAGACTTTGTCAATGGTTTCTTCAAAAATCCCATGTACTGTGAAACATACAAGCATATAATTTTCCCAGCTCCAGGTCCTGACCACTGGCCTCATACACCTGGACATGACATATCTCTGTTGGGGAACGTAGTAATTTCAAAAAAATTCCTACGCACACGCAAGATCATGGTGATGCATAGCAACGAGAGGGGAGAGTGTTGTCTACGTACCCTCGTAGACCGGAAGCAGAAGCGTTAGCACAACACGGTTGATGTAGTCGTACGTCTTCACGGCCCGACCGATCAAGCACCGAAACTACGGCACCTCCGAGTTCTAGCACACGTTCAGCTCGATGACGATCCCCGGACTCCGATCTAGCAGAATGTCGGAGAAGAGTTCTATCAACACGACGGCGTGGTGACGATCTTGATGTTCTACTGTCGCAGGGCTTCGCCTAAGCACCGCTACAATATTATCGAGGATTATGGTGGAGGAGGGCACCGCACACGGCTAATAGATCTCAAGGATAAATTGTTGTGTCTAAAGGTGCCCCCCTGCCGCCGTATATAAAGGAGCAAGGCGGAGGGGCGGCCGGCCAGGAGGAGGCGTGCCAGGGAGGAGTCCTACTCCTACCGGGAGTAGGACTCCCTCCTTTCCTTGTCCAACTAGGAGAGGGGGAAGGAAGGGAGAGAGGAGAGAAAGGAAAGGGGGCGCCGCCCCTCTCTCCTTGTCCAATTCGGACTAGAGGCGGAGGGGGTGCGCAGCCTGCCCTGGCCGCCCCTCCTCTGCTCCACTTTGGGCCCATGAGGCCCATTAACCCCCCCCCCCCGGGGGGGGGGGTTCCGGTAACCCTCGGTACTCCATTTTATATCCGATAACTCCCGGAACCATTCCTGTGTCCGAATATAGTCGTCTAATATATCAATCTTTATGTCTCAACTATTTCGAGACTCCTCGTTATGTCCGTGATCACATCAGGGACTCTGAACAACCTTCGGTACATCAAAATATATAAACTCATAATGAAACTGTCATCGTAACGTTAAGCGTGCGGACCCTACAGGTTCAAGAACAATGTAGACATGACCGAGACACGTCTCCGGTCAATAACCAATAGCGGAACCTGGATGCTCATATTGGCTCCTACATATTCTACGAAGATCTTTTATCGGTCAGACCGCATAACAACATATGTTGTTCCCTTTGTCATCGGTATGTTACTTGCCCGAGATTTGATCGTCGGTATCTCAATACCTAGTTCAATCTTGTTAACGTCAAGTCTCTTTACTCGTTCCATAATACATCATCTCGCAACTAACTCATTAGTTGCAATGCTTGCAAGGCTTTAGGTGATGTGCATTAACGAGAGGGCCCAGAGATACCTCTCCGACAATCGGAGTGACAAATCCTAATCTCGAAATACGCCAACCCAACAAGTACCTTCGGAGACACCTGTAGAGCACCTTTATAATCACCCAGTTACGTTGTGACGTTTGGTAGCACACAAAGTGTTCCTCCGGTAAACGGGAGTTGCATAATCTCATAGTCATAGGAACATGTATAAGTCATGAAGAAAGCAATAGCAACAAACTAAACGATCAAGTGCTAAGCTAACGGAATGGGTCAAGTCAATCACATCATTCTCCTAATGATGTGATCCCGTTAATCAAATGACAACTCATGTCTATGGTTAGGAAACATAACCATCTTTGATCAACGAGCTAGTCAAGTAGAGGCATACTAGTGACACTCTGTTTGTCTATGTATTCACACATGTATTATGTTTCCGGTTAATACAATTCTAGCATGAACAATAAACATTTATCATGATATAAGGAAATAAATAATAACTTTATTATTGCCTCTAGGGCATATTTCCTTCAGTCTCCACCAGTGTTCAAAGAAAAGAAGGGTAAAAAGCAAACTGCCAGGAGGAAAGGTGTATTTGAGGTGCCAGCAAAAAAGGACACCTCAAGAATTGGTACTGTCACATGTAGCAATTGCAAGAAGCAAGGCCATAGGTTCAACAATTGTGGTGACCCTTTGAAGCCTAAGTTTTAGATGAGGATGAACAAGCACTAGGTCATTTGAGGCCATGTTTCATTTCATTTCATTGTTTTATTTCATTGTCTCATTTCATTGTTCATTTTCTTACAATGTTTCTTAATTGTGTAGGAAAATCGAGCAAATTACTCTCAAGCTAGTCCTTCTATGGCTATAAATGCTCAGAGGCCTCCAAGAGTACCTGTTGCTACTGCACCTGAACCAAGACCAGCTACAACAAGAGCTACAACTTCTGCACCTTCACCAGCTCAAGTTGCTACTTCTAGGGCAAGAAAAAGGGCTGCTTCAACTATTCCAGCAGCTACAACACAAGGACGACCAGCTAAGAGGAGCAGGACTAACACTTCTTCTGCTGCTAACACTTCTTCTCCTGCTAAGAACACCAGATCATCTACAACTTCTCCAGCAAAGAACACTAGATCTTCAAGTGCCCAGAGAAGAACTTTCATTGCACCAAGGCAATCAACTTCAACTGTTGTCCGGGAGGGGTCAAAGAGGATCAGGAAGCCAAGTGGGAGGCTGAAAGACTACTTTTATGCAAGTGGTAACTAGCATGTCTTGGATTTGGGTAACTTGAGTTCATTTGGCATAGTTCTGTTTGTGTCAGTGAACAAATATGGATGGATTTGGGTCTACTATGGTTTGTAATGACTATGCTTTATGTTGTTTCAGAGATATTCAGTTAGTTGAACTACCATGGTTTGTAATAACTACTATGCAGTCAATTCATTCAGACAGTCATTCCAGTGTTGATTAAGTCACTTAAATCAGTCAGTGTATCTTCTGTCAGTTAATTCAGTCAGTACATTTCAGATCCATGACATACTTTCATTGAGAGCAGCATAAATACATAGATACATTGGTTCAGAGTAGCATCAACACCAGTTATTACATAGAATAGAGTAGATCTTACATAGAACACCACATCTTACATAGAACACCAACATAGATAGATAGATAGATAGGTATATAGATGGATGAGATGAGATTGACATATCAGTCATAGCGCAGGAAAAAACGGAACGACTTGGCCCTATTAGCTGGGTGGGGAGCCATGACTGCCCTCCTCCTTGCCCAGCTAATGATCTCCATCAATGTCCTTCCCCTACCACCAATGAAAACCAGCTCCAGTTCTTCATCATTACACTTCTCTAGTACCTTGTCGGATGATGTCTACTACACAACCTTCTTCTTGTAGACGTTGTTGGGCCTCCAAGTGCAGAGGTTTGTAGGACAGTAGCAAATTTCCCTCAAGTGGATGACCTAAGGTTTATCAATCCGTAGGAGGCGTAGGATGAAGATGGTCTCTCTCAAGCAACCCTGCAACCAAATAACAAAGAGTCTCTTGTGTCCCCAACACACCCAATACAATGGTAAATTGTATAGGTGCACTAGTTCGGCGAAGAGATAGTGATACAAGTGGTATATGGATAGTAGAGAAAGGTTTTTGTAATCTGAAAATATAAAAACAGCAAGGTAACTAATGATAAAAGTGAGCGTAAACGGTATTGCAATGCGTTGAAACAAGGCCTAGGGTTCATACTTTCACTAGTGCAAGTTCCCTCAACAATAATAACATAATTGGATCACATAAATATCCCTCAACATTCAACAAAGAGTCACTCCAAAGTCACTAATAGCGGAGAACGAACGAAGAGATTATGGTAGGGTACGAAACCACCTCAAAGTTATTCTTTCCAATCAATCTGTTGGGCTATTCCTATAAGTGACACAAACAGCCCTAGAGTTTGTACTAGAATAACACCTTAAGACACAAATCAACCAAAACCCTAATGTCACCTAGATACTCCAATGTCACCTCAAGTATCCGTGGGTATGATTATACGATATGCATCACACAATCTCAGATTCATCTATTCAACCAACACATAGAACCTCAAAGAGTGCCCCAAAGTTTCTACCAAAGAATCACGACGAAAACGTGTGCCAACCCCTATGTATAGGTTCATGGGCGGAACCCGCAAGTTGATCACCAAAACATACATCAAGTGAATCACGTGGTATCCCATTGTCACCACAGATATGCACGACAAGACATACATCAAGTGTTCTCGAATCTTTAAAGACTCAATCCGATAAGATAACTTCAATGGGGAAACTCAATCCATTACAAGAGAGTAGAGGGCAGAGAAAACATCATAAGATCCAACTATAATAGCAAAGCTCGCGATACATCAAGATCGTGCCAAATCAAGAACACGAGAGAGAGAGAGAGATCAAACACATAGCTATTGGTACATACCCTCAGCCCCGAGGGAGAACTACTCCCTCCTCGTCATGGAGAGCACCGGAATGATGAAGATGGCCACCGGAGAGGGATTGCCCCCTCCGGCAGGGTGCCGGAACGGGTCTAGATTGGTTTTCGGTGTCTACGGAGGCTTCTGGCGGCGGAACTCCCGATCTATTGTGCTCCCGGATGTTTTTAGGGTATATGGAGATATATAGGCGGAAGAAGTACATCAGGGGGGGCCACGAGGGGCCCACGAGGGTGGAGGGCGCGCCCCCCTACCTCGTGGCCTCCTTGTAGATCCCCTGACGTGCACTCCAAGTCTTCTGGGCTGCTTTCCTTCCAAAAATAAGTTCCATGAAGTTTCAGGTCAATTGGACTCCGTTTGGTTTTCCTTTTCTGCGATATTCTAAAACAAGGTAAAAATAGAAACTGGCAATGGGCTCTGGGTTAATAGGTTAGTCCCAAAAATGATATAAAAGTATATAATAAAGCCCATAAACATCCAAAACAGTAGATAATATAGCATGGAGCAATCAAAAATTATAGATACGTTGGAGACGTATCAGGATCCCCAAGCTTAATTCCTGCCCGTCCTCGAGTAGGTAAATGATAAAAACAGAATTTTTGAGGCGGAGTGCTACTTGGCATAACTTCAGTGTAATTCTTCTTAATTGTGGTATGAATATTCAGATCCAAAAGATTCAAGATAAAAGTTCATATTGACATAAAAATAATAATACTTCAAGCATACTAACCAAGCAATTATGTCTTCTCAAAATAACATGGCCAAAGAAAGTTCATCCCTACAAAATCATATAGTTTAGTCATGCTCCATTTTCGTCACACAAGAATGCTCTCATCATGCACAACCCCGATGACAAGCCAAGCAATTGTTTCATACTTTAGTAATCTCAAACCTATAAACCTTCACGCAATATATGAGCGCGAGCCATGGACATAGCACTATGGGTGGAATAGAATAATGAGGGGGTTATGTGGAGAAAACAAAAAGGAGAAAGTCTCACATCAACGAGGCTAATCAATGAGCTATGGAGATGCCCATCGATTGATGTTAATGCAAGGAGTAGGGATTGCCATGCAACGAATGCACTAGAGCTATAAATGTATGAAAGCTCAACAAAAGAAACTAAGTGGGTGTGCATCCAACTTGCTTTCTCATGAAGACCTAGGGCACTTGAGGAGGCCCATTGTTGGAGTATACAAGCCAAGTTCTATAATGAAAAATTCCCACTAGTATATGAAAGTGACAAAACAAGAGACTCTCTATCATGAGGATTATGGTGCTACTTTGAAGCACAAGTGTGGCAAAAGATAGTAGCATTGTCCCTTCTCTCTTTTTCTATCATTTTTTTTTCATTTTTTGGGCCTTCTCTTTTTTATGGCCTTTCTCTTTTTTTATTCCTCACTTGGGACAATGCTCTAGAAAATGATGATCATCACACTTCTATTTATTTACAACTCAATGATTACAACTCGATACTAGAACAAAGTATGACTCTATATGAATGCCTCCGGCGGTGTACCGAGATGTGCAATGACTCATGAGTGACATGTATGAAAGAATGATGAGAGGTGGCCTTGCCACAAATACGATGTCAACTACATGATCATGCAAAGCAATATGACAATGATGATGCGTGTCATAATAAACGGAACGATGGAAAGTTGCACGGCAATATATCTCGGAATGGCTATGGAAATGCCATAATAGGTAGGTATGGTGGCTGTTTTGAGGAAGATATAAGGGGTTATGTGTGATAGAGCGTATCATATCACGGGGTTTGGATGCACCAGCGAAGTTTGCACCAACTCTCACTGTGAGAAAGGGCAATGCATGGTACCGAAGAGGCTAGCAATGATGGAAGGGTGAGAGTGGGTATAATCCATGGACTCAACATTAGTCATAAAGAACTCACATACTTATTGCAAAAATCTACAAGTCATCAAAAACCTCGGCACTACGCGCATGCTCCTAGGGGGATAAATTGGTAGGAAAAGACCATCGCTCGTCCCCGATGGCCACTCATAAGGAGGACAATCAAATAACACCTCATGTTTCAAATTTGTTACACAACGTTTACCATACGTGCATGATACGGGACTTGCAACCTTCAACACAAGCACTTCTCAAATTCACAACTACTCAACTAGCACGACTTTGATATTATTACCTCCATATCTCAAAACAATCATCAAGCATCAAACTTCTCTTAGTATTCAATACTCTATACGCATCACACAATCTCAGATTCATCTATTCAACCAACACACAAAACCTCAAAGAGTGCCCCAAAGTTTCTACCAAAGAATCACGACGAAAACGTGTGCCAACCCCTATGCATAGGTTCATGGGCGGAACCCACAAGTTGCTCACCAAAACATACATCAAGTGAATCACGTGGTATCCCATTGTCACCACAGATACGCACGGCAAGACATACATCAAGTGTTCTCAAATCTTAAAAGACTCAATCCGATAAGATAACTTCAAAGGGGAAACTCAATCCATTACAAGAGAGTAGAGGGGGAGAAAACATCATAAGATCCAACTATAATAGCAAAGCTCGTGATACATCAAGATCGTGCCAAATCAAGAACACGAGAGGGAGAGAGATCAAACACATAGCTACTGGTACATACCCTCAGCCCCGAGGGAGAACTACTCCCTCCTCGTCATGGAGAGCACCTGGATGATGAAGATGGCCACCGGAGAGGGATTGCTCCTCCGGCAGGGTGCCGGAACGAGTCTAGATTGGTTTTCGGTGGCTACGGAGGCTTCTGGTGGCGGAACTCCCGATCTATTGTGCTCCCGGATGTTTTTAGGGTATATGGAGATATATAGGCGGAAGAAGTACATCAGGGGGGGCCACGAGGGGCCCACGAGGGTGGAGGGCGCGCCCCCTACCTCGTGGCCTCCTTGTAGATCCCCTGACGTGCACTCCAAGTCTTCTGGGCTGCTTTCCTTCCAAAAATAAGTTCCATGAAGTTTCAGGTCAATTGGACTCCGTTTGGCTTTCCTTTTCTGCGATATTCTAAAACAAGGTAAAAACAGAAACTGGCACTGGGCTCTAGGTTAATAGGTTAGTCCCAAAAATGATATAAAAGTGTATAATAAAGCCCATAAACATCCAAAATAGTAGATAATATAGCATGGAGCAATCAAAAATTATAGATATGTTGGAGACGTATCATCGGAGAGTCGACGGTTGAACTCCTGTTGCTGCTCATCCCGGGTCGCCTCTAGTGCCCTCTGCCTGCGCCTCCTCCTCCTCCTCCTCCTCCTTCTCCTCTGTACTGCTGCTGCCCTAACCTCCACAGCCTCCCCCTCCTCCTCTATGACATCTCCCATGTCAGGATCCATCTGTAGGTTTTCTTTTGGGTGGCGGCTGGTGGAGTCACTGGGAAAGGGTGGGGGTGGGGAGGGGTTTTGTAACACCCACGATGCGGCTATATCTCCCACGTGTCGGAGCACGGCTTAGAGGCATAAACGCATTGTAGGCATGTTGCAAGACGGGTAATCTTTACACATCCCATGTACTGAATAAGAACGGGATAAAGAGTTGGCTTACAATCGCCACTTCACACAATACATAAATATAGCATTACATCATCCAGAATATAATCAAGGCCCGACTATGGAACCAAATAAAGAAAGACAACCCCTAATGCAAAAGATCCCCCATCGCCCCAACTGGGATCCACTACTGATCAACTGGAAACGAAAACAACACAACAAACAAGATCTTCATCGAGCTCCTCTTGAGCTCGGTTGCGTCACCTGCATGGTATCAACGGCACCTGCAACTGGTTTTGGAAGTAATCTGTGAGTCACAGGGACTCAGCAATCTCACACCCTCGCGATCAAGACTATTTAAGCTTATGGGTAGGTAAAAGGTAATGAGGTGGAGCTGCAGCAAGCACTAGCACATGTGGCTAACTTACGCAAATGAGAGCGAGAAGAGAAGCAAAGCAACAGTTGTGAGCTAGAAGTGATCAAGAAGTGATCCTGAAACTACTTACGTTCAAGCATAACACGAAAACCGTGTTCACTTCCCGGACTCCTCCGGAAAGAGACCATCACGGCTACACACGCGGTTGATGCATTTTAATTAAGTTAAGTGTCAAGTTCTCTACAACCAGACATTAACAAATTCCCATCTGCCCGTAATCGCGGGCACGGCTTTCGAAAGTTCATAACCCTGCAGGGGTGTCCCAACTTAGCCCATCACAAGCTCTCATGGTCAACGAAGGATATTCCTTCTCCCAGGAAGACCCAATCAGACTCGGAATCCAGGTTACAAGACATTTCGACAATGGTAAAACAAGACCAGCAAAGCCGCCCGATGCGCTGACATCCTGATAGGAGCTGCACATATCTCATTCTCAGGGCAACACCGGATGAGCAATCCATACAACTAAAACCAGCCCTCAAGTTTCCCCGAGGTGGCGCTGCAAAGGACTCTAGTTCGTACCAACACTTAGACAAGCACTGGCCCGGGGGGGGGGGGGTTAAAATAAAGATGACCCTTGAGTCTGCAGAACCCAAGGGAAGGTGATAGGTTGTTAGTGCAAATGGTAAACCAAGGTTGGGCCTTGCTGGAGGAGTTTTATTCAAGGTGAACTGTCAAGGGGTTCCCATTATAACCCAACCGCGGGAACACAAAATCAAGGAACATAACACCGGTATGATGGAAACTAGGGCGACAAGAGTTGAACAAAACACCAGGCATAAGGTCGAGCCTTCGACCCTTTACCAAGTATATAGATGCATTAATTAAAATAAGAGATATTGTGATATCCCAACAAATAAACATGTTCCAACAAGGAACAAACTTCATCTTCACCTGCAACTAGCAATGCTATAAGAGCGGTAACATAGCCAAACAACGGTTTGCTAGGACAAGGTGGGTTAGAGGCTTGACATGGCAATATTGGAGGCATGATATAGCAAGGGGTAGGCATCACAGCATAGCAATAGAGCGAGCAACTAGCAAGCAAAGATAGAAGTGATTTCCAGGGTATGGTCATCTTGCCTGCAAAGTTCTCTGAGTTGACGAAAGCTTGATCCTCGAGCGTACTCAACGGGTACCTCGATCACGTACTCGTCTCCCGGATCTATCCAAGGCAAGAACACAAGCAAAATAAGCAACAATCAACCACAGTGCAATGCGCAAGCAACATGATGCAAAACATGGCATGATATGCGGGATGTGATATGCAATGCATATGCGAGCTCCAGAAGGAAAAGATTGATCAAGTCATAAACTTGGCAAACCAAGTGTGTCGCTGGAAAGATGAGTTGATTTCGGTCGAAATCGATATAAAGATCACCGGAATCGGATGCACGGTTTGCAAATGGCAAACAAAACAATAATGGCACAATTCTGCGATTAACAGCACGATGACATATAAAATGCAATAAGGAACTAACCTACTGCACTCTAACATAGCAACCAAGCACATGGCAGTGATCTACTCAAGATGCTTGACAAAAGGTGAACACTGAGCTACGGCTAAATCACACAAGAGCATGTTCAAACAAGCATGGCAAAAAAGCAAAAGATATCAGCGTCACAGACTTGGTGAAAATAACATGTCAGGAATTAACATCAGGAAGCAATGTTTAGAGAAAGATAACAACATGCTACAGGATCAGATCATAGCAATACAAGGCATGGCATGAATCTACTCAAAGCATATGACAAAAGTCCCTTACTGACCATAAGCCAAAAAGGATCAGAAGATATGATGGCACCCATGTAAACATAGCAAGTTTCGTTAACAGATTCAGACTTAGCAGAAAACTGGACATGGCAAAAACAGAGTTAAGTAGGCATGTTTGCGAGCTCGATACACTCAACACAAGGAATTGCATGACAAGCTAAGCATACATCCAGCAAGAAGACATGATCAAGAAGCTAAACATGGTAAGAACAATCTCATAGCATGCATGGATCAACTACAACAACCTTGGCAAAATTGATTAACATGTAAAGAATCTGCCAGGAACATTTTATAGCAAAAGTAGAGCAAGGTTGAGTCATGCTAGGACAATCCATAAATGCAAACAAGGGCATGGATGGATAGAGCATAACAATATCCCAAAATCATCCTTACTAAACATACTCAAAAGAAGCATGGATCACTCTGTAGCAACATGAATACATGGCATTAAAATAACAGCAGGGAAATGACTTAGTGAAATTCTAAGTCTCTGAAATCAGCAATATTACGAGAGCTACTTTGCATGCTTGTGCTAGTCACCACATTGATCTCAAAAACACATGGCATACATCCCTGTAAAGATGGCATGGCATATAACAAAACACATGTAGAGCTCATGCCCATATGCAGCACACAATAAACATGGCAAAAATGACAAATGCTCATAATCTGCTAAGATTCAGGAACTAACATTTTATAGCACTCTTGCAACAGACATTAGGTCATCAGGATGGACTCAAACAAGCTCGGCACAACAGAACAAAATGAAGAGCACAACCATATGAACATTTCGATATCTCATATGCGCAAAACGGAGCTACGGATGAGGAGTTATGGCATGTTGAACAGTGCTAGAAAATATAGCAGAAAAGAGACTTAGAAGAATTTGGACCTCGCGGGAAAGTCAACGCGGGCGGTGGATCTCGCCGGAACTTCGCCGGAGAAGGACAGGGACGACTGGCGGGGCTCGGGGACGGCCGGATCCGGTCCAGCCCGACCGGATCTGGCCGGCGGGGACCACTACAAAAAAATACACTTCTGTGATGATACGTGTTTGTCACAGTAGGTCGCTTTTTTTGTCATGCATGTACATCCATGACAAATTTATGACAGAATCAAGATAGTCATACCTGTGCTGTCGTAGAAGTGTTCCATGACATTACCAAAATTATCATCACGGAAGTGTCCACTTCCATGACGATAAATCGCGTGTCACAGAAGTGCTTTTGTCAAGGGTGACTGACACATGGCATCCACTATAACGGAACGCCGTTAAGCTATCGGGTCAGGTTTTGGATCCGATAACCCATTAACAGCCCCGACCAATGGGGATTTTCCATGTGTAAAATCATCATTGGCTAGAGGAAACACGTGTCGGCTCATTGTCGGGACAGATGTCACCCACTCACTGGACAGAAGGCGCCTATGATACGTCGACACGTGGCACGACCCAACAAGTTTAAATGGGCCGGCCCAGCTAAAGGCCCACAAAATTTTGCGGACCATAATGGGCTGGCCCAGCTAAAGGCCCACGAGATTTTGCGGACCATAATGGGATGGCCCAGCTAAAGGCCCACAAGATTTCATGGGCCATAATGGGCCGGCCCAGGTACAGGCCCACAAGATTTTTGTGTGCCATAATAGGCCGGCCCAGGTAAAGGCCCACAAAATTCTTGCGGATCATAATGGGCCAGCCCAGCTAAAGGCCCACGAGATTTCACCGACATTAATGGGCTGGCCCAACTGTAGGCCCACAAGATTTTGAGGACCCTAGTAGGCCGCCCCATTAACTGGCTGCCATGTTTTGGGCCAAATGCAGGCCCATATTTGATACGGTCTATTAATGGCCTGCCACGCTCCGGGCCTAATAGTGGCCCATATGAGATCCGGCCCGTTAAAAGCCTACCACGTTCTGGGCCAAATTATGACCCAGATCAGGTCCGACCCTTTAAGAGGTTTGGGGCCTAATTATGGCCCATATCAGATTCGGCCCGTCAACTGGACACAATGCTTTTGGGCCCACTTGCTAAAGGCCCACTTAGTAATTCAGCCTGATATTAGTTTTCGCCTGTTAAGGGCCCATTTAACATTTCGACCGTATATTAATTTCAGCCTGTTAAAAGCCCGTCATATAGTTGGGCCTAACTACGACCCAGTTTGCATCCGGCCTGCTCGCAGCCGATATCTGATTGGGCCAAACAAGGACCGAGACAATTTTTCGGCCTGTTAAAAGCCCGTGATTTGATTCGCACGATCATGGGCCGGGGTTCATTTCGGGCTGCTGCCGGCCCGTGAGCTGATCGGCACGTTTCAGGCCCAACCTACATCGTGATTGCATGACGGCCCGATTATGTACCATAATTTTACGGTTTGGCCGGTTTACTGCGAAGACAGGATATATATACAGTAAAATAACTGCAACATCGTGAATAAGAAAAAACATATACTATACAATAAAGAAATTACGGCATATTACATCCACTGGGCATCAAAGTTTGCCACTATGATAATAAAGCACAAGCAGACAGCAGATTACATACACTGGGCATCAAAGATCGCCACCAGTGCAAATAAACATGCCGACAAAATAATATACAAAACCGACAGCACTTCAATAGAGTTCAAGAAAGGTTCGCCCTGCTGGGGAGCTGCAGCGCAAGCAACTGAGCAAGATGATGAGACTGCGCTTGTTTAGCACTTATATCTTCCTCACTCTGAAAGATAAACAAGCAGACAGATGACAGGTTTTGCACATAAAAGTATCAGTGCTGACAATTCATCACATTTCTTACTGACAAATAAAGTGACATAGTTTAAATTTGCATTAACACAATATGGTATTGTTCAGGTCAAGACATGGCAGGAAATGGCATTGTGAAGGAGTTGGCAACTTCACGACACCACTGGATTACAGATCAAGAACTCATAAGTATCAATGGTTAGTGTGCTGTCAATTTATACCATTTCAGATTGGAAAATAAAGAGACGGTTTAAATAATAGTAGAATGATATGACATTTGTCATAGTTAAGACATTGCAGAATATGACATTGTGCTGTAGTGGGTAGGTTCACCACACCACTGGATTACAGATGAAGAATAGAAGCATACATGCAGTGCAAAAGAAGATCACTTGCTCTATATAGTTTAATTTACATGGTATGAAGAAGGAACTTGGTTGTACAACTAAAAACTTAAATTGAGAAAGGACGAACTTTTGTTTATGAACTACATATAATAAACTTTAAACAAGCAATTTGATGCAAACACCAAAAATAAACAGCTGTTGCAGTCATGCCTAACCAAATATATACAACAAAGTTTGAAGGCTTGAGATGGACAAACTTACATTATTGGTGAAGACAGGCTCTATAAAGGCCTTGTCCATGCTAATGGGGGGGGGGGGGCAATTAAAGAAGTTTACCACAGAATCATCTTCAAAAGCATTGCCTTTATTCTACATTTTGTTAAGAGTAAATATAGATGTGATAATATACGAAAAAATGGAGAATATTTAAGATAAGATGAAGAGTGATGCTACATAACCAAGTAGCTATAAATGTAAGTGCAGTGATACAGGCAAAAGGTACAACCAAGAGCAATGCACAGCTAAACTTCTTCAGTACCAACCTTATGGTAAGAGTAAATATAGATCTGATGGGTAGAAAATGGAGGGCAAAGGAAAATAAGCTGCAGAGTGATGGTACATGAACAACTACCTGTCATTATAAGTACACTGATAAAGGACAGCATGTACTTACAAGAACAATGCAGAGCTAAAAAAACATTGGCATTGGATATATTTTACACTAATGTAACCATTCATACAGATCAGATAATTTGGAGCGAACAATTGATAAGCAAGCTATCATGCATACTGCTGTCACATAATGAACCAGGTATGTATGCAAGTACAGTGATACAGGACAACAGGTACTAACAAGAGCAAAGCAGCGGGCAGCATATTTGAGATATCATGTCATTCTTGTCAAACCGGAATTCTTCTTCGAGCAGATTTCCTGCAAAAAAGATCCGTAAGGCACATGCGGAAAAGTAGAAGTTCAAATTGTCATGTGATTTCATAGACAGTACCTCATCCTGGGAACAAGACTAGTGCATAACAAGGTTTTTTCATTCAATGTCTTCTAAATTTAGCACAGGAGACTTCACCAGAAATTCGTTATAGACTTGCCATCAAAGTGTGATTTCCTCAGGTAACACTGATACTGCTGCAATGCTTCCTTGAAAAGCACAAGAAAGCTTTGCTCGTCATGACTATCCAGATTGGCCCTCGCCTAGTTACAACAGTATAATATAAATCATTGATGTGTTCAATTAGCAGAAAACAGGAAAATAATAGCCATGAATAATAGCACTTACACGTAAGTTGGACAGGAAGATGTGAAAATGGTGTTTGTCTTTACAATAATCTTCCCATGATGGGAATATATGCACGTAGTCCCTAACAACATTGAAAGCATTGTCTTTTAAACTGGAAATAAATGGAATGGGGTTCCAATCTACAGGAATTGACTGTCTCTGCAGTTTGGATAGGTCTTCGGCAAGTGGACTTGCTGTACTTTTTGCTGGAGTGGGATTTTTCTGTGGTATAGCTGGTGCTATGGCAAATGAAATCGGTATACCTTTTACTGGAGTGCAGGTCCTGTGTGGTGGGGCTAGTGGTGTGGCCAGTGAAGTATGGGTACAGTCTGCTGGAGTCGGTCCTACGTTTTGTGTCACTGGTTGTACAGCCAATATAAGTGGGGTGCTATCTGATTTCTCCGGCACCACCATGTTTTTCCCGGACTTTGCTGGTGCTCCTTCAGGTTCGGCAATCACCCTCTTCCTTTTTGATGTCTGATGCACCAGAACAACATTTGAGTGGAAAAACATGGTATGATGACAAATGGAATATGTATTGATAATGGATGGGCATGGCATCTCCACATATATGATGAGTAAACTAAGCAGATGGCGGTGCAACAAAGTAGAAGAAATGTAAGACAGTGCAAGATACCCGCAATCAATAAAACATTGCCAAATTAGAACATGCACCTTGATGGGTGAACAGGACATGCCATCTGCCTTTGACTCCTCGAGGTTAGAATAGTCATTAGGATCATATTCTGAACAAGAATCAACAGGTGGGGAGCGTATGAGTTTCATTGCATCTAGAATGGCACTCAATGCCTTGGTGCCAATTTTGTAAGTCATTGCAGTGTTTAGCTTCAAGAGTGGACTGCTGCTAGTGCAAGACAAAGCAGCTACACAGATCATAGTGTAGATATAACGGGAAAACCTTAAGCATCAGAGTAAAATCAGCAAAGTGGAACTTGCTGGAATATATGTGCTAGTATTGCCGGTACGGCTAGAAAGGCTTCGGATACCAGCTCTCTTCAAGTGAAGGTGCGGTACTGTTAATATCAATGTAACTCTCAAAGGCGACATAGCTCCCCGCATTTCCTTGCTATTCTTATAGGATTCAAGTGGGCAGGCCACTACAAATCCTATTCCTATGTTTACAAGATCCTACGAATCAAAGAGGCTCAAAGTGTCCATCACAACCGACCATATAGACCTCTACACTGCAAATGTCCCTGCTCATCTTCAGTACAAGGAACATATTGTACTACTATCATACTCCCTCCGTTCCAAAATATAAGTCTTGGTAGAGATTTCCACTATGGATCACATACAGATGTATCCAGGTACATTTTAGAGTGTAGATTCACTCATTATGCTCCATATGTAGTCCATGGTGGAATCTATACAAAGACTTGTATTTAGGAACGAAGAGAGTACATATTAAAGAAGAATGGAAGAGGAACATGGTAAAGAAGAGCAAGCAGATTTTGGATAATAAAATGTTGGTTGCGCAGTGCCCACACATGATGAACCAGAGCGCATTAAGAATGCAACTCCTAGCTGTCTCTCGACCATTTCAGGCGGTTGGATGAAGATCCTACGTCTCCTAACCCTTCTTCTTCCTCGTCTCTGATTCTTCCCATATAGAACACCGCACGGGCCGCCGGCCGGACCACCGGCCCCCACCACCTGTGTTCCTCCACCACCCCCACCCCCACCCCCACCCCCACCCCCACCCGCATCGAGTTTTCTTTGTTCCGAGAGGCCCCACAACCACCCGAGCCCCTTCGATCGGACCGGCGAACTCCGGCGAGCTCTAAAAAATCGACTGACCCAATTTTGAAATTTAGTCTACTGTGATTTAACTAGTGTGGAATATAAAAGGGGAAAACCATAAGCATTGCGAGTATGGTGTTGAGCGTGCCATGGCGGATCTGAAGGTGCAAATCAGACAAAGGCAACTTCGCAACCAAGACAAGAAATCAGAGTAAAGTAGTGGCGATCTATTTTCTTGCTGCGATAAATAAGTTGAGCAGATACGAAAGAGTACCGCCTCTGGTGCGGCGCCATGTATGCATCTGCTGAGAATTTGACGGTGCTGCGGTAGCGATGGTTGTCGGCAGCATGGAAGCAGATCTAGGAGGGTAGACGGTGGTGGCGAGGCGCGGTGGATGAGACGGTCGTAGGAGCTGCGCCGGCAAGGTGGACGACGGCGGGGATGAAGCGAGAGGACGGGATGCAAGGATCCCGGTCCGAAGCCGTGGATGATAGAGGTCGATCTCTTGTAATGGACGGCGGCGTCGGGGTATCAGCTCCGGCATGGTGGAGGAGGACGGCGGTGGATGGGGTGGCGGACGGCGGCGGACGGAGGAGGGTGGGGTGGAGAGGGTGTTTTGACGCCCACGGAGTACGAATGGGGAAAAGGGAGGTAGAGAGGAAGGGGGAACCATGTATTCAGGGCGTGCTTGTCTCAAATGCGAGGAAATTTACAAACTTAGCCCCCGTTTTAAATTTCTACTACATCACAGCAACACTAGTCGGTTGGGGATAGGACGGTAATCTTGCATACACCGCATATTTGCCGACGAGAGTTTGTTTTTGGCGCCCACCATGTATGAATATGAATCGGGGAGGGAGTCGATTTCGGCCGAGGACACACTGTGTTTTGGCGCCCACCGTGTATGAATCTGGGTGAGAGGCGGTTACGTCACGTTTGGGGTGAAATTACAAACCTACCCCTACCGAAACCTATAGAAATCCAGCATATAGGCTTTGCGTGGCAGGGATAGGCAGTAGTGATTTCCATCTCGCAGACTTTGGTTTCGGGCGGTTACTGTGACTTTCCCCGCTTCATTCAAATTTTGCAGAGTGCACGTTTACCATGCCAACTCAATTCGAATCCCGTTTGTATTCTATTTTTTTCGGGCGGGATCCATTTTCAATTGGAATTACATTCTATATACATCATTTATATATATATATATATATATATATATACTTTCAAAAGCGCAACAAATAATTCTGCCCCTTTATATGTATAATATGATTTACAAATACAATGATCTCGAAATCTTAAGGTTGAATTCGAATTTTTTAACCAAATTATGTTCTACTAAAATGTATGGATCAGTAATATCTACATATTAAATAACATAGATGTGCGTGAATTCATATGAGTATGCATGTTTGATATATCAATTTTGGTTTGAGTATGGATTACATGTATCATCATCTCGAATTCATATATTTGAATCCCTTTTTTGTTCACTCCTTTCACGCCCATCTCTCTCGCATGCATGCTCCTTCAGGTAGCTATCACTCTCTTTTCTCCAGCTCACCCGCACGCTCACTTCATATTGCTCCTATCCTCGCAAACATGGTCTCTCGACGTCTCCCTTGAGAAGTGTCACACTCTCCCTATCATTATAAATTAAACGGTTTTCATTATCTCTCACATCTCTACTGTTCTCTGGTATCACTCGGTATCTAAGCTTTCTTTTTCACCGCCAAACACACAATCTCCACTCGTCTTTCACTTTGTCTTTCTCTCTATGGGATTCTCTCACACACCCTATATGTCTCTCTATATGACCCATACCACTAAAATTACTCTCTCTATCTCTCCTGTAGACACAACATTTGTTGCGGTATCCTTTTCGTCTCCATCCCAGACTGACATTATTCCTTTGTTTACCGATCAGACAACCCCGACTACCGTCTCCTCTCTCTCTCACACAGACACACACGCACAACTCCTACCAGTAAAATGTGAATGGAAAACAAGATTTTGTTATACCCAAACAAAAAACGACTGGAGGGAGTGATTGCTCTGACACGGATGCGACCTCTCATAGCGCAGGCATTGAACCGGCGTGCCGGCCAAGAGGGCCGCACTCGCTGCAGGCCCGGGTGAGCACGCCTCCTCGCCGCGTGCAACCACCTTAAGACTGCCCCGCCTACCTTCATTGAATCCGCGCGTGTGCCGGCAACACGTCCTTCCGTGAGCCGGCAGACATTTTAGAACACAAAAAATGACTACAATATAATTAATTTACGCATGGTCTTGACTTGTTGTGCTCGCACTGGTAGCAGGAACTAGTAGAGGATTTTCTTTATTTATAACTCTCCTCACATTTTTTTGGCTTTGTAGTGAATCATGGTTGTGGACATTATGTATGAATGTGCAGATATCTGTGAACATGAGTCTGATGTGGAAGTTGAACTTGGAATGTCGGGCTTGCGCGTGAACTATACCATGTCCAATGCTTCGTCTGTTATTGTTTGGAAAGTAATTGTTGTTATTACATGACCCGAAAAAACATTTTGTGCCACATCAATAGACGCACGGACATCACAATAGGCATGCTGGCTGGATAAACATTTGAACCTAGCTATTATGAAGGAAATTTTGTATTGACAACAGTTTTAGATAGCAGGAGACGCCTAGCCTGCTCTGCCTCTGCTAGCTTATTTCTGGCTTCTTCCATCTCTTCTTTGGCTTGGGTGAAGAGAGCATCTGATTGCTCTTTTCGCTTCTTCAGGAACTCAGCTACATTCTCAAGGGCTACTGCACGCTTTCTTTCAGCCTTTACTAATGCCACGAGGACACGAACAGCTGACGACTCCACCTGGCTTGTGTGTATTCCAGCATCATCTGGGAATTTGCACCTTGTGTCTAATCTAGCATCATTAGGGAATTGGCACCTTGTGTGTAATCCAGCCTCATTTTGGAAACATGATCTCGAGGTTGACCATACGTCCCTCCTCGCAGGAACTGCATCCTGACATGAAGTTACTTCTTTTTTAGATCAATACTCAGAGAAACTTAGATCCATTTAGTAGAAGCCAGATAAACAGAACTCGGAGAAGTGAATTCAAAAGGAATAAATAAATAAAAACAGACTACAAGGTGAGAACACCCACTTCCTACATCAAGCTAAAAACGAAAGCATTAGGATGATTAAGACTCTTCTTATTACACATCGAAGAACACCACGCTTAAGAGAAACAGAAACTACAACATATACACATCGAAGAACACGAGGCTACATGAAAGTAATTGAAAGGGTGTTACTTACCAAAGCTCGTTTTACAGGTTCGGTGCAGCTCCTCTTTAACTTGCCACGCTCCTTGAAGATGTCCCAAATATTCCGTGTTTGATCTTCATTGCTCCTCTGCATGTTCGCACTCGTGGTTTTAAAATCTCAACATGGCAAGAAAAATATACTACTAGTAATACTCGCGCATCTTGTGGGCAACATTAAAGCACTCGTCTGCCATGTTAGAGCATCTCCAACAAGATAAACTACTCATACAAATGCATCTTGATGCGTGCAACGCATGGGCATTTTGCTAGTTCTAAAAACCTTTCCATCATTTGCCAAACTACTGGTTGCAGATGAAAAACCTACCCAAGCACAGCGCGATACAGGAGCGACGCACAATTACAAGCTGATATTCTGTTGGACAATGGAGGCTATAACCAATTACTTTTACGGGAACAATAGCACCCAGGAAATTTGAAGGGTAGGTATGAACAAAATTGGAACTGCACATGTACTGTAAGTGATTCAATACACACATTACCAATCGAGGAGGAGAACGATGGTCGCAGCGGTCTCTATGAGTAATGGTCGGCAACGAGAGTCAGTTCATTGTCCATGATGGTGGTACTTCTGCGCTTGGCGTCAGCTTCTGGGAAGCAGATACGAGACCGTGGAAGACGATGCCGGGGAAGAGGCTCCGTGTACAACGACGATGGTGGACCGGCTCCAGTGCGGCGTACGTTGTCGTCGATTAGGCAGATGCGCTACGGTGGACGAGTGCGCCGATGTAAAGGGGAGGAGCACGAAGGTTGCGGTGTCGTGGAGAAGTCTATTTTGCGGTGGGGAAAGAAATTGGGGAGTATTCAGGTGTACTACTCTGGGTGTCGGGGTGGGGTTGGCTGGGTAGGGTGAACCTAAAGTTACAAAAACAGCCCCCTACCAAGCGTCATCCGTAGGCCTGTTCCGAAGGCTATGATGGTAACTTCCCACTGCTCGAATCAGGGTCGCGGGAGATTTTCCCGCCGACCTCAAAATTTTGTGACACTGGACTCCCCATGTGGCGTGTTGAGTGATTCGGCTAAGCAACTAGCGAGTAGTAGTAGTAAACTCTGCATATTAGGTTTGACCGAAGTCAAACTTCCTAAAGTTTGACCAAGTTTATAGAAAAATATAAACATTTACCATAACAAATATGTAAAGTACATTCAATAATGAATCTAATGGTATTTATTTGTTATTGTATATGTTAATATTTTTTGTTATAAGCTTTCTGAGAGTTTACAAAACTTGACTTTGACCAATGCTAATACGCGGACTTAAATAAAAACAGAGGGAGTACACATTTGTTTTCTTAGTTTGTAGTGAACTAATCATTTGTTGAAATTGTGAAATAAATATATTAGACTATTGACTTCGAATGTAATGGTCTATACATTTCAATAGTTACCATCATTGTCGAATCCCAAGATGTATACAAGGTCTATAGTACTTCACAACATGCTCAAACTCACATAATCCCAGTCAAATGAGAATCTAAATGCATTTCATAGTTATTAATTTGTAGGATGCAACAAGAACAACCATAACTCTACATCAGCCATTATAGAAGCAACATTTTGACATATCCCAACGTGTGAATGAAACGTGTAGAGAGAGCTTTTGAAGATGGAGCAGATAGGGCGGGAAAGATTGTATGTATGTGGACGAGAGAGTAGGAGACAAACCTAACGAGACAAAGAGAGAGAGAGAGAGAGAGAGAGAGAGAGAGAGAGAGAGAGAAAGAGAGAGGAAGAAGTTAGGTCTGTTCGAAAGATGCATCCATGTAATATACATGAGATGCATGTGCATCTGGATTCTGTATACATGGAAGGAGAAGAGACAACATGTTTGATGAGAGAGCAGGAAAAACATGGACGAGAGGGGAAGGATCTCGTGGGTTGAGGGATTGACAATTTTGTGCGGGGGAGAGAGGGATTGGTAATTTTGTGCAAGAGAGAGAGGGTGGGGGGAGGAGTCAGTCATCCGGCGTCACATCACCCTGCTTCCAAATGACCTTGCATTCTCTAGCGCGGTGTGGTCGCCATCTTTGATCTGCTCGTTTCCCTCTTTGAAGATTGAGGTGTTGTGCATGTTGGGGTGCAAACAAGCACAAGCGAGAGTGGTCGCCGTATAACCTTGGATGGGGATGAATTGTGTGCTCGGGGGAGTGTGTGTGTGTGTGTTGTGCTGCATGTGTCTCTCTCTCTGTGTGTGTGTGTGTATGTGTGTGTGTGCGTGCGTGTGTGTGTGTGTCATATATTGAGATAAAACAAACCTAAGGAGAGAAATGGGTATTCACGAAGAGATTGTGTGGGCCTTGAGGTGGGCAGGGGCCGGGTGAGGGTGTCAAAATGTGTGCGTTGATGCATGTGTTGTATGCGACCATGCGAGGGACGGACGAATCGAGAAAGATGGTTGTTGTGTTACGGATGCTCCTCTCTCTCTCTCTCACACACACACACACAAGTAAATTAGAAGACCGTTCTCTCATGTGTACACAACATATCGGCATCTGTCTATGTCTCACTCATGCACGATCATTTGCACATTCACACCTCTCTATGTCTGTATCACACGCACAGCGTCTCCACATTGCCCTTCCGCCACAACACACATATGGACACATACACACGTTCTCTCTCAGTCACACACACAAAATCAGTATTAAAAAAAAACTAGGGCGCACCTAAAATGTCCAAATCCAAATAAACACGAATTGGAGCTAAATTCAAATATATGGAAATATGGCAGCGTCAAGAACTTCCACAGGAAAAAAAAGTTGAGTGATATTCGAGGATTATTTTCACACACACAAAAAGGTTCGATGGATGTCCTTTGAGCGCGACACGGTGACGCACCGTTCGATCGACCGCGCGGCCGCGGTTCACGCGCTTGCATAGGATTCCATATCGTGGCCGTGGTACTAAGGCTGGTCACAATGGGCAAGAACATAAGCTAGTAACTAATAAAAGCGCTGCCTAATTCTAATGTTTACATGTACTAGTACGGTTTTCTTTTATGTTTGACCAACCTTATATATAAAACTAAAGTAAGCTCCCACACGCGCACTCATCAATATGCCGCCGGCGCCCGCCTGCTCCGGCCAACAATTTCTCGCCCATTACCGCTGTGTCGCCGCCATCCCTGTGCCATGAAGCCGAAGGCTCGCCCGCTCATGTCGTCTCCTTCCCTCCTCGCGATGCCGCCGCGCTGCCAAGCACGCGAGCAGCTGGTGGAGCCGCGTCTATGCACGCAACGTACGAAGAGGAGGAAGAGCGCGTGCTCCAGCACGCTGGCGAGGAGGAACTAGCGTGTCATTGTCGTCTCCGCCCGTGCGGAGGAGGCGCGCATGGTGGCTGTCGCGGCGGAAGCCGGTCGCACGCGCGTCGAGCCCGCAAACTGGGTGCGGACGCGGAATCTACCTTCGAGACCTTGAATGTCACGTGGATCCTGCAATCTGAAGGAGCAATTTGGGTCAGTCAACTCATGTGAGCCATTTGATGCAACATGGATGGCTAGAAGGGCTTCTTCCACCTCTTCCATCGTCTTCTTCCTTCGCTCCGTCGAACTTCTTTCACAAATCGACTGACCCAAATTATACTACTAGTACGAACGTATTAAGTACAGTAGGAACACGAAGATACGAGCAGTAGTACCAACTGCAAGAACAACAATAGTAAGACATAGTACTAGTACTACTGTACGTACTAAAGAGTTCAAATAACGAGAAAGAACATAAACATAGGGGTTGTTTGGTTCCTAGCCACACATTGCCACACTTTGCCACACCTAACCTTAGGCAAGTTTGACCAAGTTAGGTAGGTGTTTGCTTCTAGCCACATTTGAGACAAGGAATTTTTTATGAGCAGTGAACCCCACATGTCATAGACACAAAAAGTGTGGCAAGATTCCCTTAGGCAAGCCAAAGTATGGCTAACAATTTGAGCAACTCAAGTAAGGCAAGTGTGACAAATGTGGCAAAAATCATGTGGCAACATATGGCAAAGATAGTCACAATCCAAACAGCCCCATAGTTCTGCTGGGGCCTCAGCACAACACACCCTTGAAAATAAACTAATAAGCAACTAGTCCGCTTGACACTGCAGTAGAACCAGCATGAGCGACGACACTGCCACCTACTTGGAGTCTGAGTCCACGTCCTCGACTTCGTCCTCGTCCCTCTTCCTCTTCCTCTTCGCCGACACTTCTTTGCTTGAACCGGACACTGGGCTCTGCTTCTTCATACAACCCTTGTAGATATTTAAACAAAGGTAGGCATCCATTGCTGCGTACATGATGTGATCTTCATCTAATGTCTTCGACTCCCATGCATGATGAAACTCGTGATGAGGTTTCTTCAGTTTAGCGTACGAAGGATCAATCATGGCTGCTGCCAGGGTCAGCATTGAAGGTTGAGAGGAGGACACCAGGCTTGCCTTCTGGAGATCGAAGGGCTGGCCTACAACGAGACCTATCCGACGCAGGACGTCACTGTCGTTCTTAAAGACTACAGTAACGAATTTCACTCTTTTGTCCTTGATGAAGTTCTTAAAATCCTGGCACTTAACGTCGGCATGGCATATGTGGTAGACCAAGCAAACGTTATGTACGCAAACCTGGATCATGGAGGGCTTCTTCCTCTCTTCGTGCTTTAGATCCTTCTCTCGTCCCAGGACTGTGGTGTACTCAACATCTAGCCCAGCGACCCACTCATCCGTTGAACTGTTGAACATGCGTAGGAAGCGAGCAAGCCATGCTTTCACCGTCTCTGATCCACGTGTGTAGATGACGATGAACCGATCGCCGGTGATGGCTCTAACCTGGTACTCAGTGGCGACCATGGAGATTTGGGAGGCCATGGATTTTGGAGGAGGGCTAGGAGAAGTTGAAGTGTTGTACCCCGCAAAAAAAACTGGGAGCGAACTAATGTGAAAGGACGGGACGACTGGGAGCGAACTGTTGTAAGGTAGAAGACGGGGATGAGTAGGGCATGCGAACGACGTGGGGTTGCTGGCTTGCCCAGTGGATAAACGGCTGCAAGCCCCCAAAGAGTTCTCGAGAACTATGCGGGACCCACTAGATGTCATGTCTACTAGACCCATATCGTAGGCCTGACGGTATAGCTTCTGCCTATTCACACGCCATGCCGGCGCGTGGATGTAACTTCACTTAATTCCGTCAAACATCGCGCCCCCCACGACCTTCGCCTCCCTCGCGTGGTCGCGCCCTTTGAGACTTTGACTGGCTATAACTGAGCAATTTTTTTGCCTTTTTTTAGACGAGCAATTTTTTTTGCCTACTTCGCATGCATGATACTCCCTCTGGTCCTTTTTACTCCTGTCAACCGTTTGCAAAGTGTTTGACCAAATCTATACTTTTTTTGAACACCACCTTATATTAATTAACCAGTCACACCAGTACACTCATTCGATACAATATTCACCACATAGGGCGGTACGTTGTTTACAAGAATACCATCTAATCTATTGTCAAAGCTATACTTAGTGATTAAGTGTGCCACCTTATTGGCCGAACGGCTAATCTTTGACAATTGAAGATTGTTGATCAACTTCGAGATGCTCAACGCTTTCATCTTCAGGTCACGCATAGCAGACCTGTCAACGCTTTGACAGGGATCAATGAAATCCCACAACCAAATTTATACTAATATCAATATCTACAATACTCCCAAAAGACTTAGGCGCGGTGCATTAACTTCTACCTCATTTCTTGTTTCTTGACATATCAACCAATAGGAGATGTGGGTGTGCATGCTTTTAATGACTTGAGACTACCAAACACGACATGCACTGGTTAGTTCATTGCATGCAATGCTATTAATTAGCAAATAAACATTAAGATCTCTCGTTTTCCCCTCCTCCTTGGTCACAGTGCACAATCTAAGATGACTTGCTCACCTAGACGGAGGGAGTACTGATTATAATGAGTACTCCCTCTTTCCATCTATATAGGGCCTAATGCATTTTTCAAGACCACCTTTGACTATTGATAAAATTAATACTACATGACATGCATAATGTGAAAATTATATCATTGAAAGCTCCTTTCACATACGAATTTGATGATGTGCTTTGTGTAAGTTGCATGTCATTTATTATTGCTCTAACATTTGGTCAAAGTTAGCCTCGAAAAACGCATTAGGCCCTATATAGATGGAAGGAGGGAGTATAAGAACTACGTTTTATAATGAGTGCAAAAATATTGATTTGACATTGTGAATGTTGACACATTGTGGAATAGTTTTTGAAGTCTCCAAAAGTACTCAACTAGTGATGTCATTCTCCACAAAAAATGTGTTTACCAATGCATGCATGAACTCTAGTTACTCTAACTCCCCTATCTTCTTTAATTCTTTGCCACATCAGCATGTTTGCTATCCCGTGTGCATGATACCAGCTAAGATACCACCATTATGGCCAGCCTTAATAATCGCATGCAATAATTTAGTGCACTTTGAAATATGAACATGTGTGGGGCGTGTTTGTTTTTAATGACTTGAGACTATACCTAGCCCGGCATGCAAGATGACTTATTATGCACCGTTCCCCATACCTGCAGGAAGCCCGTTCATCTCCAAATTTTTTCCTCTCCATGTGTGGAAACAATATGCCTGCCAAACTCTCCTTCTCCCTCCGGCGGTCCCACCACTCCACCCTGTGTGAAAAAATCTGCATGCATGACTCTCCTCCCCCCATGCTCGTCCAATCCGTTGTGACCAGCAATATTTCCACCCCTTCGCTCCCCCGTAATTTACTCCAACAAATATGCCCACGTAGCTGTTACTTAACTACAGGTGCATTCGGTCACTGACATATGGGCCCAACAGGGGTCTGGCCCACATGTCAGTGACGCAACTGGACCGGCAGTTAAGTCAGTGCAGCTCAGTCCATATCTTATGTAGGTGTGTCATTGCTCGCTATAAATACTGCGCCTCCCACGACATCGCTATCTCCTCCCCCTCATGTTCATGTTCATCGCTATCTCCTCCCCCTCCCTCTCACGTCGACCACCATGGCATTGCCCCTCCCAAGCCCTAGGAGCCCCTCGCTGCACCGCGCGGACGGTCACGCGTCGCCGTTTCGTTCCTCGCCGCCACTAGTCGAGGAGGACGCCTCAGTGTTCCGCTCCTCGCCGCTACGCGACGCGTCGCCGTTCTGTTCCTCACCGCCACTAGTCGAGGAGGACGCGTCGGCGTTCCGCTCCTCGCCGCGACGCGTCGAGGTGGACGCGTCGGCGTTCCCAATCTCGCCAGCACGCGCGACGGAGGACGCATTGGCTCCCCGCTATGAGGAGAACGCCGCGCCACCCACCGAGCCCCCAGCCTTGAGGAGCTTTGGAAAGAAATGGATGTTGCCTTGTGGGAGGCTTTGCCTCCAGCAGAGCGTGCCAAAATAGAGGCGGAGAAGAAGGCCAAGGAAGAGAAGCGCACCGTGGAACAAGCTGCCTGGGAGGCCTATCTCGCGTCCGAGAGAGTCAGGCAATTGGCTCTTTGGCAGAAGGCTCGTGCAAGGTCCGTGAGGGTGGCAGAGGACGCCCGTGCCAATGCCCTAAGTGCACTCGGGCCCAAGCGCCTCATCTACGCTTGGCGGTACGTGGAGTGGGTGCACGCTTCCAGCGAGGAGGAGTACCTGTTTGCGCCGGATCACCACACCGGTGAGATCGCGCTCGCCCACCGGCAAGCCGCCAATCAGCACCTCACGAGTTGCGAGGCTGAGGAAAAGGCGTTGTGTCAGCGCGCTGGGAAACGGCCGCGCACCAGGGCACTCGTGGCGCGCCGCAAGCGCTCCTGCGAGCGTCGTCGCTTTTAGGAGGAGTATAATTTTTGTTTCGTAAGGCGATCTCATTAGTTTTGGGACGCAAATGATAAATCCCGAACATTCAGGAATTTTTAGAGTCCTTAATTAAGTATGTAAAAGGGAAAGTTTGGAAACCTTGTGTATTCATATGCATTTTGCAAGTACGTGCATATAGCACAAACTTTACTATATACTATCACAGGAAAAGAATTCTATGAGACGAGGTCTCACGCGAGACCCATCCTGATGGATGACACGTGGCATTCACAAATAACAAAGCATCCCCACCCCCACTTAAAAGCCACGTGTCATCGATCAGGACGGGTCTCACCTGCTAACCGTGAGACCTGGTCTCATATACGAGTAATTTTTTTCCACTATCGCACTACACGTCTCTCTCGATATATGCTTGCAGACTGTGCTACTCCCTCTGTCCAGGTCAATAATCATCTTCGGTTGTGCACCGTGACCAAGAAGGAGGGAAGACTTATACACCTAGACAGACGGAGTACTAACATTACGATGCGGTTTTTGTAAAAGTAGAAAAACAGCACTAGTCAAGCTTGTAAAACGATTCAATGCAAAACAAATGCCAAAATGCTCGTTTGATTGTTTACTTTTAGCTTCCTTCTCTGTGGTTATTTCTCTGTCGTACTTTGTACGGACTATCTCACTGGTTGGAAAGGCATGCAAATTCCTAAACCGCTTCCTACACCCTGTATCTCACTGGTTGTCGGCGTTGGTGTTGTCGCCCATGTCATCGAGGATGAGGTTGCCGAGGTCGGGGAAGAAGACGTCATTCACAACTAATCATGTGGACTAGCATAGTAGTAGGATACAGAGTAGAAACATGAATTTTACCACGATTTCGAACAGGAAGGACAGAAACACATACGGTGCAACGGGAGCTGCACCGTTGGCGTTGAGGTTGTCGCCCATGTCCAAACACCACGTAGACACGGTCTTTGAGCACGGTTCGTAGTCGTTCCACGCTCAGGCATTGAAGTTTGTAACTATTTTAGATTAGAATATACTACTCCTCCGGTGCTAGTAGTAGAGCAGAGTCCTACTCTACTACTCTACTCAAGCAAGTTAGGGCATAGTATTGTAGGGAGTACCAGTACTGTGATCACTCAAGCAAGTTGTCTGGCATCGACATGACCCTACGCTGCTGGTATGTGTATCGTAAGTCAAGCGGTGTGTTGTAGTCATCATCACCTGTCCACTTCCCGCAGCACATATTCGCTTCTCCATCTTTGTCCGCACATAATCTCGTCCAGTCTTCCATCCCCGCTAAGGCGCCTCCCCTCCTCGTCCGAAACCCAAGCACTAACAATGGCAGAACCGAGCAGCGTCCGCCGAAAGAGTGGCTGGAATTCGCTCCCCATAGAGGTAATCAAGCTCATTGTTTCGTGTGTGGACAATCTCAGTACCATGCCGCTCGCCGCGTGCTCGTGGGGGCTGTACCGTTTACTCAAAGCCCTCAGGCCGGAGCTTTTTAAGCCAGCTCCTTGCTTGCTGATGCCGCATGATCTTCGGAAACGGTGTGTCACGCAGCATAATGATCGTAGGGTGGCAAGCATCAACCCCCTTGACTGCGATCCGATCCCCGTCAGCCTCAACTACGTTAACGGTATGTACTGGGTCGGCATGAACACGTCTTGGTTGGTACTCGTCGACGATCACGGCAACTGGATGCTCGTGGAGGTCTACACCCGGCGATTGATCCCCCTTCCTTCGATTAACACTGCACTGCTTTGGCACCGCGGCCCAGAATACTTGGAATCTTACAGTAGCCAACATAATACCAAGTTTGATTTGCTCAAGGTTGTAATCTGCCAAGTGCCCACAAGATCTATGAATTATAAAGACTTCAGGCTAATTGCGTTCTTCAACCGTGGTCTCGCCTATCTGACAGGTCACTGCGTTAAGTGGACAAATCTGCACGTCCATCGCAGGATCATACATCCTCCATGGTTCTCTGATGCCATTGAACACAAGGGCATCATTTACGCTGTCGACTCCTTCTATGGCTGGACGTATTGTTGGCCTACTCCAGTCATCGCTACAAATGGCTGTTATACCAGTATGTTACTTTCCTATGATATCATGATGGCTTGCTTATATTACTGTCAACATTTGCTGAAAAAATATTCATGCTCATAACATGCTGTTCTTAAGATTGACTAAACCAAGAGCCCTTTTTTATTTGACTCCAACTTGATATGATGTTGTAGGCTGCCTGGTGTCCCTACCCTTCCTAATCCCAGAACCATTCAAAGAAAAGCGGCATGTCAGTTGCAAGTGGTTCCTGGCTCGATCAGACGACGGTGAAAGATTGATGATCGTTCGCACGTACCAGACGTGTTGTTTCGCGGAATACAATCACAGTCACTGCAAGGTCTTTGAGCAGGATCCCAGCTTCTCTGGGCCTTCAGGAATTTTTGACTGGAGGCTAGTAAGTAGCCTTGGTACACGCTCTCTGTTTGTCGGACTAAATTATCTGATTAACCAGGAGATAACCGACGGTAAGGATCATGATGGCAGCGCGGTTTCATTCATCAGGCAAAACTGTGTGTACACAGCGTACCATGCGTCTCTGCATGCACCATACCCTGATATGTGCCGCCACGCTCTGTAGCCCAAAGTAGGAGAGAGGGTTGCAAGTATCAGACTTCGACCTGCTGGCTGGAGTTTCCCCCGTCAGGCACCCATCTGGTTCAAGCCGTCAGCCAATCTCCACAGCTTAATAAATAGTAACGTCTAACTGAGCCAGTTAGTTAGATGCGTACACTTGGTGTAGTAGGATCTTTATTTAGTTTGATGCATACACTTGTTCATTTTTGGTAGCCCTTTTGTAATGATGGCTGATGTTTGGTTTGGAAGAGAGAGCTGCATCTTCCCTCTTCTGGCCTGCTTACTGCTTCTGTTGCACCCCCAGCCCTGGTTGCTACTGCTACTGTTTTCAAAGTAAAATCAGTAGTATATTTCGTCTGTTGGTTGAATAAATGTGTTGTTAGAACGACAAACACAATGTTTGGAAGTCGTTGCACGGTTCGATCCTTTAGTGCCCCGTACCGTACGTAGCGATACTATTTATCATACGGAACACATTTTTTTTAAACTCAGAACACATTTTCCACTTGTTGATAACATGCAGCCCACTGATGAAGGCCCAATAGAGAAGCCCATAATTAACTGGAAGGGAGGCTCTCACATGAATCCGGCCCAGGTACATGCTCATGGTCCCCTAAACATAAATAGGTAAATAAATAAATAAATAAATAAAGCTAAATGCTCATGCACCAGTTCTTTGGGAAAATAGGTAGCCCAGTATTTCTTTTTGAAGAATACCCAAGCTAGGCCTATTTGTTTTCTCCGAATTACTGGGCTGCAAATCTTTCAAGACGAGGAGGGATGCATTCCGGCCTGGCTTAAGAGTATGGTCAATGTCTGTTAAAAGTAATATCAAAAGGGGTTGAAAATTCCAAAAAAAATATAGCAAATGGGTTATAAGTTTCTTTTTCTGTTTTTGTTCTTCACTGATTTCTTATACGTATTTCATTGGATTTAACATGACATAGTACTAATTTATTTTTAAATTTGTTTTAGTATGGCTATTAATTTTTGGATTAAGAATATTTCGTTCCCCAGCAAAAATTTGCAAATTTTCAAAATTTCCCACATATTTAGTTAATTTTTTGACCCTGGTAGTGACCAAAAAATGGCCAGCAATTCTAAAAATGGAAAACGGGCTGCAATAAATTCCATATGAATTAAAAAATGAGTAAAAATTATAAAAATAATAGAAAATGGGTTGTACACGCCACATATTTCGAGGCTGACTTTTTTACGCAAGGCTTTGTCAGTGAACACACGATTCTAGCAGCAGTTAGTGTTGGATGTCCATCCAACGGCCGACGTGCTTCTTCAATCTCTGATCTTCCTGTTCCAGTCGCCTAAACTAGCACTGGCGGGACTGCCTGCTCCCTCCTCTTGTAGCCCGCTGTGATGCCATGCAGGCTTCCCCGGCCCACCCTACTCCCTCTGCTGGCCTGGCCGCACGCAATCAACTGCCTCCTTATTACGCGAAAAAATAATTCCTCCCACTGACATCTGGGGCGCACCGGTTGAGAGGCTGACCTGTGGGCCTACTAAGTTGACGCGTACACAGGGCTTGTGAACTTAGTCAACAAACGATTCTAGTAGCAGTAACCGTTGGATTTGAATCGAACAGTCCTGCTACTTCTTCAATCGCTGCTCTTCTTGCACCAGCCGCCCAAACCAGCGCCGGGGAGACCGCCTGCTCCTGCCTCTAGTGGCCGGCTCGGCTGCCGATGAGGCCTCATCTCCCCCTACTACTCCCACCGCTAGCCAGGCCCTGCGGCGACGGCGGCCTCACACCACAGCCGAACCAGTGAACCCTCGTACTCCTCTCCGCGTGGGCATCCACTGCCGCGTCTTCCCCGGCTCCGCGTCATCCCCTTCCTAGGCCTCGTCGTTGTCCACCGCCTTGGTGCTCTCGGCGCGGCGTGGTCAACGTGGTCAACGACATTCCATCGGAAGAGTACAGTACGTGGAGAGGCTGATAGCTGGGTCCACGGCCACAGCCCAGTTTTTTTGTGATTTGCTAAGTAAGTTGCTTTGTCAGGCCTGTTGGGCTGCAAATCTTTCAAGACGAGGAGAATTTTCATTCGGCTTGCGGAGAAAATGGTCCATCAGTAATGAGAAATGGGCTGTACATTTTTAAAACACATCAAACCGGCAATTAGTTTCAAATATCTTTTCTTCATTTCGAGATTTGAAATTACATTAATTTTTATGCATGGAGAATTTGTTGGATTTTATATTGATATACATTTATTTTTAAAATCAGTTTGAATGTGAGTCGAAATTTTGGGAATAAAAACAGTTCGGACCGCGCCGAAATATGCAAAATTTCGTATAATTTTTTAACCGTGGCCACAATATGGGCTGTAATGCTAACAAAAAGAATATGGGCTCCAAAAAAAACCTTAATAATGAGCAAATGGGCTGTAAATTATTAGAAATAATGGAAGATGGGTTGTATGCTATTTTCCACAGATTTGAGGCTTTCCTAAAAAAAGGTTGACGCACAAGTAGTGACTGTTGGATGGCCATCCAACGGCCGTCGTGCTTCTTCAATCTCTGCTCTTCCTGCTCCAGCCGCTCAATTAGGCGCAGGCGGGACTGCCTGCTCCCCTCCTTCCCGCGGCCGGCTCTGCTGCCACGCAGGCCTCACCGCCCCACCGTACTCCCATCGCGGGCCTGGCCATCCCTCTACTCACCCACACCTGCTGTTATTCTCCGGCGACGGCAGACGAACCAGTAAACCCTCGTACAATCATACTCCCCTCCGTGTGGGAAACAACTGCCGAGTCTTCCCTGCCTCCGTGTCGTTCCCTTCCTAGGCCTCGCCGTCGTCCACCGCCCTCGTGCTCTCGGCGCGGCCTGGTCAACGTGGTCAATGACCGACATGCATCTGAAGTGGACTTTACGTGGAGAGGCCGACAGCTGGGTCCACGGCGGCACGCAAGGAAATGCCTCCTTATTACACGCAAAATAATGATTCCTCCACCTGACATCAGGGACCCACCAAAAGGGCCTCTTTATTTCACGAAAAAACGTTACCGCCGCTGACAGCTCGGACCCACCAGCTATATGTTCGCACGCAAGGAAGTGCCTCCTTATTACGCTCAAAAAAGGAATACCCCTTACTAGCTGGGACCCACCTTGGTGAGAGGCTGACTTGTGGGCCTACTAAGTTGACGGATGGAGGGCTTTGTCAACTTAGTCAATATGCACGATTCTAGCTCCAGTGAACGTACGATGTCCATCCAACGGCCGTAGTGCTTCTTCAACCTCTGGTCTTCTTGCTCCAGCCGCCCAAACCAGCGCCGGTCGTGCCTCGTGCTCCTGCCTCCCGTGGTTGGCTGCAATGCGGCGGAGGCCTCACCGCCCCTACTACTCCCACCGCTGGCCAAGCCATCCCTCTACTCACCCACACCCCCTGTTATTCTGCGGCAATGCCAGCCTCACACCGCAGCGAACCAGTGAACCCTCGTACTCCTCTACGCGTGGGCATCCACTGCCACGTCTTCCCCGGCTCCACGTCGTCCCCTTCCTAGGCCTCGCCGTCGTCCACCGCCCTGGTGCTCTCGGTGCGGCGTGGTCAACATGGTCAAGGAACGGCTTCCATCGGACATGGACTGTACGTGAAGAGGCTGACAGCTGGGTCCACGGCCGCATCAAGGAAGTGCCTCCTTATTACGTGCAAAATAATTATTCCTCCACCTGACAGCGGGACCCACCGGACGGGCCATCGTATTTCGCAAAAAAATGTTTCCCCCTGACTACTGGGACCGACCAGCTACATCTTCGCACGCAAGGAAGTGCGTCCGGGCAAAATAAAATGATTCGCCCCCTGACTGCTGGGATCGACCAGCTACATCTTTGCAGGCAAGGAAGTGCCTGAAGTCGGGACCCACCAGGTCGAAGCGTACGTAACATTGTCATTCTTGCCGCGAACGTGTACGTACATACTGGTCGATGTAGAGGCGCGCACGTGTCGTAGTAGAGGCGCGCACGTAGCATTTACACGTACATACATCGGCCAGGGTGCAAGAAAGAAACTACGGCCATGTATGTGTACATACGGGCAGGGTCTCGAATGCCTACTCGCGCATACGTACGGCGAGGGCTCGTGTACATGGCTGGGTCGGAACGGAGAAACAGTGTTGTTGTCGTGTTCATGGGGAGGCAACGGAATGCGTCGTGTTCATGGGGAGGCAATGAAATGCGTCGTGTTCATCGGGAGGGCTTGGATGGAACAGGCGATGGAAACGAGGCCTGGCGTACCGCAGAACGGAGGAAACGGCTTTGTGTTCGACCGGCCACGTTTGAAACGGGATCCTGTTCATCGGGAGGGGTCTAGTGTACCGCAAAATGGAGGAAACGGACCTCCTACGGTCGAAACGGGGGTCCTATTGTTCAGGAGGGGTGTGGCGTACCGCAAAACGGAGGAAACGGACTTGTCTTGGAGCGCTACGGTCGAAATGGGGGTTCTGTTCATCGGGAGGGGTGTGGCGTACCGCAAAACGGGACTCCACAGGATACTGTTCATCTCCACCGTCGACCTCCTCCAGCCTCCACGGGCTCCAGGTCATCCAGCCTCCATGGGCTCCTGTTCATCTAGCCTCCACCGCGCGCTACTCCACCGGCTACTGTTCAACCACCCCTCCATCGTCTACTATTCATCCAGCCCTACACACCACAGGGTCCTTGTTGGGGAACGTAGTAATTTCAAAATTTTCCTACGCACACGCAAGATCATGGTGATGCATAGCAACGAGGGGAGAGTGTGATCTACGTACCCTTGTTGATCGCAACGGAAGCGTTGACACAACGTAGAGGAAGTAGTCGTACGTCTTCTTCTCAATCCGACCGATCCAAGCACCGTTACTCCGGCACCTCCGAGTTCTTTGCACACGTTCAGCTCGATGACGATCCTCGGGCTCCGATCCAGCAAAGCGTCGAGGAAGAGTTCTGTCAGCACGACGGCATGGTGACGATCTTGATGTACTACCGACGCAGGGCTTCGCCTAAGCACTGCAACAATATGACCGAGGTAGAATATGGTGGCAGGGGGCACCGCACACGGCTAAGGAACGATCTCAATGATCAATTGTGTGTCAAGAGGTGCTCCCTGCCCCCGTATATGAAGGGGCAAAGGGGGAGGGGTGCGGCAGCCATAGGAGGAGTCCTACTCCCGTCGGGAGTAGGACTCCCCTCCAATCCTATTCCAAATAGGACTCCCCAAGTGGGGAAAGAGAGAGGGGTTGGCCGGCCACCTTCCCTAGTCCTAATAGGACTAGGGAAAGGGGGGGAGGCGCGCAGCCCATGGGGCAGCCCTTTCACCTTTCCACCAAGGCCCATGTTGGCCCATTTGGCTCCCGGGGGGTTCCGGTAACCCTCCCGGTATTCCGGTAAAATCCCGATTTCACCCGGAACACTTCCGATGTCCAAACATAGGCTTCCAATATATCAATCTTTATGTCTCGACCATTTCGAGACTCCTCGTCATGTCCGTGATCACATCCGGGACTCCGAACAACCTTCGGTACATCAAAATGCATAAACTCATAATAATTGTCATCGTAACGTTAAGCGTGCGGACCCTACGGTTCGAGAACAATGTAGACATGACCGAGACACGTCTCCGGTCAATAACCAATAGCGGGACCTGGATGCCCATATTGGTTCCTACATATTCTACGAAGATCTTTATCGGACAGACCGCATAACAACATACGTTGTTCCCTTTGTCATCGGTATGTTACTTGCCCGAGATTCGATCGTCAATATCCAATACTTAGTTCAATCTCGTTACCGGCAAGTCTCTTTACTCGTTCCGTAATCCATCATCCCGCAACTAACTCATTAGTTGCCATGCTTGCAAGGCTTAAGTGATGTGCATTACCGAGAGGGCCCAGAGATACCTCTCCGACAATCGGAGTGACAAATCCTAATCTCGAAATACGCCAACCCAACATCGACCATTGGAGACACCTGTAGTACTCCTTTATAATCACCCAGTTACGTTGTGACGTTTGGTAGTACCCAAAGTGTTCCTCCGGAAAACGGGAGTTGCATAATCTCATAGTCATAGGAACATGTATAAGTCATGGATAAAGCAATAGCAACATACTAAACGATCGGGTGCTAAGCTAATAGAATGGGTCATGTCAATCAGATCATTCAACTAATGATGTGACCTCGTTTAATCAAATAACAACTCTTTGTTCATGGTTAGGAAACATAACCATCTTTGATTAACGAGCTAGTCTAGTAGAGGCATACTAGTGACACTCTGTTTGTCTATGTATTCACACATGTATTATGTTTCCGGTTAATACAATTCTAGCATGAATAATAAACCTTTATCATGATATAAGGAAATAAATAATAACTTTATTATTGCCTCTAGGGCATATTTCCTTCAGTCTCCCACTTGCACTAGAGTCAATAATCTAGATTACACTGTAATGATCCTAACACCCATGGAGTCTTGGTGCTGATCATGTTTTGCTCGTGGAAGAGGCTTAGTCAACGGGTCTGCAACATTCAGATCCGTATGTATCTTGCAAATCTCTATGTCTCCCACCTGGACTAGATCCCGGATGGAGTTGAAGCGTCTCTTGATGTGTTTGGTCTTTTTGTGAAATCTGGATTCCTTTGCCAAGGCAATTGCACCAGTATTGTCACAAAAGATTTTCATTGGACCCGATGCACTAGGTATGACACCTAGATCGGATATGAACTCCTTCATCCAGACTCCTTCGTTCGCTGCTTCCGAAGCAGCTATATACTCCGCTTCACATGTAGATCCCGCTACGACGCTTTGTTTAGAACTGCACCAACTGACAGCTCCACCGTTTAATGTAAACACGTATCCGGTTTGCGATTTAGAATCGTCCGGATCAGTGTCAAAGCTTGCATCAACGTAACCTCTTACGGTGAGCTCTTTGTCACCCCCATATATGAGAAACATATCCTTAGTCCTTTTCAGGTATTTCAGGATGTTCTTGACCGCTGTCCAGTGATCCACTCCTGGATTACTTTGGTACCTCCCTGCTAAACTTATAGCAAGGCATACATCAGGTCTGGTACACAGCATTGCATACATGATAGAGCCTATGGCTGAAGCATAGGGAACATCTTTCATTTTCTCTCTATCTTCTGCAGTGGTCGGGCTTTGAGTCTTACTCAATCTCACACCTTGTAACACAGGCAAGAACCCTTTCTTTGCTTGATCCATTTTGAACTTCTTCAAAATCTTGTCAAGGTATGTGCTTTGTGAAAGTCCAATTAAGCGTCTTGATCTATCTCTATAGATTTTTATGCCTAATATGTAAGCAGCTTCACCGAGGTCTTTCATTGAAAAACTTTTATTCAAGTATCCCTTTATGCTATCCAGAAATTCTATATCATTTCCAATCAGTAATATGTCATCCACATATAATATTAGAAATGCTACAGAGCTCCCACTCACTTTCTTGTAAATACAGGCTTCTCCGAAAGTCTGTATAAAACCAAATGCTTTGATCACACTATCAAAGCGTTTATTCCAACTCCGAGAGGCTTGCACCAGTCCATAAATGGATCGCTGGAGCTTGCACACTTTGTTAGCTCCCTTTGGATCGACAAAACCTTCCGGTTGCATCATATACAACTCTTCTTCCAGAAATCCATTCAGGAATGCAGTTTTGACATCCATCTGCCAAATTTCATAATCATAAAATGCGGCAACTGCTAACATGATTCGGACAGACTTAAGCATCGCTACGGGTGAGAAAGTCTCATCGTAGTCAATCCCTTGAACTTGTCGAAAACCTTTTGCGACAAGTCGAGCTTTGTAGACAGTAACATTACCATCAGCGTCAGTCTTCTTCTTAAAGATCCATTTATTCTCAATTGCTTGCCGATCATTGGGCAAGTCAACCAAAGTCCATACTTTGTTCTCATACATGGATCCCATCTCAGATTTCATGGCTTCAAGCCACTTTGCGGAATCTGGGCTCATCATCGCTTCTTCATAGTTCGTAGGTTCATCATGATCTAGTAGCATGACTTCCAGAACAGGATTTCCGTACCACTCTGGTGCGGATCTCACTCTGGTTGATCTACGAGGTTCAATAGTATCTTGATCTAAAGTTTCATGATCATCATCATTAGCTTCCTCACTTATTGGTGTAGGTGTCGCAGAAACAGTTTTCTGTGATGTTCTACTTTCTAATAAGGGAGTAGGTACAGTTACCTCGTCAAGTTCTACTTTCCTCCCACTCACTTCTTTCGAGAGAAACTCCTTCTCTAGAAAGTTTCCGAATTTAGCAACAAAAATCTTGCCTTCGGATCTGTGATAGAAGGTGTATCCAATAGTTTCCTTTGGATACCCTATGAAGACACATTTCTCCGATTTGGGTTCGAGCTTATCAGGTTGAAGCTTTTTCACATAAGCATTGCAGCCCCAAACTTTAAGAAACGACAACTTTGGTTTCTTGCCAAACCATAGTTCATAAGGCGTCGTCTCAACGGATTTTGATGGTGCCCTATTTAACGTGAATGCGGCCGTCTCTAAAGCATAACCCCAAAATGATAGCGGTAACTCAGTAAGAGACATCATAGATCGTACCATATCTAGTAAAGTACGATTACGACGTTCGGACACACCATTACGCTGTGGTGTTCCGGGTGGCGTGAGTTGCGAAACTATTCCACAATTTTTCAAATGTACACCAAACTCGTAACTCAAATATTCTCCTCCACGATCAGATCGTAGAAATTTTATTTTCTTGTTACGATGATTTTCAACTTCACTCTGAAATTCTTTGAACTTTTCAAATGTTTCAGACTTATGTTTCATTAAGTAGATATACCCATATCTGCTTAAGTCATCTGTGAAGGTGAGAAAATAACGATATCCGCCACGAGCCTCAATATTCATTGGTCCACATACATCGGTATGTATGATTTCCAACAAATCTGTTGCTCTCTCCATAGTACTGGAGAACGGTGTTTTAGTCATCTTGCCCATGAGGCACGGTTCGCAAGTACCAAGTGATTCATAATCAAGTGGTTCCAAAAGTCCATCAGTATGGAGTTTCTTCATGCGCTTTACACCGATATGACCTAAACGACAATGCCACAAATAAGTTGCACTTTCATTATCAACTCTGCATCTTTTGGTTTCAACATTATGAATATGTGTGTCACTACTATCGAGATTCATCAAAAATAGACCACTCTTCAAAGGTGCATGACCATAAAAGATATTACTCATATAAATAGAACAACCATTATTCTCTGACTTAAATGAATAACCGTCTCGCATTAAACAAGATCCAGATATAATGTTCATGCTCAACGCTGGCACCAAATAACAATTATTTAGGTCTAATATTAATCCCGAAGGTAGATGTAGAGGTAGCGTGCCGACCGCGATCACATCGACTTTGGAACCGTTTCCTACGCGCATCGTCACCTCGTCCTTTGCTAGTGTCCGCTTATTCTGTAGTCCCTGTTTCGAGTTGCAAATATTAGCAACAGAACCAGTATCAAATACCCAGGTGCTACTGCGAGCATTAGTAAGGTACACATCAATAACATGTATATCACATATACCTTTGTTCACCTTGCCATCCTTCTTATCCGCCAAATACTTGAGGCAGTTCCGCTTCCAGTGACCAGTCTGCTTGCAGTAGAAGCACTCAGTTTCAGGCTTAGGTCCAGACTTGGGTTTCTTCTCTTGAGCAGCAACTTGCTTGCTGTTCTTCTTGAAGTTCCCCTTCTTCTTCCCTTTGCCCTTTTTCTTGAAACTAGTGGTTTTGTTAACCATCAACACTTGATGCTCCTTCTTGATTTCTACCTCCGCAGCTTTCAGCATTGCGAAGAGCTCGGGAATAGTCTTGTTCATCCCTTGCATATTATAGTTCATCACGAAGCTTTTGTAGCTTGGTGGCAGTGACTGGAGAATTCTGTCAATGACGCAATCATCCGGAAGAGTAACTCCCAATTGAATCAAGTGATTATTATACCCAGACATTTTGAGTATATGCTCACTGACAGAACTGTTCTCCTCCATCTTACAGCTATAGAACTTATTGGAGACTTCATATCTCTCAATCCGGGCATTTGCTTGAAATATTAACTTCAACTCCTGGAACATCTCATATGCTCCATGACGTTCAAAACGTCGTTGAAGTCCCGATTCTAAGCCGTAAAGCATGGCACACTGAACTATCGAGTAGTCATCAGCTTTGCTCTGCCAGACGTTCATAACTTCTGGTGTTGCTCTAGCAGCAGGCCTGGCACCTAGCGGTGCTTCCAGGACGTAATTCTTCTGTGCAGCAATGAGGATAATCCTCAAGTTACGGACCCAGTCCGTGTAATTGCTACCATCATCTTTCAACTTTGCTTTCTCAAGGAACGCATTAAAATTTAACGGAACAACAGCACGAGCCATCTATCTACAATCAACATAAACAAGCAAGATACTATCAGGTACTAAGTTCATGATAAGTTTAAGTTCAGTTAATCAAATTTACTTAAGAACTCCCACTTAGATAGACATCCCTCTAATCCTCTAAGTGATCACGTGATCCAAATCAACTAAACCATAACCGATCATCACGTGAGATGGAGTAGTTTTCAATGGTGAACATCGTTATGTTGATCATATCCACTATATGATTCACGCTCGACCTTTCGGTCTCCGTGTTCCGAGGCCATATCTGTATATGCTTGGCTCGTCAAGTATAACCTGAGTATTCCGCGTGTGCAACTGTTTTGCACCCGTTGTATTTGAACGTAGAGCCTATCACACCCGATCATCACGTGGTGTCTCAGCACGAAGAACTTTCGCAACGGTGCATACTCAGGGAGAACACTTCTTGATAATTTAGTGAGAGATCATCTTATAATGCTACCGTCAATCAAAGCAAGATAAGATGCATAAAAGATAAACATCACATGCAATCAATATAAGTGATATGATATGGCCATCATCATCTTGTGCCTGTGATCTCCATCTCCGAAGCACCGTCATGATCACCATCGTCACCGGCGTGACACCTTGATCTCCGTCGTAGCATCGTTGTCGTCTCGCCAATCTTATGCTTCCACGACTATCACTACCGTTTAGTAATAAAGTAAAGCATTACATCGCGATTGCATTGCATACAATAAAGCGACAACCATATGGCTCCAGCCAGTTGCCGATAACTCGGTTACAAAACATGATCATCTCATACAATAAAATTTAGCATCATGCCTTGACCATATCACATCACAACATGCCCTGCAAAAACAAGTTAGACGTCCTCTACTTTGTTGTTGCAAGTTTTACGTGGCTGCTACGGGCTTAAGTAAGAACTCATCTCACCTACGCATCAAAAACCACAACGATAGTTTGTCAAATAGACTCCGTTTTAACCTTCTCAAGGACCGGGCGTAGCCACACTTGGTTCAACTAAAGTTGGAGAGACAGTCGCCCGCAAGCCATCTATGTGCAAAGCACGTCGAGGGAACCGGTCTCGCGTAAGCGTACGCGTAAGGTTGGTCCAGGTCGTCTCGTCCAACAATACCGCCGAACCAAAGTATGACATGCTGGTAGGCAGTATGACTTGTATCGTCCACAACTCACTTGTGTTCTACTCGTGCAAATAACATCAAACCATAAAACCTAGGCTCGGATGCCACTGTTGGGGAACGTAGTAATTTCAAAATTTCCTACGCACACGCAAGATCATGGTGATGCATAGCAACGAGGGGAGAGTGTGATCTACGTACCCTTGTAGATCGCAACGGAAGCGTTGACACAACGTAGAGGAAGTAGTCGTACGTCTTCTTCTCGATCCGACCGATCCAAGCACCGTTACTCCGGCACCTCCGAGTTCTTAGCACACGTTCAGCTCGATGACGATCCTCGGGCTCCGATCCAGCAAAGCGTCGAGGAAGAGTTCCGTCAGCACGACGGCGTGGTGACGATCTTGATGTACTACCGACGCAGGGCTTCGCCTAAGCACTGCAACAATATGACCGAGGTAGAATATGGTGGCAGGGGGCACCGCACACGGCTAAGGAACGATCTCAATGATCAATTGTGTGTCAAGAGGTGCCCCCTGCCCCCGTATATAAAGGGGCAAAGGGGGAGGGGTGCGGCAGCCATAGGAGGAGTCCTACTCCCGCCGGGAGTAGGACTCCCCTCCAATCCTATTCCAAATAGGACTCCCCAAGTGGGGAAAGAGAGAGGGGTTGGCCGGCCACCTTCCCTAGTCCTAATAGGACTAGGGAAAGGGGGGGAGGCGCGCAGCCCATGGGGCAGCCCTTTCACCTTTCCACCAAGGCCCATGTTGGCCCATTTGGCTCCCGGGGGGTTCCGGTAACCCTCCCGGTATTCCGGTAAAATCCCGATTTCACCCGGAACACTTCCGATGTCCAAACATAGGCTTCCAATATATCAATCTTTACGTCTCGACCATTTCGAGACTCCTCGTCATGTCCGTGATCACATCCGGGACTCCGAACAACCTTCGGTACATCAAAATGCATAAACTCATAATAACTGTCATCGTAACGTTAAGCGTGCGGACCCTACGGTTCGAGAACAATGTAGACATGACCGAGACACGTCTCCGGTCAATAACCAATAGCGGGACCTGGATGCCCATATTGGTTCCTACATATTCTACGAAGATCTTTATCGGTCAGACCGCATAACAACATACGTTGTTCCCTTTGTCATCGGTATGTTACTTGCCCGAGATTCGATCGTCAGTATCCAATACTTAGTTCAATCTCGTTACCGGCAAGTCTCTTTACTCGTTCCGTAATCCATCATCCCACAACTAACTCATTAGTTGCCATGCTTGCAAGGCTTAAGTGATGTGCATTACCGAGAGGGCCCAGAGATACCTCTCCGACGATCGGAGTGACAAGTCCTAATCTCGAAATACGCCAACCCAACATCTACCATTGGAGACACCTGTAGTACTCCTTTATAATCACCCAGTTACGTTGTGACGTTTGGTAGTACCCAAAGTGTTCCTCCGGCAAACGGGAGTTGCATAATCTCATAGTCATAGGAACATGTATAAGTCATGGATAAAGCAATAGCAACATACTAAACGATCGGGTGCTAAGCTAATAGAATGGGTCATGTCAATCAGATCATTCAACTAATGATGTGACCTCGTTTAATCAAATAACAACTCTTTGTTCATGGTTAGGAAACATAACCATCTTTGATTAACGAGCTAGTCTAGTAGAGGCATACTAGTGACACTCTGTTTGTCTATGTATTCACACATGTATTATGTTTCCGGTTAATACAATTCTAGCATGAATAATAAACCTTTTATCATGATATAAGGAAATAAATAATAACTTTATTATTGCCTCTAGGGCATATTTCCTTCAGTCCTGTTCAACCACCCCTCCACGGGCACCCCTCCACCATCTACTGTTCATCCAGCTCTCCACACCACGGGGTCCTGTTCAACCACCCCTCCACCGTCTACTGTTCATCCAGCCCTCCACACCACAGGGTCCTGTTCATCCACCCCTCCACCGTCTACTATTCATCCATCCCCAACACCACACCATGGGGTCTTGTTCATCCAGAGGCAACGCCACCGCTCACTGTTCATCCAACCCCCCTGCAACGCTCACTGTTCATCACATTGATCGGCTTCAGTTAGCAGCAGTAGCGAAGGAATCGCTCGATCGGGTTCAGTTAACAGCCATCAATCGATCGCTCGGGTTCAGTAACATGTAGCCTGCAGTGTAATCGCTCGGGTTCAGTTAGATCCCAATGCCTCGCTCGGGTTCAGTTAGAGCCAACGCCTCGCACACACGCGCGTACGTGTACAAGAGAAACGCGCATCGCTCAGCCCCCGACCTCCCACCGTAACCGGGAACTCCCCGAAATCCCCCCCCTCGCTTCTACCACGGTTTTTTCCGTCATGGATGGCCCAAAGAATGTCATGCAGCTGCGTCTCCTGCCCGCCCAGGACAAAAATCCCATTTTTTGTCATGATTTTTTGTCATAGAAGTAGGAGCCCACCACATCTATGATGATACCGGGTTTTGTCACAATTATCGTCATAGAAGTGTCATATGTATGACAGAAAAAATTTCATTTGGCCCAAAATGTCACGGATGTGTCTTTTTTTGTAGTGGACAAGGGGCGCGGCGGAGGAGGCTGCAAGGTGAGGTGGCGGCGAACTCTGGCGAGCTCACGGGCGGCGCGGTCGGATGATGGCGGCGGCCAGAGTCTAGGCGGCGAGGCAGGGAGGCGAGGCCGGCGAGGCAGAGAAGCGCGGTGGCGGCGCAGTGGCATGGACGTGAGGCGGTGGTGCGCGGTAGCGCGGGCGGCAGGCGGCATGGCTGCCGGAGCGGTGGCCGGCGATGTTGCGGCGAGCGGGAGTGGGTGGTGGCGCAAACGGGCCCCGATGGGCTCGTGCGGGCTCCGTGTGGGCCTGGGCGGGCCGCGGCGGCGCGGCGATGCGGCGATGACAGCTGGTGAACGGTGAGTGGAGGAGAGCGGCGGCAGGGTGACATGGCATCTTCTGGTTGGTCGGGGTGAGGTGGAGGCAAACATGTCCGGCGAGGGGAAGTTGTGTCCGGCGGCGGAGAGGGGAAAATTGCTAGGGTTTGACCGCGAAATTTCGGAGGAGGCACATATATATAGATAGAGGGAGTTAGGAGAATGCAAATGAGGTGCGGTTTTTGGCCACGCGATCGGGATCGAGCGGCCGAGAGGATGGAGGGGGTTTGGATGGGTTTTGGGCCACTTTGAAGGGGTGTTGGGCTGCAACACACACGAGGCCTTTACGGTTCCTCGGTTAACCCTTGGAGTATCAAACGGACTCCAAATGGCACGAAACTTGACAGGCGGTCTACCGGTAGTGTACCAAGGCCGTTTGGCAAATCTCGGTCCAATCCGAGAATGTTCAACACCCGCACACGAAAAGAGGCAAAAGGAGGGCGCCGGAGGACATAGGAGTGTCGGATCGCAAAACGGACAACGGGGAAAATGCTCGGATGCATGAGACGAACATGTATGCAAATGCGATGCACATGATGACATGATATGAAATGCATGACACTGAAACAAATGACAAGGCAGCAATAGCGAATAACTGGAAGACACCTGGCGCAACGGTCTCGGGGCGTTACAACACTCCACCACTACGAGAGGATCTCGTCCCGAGATCTAGGATGGCACCAGAGGGAAAAAGGAAGAGGAAGATAAGAGGTAAAACTAAGTTGCTTCTTTGACAAATGAGTGATACCAAATAACCTTGAAAGGTTAAACCATTTCAAGAAAAGAACAACGGAGATGAACGAAGTTGACAATCTCCGTTAGAAAAGAGGAACGAGGAAGAACAAATTTTGACAACACTCCAGTTGAAAGAGATGCAAAACTTGATAAGATGAAAAGAACTTGAGAAGAGGGCACAACACTCCGGTTAAGTGGATAAGCACGAAAAGAACAAGATCCTCAGAATTCGAGATGATGAGAGAAAAGAGCAACATCACAATGCCTCCGGAAGAAAGAAAGACTGGAAAGAAATGAACGGAGGGAAACAAGATTTTATACCTCAAATGAGCTTGAAAAGCATCTTTAGGAGAAGGGTCGAACGGAGTTGTTGGAACACCAACAACGAAAGTATAAGCTTTAAGTGGGCTTATGGAAAACATCTCAAAACTGAGGTGAAATTCTGCCACTAACGGAAATAAAAGATTGGATTGATATGAACAAGGAGACGAGAAACTTATTTCACCGGGAGGATAAATGAAGAACTTGGATCATTTATAAGCACCATAAATAGCAAGAATCCTTAGGGAAAGCTTTAGTAGAAATATAACCCAAGATAACCCCAATGAAGAGGTTGGTGGATTTAAAATATCTCATTCTTGACAACTTTTGAATCATGAAACATGAAGGGAAATTGTCAAGAAAGACATAACACCATCTCAAAAGATAAGGGAGAACAATTGCACTCCGGATTGCAAGATGAAGAATGCTTGAACTCCTCAGAAAAGAATCTCGATGAACGCTTCGAGAGGGAATTAAAATCCTTGATGAACCACCATGTAGAGCCTTCATGAAGAACTCCGGTAACGAAAGGATGATCGAACGAAAGGAAAGAGAAGTTGGAAACACAAGGTGAAGCCTTGTAATGATTTAGATGGATCTTCGTGATGATGAGAGCTTGGAACTCAGGGAAAAGAAAAGATGAAACAATTGAGACCGAGAATTTATTCATCGTGAACAAACTCCGGAAGAATGAATCCATCATTTTGATGAAGCAAGAATAAGAATTATGTTATGAGTATCCTTCACCAATTTAGATTGATGACAAGCAATAGATTTGGCACACTACTTATTCTCGTAGCAAGGATGAAGATAAATATAGTGCAAACTTGAGATAATCTTCAATGAACCACCGGTAGGATTTGGAAACAACGAATGAACTGATATGATAACCAAGGAAGAGAACTCTTGAATGAACCACCGTAAGAATTGAAAATGATCGGATAAAAGATGAAGACACACTGGGAAGGATTATCAAACAAACGAAGATGCTTGAGAGAATTTAGATACATGATAATGAAGAGATGACGAGCTGATTAGAGAACACTTGAACGATGCACCGGTAAGATTTAGAGAATGAGAGCTGAAAGCTGGAATGAATAAATCTGAAATGATGGCCTACGGAGAATCAAATTGAAAAGACTCCTGAATTGCTTCGGATGGATGAAAAGAATTCCCACAATCAAAACAATTATGAGAGGATGGCATAAGGCTAGCACCATGAATCTTGAAGAGAATGGAGCAAGATATGGAGGAAAGCTCTTCTTCGGTCTTCAAAATCCAAGAATTACGATGAGAAACACCACCATGAATTATTGGGACACTCCGGAATAATGAAGAATATAAAGGTTGAATCGACAATGAAAAGAATTTGAAAGATCTTGGAGAAATACATTTGACTGATGATAATTCATCCTTACGTCAAACTTGGAAAAGAATTTGAGAAGCTCCAGGAAAATTAGAAGAGTCAGCTAAGATCCTGGGAAAAGACCTATGCGTTAGGGCCCACTCAAGAGAAAACACCGTTGAACAATTACTTGGAAAGGAGATAGCACCGGTTGAATTAAATGGTTGAATGAGATAACAACCTCGAAAGAGCTAGAATGAATGTAGAGTGGAAACACAAATCTTCGAGATATCTTCAGCACTCCGGAACAATTGAATAGCGAGAAGTCGGTGATAATGAGGTGCACCGACATGAGAAAGCATTTGAAACGAGGAAAAGGGATATGATCAACACCAAAAACTTGAATTGAATCCACCGGAGAAGAAAGAGAACGGCGAATGATGAACTTGTAGAGCATCTTCAAGAGAGTCACCGGATAAGAACATTGGCGGAAAAGAATGGAGAGACTTCGCATCAATAAGCTGGATACTTGATTAAGAAATCCGAGTCCTTCAAGAAAAAGGGTGGGAGGGCGGAAAAAATAAAGACAACTTGGGAAGGATGAAACAAACACCATTGAGAAACTTAGAATTGATCTTGCAGATGTTGAAATGATCGGATCCACTTGAAGAGAAACACGCCAGTTGAAAAGGATTGACATGACAATCTCGATTATCATGAAGGATTAGTATTCACATGAGAATACCACTTAGGAAAGGTATGGAAACACATTTGACATTGAAGCAACTCGAATACCACAATCGATCAAAATCAAAGGATTGGCTTGTAAAATAAGCCAGAACAAACATATGATAGAGATTTCGTCCTAAGTTTTCATGGTGGGGCCCACACGGGCTCGATCGTACATCACCATCATGTGCAAGGCAGTGCACATGACATACAAAGTGTCCCCGAGTCAGCATAGCCAAGGACTCTTTAAGACACAAACCAACCGTGGATAGGCGGACCACTAGACGTCGAACCCCAATTTCATATCATAGATCTATCGGAAAGATATCCTAGGAGCTACTTGAATTCCCACTTATAAACTCCCGAAACTTTCTGGTTATGCAATCAGGTGTTGGGGATACAAGGGAAGCATAATATCTCACCCAAACTAGCAAATCCTACATCCAGCTGTATCCATCCTTTAACACATAACCAAGAAACCTTCGGAAATCATTTACCTCAACCTTCGAAAAGCATCCGTTATACGAGTTATGGCAATACTCCCGAACTCCCGGCCCAGTATTGGGTGGCGTCGAGGTTATCTCACCAACAACTGCATAAAAGAGATTTTCAATGTCGGCGAACTCAGGTATTCCAGAACTGCAACGATAAAATTGTTACGACAACACCTCAGAGCTCAACTCCCTGGGACACTGCCACAACCCCTAAATGCCAGGAGGCACCAAGAACAATGTTCACGTCACAAAACCATCGGAACGATTCCAAGATACCCGCGTGATCCTAAAAAAAATTAGTGAAATTTGAGAAGAGAAGAGTCAAAACTCTACGTCAGGATGCCTCACCAGAGTGACGAAGGGACTGAGGAGTAAAAAGAATCCTACTCTCCGATATATATATATATATATATATATATATATATATATATATGTATGTATATAATCCTAAAAGACTCAAAATATTTTTCTAGACTCAACAATGCCAGCGATTCGATCAAGCAGGGGGCTCCTAAGTCGGGGAAGGCTCTGATTACCAACTTGTAACACCCATGATGCGGCTATATCTCCCACATGTCGGAGCACGGCTTAGAGGCATAACCGCATTGTAGACATGTCGCAAGAGGGGTAATCTTTACACATCACATGTACTGAATAAGAACGGGATAAAGAGTTGGCTTACAATCGCCACTTCACACAATACATAAATATAGCATTACATCATCCAGAATACAATCAAGGTCCAACTACGGAACCAAATAAAGAAAGACAACCCCTAATGCAAAAGATCCCCGATCGCCCTAACTGGGCTCCACTATTGATCAACTGGAAATAAAAACAACACAACGAACAAGATCTTCATCGAGCTCCTCCTTCAGCTCGGTTGCATCACCTGCACGGTATCAACGACACGTGCAATTGGTTTTGGAAGTAATCTGTGAGTCATGGGGACTCAACAATCTCACACCCTCGCGATCAAGACTATTTAAGCTTATGGGTAGGTAAAAGGTAATGAGGTGGAGCTGCAGCAAGCACTAGCATATGTGGCTAACTTACGCAAATGAGAGCGAGAAGAGAAGCAAAGCAACGGCCGTGAACTAGAAGTGATCAAGAAGTGATCCTGAAACTACTTACGTTCAAGCATAACACGAAAACCGTGTTCACTTCCCGGACTCCGCCGGAAAGAGACCATCACAGCTACACACGCGCTTGATGCATTTTAGTTAAGTTAAGTGTCAAGTTCTCTACAACCGGACATTAACAAATTCCCATCTGCCCATAACCGTGGGCACGGCTTTCGAAATTTCATAACCCTGCAGGGGTGTCCCAACTTAGCCCATCACAAGCTCTCACGGTCAACGAAGGATATTCCTTCTCCCAGGAAGACCTAATCAGACTCGGAATCCCGGTTACAAGACATTTCGACAATGGTAAAACAAGACCAGCAAAGCTGCCCGATGCGCCGACATCCTGATAGGAGCTGCACATATCTCGTTCTTAGGGCAACACCCGATGAGCGCTTCGTACAACTAAAACCAGCCCTCAAGTTTCCCCAAGGTGGCGCTGCAAAGGACTCTAGTTCGGACCAACACTTAGACAAGCACTAGCCCGGTGGGGGTTAAAATAAAGATGACCCTTGAGTCCGCAGAGCCCAAGGGAAGGTGATAGGTTAGTGCAAATGGTAAAACCAAGGTTGGGCCTTGCTGGAGGAGTTTTATTCAAGGCAAACTGTCAAGGGGTTCCCATTATAACCCAACCGCGTAAGAAACGCAAAATCAAGGAACATAACACCGGTATGACGGAAACTAGTTCGGCAAGAGTGGAACAAAACACCAGGCATAAGGCCGAGCCTTCCACCCTTTACCAATTATATAGATGCATTAATTAAAATAAGAGATCTTGTGATATCCCAACAAATAAACATGTTCCAACAAGGAACAAACTTCATCTTCACCTGCAACTAGCAACGCTATAAGAGGGGCTGAGCAAAGCGGTAACATAGCCAAACAACAGTTTGCTAGGACAAGGTGGGTTAGAGGCTTGACATGGCAATATGGGAGGCATGATATAGCAAGTGGTAGGCATCACAGCATAGCAATAGGGTGAGTAACTAGCAAGCAAAGATAGAAGTGATTTCAAGGGTATGGTCATCTTGCCTGCAAAGTTCTCCGAGTTGACGAAAGCTTGATCCTCGAGCATACTCAACGGGTACCTCGATCACGTACTCCTCTCTCGGCTCTATCCAAGGCAAGAACACAAGCAAAGGAAGCAACAATCAACCACGGTGCAATGCGCAAGAAACATGATGCAAAACATGGCATGATATGCGGGATGTGATATGCGATGCATATGCGAGCTCTGGAAGGAAAAGATTGATCAAGGCATCAACTTGGCAAACCAAGTGTGCCGCTAGAAAGATGAGTTGATTTCGGTCGAAATCGATATAAAGATCACCGGAATCGGATGCACGGTTTGCAAATGGCAAGCAAAACAATAATTGCACAATTCTACGATTAACAGCACGATGTCATATAAAATGCAACAAGGAACTAAGCTACTGCACTCTAACATAGCAACCAAGCACATGGCAGTGATCTACTCAAGATGCTTGACAAAATATGAACACCGAGCTACGGCTAAATCACACAAGAGCAGGTTCAAACAAGCATGGCAAAAGGGCAAAAGATATCAGCATCACAGACTTAGTGAAAATAACAACATGTCAGGAATTAACATCAGGAAGCAATGTTTAGAGCAAGATAACAACATGCTACAGTGTTGGGGATATAACTATCAGTTATGACCCGCCCAGGAGGGGCCGGGTCAGCCCCAATGGCGGGTTACACAAGAAGCCCAGTAAACATTAAGTTGATAGTTTATCAAATATTATAGAAGGCCCAAAAGCCTAGAGGCGGCTTAAGGCCCAATATTGCAAACCGCTGTATGTAAGGAAAGACTTGTAAAGAAAGGCATGTAAAGGAAGTCACCGAGCTAGACACGATTATGAGCCGGCCGAGACTCTGTAGGCCACCAGGCGTCAACCCGTGTATGTAAGGGGACGACCCGGTGGCGGCTTAGGGCAAGAAACAAGAGATCGATAACCAAGCCGGCGAGTTAAGCCTCTTGGTGATCGAAACCCCCAGCAATACCAACACAACTAGACGTAGGCTTTTACCTTCATCGTAAGGGGCCGAACTAGTATAAAACCTCTCGTGTCCTTTGTCCCGATTAACCCCTTTAAGATTCCTAGTTGCAATGTCCCTATGACTAAGTCCTTTCGCAAGGACATCTGCCGTGACAATTCCACGACAGTTGGCGCCCACCGTGGGGCCAGCGCACGCTGGATTTGAGTTCTTGAAGGGAAACTTCGAAGGGCTCAAGGGATACGCTGTGGGCCGGATGACCAAGAGTTGTCGCGCCAAGCTCTACATCGACAACGAAAGCTAGGGCCCCGAGGCCGGCTCAATTGAGTACGGGTATCGGGTCCCCTTCGACGGAATTCACGTCTTCATCGGCCGGATCGGCGAGTCAGGCCCTGAGCCGGACATCCACACCAACCACATCGAAACGGCTCAGCGTGCGAGGACCACCTGTGTTCAATCTGTCGTGAAGCATGCTTTCATAGGATGCGTCCACGATGGTGAATACTCTGAAGGATCGATGGAAGGTGCTGAAACGGCCATCTGTTCTGACGCTACATCATCAACAGGTGAGACGGACTCTTTGTATCAGCTGCAGGATGGCATGCTCGGGGGTTGTTCTGATGGCAGCAGTATTCCGGACCCCCTTGAGCCGCCAAATTGGGCCGGAGTCTTCATGGCAGGAACACAACCCGGACAGAACTCCATAGCAGCAGCAGCAACAGCCACCGGGTTGGCTGCCGCCGGGTCAAGAGACCCCATGCGCCCCCCCGGCTCAGATTCTGATGGACCTCATGGATAAACTGATGACCCTATTGACTGCCGTGGTAGAACCGGCGAATCAAGCTCAGCATGATGCAGAGGTGGCACGTGTACGTAAGGAGATGGTACAAGCCAAGGAAAACTTAGCAGCAGAGGAGGTCAGGATGGCCGTGGAGTGGGCAGCTTTGGACGCACATGCTCAGCAGCTTCAGGCAGAGACTTTCCGACTCTCGGTGGACCTGAACGCGTCGAACAAGGTCATGAGGAGAAGGCACTAGAAAACTCAGTCATGTCTGCCTCTGACACTCGATCCTAGGAACCTTTTTCTTACACCCGGGGCTGGGGCAAGTAACCTGCCGGAGGCAAATCGGATCACGACACCCAGAGCACAAGCTCAGCCACGCACCATGGAACCACCTCGTATACACACCACTCTGCCTCTTTATGTGCCGACACCGCCGGGTCATTTCTTCAATCCCCTGGAGAACCTCATTGCAGCTTCGGCCCGTTTGGCGGCTCTCCCGATGGAAGGTGACTCTCCGGCAGCGAACGAAACACGAAGGGTGAGAGAACTTCTTCAAACAACTCTGGCACAGCAGGAAGCATACTCCTACAATCGAGACAGGATCCATTCAACTCCTCGCCCAAGCCGGAGCCCAAGCTACAGTAGGCATATGGAGTCAGCTGACATGTCAAGAAATGCTCAATGCCGCAACCGGCCGCATAGATATGAGCCGGTGCGGGCTGGAGCCATTAACTTGCGGATCAGGAGAGGATCCGGCAAGAGGCGGAGCGAGCGGTTAGACTGGCAGCAGAGCAGGCGGCTCATCAGACCTTTCCGGCTTACCCAGCAACCTCAGTTGAGGCAGGGGTGACCACAAGAACCGCAGGTGTCCCTTGCCTAGTGCCAGCCATACGTAATGAGCGTTTGCCAAAAGACTTCAAGGGCCCCCGTAAGGTGCCTAATTACACGGCCGACTTACAGCCTGGGGCTTGGATTGAGAGTTATGATATGGCTATGGAGTTGTTGGAGGTCAGCGACGCGGCGATGGCCAAGTATTTCACTATGATGTTGGATGGAACATCTCATACTTGGTTGAAGGGTTGCCACCCAATTCCATCAGCTCATGGGCGGAGTTGAAGGCCCGGTTCATCCAGAACTTCAAAGACACGTGTAAGCAGCCTATGTCGATTCTGGACCTGACTAATTGTAAGCAAGAGGACGGTGAGTCTACAACCCATTGGGTGCGCTGGGTCAAGCAGATAATACATTCGTCTGATAAGATGGATGCCGGCTCAGCAGTCTGGATGTTGGAGAAAAATTGCCATTTTGAACCTCTGAAGCAGAAGTTGGGACGGCTCAAGCGTGACTGCAATGACATGGGCCAGTTGATGGTGGCTCTCATCAAGTATGCTGATTCTGATAGTACCAAAGACCCGGTGTCTGACGAAGAAAAGACAGCAAAGGGAAAGAAGAACGGCAACGGCAAGGGTCACCAGCATAACCCAGCAAATCAAGGAGGTAATAAATGTAAGGCTGATGAGTTTGTCGCTAACACCAATGCGCAGGGCAAAAATCAATGGCACAAGGGCAGGCAACCCCCTCGGTCGGGCGGGTCAGGTCCCACCCTTGAGCAACAATTGAATGAGCCTTTTCCAAGGCACGTCACCCAGGAGAAGCCAGCCACCCACCTGTGGAAAGCTTGTGCAATCCTAAAGGCGTTTAAAAATTCAAACATGTTTGATGCAGGTCACGGTCCAGGTAGCGGTTCAGGTGGAGGAGGTTTCCATGGCCCGGGCGTCGGTTCAGGTGGAGGAGGATTTCACGGTCAGCGCCATCCTGCTAACCAAGGAGGATATAATCCGCAACCCGACCAAGGTAATCAGCAACAACAGTCCGGATATCAGAGCAACCCAAAATAGCTAAATAGTGGGCAATACCATGTGTTCACCACTAGTTTATGTAAGAGGGTCCAGAAGCTTCACAAGAGGGTTGTCAATGCCGTTGAGCCGGCGATTCCACGTTACTTATGTTGGTCAGAGCAGCCTATTGTGTGGAGCAGAGAGGATCACCCACCACGGGTTGATAATCCGGGTCACTTGGCCTTGGTAGTGGCACCTCAGGTTGGTGGATATAAATTCACTAAGGTACTCATGGATGGAGGCAGCAGCATCAACATCCTCTACTATGAGACGTTCCGCCGGATGGGGCTGACTGATAAGAGTCTTAAACAGTCCAACACTGTTTTTCATGGTGTGTGTCGGGCATATACCCCGTGGTATGACCCGGCCGGAATCATGACCCGGCCGGGCTTGACGACTCACCAGAGACCTGGCTGGAGCTTGGCGACTCACCAGAGACCTGGCTAGAGCTTGGTGACTCACTGGCGATCCGCCCGGACATGGCGGTTTACATGTAACCCGCCGGGACATTGTGACTCACTAGAGACCTGGCGGGCGGATCAGACGGACGACAAGGCCCAAGGCCCAGCGGCCTGGCTTATACTCTGGTGAGCCGGCTTAAGAGGAAAGGGATGACAAATATTTCCTTTACGAGGAAGCAAGACCCGGACTTGTATTCAACTTGTGAGAAAGGATAGACTAGTCCTAGTCCTACTAGGACTCCACATGTAACCCGCCCCTTCAACATATATAAGGAGGGGCAGGGTTCCCCAAAAGGGGACAAGAAAGAAAATAATCTCTAGGACTAGACACAAAGAGCCGGCTTACCGTCGACTCCCTCATGATCATAATGAGACCTAGCCACAAACATCATGTAGGGTTATTACCGGATGATGTTTCCCGGGGCCCAAAGTTGTCTAAACCCTTGTCTTGTGTTGCGTCTCTCACTTCCGCTCAACCCCTCTCAAGCTACCACATAGATGTGTTGGCCTCGCGACTAAGTCCTCACACAAAGGACATCTGCCGTGACAATTCCACGACAGTTGGCGCCCACCGTGGGGCTTGCGCACGGTGGTGTTAAGTTCTTGGAGGGATCTTTCACAGGATCGAGAAGCTCGCGAGTTGATGGATGAAGAAGAGCCGGTGCAAAACAATTGCGCAAGGTAACTCGAGGTACAAATTGTGATCGAGAGAAAGCTAGGGTTGCGGTCCGCTCCGCTGTTGCTGTCCGAAAAAATCGTCGAGACCGAGATCTAACTTTCCGCTGGAGTTTTCCTTCTCAGTTTATGCGACACGTGTAGCCACCAAGGATGACATGAAGCAATCCTGCTCTATGGTCAAATCACCACAGTCCTCGGTTTCCTCGGACCGAGCAAACTAGGCACACGCGCATGCATGCAAGGGATCGGCACCCGTGTCTGTACGAGAAGCCTGCAAAGCAACTGGAAGACGCTTCCATTAAGTAGTCTGCCACGTGATGGCCAATTTGATCTACAACTACAGATATTCTACCTAGACAAAATTGCTATATGAGGAGGCGATCGGATCTACCTTGGCAAAGTCATTAAAAAATACATATTGTGTGGTCGCTATACTTTTTGCTGATTCATGGAAGTTGCAGCTGGTGCACGCGCCTCCGCGTCAAATCCGTTTGGGAGGAAAAAGTAATCTGTCAGGGCCAGTACATCGCGACGTACATGCACAAGCTCCCAGGAGAACTTGTTTTTGGACTAAGCACTACTTTTCCTTACTAAAGCAAATCTGTGTACAAGGAGGTGCTTCCTCAGTCAAAATCAATGGACAAAATCAACTACCATTGTTCACATCACGGCAAGCCGGCCACAATTGACATGAAGGCAAATTACTGAACCAGTTATTATTGTACTGATACAGGCTGTACAAGAAACATGGTGTTTTTAGGTATTTTCTGCTTGTTGCATGTTCGAGAAAACTAGCAATAATGTGACGGGGCTGAAACGTGGAAAGTTCATGCCTTGAGAATACGCGAGTTGAAAAAAAGGAGACCAAGACGCAGAAGCAAAGTGACTGCGACCCGGACTCCATTGTATGCGTCCGTGACCCATCCATTGGACCGGCTCGCTGCTACCGTCGAGTCGCGCCCCGCCAGCGAACCGTCGTCAGCCGCCTTCAAAGTCGCCTCCAGGTCATTTCCCCCTGGCTAATCCATCTCCACCACAGCGGCTAATACCCGGCCATACCTCTGCTCTAAGCCACCATACCTTTGTTATGAGCCGCGGAGTGGCCCCGTGTAACACCCCGGATATGATTTACCCTATTTGTAATCCAACTCTTGCAGTTTCCGGTGCTAAGTTATTTTATTTTCTCGGGTTTGGGTTTTTGCCTCCGTGTGTTGTTGTTGTTGTCATGCATCTCATATCATGTCATCATGTGTATTGCATGTGCATACGTGTTCGTCTCATGCATCCGAGCATTTTCCCTGTTGTCCGTTTTGCATTCCGGCGCTCCGTTCTCCTCCGGTGGTCATTTCTACCTTTCTCTCGTGTGTGGGGATTAAACTTTTCCGGATTGGACCGAGACTTGCCTAGCGGCCTTGGTTTACTACCGGTAGACCGCCTGTCAAGTTTCGTACCATTTGGACTTCGTTTGATGCTCCAACGGTTAACCGAAGGACCGAAAATGACTCGTGTGTGTTGCAGCCCAACACCCCTCCAATTTGGCCCAAAACCCACCAAAACTCTCTCCATCATCTAGAGCGTTCGATCACGATCGCGTGGCCGAAAACCGCACCTCATTTGGACTCTCCTAGCTCCTCCTATGCCTATTTAAAGGCCCCCTCCGAAATTCTCGTTTTCCTCTCCCCGAAACCCTAGATCCACCCCTCTCCGCGCGGCCGGACACATCCGCCGGCCGCCGGACATGTCCGCCGCCCGCCCGGTCCACTCCCGTGCCACCACGTGTCCCGCCGCCGTCCTCCCGCACCGCCGGCCCGCGAGCCCGGGTCAGGCCATCGCGAGGCCCAGCCGCTCGGCACCCGCCTCCTCTCGCCGCCCCGCCGCCTCAGCTCCCGCGCCGCCGCCCGGAGACCCGCGCCAACCACCGCCGCCATTGCCGCCGACTCTCCGCGCGCCGCCGGCCGGACCTCCGGCGACGCCCGGCCCTGCCGCGCCGCCCCATCCTCACGGCCACCCCCGGATCCGGTGCCCCCAAGCCCTCTCCGGCCTCCTCCCCAACTCCAGCGACGTCTCTGGCGAGTTTTGCTACAGTGACTCCGGCGAGGTGCATCGGGAACCGTGCCAGATCCAGATCTGAGATCCCCTCCTCGGTTGACTTTTCTCCCGAAACCCTAATTTTTTGCTATTTCATCGTGCCGTAACTTTGCATCCGTAGATCCGTTTTGGGCGTATAGCATATCAAAATGTTCGTCTCAGAGAGCACATCATTTTATCTCATTGCATCATTTTCATTTGAATTCATCTTGATGAACGAAATGCTGTTGGAAGAGTGCTATTTGAGTTAGTTGTCAGATCTGCAGCTCCAAATAGCTATTTGTCATTTTTGCCATGATTATTGTGTGCATGATATGCCCCTGAGCTCTACATGTGTTTTGTTATATGCTTTGCCATCTTTCCAGAGGTGCCATCCATGTATTTTTTTGATTGTGTGGTGACTAGCACAAGCTTGCAAAGTGGTGCATTCGTTAATGCTGATTTCAGGGACTTAGCAATTCCACTAAGTCCTTGGATCTGTTTTTATCAATATGCCATATGTTCATGTTGTTTCCTAGTGATCCGTGCCTCTTTTGAGGATGATCAGTAAGGATGATTTGTTAATCTTGTAGTGCTCTATCCATCCATGTCTTTGTTTGCAATTATGGAGCACCCTAGCTTGAGTCAATCGAGCTCTACTTTTGCTATTTCGTGAATCTGGGCAGATTGTCTACTTGTTAGCGATTTTGCCGAGGATGTTGTAGTTGATCCGTGCATGCTATGTTGTTGTTCTTGCCATGTCTAGCTTGTATAATGTGTATTCTTGATGGGTGTATGCTTAGATTGTCATGACATGCTCTGTAGTGAGTGCATCCAGCTCGTAAACATGCCTACTTGATATCTGATTTGCATGCTCCAGTTTTTCACTAAGTCTGTGATCTGATTATGTTTTTGCCGTGTTCACATGCTTGCAATTGTATTTTCTGATCCCTTTTGGCTCAAGGTCACTAAGGGACTTTTGTTAAGCTCTTTGAGTAGCTCCATGCCATGCTTTACTTTGCCATGTTAAGTTCCTGTAGCATCTAGTTTTCATGCTCCAAAGTGTGCTACCTGATCTGAAATTCCAGACAAGTGTTAATTTCACTAAGTCTGAAATCTGTTTACCAATTGCACTTTTGCCATGCTTGTTTGAACATGTTAATGGATGAATTGGCCGTAGCTCAGTGTTCATATTTTGTTAAGCATCATGAATGGATCCCTGCCATGTATTTTGTTGCCATGTTTGAGTGCCGTAGCATGTTTGTCTTGTTGCATTTAGATGGCTACTTGCTGTTTATCGCAGACCGGTGCCATATTTGAATTGCTTGCCATTTCCAAACCGTGTCTCCGATTCCGGTGTTCTTTATATCGATTTCAACGAAATCACCTCACCTTTCCAGTGGCACACTTGGATTTCCAAGTTGAGGCCAGGTCCATTCATTCCTTGTCAAATCTTGCATATGCATCACATATCGCATCCCACATAGCATACCATGTTTGCATCATGTTGTTTGAGCTTTGCACGTGGTTGATTGTGTTCTTGTTGCTTGTTTGTCTTGTTTGGGTAGAGCCGGGAGACGAGTTCGCTAACGAGGAGCCCGTTGAGTTTGCTTTCGAGGATCCAGTCAACTCTGACAACTTTGCAGGCAAGATGATCATACCCTCGAAATCACTTCTATCTTTGCTTTGCTAGATGCTCGCTCTTTTGCTATGCCTATGCTACGATGCCTACCACTTGCTTATCATGCCTCCCAAATTGCCATGTCAAACCTCTAACCCACCATGTCCTAGCAAACCGTTGATTGGCTATGTTACCGCTTTGCTCAGCCCCTCTTATAGCGTTGCTAGTTGCAGGTGAAGATTGGAGACCGTTCCTTGTTGGAACATTATTTTCTTGTTGGGATATCATTATATTATCTTGTTATCTTAATGCATCTATATACTTGGTAAAGGGTGGAAGGCTCGGCCTTTTGCCTAGTGTTTTGTTCCACTCTTGCCGCCCTAGTTTCCGTCATATCGGTGTTATGTTCCCGGATTTTGCGTTCCTTACGCGGTTGGGTGATAATGGGAACCCCTTGACAGTTCGCCTTGAATAAAACTCTTCCAGCAATGCCCAACCTTGGTTTTACCATTTGCCACCTAGCCTCTTTTTCCCTTGGGTTTCCGGAGCCCGAGGGTCATCTTATTTAAACCCCCCGGGCCAGTGCTCCTCTGAGTGTTGGTCCACCTGTCAGCTGCCGGTGGCCACCAGGGGCAACTCTGGGCTGGCCTACCCGTACCTAGGACAATCTGAGTGTGCCCTGCGAACGAGATATGTGCAGCTCCTATCGGGATTTGTCAGCACATTCGGGCGGTGTTGCTGGATTTGTTTTAACTTGTCGAAGTGTCTTGTAGAACCGGGATACCGAGTCTGATCGGAATGTCTCGGGAGAAGGTATATCCTTCGTTGACCGTGAGAGCTTGTCATGGGCTAAGTTGGGACCCCCTGCAGGGATTTGAACTTTCGAAAGCCGTGCCCGCGGTTATGGGCAGATGGGAATTTGTTAATGTCCGGTTGTAGATAACTTGAACCTAAACTTAATTAAAATGAATCAACTGTGTGTGTTACCGTGATGGTCTCTTCTCGGCGGAGTCCGGGAAGTGAACACGGTGTTGGAGTAATGCTTGCCGCAGGTTGTTCTCTAGTTATTCGTTCCGGCTTTGCCTTCTCTTCTCGCTCTCTTTTGCGAACAGGTTAGCCACCATATATGCTAGTCGCTTGCTGCAGCTCCACATATTACCTTGCCTTACCTATAAGCTTAAATAGTCTTGATCGCGAGGGTGCGAGATTGCTGAGTCCCTGTGGCTCACAGATTACTTCCAAACCAGATGCAGGGCCTGATGACTCCGTTCCAGATGACGCGCTTGAGCTCAAGTGGGAGTTCGACGAGGACTCACGCCGTTACTATGTGTCTTTCCCTGATGATCAGTAGTGGTGCCCAGTTGGGGCGATCGGGACCGTGTCGCATGTTGGGTTGATCTTTTATTTTGGCACCGTAGTCGGGCCATGAGTGATTGGATGATGTAATGCTATTTATGTACTTTGTTTGACGTGGCGAGTGTAAGCCAACTATGTACCTTCCCCTTTTATTATCTATATTACATGGGATGTTGTGAAGATTGCCTTACTTGCGACATTGCTTTCAATGCGGTTATGCCTCTAAGTCGTGCTTCGACACGTAGGAGATATAGCCGCATCGAGGGCGTTACAAGTTGGTAATCAGAGCCTTCCCCGACCTTAGGAGCCCCCACTGCTTGATCGTTTTTAGCAGCCGTTGTTGAGTCTAGAAAAATGTTTTGAGTCATTTAGGAATTATATATCGGAGAGTTTAGGAATTCTTTTTACTCCCCAGTCCCTTCATCGCTCTGGTAAGGCATCCTGACGTAGAGTTTTGACTCTTCTCTTCTCAAATTTCACTAAAAATTTTTAGGATCACGCGGGTATCTTGGAATCGTTCCGATGGATTTGTGACGAGAACATTGTTCTTGGTGCCTCCTGTCATTTAGGGGTTGTGGCAGTGTCCCGGGGAGTTGAGCTCCGAGGTGTTGTCGTCACAATTTTATCGTTGCAGTTCTGGAATACCTGAGTTTAGTACGCCGACATCGAAAATCTCTTTTATGCAGTTGTTGGTGAGATAACCTCGACGCCACCCAGTACTGGGGCGGGAGTTCGGGAGTATTGCCATAACTTGTATAACGGATGCTTTTCGAAGGTTGAGGTAGATGGTTTCCGAAGTTTTTCTCGGTTATGTGTTGAAGGATGGATACAGCTGGATGTAGGATTTGCTAGATTTGGGTGAGATATTATGCTTCCCCTGTATCCCCAACACCTGATTGCATAACCGGAAAGGTTCGGGAGTTTCATAGGTGGGAATTCTTGTAGCTCTAGTTCTTCTTCCACGGATATTTGGTTTGAGATTGGGATTTCTTACCGAGTATTCGTTCTTGATCCGTACCTTGTTGATTTATTCCTCTACCTAAATTCTAAGTGGCTTCTCAATTTATGGATATGTGACCATTTCAAGTGGAATGCATTCGTTCTTATGTTCGGATGTGAAGACTATATGTTGCAATTTCAAGCCGCTTGATTCAGCTTCAATTTTATCTGTCAATGTGCTAACGGATGTCACCCTCTTCAGGATGGCTCCCGCTAAGAGCAGCAATCAGAATCAGAATCAGGATCCGCCACCACCTCCCCCTCCTCCGGAGGCATGGCAAGCTGTGATGGCCGCTACCAATGCAAACACGCAGTTGATCATGCAAATTCTTCAAGAGCGCAACAAGCGAACCAAGGCAACCAAGGCAACAATCAGAATCACTTTGCTACACTCAACCAGTTCCTTGCTAACCAGCCAAAGACCTTCAGCAATTGTGTTGAGGCAACTGATGCTGACGATTGGCTCGTGGACTTGTGCAAGCATTTCGAGTGCAGTAACGTCAGGCCTGAGGACTTTGTCAAGTTCGCTTCCTTCCAACTCAAAGACCAAGCTGCAGAATGGTTCCAGCAGTACAAGGATTCCAGAGGAGGCCGTGTGATTACCTGGGATGAATTCCGTCAAGACTTCAAAGCTCATCATATTCCTCAGAGCGTGGTTGAAAGCAAGCGTGAGGAATTCCGCAACCTGAAGCAAGGCTCTTTGTCTGTCTATGACTACAACAAGTTGTTTCAGAAGCTCGCCCGCTTTGCTAAGCAGGACGTCCCTGACGAGAAGAGCATGATATACCAGTTCAGGGGTGGTCTCAGAGAAGAAATCCAGCTAGCTCTTGTTCTCTTTGAGCCCTTGAGGTACGATGAGTTCTACAACATGGCATTGAAGCAAGAGGCTGCTCAACTGAAGTGTGATGCTTCCAAGAAGCGAGTCAGAGATGCTACTCCTTCTTCCTCTACTCAAGTGGCCAAGCAGCAGAAGTATTGGCTTCCTCCTCCTCCGTTCCGTCAGCCGTATCAGAAGAGCAAAGGTGGCAGTGGATCTTCCCACCCACCCAACCCTGGCTTTCAGAACAAGACTTCGTCTCAAGCTCCAAGATCGAGTGCTCCGTATCACCGTCCGCTTTCAGAGGTCACGTGCAACAAGTGCCAACAGAAGGGTCACTATGCCAACAAGTGCTTCAACCAGAGGCGTCTCCCTCCTCCTCCTCCTGTGAGATCGGCAAGTACAGCTGTGGTCAAGCATAACCCCAAGCACGCCAAGGTCAATTTGATGAATGCAGCTCAGGCAGAGGACTCGTCAGATGTCATCATGGGTAACCTTCCTGTTAATGATATTCCAGCTAAAGTTCTTTTTGACACCGGTGCATCACATTGTTTCATCTCAAGACCGTTTACATCTAAGCATGGGTTGGCCTTGCAAATTTTGCCTAGACCTTTAGCAGTTGTCTCTCCCGGTAGGCGCCTGCATGCAAACTCCATTGCTCCGGATGTTACTATCACTTTGGGTGACTACAAATTTCTATCTTCTCCTACGATTCTTGGTGACTTGGATATTGATCTTATTCTTGGAATGGATTGGCCTTCTAAGCACAAGGCGCATCTTGATTGTGCTGCCAGGAAGATTCAGTTGACTCATTCGTCTGAGGATGTAATTGTCTTTGCGCTCGTGATGATACAATCCGTCTGTTTTCTCTCAATGAGAAGGGTGAACTGGATGCCATCTCGCAAATTCCAGTCGTTTGCGAATATCAAGACGTCTTTCCAGAAGAGCTTCCAGGAATGCCTCCGCACCGGCCAGTTGAATTCGTCATCGATCTTGAGCCTGGCACGGAACCGGTTTGCAAGCGTCCTTACAAGCTCGGACCTGAAGAGTTGAAGGAGCTGAAGAAGCAACTCGATATTCAAGAGCGAATGGGTCTCATCCGACCTAGTTCCTCTCCGTGGGGTTGTGGAGTTCTTTTTGTGAAGAAGAAGGATGGAACGGACCGACTTTGTGTTGACTACCGTCCATTGAACAAGAAGACTATCAAGAACAAGTACCCACTTCCCAACATCAACGAGCTGTTCGAACAACTCAAAGGTGCCCAAGTATTCTCCAAGCTTGATCTCCGTATGGGTTATCACCAGATTCGAATCCGTGAGCAAGATATTCCCAAGACGGCTTTCAGGACAAGCTATGGTTCATATGAATACACTGTCATGTCTTTTGGCCTCGTCAACGCTCCTCCGACTTTCTCTCGCATGATGAACTTCATCTTCAACGCCTACACCAATGACTTTGTTTTGGTCTATCTCGACGACATTCTGGTCTTTTCGAAGAACAAGGAAGATCATGCCAAGCACTTGCGTTTGGTGCTCGATAAGCTCAGGGAACACCAGTTCTACGCCAAGTTCTCAAAGTGCGAATTTTGGCTCGATGAGGTTCTTTATCTTGGGCATATCATCTCTGCCAAGGGCATTGCGGTGAATCCTGAGAAGGTGTCTGCAATTGTGAATTGGGAACCACCTCAGAACGTGAAGCAACTCCGTAGCTTCCTCGGTCTCGCAAGCTACTGTCGAAGGTTCGTTGAGAACTTTTCAAAGATCGCGAAGCCTCTCTCAAATCTTCTCCAGAAGCACGTCAAGTACGTTTGGTCTCCGGAATGTGACATCGCTTTCAACACTTTGAAAGAGAAATTGGTCACTGCTCCAGTTCTGACTCCTCCTGATGAATCCAAACCGTTCGAGGTCTTCTGCGATGCCTCTCTCCAAGGTCTTGGTGCAGTGTTGATGCAAGAGAAGAAAGTTGTGGCTTATACCTCTCGCCAGTTGAAGCCCAACGAGAAGAACTACCCCACTCATGACCTCGAGTTGGCGGCAGTTGTGCATGCTCTTTTGACTTGGAGACATCTCTTATTGGGAAGAAAAGTGGACATCTTCACTGACCACAAGAGTCTCAAGTACATCTTCACTCAGCCTAATCTCAACCTCAGGCAGACTCGATGGGTCGAAATGATTCAAGAGTATAATCCGAGTATCGAGTATACTCCAGGCAAGGCCAATGTGATTGCTGACGCATTGAGCAGGAAGGCTTATTGCAACAGTCTGATTCTCAAGCCTTATCAACCCGAGCTTTGTGAAGCTTTCCGCAAACTCAATCTGCAAGTTGTTCCTCAAGGTTTCCTCGCCAACCTTCAAGTCTCTCCTACCTTGGAAGACCAGATTCGCCAGGCTCAACTTCTTGATGCTATGGTGAAGAAGGTGAAGATTGGGATTGCCAAGAGTCAACCCAAGTACAAGTGCTACCGCCTTGATGACAAGGATACTCTCTTCTTCGAGGATCGTATTGTTGTGCCCAAAGGTGATCTTCGTAAGGTTATCATGAACGAGGCTCACAATTCACTCCTCTCCATCCACCCTGGGAGCACGAAGATGTATCAGGACCTCAAGCAGGCTTATTGGTGGACTCGAATGAAGCGCGAGATTGCTCAGTTCGTGAATGAGTGTGATGTCTGCAGAAGAGTGAAGGCAGAACACCAAAGGCCAGCTGGTCTCCTCCAACCTCTTGCCATTCCAGAATGGAAGTTTGACCACATTGAGATGGACTTCGTGACTGGGTTTCCAAAGTCCAAGCGTGGCAATGATGCTATATTCGTTGTCATCGACAAACTCACTAAAGTGGCTCACTTTCTGCCTATCAAAGAGTCTATCACTGCAGCTCAATTGGCGGAGCTCTATACCTCTCGAATTGTCTCGCTGCACGGTATTCCACAGGTGATCTCTTCAGACCGTGGCAGCATCTTTACCTCCAAGTTTTGGGATTCTTTTCAGAAGGCCATGGGCACCAACATCCGCTTCAGCACAGCTTTCCATCCTCAAACTAGCGGTCAAGTCGAGCGTGTCAATCAGATTCTTGAAGATATGCTCAGGGCTTGTGTGATCTCCTTCGGCATGAAGTGGGAGGATTGTCTTCCATATGCTGAATTCTCCTACAACAACAGTTTTCAAGCAAGTTCGGGCAAGGCCCCATTCGAAATTCTGTATGGCAGGAAGTGCCGTACCCCTCTCAACTGGTCTGAAACCGGTGAACGTCAACTTCTGGGAAATGACTTAATCACAGAGGCAGAGGAAATGTGCAAAGTCATTCGAGATAACCTCAAAGCAGCGCAATCGCGCCAGAAGAGCTACTATGATAGTAAGCACCGTGATTTGGCTTTCGAGATCGGAGATCATGTTTACCTCCGCGTCTCTCCAATGAAAGGTACTCGTCGCTTCGGTATCAAAGGGAAGCTTGCCCCTAGATACGTGGGACCTTTCAAGATCGTCAGCAAGAGAGGCGTTCTCGCCTATCAACTCGAGCTTCCTTCAAACTTTGCAAATGTGCATGACGTGTTCCATGTCTCTCAGCTCCGCAAGTGCTTCAAGACTCCTGACCGCACCGTCAACTTCGAAGACATTGAGCTCCAAGAAGATCTCTCTTATCGTGAGCACCCCGTTGCTATTCTTGAAGAGACTGAACGCAAGACTCGCAATAAGTCAATCAAATTCCTCAAAGTCAAGTGGTCACACCATTCCGACCGTGAAGCCACCTGGGAACGCGAGGATCACCTCCGTTCTGAGTACCCGGCGTTCTTCCAGTCCTAGATCTCGGGACGAGATCCTTTCGTAGTGGTGGAGTGTTGTAACACCCCGGATATGATTTACCTAATATGTAATCCAACTCTTGCCGTTTCCGGCGCTAAGTTATTTTATTTTCTCGGGTTCGGGTTTTTGTCTCCGTGTGTTGTTGTTGTTGTTGTTGTTGTCATGCATCTCATATCATGTCATCATGTGCATTGCATTTGCATACATGTTCGTCTCATGCATCCGAGCATTTTCCCCGTTGTCCGTTTTGCATTCCGGCGCTCCGTTCTCCTCCGGTGGTCATTTCTACCTTTCTTTCGTGTGTGGGGGTTAAACATTTCCGGATTGGACCGAGACTTGCCAAGCGGCCTTGGTTTACTACCGGTAGACCGCCTGTCAAGTTTCGTACCATTTGTACTTCGTTTGATGCTCCAACGGTTAACCGAGGGACTGAAAATGACTCGTGTGTGTTGCAGCAAACACCCCTCCAATTTGGCCCAAAACCCACCAAAACCCTCTCCATCATCTAGAGCGTTCGATCACGATCGCGCGGCCGAAAACCGCACCTCATTTGGACTCTCCTAGCTCCTCCTATGCCTATTTAAAGGCCCCCTCCGACATTCTCGTTTTCCTCTCCCGAAACCCTAGATCCACCCCTCTCCGCGCGGCCGGACACATCCGCCGCCCGCCGGACACGTCCGCCACCCACCCGGTCCACTCCCGCGCCGCCACGTGTCCCGCCGCCGTCCTCCCGCGCCGCCGGCCCGCGAGCCCGGGTCAGGCCCCCGCGAGGCCCAGCCGCTCGGCGCCCGCCTCCTCTCGCCGCCCCGCCGCCTCAGCTCCCGCGCCGCCGCCTGGAGACCCGCGCCGACCACCGCCGCCATCGCCGCCGACTCGCCGCGCGCCGCCGCCCGGAGCTCCGGCAACGCCCGACCCTGCCGCGCCGCCCCATCCTCGCGGCCACCCCCGGTCCGGCGCCCCCAAGCCCTCTCCGACCTCCTCCCTAACTCCGGCGACGTCTCCGGCGAGTTTTGCTACAGTGACTCCGGCGAGGTGCATCGGGAACCATGCCAGATCCAGATCTGAGATCCCCTACTCAGTTGACTTTTATCCCTAACCCTAATTTTTTTTGCTATGTTCATCATGCCGTAACTTTGCATCCGTAGATCCATTTTGGGCGTATAGCATATCAAAATGTTCGTCTCAGAGAGCACATCATTTCATCTCATTGCATCATTTTCATTTGAGTTCATCTTGATGCCCGAAATGCTGTTGGAAGAATGCTATTTGAGTTAATTGTCAGATCTGCTGCTCCAAATAGCTATTTGTTATTTTTGCCATGATTATTGTGTGCATGATATGCCCCTGAGCTCTACATGTGTTTTGGTACATGCTTTGCCATCTTTCCAGAGGTGCCATCCATGTATTTTTTTATTTGTGTGGTGACTAGCACAAGCTTGCAAAGTGGAGCATTTGTTAATGCTGATTTCAGGGACTTAGCAATTCCACTAAGTCCTTGGTTCGTTTTTATCAATATGCCATATGTTCATGTTGTTTCCTAGTGATCCGTGCCTCTTTTGAGGATGATCAGTAAGGATGATTTGTTAATCTTGTAGTGCTCTATCCATCCATGTATTTGTTTGCAATTATGGAGCACCCTAGCTTGAGTCAATCGAGCTCTATTTTTGCTATTTCGTGAATCTGGGCAGATTGTCTACTTGTTAGCGATTTTGCCGAGGATGTTGTAGTTGATCCGTGCATGCTATTTTGTTGTTCTTGCCATGTCTAGCTGGTATAATGTGTATTCTTGATGGGTGTATGCTTAGATTGTCATGACATGCTCTGTAGTGAGTGCATCGAGCTCGTAAACATGCCTACTTGATATCTGATTTGCATGCTCCAGTTTTTCTCTAAGTCTGTGATATGTTTAAGTTTTTGCCATGTTCACATGCTTGCAATTGTATTTTCTGATCCCTTTTGGCTCAAGGTCACTAAGGGACTTTTGTTAAACTATTTGAGTAGCTCCATGCCATGCTTTACTTTGCCATGTTAAGTTCCTGTAGCTTATAGTTTTCATGCTCCAAAGTGTGCTACCTGATCTGAAATTCCAGACAAGTGTTAATTTCACTAGTCTGAAATCTGTTTACCAATTGCACTTTTGCCATGCTTGTTTGAACCTATTAATGGATGAATTGGCCGTAGCTCAGTGTTCATCTTTTGCTAAGCATCATGAATGGATCCCTGCCATGTATTTTGTTGCCATGTTTGAGTGCTGTAGCATGTTTGTCTTGTTGCATTTAGATGGCTACTTGCTGTATATCGCACACCAGTGCCATATTTGAATTGCTTGCCATTTCCAAACCGTGTCTCCGATTCCGGTGTTCTTTATATCGATTTCAACCGAAATCACCTCACCTTTCCAGTGGCACACTTGGATTTCCAAGTTGAGGCCAGGTTCATTCATTCCTTGTCAAATCTTGCATATGCATCACATATCGCATCCCGCATAGCATACCATGTTGGCATCTTGTTGTTTGAGTTTTGCACGTGGTTGATTGTGTTCTTTTTGCTTGTTTGTCTTGTTTGGGTAGAGCCGGGAGACGAGTTTGCTAACGAGGAGCCCGTTGAGTTTGCTTTCGAGGATCCAGTCAACTCTGACAACTTTGCAGGCAAGATGATCATACCCTCGAAATCACTTCTATCTTTGCTTTGCTAGATGCTCGCTCTTTTGCTATGCCTATGCTACGATGCCTACCACTTGCTTATCATGCCTCCCAAATTGCCATGTCAAACCTCTAACCCACCATGTCCTAGCAAACCGTTGATTGGCTATGTTACCGCTTTGCTCAGCCCATCTTATAGCGTTGCTAGTTGCAGGTGAAGATTGGAGACCGTTCCTTGTTGGAACATTATTTTCTTGTTGGGATATCATTATATTATCTTGTTATCTTAATGCATCTATATACTTGGTAAAGGGTGGAAGGCTCGGCCTTTTTCCTAGTGTTTTGTTCCACTCTTGCCGCCCTAGTTTTTGTCATATCGGTGTTATGTTCGCGGATTTTGTGTTCCTTACGCGGTTGGGTGATAATGGGAACCCCTTGACAGTTCGCCTTGAATAAAACTCTTCCAGCAATGCCCAACCTTGGTTTTACCATTTGCCTCCTAGCCTCTTTTTCCCTTGGGTTTCCGGAGCCCGAGGGTCATCTTATTTAAACCCCCCCGGGCCAGTGCTCCTTTGAGTGTTGGTCCAACCTGTCAGCTACCGGTGGCCACCAGGGGTAACTCTGGGATGGCCTACCCATACCTAAGACAATCTGAGTGTGCCCTGAGAAAGAGATATGTGCAGCTCCTATCGGGATTTGTCGGCACATTCGGGCGGTGTTGCTGGATTTGTTTTAACTTGTCGAAGTGTCTTGTAGAACCGGGATACCGAGTCTGATCGGATTGTCTCGGGAGAAGGTTTATCCTTCGTTGACCGTGAGAGCTTGTCATGGGCTAAGTTGGGACCCCCTGCAGGGATTTGAACTTTCAAAAGCCGTGCCCGCGGTTATGGGCAGATGGGAATTTGTTAATGTCCGGTTGTAGATAACTTGAACCTTAACTTAATTAAAATGAATCAACTGTGTGTGTTACCGTGATGGTCTCTTCTCGGCGGAGTCCGGGAAGTGAACACGGTGTTGGAGTAATGCTTGTCGCAGGATGTTCTCTAGTTCTTCGTTCGCGCTTTGCCTTCTCTTCTCGCTCTCTTTTGCGAACAGGTTAGCCACCATATATGCTAGTCGCTTGCTGCAGCTCCACATATTTACCTTGCCTTACCTATAAGCTTAAATAGTCTTGATCGCGAGGGTGCGAGATTGCTGAGTCCCTGTGGCTCACAGATTACTTCCAAACCAGATGCAGGGCCTGATGACTCCGTTCCAGATGACGCGCTTGAGCTCAAGTGGGAGTTCGACGAGGACTCACGCCGTTACTATGTGTCTTTCCCTGATGATCAGTAGTGGTGCCCAGTTGGGGCGATCGGGACCGTGTCGCATGTTGGGTTGATCTTTTATTTTGGCACCGTAGTCGGGCCATGAGTGATTGAATGATGTAATGCTATTTATGTTCCTTTTTTGATGTGGCGAGTGTAAGCCAACTATGTACATTCCCCTTTTATTATTTATATTACATGGGATGTTGTGAAGATTGCCTTACTTGCGACATTGCTTTCAATGCGGTTATGCCTCTAAGTCGTGCTTCGACACGTAGGAGATATAGCCGCATTGAGGGCGTTTCACCCCGCCTGCGGCCGCGGCCACCTCTGCTTTTCTCTGACCCCTGTCCCGTATCTCCATGGAAGTTGCTCTCCAAAGACTTACTACTTGTGCTAATTAAGAAGCACAATGGCGCAATCTCCAAGAAGGACCATCATCCATCACGTGAAAGACAAGACTAGTCAAAGTGATGAATCAATTACCCCGTTACTGGTGATACTTTGTTACTAGTACTATTTATCTGTCCGGCTCAAGATGGACATTGGAAGGCCACGCTGAGATCATGGTGCAAAAATACATGTCCAAGAATTTAAAAACCGGACGAAGTTAAAAAATGCGTTGCGTGGAGCCTGAGCCGCCCACCTCCGCGGTTTCCTCTTGCTTTTGAGCCTCCATGAGCCGCCGGGGCTATTTGAGTCGCCGGTCTGCCTGAGCCATTTCTGTCGCGTTGAGCAGATCTTCTGTCATCCGAGCAAACCAGGTGATATCCATCCAAGTTTATTTTATTAACACATATTGTTTTCATCAAAGAACAATTACTTGGTTTATGATAATTTTTCGCAGGACCATTATTCCTTACAAAAAGGTGTCGCAAAAGGGGCAAATATTATTTTTGCACTAGCGTTCGTCCTGCGCAAATTGCCACCCCCGCTACATCAACACACACGACTGACTCATTGTCCATGCCCATGGCCGGCTTGCCTGCGTCCGTGCCGTTTACAACGCCATGGACGACTCGCCCGTCCGCTCTCGCGGCCGGTTCACGCGTCCGCGCCGGCTTACAACGAGGAGGACTACTTGCTCGCCCGCACCGGCTTACAACACCGCAGCCGACTCATCTGTCTGCTCCCGCGGCTGACTAAGCCATGATTGATTTCAGCCTCACCATGGTGATCGTCAACTCCGCGGTGATAATTACTCACCTGACGCATCAGGTGAAATCCATCTAGTATATTTTATATTATATGTTGCTTTCTTTAAAAGAGCAATTACTCTGGCTTGCAAGTTCTCCATGTTGGGGAACGTTGCAGAAAAAAAAATTCCTGCATTTTCACCAAGATCCATCTATGAGTTCATCTAGCAACGAGTGATCGGATGCATCTACATACCTTTGTAGATCGCAAGCGGAAGCGTTCAAAGAACGGGGATGAGGGAGTCGTACTCGTCGTGATCCAAATCACCGGAGATCCTAGCGCCGAACGGACGGCACCTCCGCATTCAACACACGTACGGTCAGCGTGACGTCTCCTCCTTCTTGATCCAGCAAGGGGGAAGGAGAGGTTGATGACGATCCAGCAGCACGACGGCGTGGTGGTGGATGCAGCAGTCACCGCAGCAGGGCTTCGCCGAGCTTCTGCGAGAGGGAGAGGTGTAGCAGGGGAGATGGAGGCGCCAAGGATTGAGGTGTGGCTGCCCTCCCTCCCCCCTTTATATAGGCCCCCTAGGGGAGTGCGCTGGCCCTAGGAGATGGGATCTCCTAGGGGGCGGCGGCCAAGGGGGTGGAGTACCCCCCAAGGCAAGTGGAGGCGCCCCCTCCCCTAGGGTTCCCAACCCTAGGCGCATGGGGAGCCCAAGGGGGGGCGCACCAGCCCACTATGGGCTGGTTCCCCTCCCCACTTCAGCCCATGGGGCCCTCCGGGATGGGTGGCACCACCCGGTGGACCCCCGGGACCCATCCGGTGGTCCCGGTACAATACCGGTGACCCCGAAACTTTCCCGATGGCCGAAATAACACTTCCGATATATAATTCTTCACCTCCGGACCATTACGGAACTTCTCGTGATGTCCAGGATCTCATCCGGGACTCCGAACAACTTTCGGATTACTGCATACTCATATCTATACAACCCTAGCGTCACCGAACCTTAAGTGTGTAGACCCTACGGGTTCGGGAGACAAGCAGACATGACCGAGACGACTCTTTGGTCAATAACCAACAGCGGGATCTGGATACCCATGTTGGATCCCACATGCTCCTCGATGATCTCATTGGATGAACCACGATGTCGAGGACCTAATCAATCCCGTATTCAATTCCCTTTGTCAATCGGTACGTTACTTGCCCGAGACTTGATCGTCGGTATCCCAATACCTCGTTCAGTCTCGTTACCGGCAAGTCACTTTACTCGTACCATAATGCATGATCCCGTGATCAACCACTTGATCACATTTATCTCATTGTGATGATGCATTACTGAGTGGGCCCAGAGATACCTCTCCGTCATACAGAGTGACAAATCCCAGTCTCGATTTGTGCCTACCCAACAGACACTTTCGGAGATACCTGTAATGTACCTTTATAGTCACCCAGTTACGTTGTGACGTTTGGCATACCCAAGGCACTCCTACGGCATCCGGGAGTTGCACAATCTCATGGTCTAAGGAAATGATACTTGACATCCAGAAAAGCTACAGCAAACGAACTACACGACCTTGTGCTATGCTTAGGTTTGGGTCTTGTCCATCACATCATTCTCCTAATGATGTGATCCCATTATCAATGACATCCCCATGTCCATATCCAGGAAACCATGACTATCTGTTGATCAATGATCTAGGTAACTAGAGGCTCACTAGGGACACAATGTGGTCTTTGTATTCACACATGTATTACGATTTCCGGATAATACAATTATTGCATGAATAATAGACAATTATCATGAACAAGGAAATATAATAATCATTTTATTATTGCCTCTAGGGCATATTTCCAACAGTCTCCCACTTGCACTAGAGTCAATCATCTAGTTACATTGTGATGAATCGAACACCCATGGAATTCTGGTGTTGATCATGTTTTGCTCTAGGGAGAGGTTTAGTCAACGGATCTGCTACATTCAGGTCCGTATGTACTTTACAAATCTCTATGTCTCCATTTTGAACACTTTCACGAATGGAGTTGAAGCGACGCTTGATATGCCTGGTCTTCCTGTGAAACCTGGGCTCCTTGGCAAGGTTAATAGCTCCAGTGTTGTCACAGAAGAGAGTCATCGGGCCCGACGCATTGGGTATGACTCCTAGGTCGGTAATGAACTCCTTCACCCAGACTGCTTCGTGTGCTGCCTCCGAGGCTGCCATGTACTCCGCTTGACATGTAGATCCCGCCACAATGCTTTGCTTGCAACTGCACCAGCTTACTGCCCCACCATTCAAAATATACACGTATCCGGTTTGTGACTTAGAGTCATCCAGATCTGTGTCGAAGCTAGCATCGACGTAACCCTTTACGACGAGCTCTTCGTCACCTCCATAAACGAGAAACATTTCCTTAGTCCTTTTCAGGTACTTCAGGATATACTTGACCGCTTTCCAGTGTTCCTTGCCGGGATTACTTTGGTACCTACCTACCAAACTTACGGCAAGGTTTACATCAGGTCTAGTACACAGCATGGCATACATAATAGACCCTATGGCTGAGGCATAGGGGATGACACTCATCTCTTCTATATCTTCTGTCGTGGTCGGACATTGAGCTGAGCTCAATTTCACACATTGCAACACAGGCAAGAACCCCTTCTTAGACTGATCCATATTGAACTTCTTCAATATCTTATCAAGGTATGTACTTTGTGAAAGACCTATGAGGCGTCTTGATCTATCTCTATAGATCTTGATGCCTAATATATAAGCAGCTTCTCCAAGGTCCTTCATTGAAAAACTCTTATTCAAGTAGGCCTTAATGCTGTCCAAAAGCTCTATATCATTTCCCATCAAAAGTATGTCATCTACATATAATATGAGAAATGCTACAGAGCTCCCACTCACTTTCTTGTAAATGCAGGCTTCTCCATAAGTCTGCATAAACCCAAACGCTTTGATCATCTCATCAAAGCGAATGTTCCAACTCCGAGATGCTTGCACCAGCCCATAAATCGAGCGTTGGAGCTTGCACACCTTGTCAGCATTCTTAGGATCGACAAAACCTTCCGGCTGCATCATATACAATTCTTCCTTAAGGAAACCATTAAGGAATGCCGTTTTGACGTACATTTGCCATATCTCATAATCATAGAATGCGGCAATTGCTAACACGATTCAGACGGACTTCAGCTTTGCTACAGGTGAGAAAGTCTCATCGTAGTCAACCCCTTGAACTTGTCGATAACCCTTAGCGACAAGCCGAGCTTTATAGATGGTCACATTACCATCCGCGTCTGTCTTCTTCTTAAAGATCCATTTATTTTCTATGGCTCGCCGATCATCCGGCAAGTCAGTCAAAGTCCATACTTCGTTTTCATACATGGATCCTATCTCGGATTTCATGGCTTCCAGCCATTTGTCGGAATCCGGGCCCGCCATCACTTCTTCATAGTTTGAAGGTTCACCGTTGTCTAACAACATGATTTCCAAGACAGGGTTGCCGTACCGCTCTGGTGCGGAACGTGTCCTTGTGGACATTCAAAGTTCAGTAGGAGCTTGATCATAAGTATCTTGATCATCATCAGTAACTTCCTCTCTAATTGGTGCAGGCACCATAGGAACATTTTCCTGAGCTGCGCTACTCTCTGCTTCAAGAGGTAGTACTTCATCAAGCTCTACTTTCCTCCCACTTACTTCTTTCAAGAGAAACTCCTTCTCTAGAAAGGATCCATTCTTGGCAACAAAGATCTTGCCTTCGGATCTAAGGTAGAAGGTATACCCAATAGTTTCTTTAGGGTATCCTATGAAGACGCATTTTTCTGACTTGGGTTCGAGCTTTTCAGGTTGAAGTTTCTTGACATAAGCATCGCATCCCCAAACTTTTAGAAATGACAGCTTAGGTTTCTTCCCAAACCATAATTCATACGGTGTCGTCTCAACGGATTTCGACGATGCCCTATTTAAAGTGAATGCGGCAGTCTCTAAAGCATAGCCCCAAAATGATAGCGGTAAATCGGTAAGAGACATCATAGATCGCACCATATCTAATAGAGTGCGATTACGACATTCAGACACACCATTACACTGAGGTGTTCCAGGCAGCGTCAGTTGTGAAACTATTTCACATTTTCTTAAGTGTGTGCCAAATTCGTGACTCAAGTATTCACCCCCATGATCTGATCGCAAGAACTTGATTTTCCTGTCAAGTTGATTCTCAACCTCACTCTGAAATTCCTTGAACTTTTCAAAGGTCTCAGACTTGTGTTTCATTAAATAGACATACCCATATCTACTCAAGTCATCAGTGAGGGTGAGGACATAACGATAGCCACCGCGAGCCTCAACACTCATTGGACCGCACACATTAGTATGTATGATTTCCAATAAGTTGGTTGCTCGCTCCATTGTTCCTGAGAACGGAGTCTTGGTCATTTTACCCATGAGGCATGGTTCGCATGTGTCAAATGATTCGTAATCAAGAGACTCTAAAAGTCCATCTGCATGGATCTTCTTCATGCGTTTGACACCTATGTGACCAAGGCGGCAGTGCCACAAGTATGTGGGACTATCATTATCAACCTTACATCTTTTGGTATTCACACTATGAATATGTGTAGCATTACGCTCGAGATTCATTAAGAATAAACCATTCACCATCGGAGCATGACCATAAAACATATCTCTCATATAAATAGTGAAGGAAATATGCCCTAGAGGCAATAATAAAGTTATTATTTATTTCCTTATATCATGATAAATGTTTATTATTCATGCTAGAATTGTAATACATGTGTGAATACATAGACAAACAGAGTGTCACTAGTATGCCTCTACTTGACTAGCTTGTTAATCAAAGATGGTTATGTTTCCTAACCATGAACAAAGAGTTGTTATTTGATTAACAAGGTCACATCATTAGTTGAATGATCTGATTGACATGACCCATTCCATTAGCTTAGCACCCGATCGTTTAGTATGTTGCTATTGCTTTTCTTCATGACTTATACATGTTCCTATGACTATGAGATTATGCAACTCCCATTTACCGGAGGAACACTTTGTGTGCTACCAAACGTCACAACGTAACTGGGTGATTATAAAGGAGCTCTACAAGTGTCTCCAATGGTAGATGTTGGGTTGGCGTATTTCGAGATTAGGATTTGTCACTCCGATTGTCGGAGAGGTATCTCTGGGCCCTCTCGGTAATGCACATCACATAAGCCTTGCAAGAATTAGAACTAATATGTTAGTTGTGAGATGATGTATTACGGAACGAGTAAAGAGACTTGCCGGTAACGAGATTGAACTAGGTATTGGATACCGACGATCGAATCTCGGGCAAGTAACATACCGATGACAAAGGGAACAACGTATGTTGTTATGCGGTTTGGCCGATAAAGATCTTCGTAGAATATGTAGGAGCCAATATGGGCATCCAGGTCCCGCTATTGGTTATTAACCGGAGACATGTCTCGGTCATGTCTACATTGTTCTCGAACCGTAGGGTCCGCACGCTTAACGTTACGATGACAGTTATTATGAGTTTATGCATTTTGATGTACCAAAGGTTGTTCGGAGTCCCGGATGTGATCACGGACATGATGAGGAGTCTCGAAATGGTCGAGACATAAAGATTGATATATTGGAAGCCTCTATTTGGATATCGGAAGTGTTCCGGGTGAAATCGGGATTTTACCGGAGTACCGGGAGGTTACCGGAACCCCCCGGGAGCCATATGGGCCTTCATGGGCCTTAGTGGAAAGGAGAAAGGGGCAGCCCAAGGTGGCCGCGTGCCTCCCCCCTCCCCTAGTCCTATTAGGACTAGGAGAGGTGGCCGGCCCCCCTCTCTCTCTTTCCCCCCTTGAGGATTCCTATTCCAACTAGGATTGGGGGGGGGGGAATCCTACTCCCAGAGGGAGTAGGACTCCTCCTGGCGCGCCCCAAGGCTGGCCGCACCTCTCCCCCCTTGCTCCTTTATATACAGGGGCAGGGGGCACCTCTAGACACACAATTGATCCCCGTGACCGTTCCATAGCCGTGTGCGGTGCCCCCTGCCACCATATTCCACCTCGATCATATTGTAGCGGTGCTTAGGCGAAGCCCTACAACGGTAGAACATCAAGATCGTCACCACGCCGTCGTGCTGACGGAACTCTTCCCCGACGCTTTGCTGGATCGGAGCCCGGGGATCGTCATCGAGCTGTACGTGTGCTAAGAACTCGGAGGTGCTGGAGTAATGGTGCTTGGATCGGTCGGATCGGGAAAACGTACGACTACTTCCTCTATGTTGTGTGATCGCTTCCGCAGTCGGTCTGCATTGGTACGTAGACAACACTCTCCCCTCTCGTTGCTGTGCATCACCATGATCTTGCGTGTGCGTAGGAAAATTTTGAAATCACTACGTTCCCCAACAGTGGCATCCAAGCCTAGGTTTTATGGTTTGATGTTATTTGCACGAGTAGAACACAAGTGAGTTGTGGGCGATATAATTCATACTGCCTACCAGCATGTCATACTTTGGTTCGGCGATATTGTTGGACGAGATGACCCGGACCAACATTACGCGTACGCTTACGCGAGACTGGTTCCCCCGACGTGCTTTGCACACAGGTGGCTTGCGGGCGACTGTCTCTCCAACTTTAGTTGAACCAAGTGTGGCTATGCCCGGTCCTTGCGAAGGTTAAAACGGAGTCTATTTGACAAACTATCATTGTGGTTTTGATGCGTAGGTGAGATTGGTTCTTGCTTAAGCCCGTAGCAGCCACGTAAAACTTGCAAGCAACAAAGTAGAGGACGTCTAACTTGTTTTTGCAGGGCATGTTGTGATGTGATATGGTCAAGGCATGATGCTAAATTTTATTGTATGAGATGATCATGTTTTGTAACCGAGTTATCGGCAACTGGCAGGAGCCATATGGTTGTCGCTTTATTGTATGCAATGCGATCGCGATGTAATGCTTTACTTTATCACTAAGCGGTAGCGATAGTCGTGGAAGCATAAGATTGGCGAGACAACAACGATGCTACAATGGAGATCAAGGTGTCACGCCGGTGACGATGGTGATCATGACGGTGCTTCAGAGATGGAGATCACAAGCACAAGATGATGATGGCCATATCATACCACTTATATTGATTGCATGTGATGTTTATCTTTTTATATGCATCTTATCTTGCTTTGATTTACGGTAGCATTATAAGATGATCTCTCACTAAATTATCAAGAAGTGTTCTCCCTGAGTATGCACCGTTGCCAAAGTTTGTCGTGCCCAGACACCACGTGATGATCGGGTGTGATAAGCTCTACGTCCATCTACAACGGGTGCAAGCCAGTTTTGCACACGCAGAATACTCAGGTTAAACTTGACGAGCCTAGCATATGCAAATATGGCCTCGGAACACGGAGACCGAAAGGTCAAGCGTGAATCATATAGTTGATATGATCAACATAACGATGTTCACCATTGAAAACTACTCCATCTCACGTGATGATCGGTTCTGGTTTAGTTGATTTGGATCACGTAATCACTTAGAAGATTAGAGGGATGTCTATCTAAGTGGGAGTTCTTAAGTAATTTGATTAATTGAACTTAAACTTATCATGAACTTAGTACCTGATAGTATCTTGCTTGTTTATGTTGATTGTAGATAGATGGCTCGTGCTGTTGTTCCGTTGAATTTTAATGCGTTCCTTGAGAAAGCAAAGTTGAAAGATGATGGTAGCAATTATACGGACTGGGTCCATAACTTGAGGATTATCCTCATTGCTGCTCAGAAAAATTACGTCCTGGAAGCACCGCTGGGTGCCAGGCCTGCTGCTAGAGCAACACCAGATGTTATGAACGTCTGCAGAGCAAAGCTGATGACTACTCGATAGTTCAGTGTGCCATGCTTTACGGCTTAGAATCGGGACTTCAATGGCGGTTTGAACGTCATGGAGCATATGAGATGTTCCAGGAGTTGAAGTTAATATTTCACGCAAATGCCCGGATTGAGAGATATGAAGTCTCCAATAAGTTCTATAGCTGCAAGATGGAGGAGAACAGTTCTGTCAGTGAGCATATACTCAAAATGTCTGGGTATAATAATCACTTGATTCAATTGGGAGTTAATCTTCTGGATGATTGCGTCATTGACAGAATTCTCCAATCACTGCCACCATGCTACAAGAGCTTCGTGATGAACTATAATATGCAAGGGATGAACAAGACTATTCCCGAGCTCTTCGCAATGCTGAAAGCTGCGGAGGTAGAAATCAAGAAGGAGCATCAAGTGTTGATGGTTAACAAGACCACTAGTTTCAAGAAAAAGGGCAAAGGGAAGAAGAAGGGGAACTTCAAGAAGAACAGCAAGCAAGTTGTTGCTCAGGAGAAGAAACCCAAGTCTAGACCTAAGCCTGAAACTGAGTGCTTCTACTGCAAGCAGACTGGTCACTGCAAGCGGAACTGCCCCAAGTATTTGGCAGATAAGAAGGATGGCAAGGTGAACAAAGGTATATGTGATATACATGTTATTGATGTGTACCTTACTAGAGCTCGCAGTAGCACCTGGGTATTTGATACTGGTTCTGTTGCTAATATTTGCAACTCGAAACAGGGACTATGAAATAAGCGGGCACTGGTAAAGGACGAGGTGACGATGCGCGTGGGAAACGGTTCCAAAGTCGATGTGATCGCGGTCGGCACGCTACCTCTACATCTACCTTCGGGATTAATATTAGACCTAAATAATTGTTATTTGGTGCCAGCGTTGAGCATGAACATTATATCTGGATCTTGTTTAATGCGAGACGATTATTCATTTAAATCAGAGAATAATGGTTGTTCTATTTTATATGAGTAATATCTTTTATGGTCATGCACCTTTGAAGAGTGGTCTATTTTTGATGAATCTCGATAGTAGTGATACACATATTCATAATGTTGAAGCCAAAAGATACAGAGTTGATAATGAAAGTGCAACTTATTTGTGGCACTGTCGTTTAGGTCATATCGGTGTAAAGCGCATGAAGAAACTCCATACTGATGGACTTTTGGAACCACTTGATTATGAATCACTTGGTACTTGCGAACCGTGCCTCATGGGCAAGATGACTAAAACACCGTTCTCCGGTACTATGGAGAGAGCAACAGATTTGTTGGAAATCATACATACCGATGTATGTGGTCCGATGAATATTGAGGCTCGTGGCGGATATCGTTATTTTCTCACCTTCACAGATGACTTAAGCAGATATGGGTATATCTACTTATTGAAACATAAATCTGAAACATTTGAAAAGTTCAAAGAATTTCAGAGTGAAGTTGAAAATCATCGTAACAAGAAAATAAAGTTTCTACGATCTGATCGTGGAGGAGAATATTTGAGTTACGAGTTTGGTGTACATTTGAAAAATTGTGGAATAGTTTCGCAACTCACGCGACCCGGAACACCACAGCGTAATGGTGTGTCCGAACGTCGTAATCATACTTTACTAGATATGGTGCAATCTATGATGTCTCTTACTGATTTACCGCTATCATTTTGGGGTTATGCTTTAGAGACGGCCGCATTCACGTTAAATAGGGCACCATCAAAATCCGTTGAGACGACGCCTTATGAACTATCGTTTGGCAAGAAACCAAAGTTGTCGTTTCTTAAAGTTTGGGGCTGTGATGCTTATGTGAAAAAGCTTCAACCTGATAAGCTCGAACCCAAATCGGAGAAATGTGTCTTCATAGGATACCCGAAGGAGACTGTTGGGTACACCTTCTATCACAGATCCGAAGGAAAGACATTCGTTGCTAAGAATGGATCCTTTCTAGAGAAGGAGTTTCTCTCGAAAGAAGTGAGCGGGAGGAAAGTAGAACTTGACGAGGTAACTGTACCTGCTCCTTTATTGGAAAGTAGTACATCACAGAAAACTGTTTCTGCGACACCTACACCAATAAGTGAGGAAGCTAATGATGATGATCATGAAACTTCAGATCAAGATACTACTGAACCTCGTAGATCAACCAGAGTAAGATCCGTGCCAGAGTGGTACGGTAATCCTGTTCTGGAAATCATGCTACTAGATCATGATGAACCTACGAACTATGAAGAAGCGATGGTGAGCCCAGATTCCGCAAAGTGGCTTGAAGCCATGAAATCTGAGATGGGATCCATGTATGAGAACAAAGTATGGACTTTGGTTAACTTGCCCGATGATCGGCAAGCAATTGAGAATAAATGGATCTTCAAGAAGAATACTGACGCTGATGGTAATGTTACTGTCTACAAAGCTCGACTTGTCGCAAAAGGTTTTCGACAAGTTCAAGGGGTTGACTACGATGAGACCTTCTCACCCGTAGCGATGCTTAAGTCTGTCGGAATCATGTTAGCAATTGCCGCATCTTATGATTATGAAATTTGGCAGATGGATGTCAAAACTGTATTCCTGAATGGATTTCTGGAAGAAGAGTTGTATATGATGCAACCGGAAGGTTTTGTCGATCCAAAGGGAGCTAACAAAGTGTGCAAGCTCCAGCGATCCATTTATGGACTGGTGCAAGCCTCTCGGAGTTGGAATAAACGTTTTGATAGTGTGATCAAAGCATTTGGTTTTATACAGACTTTCGGAGAAGCCTGTATTTACAAGAAAGTGAGTGGGAGCTCTGTAGCATTTCTGATATTATATGTGGATGACATATTGCTGATTGGAAATGATATAGAATTTCTGGATAGCATAAAGGGATACTTGAATAAGAGTTTTTCAATGAAAGACCTCGGTGAAGCTGCTTATATATTAGGCATAAAAATCTATAGAGATAGATCAAGACGCTTAATTGGACTTTCGCAAAGCACATACCTTGACAAGATTTTGAAGAAGTTCAAAATGGATCAAGCAAAGAAAGGGTTCTTGCCTGTGTTACAAGGTGTGAAGTTGAGTCAGACTCAATGCCCGACCACTGCAGAAGATAGAGAGAAAATGAAAGATGTTCCCTATGCTTCAGCCATAGGCTCTATCATGTATGCAATGATGTGTAGCAGACCTGATGTGTGCCTTGCTATAAGTTTAGCAGGGAGGTACCAAAGTAATCCAGGAGTGGATCACTGGACAGCGGTCAAGAACATCCTGAAATACCTGAAAAGGACTAAGGATATGTTTCTCGTATATGGAGGTGACAAAGAGCTCACCGTAAAAGGTTACGTTGATGCAAGCTTTGACACTGATCCGGACGATTCTAAATCGCAAACCGGATACGTGTTTACATTAAACGGTGGAGCTGTCAGTTGGTGCAGTTCTAAACAAAGCGTCGTAGCGGGATCTACATGTGAAGCGGAGTACATAGCTGCTTCGGAAGCAGCGAACGAATGAGTCTGGATGAAGGAGTTCATATCCGATCTAGGTGTCATACCTAGTGCATCGGGTCCAATCAAAATCTTTTGTGACAATACTGGTGCAATTGCCTTGGCAAAGGAATCCAGATTTCACAAAAGGACCAAACACATCAAGAGACGCTTCAATTCCATCCGGGATCTAGTCCAGGTGGGAGACATAGAGATTTGCAAGATACATACGGATCTGAATGTTGCAGACCCGTTGACTAAGCCTCTTCCACGAGCAAAACATGATCAGCACCAAAGCTCCATGGGTGTTAGAATCATTACAGTGTAATCTAGATTATTGACTCTAGTGCAAGTGGGAGACTGAAGGAAATATGCCCTAGAGGCAATAATAAAGTTATTATTTATTTCCTCATATCATGATAAATGTTTATTATTCATGCTAGAATTGTATTAACCGGAAACATAATACATGTGTGAATACATAGACAAACAGAGTGTCACTAGTATGCCTCTACTTGACTAGCTCGTTAATCAAAGATGGTTATGTTTCCTAACCATGAACAAAGAGTTGTTATTTGATTAACGAGGTCACATCATTAGTTGAATGATCTGATTGACATGACCCATTCCATTAGCTTAGCACCCGATCGTTTAGTATGTTGCTATTGCTTTTCTTCATGACTTATACATGTTCCTATGACTATGAGATTATGCAACTCCCGTTTACCAGAGGAACACTTTGTGTGCTACCAAACGTCACAACGTAGCTGGGTGATTATAAAGGAGTTCTAAAGGTGTCTCCAATGGTAGATGTTGGGTTGGCGTATTTCAAGATTAGGATTTGTCACTCCGATTGTCGGAGAGGTATCTCTGGGCCCTCCCGGTAATGCACATCACATAAGCCTTGCAAGCATTACAACTAATATGTTAGTTGTGAGATGATGTATTACGGAACGAGTAAAGAGACTTGCCGGTAACGAGATTGAACTAGGTATTGGATACCGACGATCGAATCTCGGGCAAGTAACATACCGATGACAAAGGGAACAACGTATGTTGTTATGCGGTCTGACCGATAAAGATCTTCGTAGAATATGTAGGAGCCAATATGGGCATCCAGGTCCCACTATTGGTTATTGACCGGAGACATGTCTCGATCATGTCTACATTGTTCTCAAACCGTAGGGTCCGCACGCTTAACGTTACGATGACAGTTATTATGAGTTTATGCATTTTGATGTACCGAAGGTTGTTCGGAGTCCCGGATGTGATCACGGACATGACGAGGAGTCTCGAAATGGTCGAGACATAAAGATTGATATATTGGAAGCCTATATTTGGATACCGGAAGTGTTCCGGGTGAAATCGGGATTTTACCGGAGTACCGGGAGGTTACCGGAACCCCCCGGGAGCCATATGGGCCTTCATGGGCCTAAGTGGAAAGGAGAAAGGGGCAGCCCAAGGTGGCCGCGCGCCTCCCCCCTCCCTTAGTCCTATTAGGACTAGGAGAGGTGGCCGGCCCCCCTCTCTCTCTTTCCCCCCTTGAGGATTCCTATTCCAACTAGGATTGGGGGGGGGGGGGAATCCTACTCCCAGAGGGAGTACGACTCCTCCTGGCGCGCCCCAAGGCTGGCCGCACCTCTCCCCCTTGCTCCTTTATATATAGGGGCAGGGGGCACCTCTAGACACACAATTGATCCCCGTGATCGTTCCATAGCCGTGTGCGGTGCCCCCTGCCACCATATTCCACCTCGATCATATTGTAGCGGTGCTTAGGCGAAGCCCTACAACGGTAGAACATCAAGATCGTCACCACGCCGTCGTGCTGACGGAACTCTTCCCCGACGCTTTGCTGGATCGGAGCCCGGGGATCGTCATCGAGCTGTACGTGTGCTAAGAACTCGGAGGTGCCGGAGTAACGGTGCTTGGATCGGTCAGATCGGGAAAACGTACGACTACTTCCTCTATGTTGTATGATCGCTTCCGCAGTCGGTCTGCGTTGGTACGTAGACAACACTCTCCCCTCTCGTTGCTGTGCATCACCATGATCTTCCGTGTGCGTAGGAAAATTTTGAAATTACTACGTTCCCCAACTAATAGAACAACCATTATTCTCGGATTTAAATGAGTAGCCATCTCGTATTAAACGAGATCCTGATACAATGTTCATGCTCAAAGCTGGCACTAAATAACAATTATTGAGGTTTAAAACTAATCCCGTAGGTAAATGTAGAGGTAGCATGCCGACGGCGATCACATCGACCTTGGAACCATTCCCTACGCGCATCGTCACCTCGTCCTTCGCCAGTCTCCGCTTATTCCGCAGCTCCTGCTTTGAGTTACAAATGTGAGCAACCGCACCAGTATCAAATACCCAGGAGCTACTACGAGTACTGGTGAGGTACACATCAATTACATTTATAGCACATATACCTTTCGTGATGCCGGCCTTCTTGTCCGCTAAGTATTTGGGGCAGTTCCGCTTCCAGTGACCACTTCCCTTGCAATAAAAACACTCAGTCTCGGGCTTGGGTCCATTCTTTGGCTTCTTCCCAGCAGCTTGCTTATCGGGCGCGGCAACTCCCTTGCCATCCTTCTTGAAGTTCTTATTACCCTTGCCTTTCTTGAACTTAGTGGTTTTATTCACCATCAACACTTGATGTTCCTTTTTGACTTCTACCTCTGCTGATTTCAGCATTGCAAATACTTCAGGAATGGTCTTTTCCATCCCCTGCATATTGAAGTTCATCACAAAGCTCTTGTAGCTTGGTGGAAGCGACTGGAGGATTCTGTCAATGACCGCGTCATCCGGGAGATTAACTCCCAGCTGAGTCAAGCGGTTATGTAACCCAGACATTGTGAATATGTGCTCACTGACAGAACTATTTTCCTCCATCTTACAGCTGAAGAACGTGTCGGAGACTTCATATCTCTCGACCCGGGCATGAGCTTGGAAAACCATTTTCAGCTCTTCGAACATCTCATATGCTCCGTGTCGCTCAAAACGCTTTTGGAGCCCCGGTTCTAAGCTCTAAAGCATGCCGCACTGAACGAGGGAGTAATCATCAGTACGTGTCTGCCAAGCATTCATAACGTCTTGTTCTGCAGGGAGAGCAGGTGCTTCACCTAGCGGTGCTTGTAGGACATAATCTTTCTTGGCAGCTATGAGGATGATCCTCAGGTTCCGGACCCAGTCCTTATAGTTGCTGCCATCGTCTTTCAGCTTGGTTTTCTCTAGGAACGCGTTGAAGTTGAGGACAACGTTGGCCATTTGATCTACAAGACATATTGTAAAGATTTTAGACTAAGTTCATGATAATTAAGTTCATCTAATCAAATTATTCAATGAACTCCCACTTAGATAGACATCCCTCTAGTCATCTAAGTATAACATGATCCGAGTTGACTAGGCCATGTCCGATCATCACGTGAGACGGACTAGTCAACATCGGTGAACATCTTCATGTTGATCGTATCTTCTATACGACTCATGCTCGACCTTTCGGTCTTCTGTGTTCCGAGGCCATGTCTGTACATGCTAGGCTCGTCAAGTCAACCTAAGTGTTTGCATGTGTAAATCTGTCTTACACCCATTGTATGTGAACGTTGGAATTTATCACACCCGATCATCACGTGGTCCTTCGAAACAACGAACTGTCACAACGGCGCACAGTTAGGGGAAACACTTTCTTGAAATTATTATGAGGGATCATCTTATTTACTACCGTCGTTCTAAGTAAACAAGATGCAAAAACATGATAAACATCTCATGCAATCAAATAATAGTGACATGATATGGCCAATATCATATAGCTCCTATGATCTCCATCTTGGGGCTCCATGATCATCTTGTCACCGGCTTGACACCATGATCTCCATCATCATGATCTCCATCATCGTGTCTCCATAAAGTTGCTCGCCAACTATTACTTCTACTACTATGGCTAACACGTTTAGCAATAATGTAAAGTAATTTACATGGCGTTTCTCAATGACACGCAGGTCATACAAAAAAAATAAAGACAACTCCTATGGCTCCTGCTGGTTGTCATACTCATCGACATGCAAGTCGTAATTCCTATTACAAGAACATGATCTCATACATCACATATATCATTCATCATTCATCACAACTTTGGCCATATCACATCACAAAACACTTGCTGCAAAAACAAGTTAGACGTCCTCTAATTGTTGTTGCAAGTTTTACGTGGCTGCAAGTGGGTTCTAGCAAGAACGTTTTCTTACCTACGTTAAAGCCACAACGTGATTTGTCAACTTCTATTTACCCTTCATAAGGACCCTTTTCGTCGAATCCGCTTCAACTAAAGTGGGAGAGACAGACACCCGCCAGCCACCTTATGTAACTAGTGCATGTCAGTCGGTGGAACCGGTCTCACGTAAGCGTACGTGTAAGGTTGGTCCGGGCCGCTTCATCCCACAATACCGCTGAAGCAAAATAAGAATAGTAGCGGCAAGAAAGTTGACAACATCTACGCCCACAACAAATTGTGTTCTACTTGTGCAAACAGAACTACGCATAGACCTAGCTCATGATGCCACTGTTGGGGAACGTTGCAGAAAACAAAAAAATTCCTACGTTTTCACCAAGATCCATCTATGAGTTCATCTAGCAACGAGTGATCAGATGCATCTACATACCTTTGTAGATCGCGAGCGGAAACATTCAAAGAACGGGGATGAGGGAGTCGTACTCGTCGTGATCCAAATCACCGGAGATCCTAGCGCCGAACGGACGGCACCTCCGCGTTCAACACACGTACGGTCAGCGTGACGTCTCCTCCTTCTTGATCCAGCAAGGGGGAAGGAGAGGTTGATGAAGATCCAGCAGCACGATGGCGTGGTGGTGGATGCAGCAGTCACCGCAGCAGGGCTTCGCCGAGCTTCTGCGAGAGGGAGAGGTGTAGCAGGGGAGATGGAGGCGCCAAGGATTGAGGTGTGGCTGCCCTCCCTCCCCCCCTTTATATAGGCCCCCTAGGGGAGTGCGCTGGCCCTAGGAGATGGGATCTCCTAGGGGGGCGGCGGCCAAGGGGGTGGAGTACCCCCCAAGGCAAGTGGAGGCGCCCCCTCCCCTAGGGTTCCCAACCCTAGGCGCATGGGGGGCCCAAGGGGGGGCGCACCAGCCCACTATGGGCTGGTTCCCCTCCCCACTTCAGCCCATAGGGCCCTCCGAGATGGGTGGCCCCACCCGGTGGACCCCCGGGACCCATCCGGTGGTCCCGGTACAATACTGGTGACCCCGAAACTTTCCCGATGGCCGAAATAACACTTCCTATATATAATTCTTCACCTCCGGACCATTACGGAACTTCTCATGACGTCCAGGATCTCATCCGGGACTCCGAACAACTTTCGGATTACTGCATACTCATATCTATACAACCCTAGCGTCACCGAACCTTAAGTGTGTAGACCCTACGGGTTCGGGAGACAAGCAGACATGACCGAGACGACTCTCTGGTCAATAACCAACAGCGGGATCTGGATACCCATGTTGGATCCCACATGCTCCTCGATGATCTCATTGGATGAACCACGATGTCGAGGACCTAATCAATCCCGTATTCAATTCCCTTTGTCAATCGGTACGTTACTTGCCCGAGACTTGATCGTCGGTATCCCAATACCTCGTTCAGTCTCGTTATCGGCAAGTCACTTTACTCGTACCGTAATGCATGATCCCGTGATCAACCACTTGATCACATTTAGCTCATTGTGATGATGCATTACCGAGTGGGCCCAGAGATACCTCTCCGTCATACGGAGTGACAAATCCCAGTCTCGATTCATGCCTACCCAACAGACACTTTCGGAGATACCTGTAATGTACCTTTATAGTCACCCAGTTACGTTGTGACGTTTGGCATACCCAAGGCACTCCTACGGCATCCGGGAGTTGCACAATCTCATGGTCTAAGGAAATGATACTTGACATCCAGAAAAGCTACAGCAAACGAACTACACGATCTTTGTGCTATGCTTAGGTTTGGGTCTTGTCCATCACATCATTCTCCTAATGATGTGATCCCGTTATCAATGACATCCCCATGTCCATAGCCAGGAAACCATGACTATCTGTTGATCAACGAGCTAGTCAACTAGAGGCTCACTAGGGACACATTGTGGTCTATGTATTCACACATGTATTACGATTTCCGGATAATACAATTATAGCATGAATAATAGACAATTATCATGAACAAGGAAATATAATAATGATTTTATTATTGCCTCTAGGGAATATTTCCAACACTCCAGTGCAGGATAGGTTATATCACTGAGATGTTGAATGCCTCATACCGGTTTATATCACGGTCAAATACAGAGAGTCTCAAGCCAACTCCTCGAGTAGTCTTAAGACTCGGAGGCTACAATGACATGAATCGGGAACTCTGGGTCATTGGTGGGAATGATAACCCGGTTCCGGAAGACACTGCCATATTGATGAAAATTTAAAGACCGTCAGAAAATTGTCGGTTCAAAATAAAGATTCCGGTTTAAAATCCGGTTCAAGAGACATCTCTCTCCTGCAAAGCTTTGAAGCTCTCAAATCCGGTTCAAAATCCGGCTCAAGGTAAATTTATCTCTCACAAAGTTTTGGAGCTTTTAAATCCGGTTTAAAGTTCCGATTTAGAAAGAATAAATCTCTCGCAAGTTCGAGTTCTCAGAAAGATTAAAGGGTACCAAAAAGAGCTTGCCGCCATGATGCACGGTTCAAACATGGGTATCCCGCCTTACGACTTATCTTATTATGGTCACTTGGGGGCTTCCTGCTCATCGAGCATAGCTATCAATACCCTCTTGATCGGCGCAATGCCAAAGCTTATATGGTCACTTGGGGGCTTCCTGTTCAAACATAGGTCATATTCGAACCAAAGAGAACATAGCTGTCGTAACCCTTTTAATCGGCGCAAAGCCAAACTCACTAGGGGGCTTCTTGATCGTATCCAAATCATAGCTTAACCCCTTTTGGGTCCGACTTGGATCGTATTTGAATCAGGGTCATTAAAAACCTCTCAAGGTCATTTGGGGGCTTCCTGTTCAAACATAGGTCGTATTCGAACCAAAGAGAACATAGCTGTCGGTACCCTCTTGATCGGCGCAACGCCAAAGCCACCGGGGGCTACATGATCGTATTTGAATCCTAGCTTAACCCCTTTGGAATGGTTTACTGATCGTATTCGAATCAGAAACCTCGATTTTTATTTGGTTTAAGTTTTTGCAAACAATCTTTTGGGTTTTGATACTTTTTGCTCATATCTGAAGCATATAAGTGTGGTTTCGTTTAAACCCGGCTTGGCTCATATTTGGAAGTATTGGCTTCTAAGGATTGGGTTATCACCCTTACTGCACAGGTCATGTAAACCGGCAGTACAAATTAAGTATCACAATGGTTATATGTGGGATATTATGATCCGCCCTATGGTAAACCGCCAGGGGATCTTGTGATTTACTTGTGTGTAGGATAAGACTACATTTGAGTAGTTACACGCCCTGGTTTTTGACGTTAAGTCGCTAGGGCATATGTTGTTTAAACTCTGTGCAGGATTTATAGAGCTATGACTTACATAAATGATTAAGTTCTAGCCCATCATCAAAGATTGAAATTGGTGTCTGAACAGGGTTATCAATTCTTGATTTTCTCAAAGGCTATAAGCCGTCGGGTTATAAAAATTCCGGCTTACAATGGAGGCATATTAAATCGCCATCGGCCAAGAGCCGCCGGGTATTTAAACTCCGGATTTACTTGTCAACAGATAAGGTATTCAAAGTCGCTTTGGCGCAATGTCTATTATTTTATCAATGGATATGATTTATTCTACAATGGAAAGAATAGTCTCGAGTTGCTGCAGGCTTACAACCCGGCACTTGGGGGCTACATTATTCAGTTTGAGATTATATCAAATATGCAAGTCCCATGTCACTGCCAGCATGCACCATGGCACTTGGGGGCTAATGCAAAGACAATTTTACTGGCCTTATTGAAGACCCGACTCATCACATCATAGTGAGCCGGCCCTTGGGGGCTACCAATTGCTCTACCAATTGCTCCTGTCAACAATTCAAGGTACATAAGTTTTATTCCATTATATTTAAGGGTCCACTGCTCAGTTGGTAAAGCACAAAGCTCTTAACCTTGTGGACGTGGGTTCAAGCCCCATGATGGGGGTTACATCATATGATGTTCTTTTAAAAAGAAGTATATATAAAGTCCCAACTCAATATTATCTTACTGAGTCGGCCCTTGGGGGCTACACATTGTTGGTCAAATCTATATGATCATATTTATAAAGTCCCTACTCATTATTGCATAATGACCCGGCCCTTGGGGGCTACACTGGTTATAGTTTTTTATGAGTGTAAGGCAATTACAAGTCTGAGGTTGCTGCGAGCATGACAACCCGGCACTTGGGGGCTACATATATGGAGTATTCAGTCTTTACTAGTGACTAAGATGAACAACATGGATTTCTTCAAAGTGGCAGTATTTATATTGAAGCAAGTCTTAAGTCATCACTTTGTTTCTGCTCAAGACTTGGGGGCTACAAGTAATATGGATATAAGGGAGAAAAAATCTTCAAATTCTCAGTTTTGAGTAAATCAGATTGATCCGGCGTCACCAATAACTATGACCCGGCGTCGGAAACAATTATGACCTGGTGCTATCAATATTTACAAACCGGATATTTTGGCAATGATAAACTGGCAAGTTCTACAAGCCGGTTGAAAGTCAGATGAGTTTTTTCAAGACCAATATTTTTTAAACCGACGCTTTGGAAGCCGATTCAAGTGGATTATTTATTACAACATTTCCTTATAAGATACCAATATCTGCAAATTGGCTCTAAAGCTAGCCTATTGACCCAGATTTCTCAAAAGAAGTATCTGGATTGTTGCATTGGCAAGGTTTGGACATATATGTTAAAAGAGATTTGCTATAAGATCTTTGAGTATGCATCCAGGAGGAAATGACAAAGACTTAAAAGATGATCAGGTGCCGGTTCAAGAAAATATTTAACCCAGAGCACAACCTATCAAGTTTGTTCTTGTGTTTATTTTACAGGATCAGTTTAACATGGATAAATCCAAATTAATCTGGGGGCTAATGTCGGGGATATACCCCGCGGTATGACCCGGCCGGAATCATGACGCGGACAGGCTTGACGACTCACCAGAGACCTGGCTGGAGCTTGGCGACTCACCAGAGACCTGGCTGGAGCTTGGCGACTCACTGGTGATCCGCCTGGACATGGCGGTTTACATGTAACCCGCCGGGACATTGTGACTCACTGGAGACACGGCAGGCAGATTAGACGGACGACAAGGCCCAAGGCCCAGCGGTCCGGCTTATACTCTGGTGGGCCGGCATAAGAGGAAAGGGATGACAAATATTTCCTTTACGAGGAAGCAAGACCCGGACTTGTATTCAACTTGTGAGAAAGGATAGACTAGTCCTAGTCCTACTAGGACTCCACATGTAACCCGCCCCTTCAACATATATAAGGAGGGGCAGGGTTCCCCAAAGGGGACAAGAAAGAAAATAATCTGTAGGGCTAGACACAAAGAGCCGGCTTACCGGCGACTCCCTCATGATCATAATGAGACCTAGCCACAAACAGCATGTAGGGTTATTATCGGATGATGTTTCCCGGGGCCCGAAGCTGTCTAAACCCTTGTCTTGTGTTGCATCTCTCGATTCCGCTCAACCCCTCTCAAGATACCACATAGATGTGTTGGCCTCGCAAATAAGTCCTCACACAAAGGACATCTGCCGTGACAATTCCACGAAAGTGTGGTACTGATACGTCTCCAACGTATCTATAATTTTTGATTGCTCCATGCTATATTATCTACTGGTTTGGACTATATTGGGCTTTATTTTCCACTTTTATATTATTTTGGGACTAACCTATTAACCACAGGCCCAGCCCAGAATTGTTGTTTTTTGCCTATTTCAGTGTTTCGGATAAACAGAATATCAAACGGAGTCCAAACGGAATAAAATCTTCGGAAACGTGATTTTCTCACCGAACATGATCTAGGAGACTTGGACCCTACTACAAGGGATCAAAGAGGTGGTCACGAGGGTGGGGGCACCCCCCCTAGGGCGCGCCCCCTGCCTCGTGGGCCCCTCGGTGCTCCACCGACATACTCCTTCCTCCTATATATACACACGTACCCCCAAACGATCAGAACAGGAGGCAAAAACCTAATTCCATTGCCACAACTTTCTGTATCCATGAGATCCCATCTTGGGGCCTATTTCTGAGCTCCGCGGGAAGAGGGCTGTCATAATGGAGGGCTTCTACATCATCATAGCCCCTCCGATAAAGTGTGAGTAGTTTACCTTAGACCTTCGGGTCCATAGTTAGTAGCTAGATGGCTTTTTCTCTCTCTTTGAATCTCAATACAAAGTTCTCCCCTCTCTTGTGGAGATCTAATCGATGTAATCTTCTTTTTGCGGTGTGTTTGTTGAGACCGATGAATTGTGGGTTTATGATCAAGTCTATCTATGAATAATATTTGAATCTTCTCTGAATTCTTTTATGCATGATTGGTTATCTTTGCAAGTCTCTTGGAATTATCCGTTTGGTTTGGCCAACTAGATTGGTAGTTCTTGCCATGGGAGAAGTGCTTAGCTGTGGCTTCGATCTTGCGGTGTCCTTACCCAGTGACAGAAGGGACAGCAAGGCACATATTGTATCGTTGCCATCAAGGTTAACAAGATGGGGTTTATTTCATATTGCATGAGTTTATCTCTCTACTCATGTCATCTTGCTTAAGGCGTTACTCTGTTTTTAACTTAATACTCTAGATGCATCCTGGATAGCGATCGATGAGTGGAGTAATAGTAGTGGATGCAGAATCGTTTCGATCTACTTGTCACGGACGTGATGCCTATATACATGATCATGCCTAGATATTTTCATAATTATGCTCAATTCTATCAATTGCTCAACAGTAATTTGTTCACCCACCGTAGAATACTTATGCTCTTGAGAGAAGCCACTAGTGAAACCTATGGCCCCCGGGTCCATTCTCATCATATCAATCTCCATCACTTTTATATTGTTTTGCTATTTACTTTGCTTTTACTTTTTACTTTGCATCTTTATATTAAAAATACCAAAAATATTCTATCTATCAGATCTCACTCTCGTAAGTGACCGTGAAGGGATTGACAACCCCTAATCGCGTTGGTTGCGAGTAGCTATCGCTTTGTGCAGGTACGAGGGACTTGAGTGTGGGCTCCTACTGGATTGATACCTTGGTTCTCAAAAACTAAGGGAAATACTTACGCTACTCTGTTGCATCATCCCTTCCTCTTCGGGGAAAACCAACGCAAGCTCAAGACGTAGCAAGAAGGATTTCTGGCGCCGTTGCCCGGGAGTCTACGCAAAAAGTCAATATACCAAGTAGCCATCACAATCCCTATCTCTCGCGTTACATTATTTGCCATTTACCTCTCGTTTTCCTCTCCCCCCAATTCACCCTTGCCGTTTTATTCGCCCTCTCTCTCTATCCTCCCTCTCTGTTTGCCTCTTTTGTCTGTTTGCTTTTTTTGCTCGTGTGCTAGTTTGATTGCTTGTCGTCATGGCTAGTCTCATATCTTCTCCGTTGTCTCCCGAGAGTGAAGTTCTAAATTTTAAACAAAGGGAGGGAGAAAATCTAAAAGATGCTTGGTATAGAATTTGCAATGCTCAAAATAGATCTACCGGGAAACAATCTACCTTAGTTCTTCTTCGCAATTTTTATGTAGGTGTTAATCCTTGGTATAGATATATCCTCGATACCATTACCGGAGGGAACTTCTTGGGTAGCCATGCTTTTGATTCTTATAATGCTATGTTAGATTTATTTGGCTCACCACCTCTTTTGGTTAATGGAACCATGTTAACTTTGGAGCATGTTATGAAAAGACTTGAAATTATTGAAAATAAAGTTGCTACTATTGAATCAATTGAAAATCTAGATAAAAAGATCCACAATCAAATCACTCAATATGGATCTACGGTAGGAATGACTTTGAAAAATATTAAGGAAAAGGAACCCATAGTTAATGAGAACATGAACTTAGATTCTACTAGACTTGATAAACTTGAGGGTATCATTACGAATTTGGGAACCACTTTTTCTTCCGTAAAGAATACTCCTAGTCCTCCTACTAAAATTGCCAAGCTCATGTATGTTCCTAAAAATAAGGGTGAATCATCTAGTAAGGAAACTGCTGATCTTAAATCTATAAGTATTCATCCCAATTTTTTTGCTATCATTAAAGAACCATTCATTAGAACTGAATTTTTCGATCTTGTGCCTAAAAGTTTGATAATTAATAAAAAGAAAGAAATTCCTAAAGATGGTAGATGCCTAATTGAATAATTGCCTACCAAAGATGGCAATACCTAGATCTATTCTGGCTCGTTATGCCTAGCTAGGGGCGTTAAACGATAGCGCTTGTTGGGAGGCAACCCAATTTAATTTTTATTCCTTGCTTTTTGCTCCTGTTTAGTAATAAATGAATTATTTGTCCTCTGTTTTGGTTGTGTTTTTGTCTTTAATTAGTGTGTGTGCCAAGTAGAACCGTTGGGAAGACTTGGGGAAAGTCTTGTTGAACTTGCTGTAAAAAAACAGAAACTTTAGCGCTCACGAGAACTGCTGTCATTTTTATTTGAAGAGTGATATTTATTTAATTCTTTTTGAATATGATTAATAGATAAATTCCTCACGTCCAGAAATTTATTTTAGAATTTTTGGGGTTCCAGATCTTGAGCTATCTACAGATTACTACAGACTGTTCTGTTTTTGACAGATTCTGTTTTTTGTATGTTGTTTGCTTATTTTGATGAATCTATGGCTAGTAAAATAGTTTATAATCCATAGAGAATTTGGAATACAGTAGGTTTAACACCAATATAAATAAAGAATGAGTTCATTACAGTACCTTGAAGTGGTATTTTGTTTTCTTTCGCTAACGGAGCTCACGAGTTTTCTATTTTGAGTTCTGTGTTGTGAAGTTTTCAAGTTTTGGGTGAATTCTTTTGATGGATCATGGAACAAGGAGTGGAAAGAGCCTAAGCTTGGGGATGCCCATGGCACCCCCAAGATAATCCAAGGACACCAAAAAGTCAAAGCTTGGGGATGCCCCAGAAGGCATCCCCTCTTTCGTCCACTTCCATCGGTAATTTACATGGAGCTATATTTTTATTCACCAACATGATATGTGTTTTGCTTGGAGCGTCTTGTATTATTTGTGTCTTTGTTTGTTAGTATGCCACAATCATCCTTGATATACACACCTTTTGAGAGAGCCATACATGAATTAAAATTTGATAGAGTACTCTATGTGCTTCACTTATATCCTTTGAGCTAGATAATTTTGCTCTATGTGCTTCACTTATATCTTTTGAGCTAGATAATTTTGCTCTATGTGCTTCACTTAGATCTTTTAGAGCACGGTGGTGGATTCGTTTTAAAGAAACTATTGATCTCTCATGCTTCACTTAAATTAATTTGAGAGCCTCTTAATAGCATGGTAATTTGCCTAATAATAATATGCTTGGTATTCAAGATTTGTGAAACTTTCTTTTGAGTGTGTTGAATACTAAGAAAAGATTGAAGCATGATAATTGTTTTGAGATATGGAGGTGATAATATTAAAGTCATGCTAGTTGAGTAGTTGTGAATTTAAAGAATACTTGTGTTGAAGTTTGTGATTCCTGTAGCATGCACGTATGGTGAACCGTTATGTGATGAAGTCGGAGCATGATTTATTTATTGATTGTCTTCCTTATGAGTGGCGGTCGGGGACGAGCGAAGTTCTTTTCCTACCAATCTATCCCCCTAGGAGCATGCGCGTAATACTTTGATTTGATAACTTCTAAATTTTTGCAATAAGTATATGAGTTATTTATGAATAATGTTGAGTCCATGGATTATACGCAATCTCACCCTTCCACCTTTGCTAGCCTCTCTCATACCGCGCAACTTTCGTCGGTATCATACACCTACCATATACCTTCCTCAAAACAGCCACCATACCTACCTATTATGGCATTTCCATAGCCATTCCGAGATATATTGCCATGCAACTTTCCACCATATAGTTCATCATGACACATCCATCATTGTCATATTGCTTAGCATGATCATGTAGTTGACATAGTATTTGTGGCAAAGCCATCGTTCATAATTCTTTCATACTTCTCACTCTTGATTCATTGCATATCCCGGTACACCGCCGGAGGCATTCATATAGAGTCATAGTTTGTTTTAGTATCGAGTTGTAATCATTGAGTTGTAAATAAATAGAAGTGTGATGATCAACATTCAATAGAGCATTGTCCCAAAAAAAGAGAAAGTCCAAAGAAAAAAAGGCCCAAAAAATATAAATAAATAAAAAAGGGACAATGCTACAATCCTTTTTTTCCACACTTGTGCTTCAAAGTAGCACCATGATATAGCAAGTCTCATATATTGTTCTTCAAAGTAGCACCATATTCTTCATATAGAGAGTCTCATATGTTATCACTTTCATATACTAGTGGGAATTTTATGTTATAGAACTTGGCTTGTATATTCTAATGATGGGCTTCCTCAAATTGCCCTAGGTCTTCGTGAGCAAGCAAGTTGGATGCACACCCACTAGTTTCTTTTGTTGAGCTTTCATACATTTATAGCTCTAGTGCATTCGTTGCATGGCAATCCCTACTCTCTCACATTGATATCTATTGATGGGCATCTCCATAGCCCATTGATACGCCTAGTCGATGTGAGACTATCTTCTCCTTTTTGTCTTCTCCACAACCACCATTCTATTCCACCTATAGTGCTATATCCATGGCTCACGCTCATGTATTGCGTGAAAATTGAAAAAGTTTTGAAAAAGTTAGAGTATGAAACAATTGCTTGGCTTGTCATCGGGGTTGTGCATGATTTAAATACTTTGTGCGGGAAGATGAAGCATAGCCAGACTATATGATTTTGTAGGGATAACTTTCTTTGGCCATGTTATTTTGAGAAGACATAATTGAAGGAAATATGCCCTAGAGGCAATAATAAAGTTATTATTTATTTCCTTATATCATGATAAATGTTTATTATTCATGCTAGAATTGTATTAACCGGAAACATAATACATGTGTGAATACATAGACAAACAAAGTGTCACTAATATGCCTCTACTTGACTAGCTCGTTGATCAAAGATGGTTATGTTTCCTAACCATAGACATGAGTTGTCATTTGATTAACAGGATCACATCATTAGGAGAATGATGTGATTTACTTGACCCATTCCATTAGCATAGCACTTGATCGTTTAGTTTGTTGTTATTGCTTTCTTCATGACTTATACATGTTCCTCTAACTATGAGATTATGCAAATCCCATTTACCGGAGGAACACTTTATGTGCTACCAAACGTCACAACATAACTGGGTGATTATAAAGGTGCTCTACAGGTGTCTCCGAAGGTACTTGTTGGGTTGGCGTATTTCGAGATTAGGATTTGTCACTCCGATTGTCGAAGAGGTATCTCTGGGCCCTCCTGGTAATGCACATCACTTAAGCCTTGCAAGCATTGCAACTAATGAGTTAGTTGCGGGATGATGTATTACAGAACGAGTAAAGAGACTTGCCGGTAACGAGATTGAACTAGGTATTGAGATACCAACGATCGAGATCGGGCAAGTAACATACCGATGACAAAGGGAACAATGTATATTGTTATGCGGTCTGACCGATAAAGATCTTCGTAGAATATGTAGGAGCCAGTATGAGCATCCAGGTTCCGCTATTGGTTATTGACCGGAGACGTGTCTCGGTCATGTCTACATTGTTCTCGAACCCGTAGGGTCCGCATGCTTAACGTTACGATGACAGTTTCATTATGAGTTTATATATTTTGATGTACCGAAGGTTGTTCGGAGTCCCGGATGTGATCACGGACTTGACGAGGAGTCTTGAAATGGTCAAGACATAAAGATCGATATATTGGACGACTATATTTGGACACCGGAAAGGTTCCGGGTAAGATTGGGACAATACCAGATCACCGAGAGGTTATCGGAACCCCCCGGGAGGTATATGGGCCTTGTTGGGCCTTAGTGGAAAGGAGGGGAAAGGAGCAAGGGAGGGGGCGCCCCTCCCCCCCAAGCCCAATCCGAATTGGGAAGGGGGGCGCCCCCCCTTTCCTTCCTCCCTCCTTCCTCTTCCTTCCCTCTCCTACTCCTAATAGGTAAAAGGGGAGTCCTACTCCCGGTGGGAGTTGGACTCCCCCCCTTGGGTGCGCCACCCTCCTTGGCCGGCCCCCTCCTCCACTCCTTTATATACGGGAGCAGGGGCACCCAGAGACACAACAATTTATCATTGATCTCTTAGCCGTGTGCGGTGCCCTCCTCCACCATAATCCTCGATAATATTGTAGCGGTGCTAAGGCGAAGCCCTGCGACAGTAGAACATCAAGATCGTCACCACGCCATCGTGCTGACGGAACTCATCCCTGACACTTTGCTGGATCGGAGTCCGGGGATCGCCATCGAGCTGAACGTGTGCAAAAACTCGGAGGTGCCGTAGTTTCGGTGCTTGATCGGTCGGGCCGTGAAGATGTACGACTACATCAAGCGCATTGTTATAACGCTTCCGCTTCCGGTCTACGAGGGTACGTAGACAACACTCTCCCCTCTCGTTGATGTGCATCACCGTGATCTTGCGTGTGTGTAGGAAAATTTTGAAATTACTACGTTCCCTAACAGTGGAATCCGAGCCTAGGTTTTATGCGTTGATGTTATATGCACGAGTAGAACACAGGTGAGTTGTGGGCGATATAAGTCATACTGCTTACCAGCATGTCATACTTTGGTTCGGCGGTATTGTTGGATGAAGCGGCCCGGACCGACATTACGTGTACGCTTACGCGAGACTGGTTTTACCGCCGTGCTATGCACACAGGTGACTAGCGGGTGTTAGTTTCTCCAACTTTAGTTGAACCGAGTGTGGCTATGCCCGGTCCTTGGGAAGGTTAAAATAGCACCAACTTGACAAACTATCGTTGTGTTTTTGATGCGTAGGTAAGAACGGTTCTTGCTCAGCCCGTAGCAGCCACGTAAAACTTGCAACAACAAAGTAGAGGACGTCTAACTTGTTTTTGCAGGGCATGTTGTGATGCGATATGGTCAAGACGTGATGAGCTATAAGTTTTTGTATGAGATGATCATGTTTTATCGGCAACTGGCAAAAGCCTTATGGTTGTCTCTCTATTGCATAAGACGCAAGTGCCAAATAATTGCTTTACTTTATCACTATGCGATAGCAATAGTTGCAAGAGCAATAGTTGGCGAGACGACCATGTGACGACACATTGATATAGATCAAGATGATGGAGATCATGGTGTCATGCCGGTGACGATGGAGATCATGACGATGCTTTGCAGATGGAGATCAAAAGCACAAGATGATGATGGCCATATCATGTCACATATTTTGATTGCATGTGATGTTTATCTTTTATACATCTTATCTTGCTTTGATTGACGGTAGCATTATAAGATGATCTCTCACTAATTATCAAGGTAAAAGTGTTCTCCCTGAGTATGCACCGTTGCCAAAGTTCGTTGTGCCCAGACACCACATGATGATCGGGTGTGATAAGATCTACGTCCATCTACAACGGGTGCAAGCCAGTTTTGCACACGCAGAATACTCAGGTTAAACTTGACGAGCCTAGCATATGCAGATATGGCCTCGGAACATTGAGACCGAAAGGTCGAGCGTGAATCATATAGTAGATATGATCAACATAGTGATGTTCACCATTGAAAATTACTCCATTTCATGTGATGATCGGTTATGGTTTAGTTGATTTGGATCACATGATCACTTAGAAGATTAGAGGGATGTCTTTCTAAGTGGGAGTTCTTAAGTAATATGATTAATTGAACTTAAATTTATCATGAACTTAGTCCTGGTAGTATTTGCATATCTATGTTGTAGATCAATAGCTCGCGTTATTCCTTCCCTGTATTTTAGATATGTTCCTAGAGAAAACTAAGTTGAAAGATGATAGTAGCAATGATGCGGACTGGGTCCGTGATCTGGGGTTTATCCTCATTGCTGCACAGAAGAATTATGTCCTTGATGCATCGCTAGGTGACTAACCTATTGCAGGAGCAGATGCAGACATTATGAACATTTGGCTAGCTCAATATGATGACTACTTGATAGTTTAGTGCACCATGCTTAACGGCTTAGAATCGGGACTTCAAAGACGTTTTGAATGTCATGGACCATATGAGATGTTCCAGGAGTTGAAGTTAATATTTCAAGCAAATACCCGAGTTGAGAGATATGAAGTCTCCAACAAGTTCTATAGCTAAAAAGATGGAGGAGAATAGCTCAAGCAGTGAGCATGTACTCAGATTGTCTGGGTACTACAATCGCTTGAATCAAGTGGGAATTAATATTCCAAATAAGATAGTGATTGACAGAATTCTCTAGCCACCATCACCAACTTAGTAGAACTTCGTGATGAACTATGATATGCAAGGGATAACGGAAACGATTCCCAAGCTATTCGTAATGCTGAAATCAACGAAGGTAGAAATCAAGAAAAATATCAAGTGTTGATGGTAGACAAGACCACTAGTTTCAAGAAAAGGGAAAAGGGAAGAAGGGGAACTTCAAGAAGAATGGCAAGCAAGTTGCTTCTCAAGTGAAGAAGCCCAAGTCTGGTCCTAAGCCTGAGACTAAGTGCTTCTACTGCAAAGGGACTGGTCACTGGAAGCGGAATTGCCCCAAGTATTTGGCGGATAAGAAGGATGGCAAAGTGAACAAAGGTATATTTGATATACAGATTATTGATGTGTATTTTACTAGTGTTCGTAGTAGCCCTTCGGTAGTTGCTAAGAGTAGTAACTTGAAACAAGAGTTGCAGAATGAACAGAGACTAGTTAAGGGTGAAGTGACGATGTGTGTTGGAAGTGGTTCCAAGATTGATATGATCATCATCGCACACGCCCTATACTTTCGGGATTAGTGTTGAACCTAAATAAGTGTTATTTGGTGTTTGCATTCAGCATGAATATGATTTGATCATGTTTATTGCAATATGGTTATTCATTTAAGTAAGAGAATAAATTGTTGTTCTGTTTACATGAATAAAACCTTATATGGTTACACACCCAATGAAAATGGCTCGTTGGATCTCGATCGTAGTGATACACATATTCATAATATTGAAGCCAAAAGATGCAAAGTTAATAATGATAATGCAACTTATATGTGGCACTGTCGTTTAGGTCATATTGGTGTAAAGCGCATGAAGAAAATCCATGCTGATGGGCTTTTGGAATAACTTGATTATGAATCAGTTGATGCTTGCGAACCATGCCTCATGGGCAAGATGACTAATACTCTGTTCTCCGGAACAATGGAGCAAGCAACAAACTTGTTGGAAATAATACATACTGATGTATGCAGTCCAATGAGTATTGAGGCTCGCGACGGGTATCGTTATTTTCTGACCTTCATAGATGATTTGAGCAGATATGGGTATATCTACTTGATGAAACATAAGTCTGAAACATTTAAAAAGTTCAAAGAATTTCAGAGTGAAGTGGAAAATCATCGTAACAAGAAAATAAAGTTTGTACGATCTGATCGCAGAGACGAATATTTGAGTTACGAGTTTGGCCTTCAATTAAAACAATGTGCAATAGTTTCACAAACTCATGCCACCTGGAACACCACAGTATAATGGTGTGTCCGAACGTCATAACCGTACTTTATTTGATATAGTGCAATCTATGATGTCTCTTACCGATTTACCACTATCGTTTTGGGGTTATGCATTAGAGACAGCTGCATTCACATTAAAAAGGGCACCATCTAAATCTGTTGAGACGACACTGTATGACCTATGGTTTAGCAAGAAACCTAAGCTGTCGTTTCTTAAAGTTTGAGGTTGCAATGCTTATGTGAAAAAGTTTCAACCTGATAAGCTCTAACCCAAATCGAAGAAGTGCGTCTTCATAGGATACCCAAAAGAAAATGTTGGGTACACCTTCTATCACAGATCCGAAGGCAATATATTCGTTGCTTTGAATGGATCCTTTCTAGAAAAGGAGTTTCTCTCGAAAGAAGTGAGTGGGAGGAAAGTAGAACTTGATGAGGTAACTGTACCTGCTCCCTTATTGGAAAGTAGTTCATCACAGAAATCTGTTCCTGTGATTACTACACCAATTAGTGACGAAGCTAATGATGATGATCATGTAACTTCAGATGAAGTTACTACCGAACCTCGTAGGTAAACCAGAGTGATATCCGCACCAGAGTGGTACGGTAATCCTGTTCTGGGCGTCATGTTACTTGACCATGACGAGTCTACGAACTATGATGAAGCAATGATGAGCCCAGATTCCGCGAAATGGCTTGAGGCCATGAAATCTGAGATGAGATCCATGTATGAGAACAAAGTATGGACTTTGATTGACTTGCCCATTGATCAGCGAGCCATTGATATTAAATGGATCTTCAAGAGGAAGACGGACGCTGATAGTAGTGTCACTATCTACAAAAGCTAGAATTGTCGCAAAAAGGTTTTCGACAAGTTCAAGGTGTTGACTATGATGAGAGTTTCTCACTCGTATCTATGCTTAAGTCTGTCTGAATCATGTTAGCAATTGCCGCATTTTATGAAATCTGGCAAGTGGATAAACAAAACTGCATTCCTTAATAGATTTATTAAAGAAGAGTTGTATATGATGCAACAAGAATGTTTTGTCAATCCTAAAGGTGCTAACAAAATATGCAAGCTCCAGCGATCGATCTTTGGACTGGTGCAAGCATCTCGGAGTTGGAATATATGCTTTGATAAGTTGATCAAAGCATATAGTTTTATACAGACTTGCAATGAAGCCTGTATTTACAAGAAAGTGAGTGGGAGCACTACAGCATTTCTGATAAGTATATGTGAATAACATATTGTTGATCGGAGATAATGTAGAATTATTCTGCAAAGCATAAAGGAGTGTTTGAAAGGAGTTTTTCAAAGAAAGACCTCGGTGAAGCTGCTTACATATTGAGCATCAAGATCTATAGAGATAGAGCAAGACGCTTGATAAGTTTTTCAATGAGTACATACCTTGACAAGATTTTGAAGCAGTTCAAAATAGAATAGTCAAAGAAAGAGTTCTTGCCTGTGTTACAAGGTGTGAAGTTGAGTAAGACACAAAACCCGACCACGGCAGAAGATAGAGAGATAATGAGAGTCATTCCCTATGCCTCAGCCATAGGTTCTATAAAGTATGCCATGCTGTGTGCCAGACCTATTGTATACCCTGCCCTGTGTTTGGCAAGGGAGTACAATAGTGATCTAGGAGTAGATCACTGGACATTGGTCAAAATTATCCTTAGTGGAATAAGGATATGTTTCTCGATTATGGAGGTGACAAAAGGTTCGTCGTAAAGGGTTACGTCGATGCAAGTTTTGACACTGATCCAGATAACTCAAAGTCTCAATCTGGATACATATTGAAAGTGGGAGCAATTAGCTAGAGTAGCTCCGTGCAGAGCATTGTTGACATAGAAAATTGCAAAATACATACGGATCTGAATGTGGCAGACCCGTTGACTAAACTTCCCTCACAAGCAAAACATGATCACACCTTAGTACTCTTTGGGTATTAATCACATAGCGATGTGAACTAGATTATTGACTCTAGTAAACCCTTCGGGTGTTGGTTACATGATGATGTGAACTATTGATGTTAAATCACATGGCGATGTGAACTACATTATTGACTCTAGTGCAAGTGGGAGTGACGGTGTCCTGGACAAGGGGGTACTCAACACGTCATCTCCCGATCTATTAGATTGGGCCGAGGACCCCCATGGCCGTATACTCATGGGCCAGTTCGGATAGCTGCCGCATACAAGGAATATTCCACAAGACTTGGCGATCAAGACAAGGACTCCTCCCCACCGGCGTATTCGGTTAGGACTCTTGTTATCCTAGGCCTCTGGTGCATTATATAAACTGAGGTCAGGCTAGTCGATAGATATACAACAATCATACCATAGGCTAGCTTCTAGGGTTTAGCCTCCTTGATCTCGTAGTAGATCTGCTCTTGTACTACCCATATCATCAATATTAATCAAGCAGGACGTAGGGTTTTACCTCCATCAAGAGGGCCCGAACCTGGATAAAACATTGTGTCCCTTGTCTCCTGTTACCATCCGGCCTAGACGCATAGTTCGGGACCCCCTACCCGAGATCCGCCGGTTTTGACACCGACATTGGTGCTTTCATTGAGAGTTCCACTGTGTGATCGACAAAAGGATCGATGGCTTGCCTGCAGATCAATTGCGACTTCGGCGTCTTCGTCACCAGTTCGACTGGTCACCTTGGTTCGACCAAGAATTGTGCCCCATGTTCGGATCACCATGTTCGGACGAGGGCCTTCATCAAACATCAACTCCGATCTCTATCAAGATCATGGAGGAATCATCTATGGAGCTCGGGGGCTCAACGTCAACATTGCCCTCAAGCGACCGTGCTATTTTTTTTGGACAGCAAACTCGTATCTGCCGCCACCACCTCCTCGAGTATCGCTTTGATGATCGCTTTGGTGGAATTGTGCGGAATTGAGTCTATAACAACCCTGGAAAATTTCGTCGAGTTCCGATGGAGGAATCTCTGGCAATCCACGATATACCGGAGCCCTGTCAAATCTGGATGGGAATTTGGATGAGTTTAGGGCGTGGCGTCCAGATTCTAGCTCGGACGTCCTTTGTAAGATCCAACCGTTGATCGGCTGCGTAATTCCTATATCTACCACCTCTCACAATTTCAGCTCGATCCGACCGTCCAAACTCCGGGAACCTTCCGATTAGTGCATCACTTTTCGGATCTGTTTTCTGCACGAAAACGAATCCGACCCGAGTTCATCTTTTTTATGAACGGGATTTCGGACATCCCTTTTGAAGGAAGTTTTGTATGGGGTATTGTGTTTTGTTTCTGAACACATCCCACTAACTTTAAGATCTTTTGAACATGATCTTCAACATCATGCTGGTGTCAAACCAGTCCGGCAATATTACTCCACGGCTGCCGACCTGCGCTAGACACGTCGTCACTTTAGCCGAGCTCAACTTCTTTGGATCATCATCTCGGCAGGCCGAACAAAAGTCCGGCATCGCGAAGGATAAATCATCATCAACATCGCCGCCCCACGGATTACACAGAGCGGGCATACCGGCATCGCCGCACGGTCGCTTCATCAAGCCGGCATCGACCACGTCACGACCTGCATCGACAGGGCCGCACTATTGCTTCTTCAACCTGGTGTCCATCACGCCGACCTACTTCGACTCATCGGCTGACGTCGAGGCTTCGACATCTCGGCTGGACCGGGGGCTTCACCATCTCTTCATCAACCTACTCCGGACACTTCGGCGTCACTAGCCGACCAGCTCCGTCACGTTAGCCGGGCCGAGGGCTTTGCCTCGGTGAGTCAACCTTTACCAGCATTACCATGCCGTCATTTTATCACCCATCAGGCAATGGGTGTGCGGAGGGAGTCCCAATTTTGGGAATCACCTTCCTTCGGATTGCTACAACAAATAAACCAGGTGCTATCAATCCCAGTATTTTTTGCTTGTTTGGGTTCATTTTTCCCAAGGAATTATTACTCTGATTTGTCCATGATATGTACACAGGTCTATCAAATGGTGACCGCATTAACGACGGTCGCGTGGTGGTTCGATCAGTTTCCGTACATAGTCCGTCGAACGCCGCATCCGGAGCTCAGACCGACCTGTGAATTCAGGCTTTGCCACACCTTTGCTACATCATGCCGACGCCCTGCATCGACATTGACTTTGGCGCCAGGCCATATTTCTTCTATTCCTCACTTTGCATAAATTATTTATTATGTAACATTTTTTTATTATCATTATTACTATTATCTCCGGTTTGCACTTTTTTGTGCACAGGAAAATGATCCGGGGACTTCGGCGTCACTCTGCCGGTCTGCATTGACCGTGCTATGTCACCACTTTGGCGTGTCGAGCTCTCCGCTCCGCCACCTCGGGACCAGCTTGGGGGATAGAACCTTGCCCCGCATCAAGCTCAGACCGCGCCATCAATACCAAACACATTAACCAGCTAAGTCGCTTTCATGCTCAAAGCTTTAATTTCTAACTTGCGTTCGGTTCGACCAAGCATTATACTTTTTTGGAAAAAAGTTGCTTGTAAAAAATTTCCTTGTCCAAACTTTGTTTGTGACGCATAAATTCAAATACCTTCATTTGGGGGCTTCCTTCATGAAGCTTTTCCACTTGCATATGATTATACTTGTACGGCTTCGTTCCTTGTTCGTGTATTACACCACAATATGCACCATATAGACTTAAGCGATTTGCAAGCTGGGTTGCCTCGCTCCTGTGTTTACCCCTACGTTCCCGATTGTTCGGCTAGGGAGTAAAGGGAGCACCTCTGCGATTGTCACGATCGGGTCGCCCGAGCCGGACCTCAGACTGGGTTATCTCACCAACAACTGCATAAAAGAGATTTTCAATGTCGGCGAACTCAGGTATTCCAGAACTGCAACGATAAAATTGTTACGACAACACCTCAGAGCTCAACTCCCTGGGACACTGCCACAACCCCTAAATGCCAGGAGGCACCAAGAATAATGTTCACGTCACAAAACCATCGGAACGATTCCAAGATACCCGCGTGATCCTAAAAAAATTAGTGAAATTTGAGAAGAGAAGAGTCAAAACTCTATGTCAGGATGCCTCACCAGAGTGACGAAGGGACTGAGGAGTAAAAAGAATCCTACTCTCCGATATATATAATCCTAAAAGACTCAAAATATTTTTCTAGACTCAACAATGCCAGCGATTCGATCAAGCAGGGGGCTCCTAAGTCGGGGAAGGCTCTGATGCGGCTATATCTCCCACGTGTCGGAGCACGGCTTAGAGGCATAACCGCATTGTAGACATGTCGCAAGAGGGGTAATCTTTACACATCACATGTACTGAATAAGAACGGGATAAAGAGTTGGCTTACAATCGCCACTTCACACAATACATAAATATAGCATTACATCATCCAGAATACAATCAAGGTCCAACTACGGAACCAAATAAAGAAAGACAACCCCTAATGCAAAAGATCCCCGATCGCCCCAACTGGGCTCCACTACTGATCAACTGGAAACGAAAACAACACAACGAACAAGATCTTCATCAAGCTCCTCCTTCAGCTCGGTTGCATCACCTGCACGGTATCAACGGCACCTGCAACTGGTTTTGGAAGTAATCTGTGAGTCATGGGGACTCAACAATCTCACACCCTCGCGATCAAGACTATTTAAGCTTATGGGTAGGTAAAAGGTAATGAGGTGGAGCTGCAGCAAGCACTAGCATATGTGGCTAACTTACGCAAATGAGAGCGAGAAGAGAAGCAAAGAAACGGTCGTGAACTAGAAGTGATCAAGAAGTGACCCTGAAACTACTTACGTTCAAGCATAACACGAAAACCGTGTTCACTTCCTGGACTCCGCTGGAAAGAGACCATCACGGCTACACACGCGCTTGATGCATTTTAGTTAAGTTAAGTGTCAAGTTCTCTACAACCGGACATTAACAAATTCCCATCTGCCCATAACCGCGGGCACGGCTTTCGAAACTTCATAACCCTGCGGGGGTGTCCCAACTTAGCCCATCACAAGCTCTCACGGTCAACGAATGATATTCCTTCTCCCAGGAAGACCTAATCACATTCGGAATCCCGGTTACAAGACATTTCGACAATGGTAAAACAAGACCAGCAAAGCCGCCCGATGCGCCGACATCCTGATAGGAGCTGCACATATCTCGTTCTTAGGGCAACAGCGGATGAGCGCTCCGTACAACTAAAACCAGCCCTCAAGTTTCCCCAAGGTGGCGCTGCAAAGGACTCTAGTTCAGACCAACACTTAGACAAGCACTAGCCCAGTGGGGGTTAAAATAAAGATGACCCTTGAATCCGCAGAGCCCAAGGGAAGGTGATAGGTTAGTGCAAATGGTAAAACCAAGGTTGGGCCTTGCTGGAGGAGTTTTATTCAAGGCAAACTGTCAAGGGGTTCCCATTATAACCCAACCGCGTAAGGAACGCAAAATCAAGGAACATAACACCGGTATGACGGAAACTAGGGCGGCAAGAGTGGAACAAAACACCAGGCATAAGGCCGAGCCTTCCACCCTTTACCAAGTATATAGATGCATTAATTAAAATAAGAGATATTGTGATATCCCAACAAATAAACATGTTCCAACAAGGAACAAACTTCATCTTCACCTGCAACTAGCAACGCTATAAGAGGGGCTGAGCAAAGCGGTAACATAGCCAAACAACGGTTTGCTAGGACAAGGTGGGTTAGAGGCTTGACATGGAAATATGGGAGGCATGATATATCAAGTGGTAGGCATCGCAGCATAGCAATAGGGTGAGCAACTAGCAAGCAAAGATAGAAGTGATTTCGAGGGTATGGTCATCTTGCCTGCAAAGTTCTCCGAGTTGATGAAAGCTTGATCCTCGAGCGTACTCAATGGGTACCTCGATCACGTACTCCTCTCTCGGATCTATCCAAGGCAAGAACACAAGCAAAGGAAGCAACGATCAACCACGGTGCAATGCGCAAGCAACATGATGCAAAACATGGCATGATATGCGGGATGTGATATGCGATGCATATGCGAGCTCCGGAAGGAAAATATTGATCAAGGCATCAACTTGGCAAACCAAGTGTGCCGCTAGAAAGATGAGTTGATTTCGGTCGAAATCGATATAAAGATCACCGGAATCGGATGCACGGTTTGCAAATGGCAAGCAAAACAATAATTGCACAATTCTGCGATTAACAGCACGATGTCATATAAAATGCAACAAGGAACTAAGCTACTGCACTCTAACATAGCAACCAAGCACATGGCAGTGATCTACTCAAGATGCTTGACAAAATATGAACACCGAGCTACGGCTAAATCACACAAGAGCAGGTTCAAACAAGCATGGCAAAAGGGCAAAAGATATCAGCATCACAGACTTAGTGAAAATAACAACATGTCAGGAATTAACATCAGGAAGCAATGTTTAGAGCAAGATAACAACATGCTACAGTGTTGGGGATATAACTATCAGTTATGACCCGCCCAGGAGGGGCCGGGTCAGCCCCAATGGCGGGTTACACAAGAAGCCCAGTAAACATTAAGTTGATAGTTTATCAAATATTATAGAAGGCCCAAAAGCCTAGAGGCGGCTTAAGGCCCAATATTGCAAACCGCTGTATGTAAGGAAAGACTTGTAAAGAAAGGCATGTAAAGGAAGTCACCGAGCCGGACACGATTATGAGCCGGCCGAGACTCTGTAGGCCACCAGGCGTCAACCCGTGTATATAAGGGGACGACCCGGTGGCGGCTTAGGGCAAGAAACAAGAGATCGATACCCAAGCCGGCGAGTTAAGCCTCTTGGCGATCGAAACCCCTAGCAATACCAACACAACTAGACGTAGGCTTTTACCTTCATCGTAAGGGGCCGAACTAGTATAAAACCTCTCGTGTCCTTTGTCCCGATTAACCCCTTTAAGATTCCTAGTTGCAATGTCCCTACGACTAAGTCCTTTCGCTAGGACATCTGCCGTGACAATTCCACGATAGTTGGCGCCCACCATGGGGCCAGCGCACGCTGGATTTGAGTTCTTGAAGGGCAACTTCGAAGGGCTCAAGGGATACGTTGTGGGCCGGATGACCAAGAGTTGTCGCGCCAAGCTCTACATCGACAACGAAGGCTGAGGCCCCGAGGCCGGCTCAATTGAGTACGGGTACCGGGTCCCCTTCGACGGAATTCACGTATTCATCGGCCGGATCGGCGAGTCAAGCCTTGAGCCGGACATCCACACCAACCACATCGAAACGGCTCAGCGTGCGAGGACCACCTGTGTTCAATCTGTCGTGAAGCATGCTTTCATAGGATGCATCCACGGTAGTGAATACTCTGAAGGATCGATGGAAGGTGCTGAAACGGCCATCTGTTCTGACGCTACATCATCAGCAGGTGAAACGGACTCTTTGTATCAGCTGCAGGATGGCATGCTCAGGGGTTGTTCTGATGGCAGCAGTATTCCGGACCCCCTTGAGCCGCCAAATTGGGCCGGAGTCTTCATGGCAGGAAAACAAACCGGACAGAACTCCATAGCAGCAGCAGCAACAGCCACCGGGTCGGCTGCTGCCGGGTCAAGAGACCCCACGCCCCCCCGGCTTAGATTCTGATGGACCTCATGGATAAACTGATGACCCTGTTGACTGCCGTGGTAGAACCGGCGAATCAAGCTCAGCATGATGCAGAGGTGGCACGTGTACGTAAGGAGATGGTACAAGCCAAGGAAAACTTAGCAGCAGAGGAGGTCAGGATGGCCGCGGAGTGGGCAGCTTTGGACGCACATGCTCAGCAGCTTCAGGCGGAGACTTTCCGACTCTCGGTGGACCTGAACGCGTCGAACAAGGTCATGAGGAGAAGGCACTAGAAAACCCAGTCATGTCTGCCTCTGACACTCGATCCTAGGAACCTTTTTCTTACACCCGGGGCTGGGGCAAGTAACCTGCCGGAGGCAAATCGGATCACGACACCCGGAGCACTAGCTCAGCCACGCACCATGGAACCACCTCGTATACACACCACTCCGCCTCTGTATGTGCCGACACCGCCGGGTCATTTATTCAATCCCCCGAAGAACCTCATTGCAGCTTTGGCCCGTTTCGCGGCTCTCCTGATGTAAGGTGACTCTCCGGCAGCGAACGAAACACGAAGGGTGAGAGAACTTCTTCAAACAACTCTGGCACAGCAGGATGCATACTCCTACAGTCGAGACAGGATCCATTCAACTCCTCGCCCAAGCCGGAGCCCAAGCTACAGTAGGCATATGGAGTCAGCTGACATGTCAAGAAATGCTCAACGCCGCAACCGGGCGCATAGATATGAGCCGGTGCGGGCTGGAGCCGTTAACTTGCGGATCAGGAGAGGATCCGGCAAGAGGCGGAGCGAGCAGTTAGACTGGCAGCAGAGCAGGCGGCTCATCAGACCCTTTCGGCTTACCCAGCAACCTCAGTTGAGGCAGGGGTGACCACAAGAACCGCAGGTGTCCCTTGCCTAGTGCCAGCCATACGTAATGAGCGTTTGCCAAAAGACTTCAAGGGCCCCCGTAAGGTGCCTAATTACACGGCCGACTTACAGCCTGGGGCTTGGATTGAGAGTTATGATATGGCTATGGAGTTGTTGGAGGTCAGCGACGCGGCGATGGCCAAGTATTTCACTATGATGTTGGATGGAACAGCTCGTACTTGGTTGAAGGGGTTGCCACCCAATTCCATCAGCTCATGGGCGGAGTTGAAGGCCCAGTTCATCCAGAACTTCAAAGACACGTGTAAGCAGCCTATGTCGATTCTGGACCTGACTAATTGTAAGCAAGAGGACGGTGAGTATACAACCCATTGGGTGCGCTGGGTCAAGCAGATAATACATTCGTCTGATAAGATGGATGCCGGCTTAGCAGTCTGGATGTTGGAGAAAAATTGCCATTTTGAACCTCTGAAGCAGAAGTTGGGACGGCTCAAGCGTGACTGCAATGACATGGGCCAGTTGATGGCGGCTCTCGTCAAGTATGCTGATTCTGATAGTACCAAAGACCCGGTGTCTAACGAAGAAAAGACAACAAAGGGAAAGAAGAACGGCAACGGCAAGGGTCACCAGCATAACCCGGCAAATCAAGGAGGTAATAAATGTAAGGCTGATGAGTTTGTCGCTAACACAAATGCGCAGGGCAAAAATCAATGGCACAAGGGCAGGCAACCCCCTCGGTCGGGCGGGTCAGGTCCCACCCTTGAGCAACAATTGAATGAGCCTTGTCCAAGGCACGTCACCCGGGAGAAGCCAGCCACCCACTTGTGGAAAGCTTGTGCAATCCTGAAGGCGTTTACAAATTCAAACACGTTTGATGGAGGTCACGGTCCAGGTAGTGGTTCAGGTGGAGGCGGTTTCCATGGCCCGGGCGTCGGTTCAGGTGGAGGAGGATTTCACGGTCAGCGCCATCCTGCTAACCAAGGAGGATATAATCCACAACCCGGCCAAGGTAATCAGCAACAACAGTCCGGATATCAGAGCAACCCAAAACAGCTAAATAGTGGGCAATACCATGTGTTCACCACTAGTTTATGTAAGAGGGTCCAGAAGCTTCACAAGAGGGCTGTCAATGCCGTTGAGCCGGCGATTCCACGTTACTTACGTTGGTCAGAGTAGCCTATTGTGTGGAGCAGAGAGGATCACCCACCCCGGGTTGATAATCCGGGTCACTTGGCCTTGGTAGTGGCACCTCACGTTGGTGGATATAAATTCACTAAGGTACTCATGGATGGAGGCAGCAGCATCAACATCCTCTACTATGAGACGTTCTGCCGGATGGGGCTGACTGATAAGAGTCTTAAACAGTCCAACACTGTTTTTCACGGTGTGTGTCGGGCATATACCCCATGGTATGACCCGGCCGGAATCATGACCCGGCCGGGCTTGACGACTCACCAGAGACCTGGCTAGAGCTTGGCGACTCACCAGAGACCTGGCTGGAGCTTGGCGACTCACTGGCGATCCGCCCGGACATGGCGGTTTACATGTAACCCGCCGGGACATTGTGACTCACTGGAGACCCGGCGGGCGGATCAGACGGACGACAAGGCCCAAGGCCCAGCGGTCTGGCTTATACTCTGGTGAGCCGGCTTAAGAGGAAAGGGATGACAAATATTTCCTTTACGAGGAAGCAAGACCCGGACTTGTATTCAACTTGTGAGAAAGGATAGACTAGTCACATGTAACCCGCCCCTTCAACATATATAAGGAGGGGCAGGGTTCCCCAAAGGGGGACAAGAAAGAAAATAATCTCTAGGACTAGACACAAAGAGCCGGCTTACCAGCGACTCCCTCATGATCATAATGAGACCTAGCCACAAACATCATGTAGGGTTATTATCGGATGATGTTTCCCGGGGCCCAAAGTTGTCTAAACCCTTGTCTTGTGTTGCGTCTCTCGATTCCGCTCAACCCCTCTCAAGCTACCACATAGATGTGTTGGCCTGGCGACTAAGTCCTCACACAAAGGACATCTGCCGTGACAATTCCACGACAGTTGGCGCCCACCGTGGGCTTGCGCACGATGGTGTTAAGTTCTTGGAGGGATCTTTCACAGGATCGAGAAGCTTGCGAGTTGATGGATGAAGAAGAGCCGGTACGAAACAATTGTGCAAGGTAACTCGAGGTACAAATTGTGATCGAGAGAAAGCTAGGGTTGCGGTCCGCTCCGCTGTTGCTGTCCGAAAAAATCGTCGATACCGCGATCTAACTTTCCTGGAGTTTTCCTTCTCAGTTTATGCGACGCGTGTAGCCACCAAGGCTGACATGAAGCAATCCTGCCCTATGGTCAAATCGCCACAGTCCTCGGTTTCCTCGGACCGAGCAAACTAGGCACACGCGCATGCATGCAAGGGATCGGCTCCCGTGTCTGTACGAGAAGCCTGCAAAGCAACTGGAAGACGCTTCCATTAAGTACTATGCCACGTGATGGCCAATTTGATCTACAACTCCAGATATTCTACCTAGACAAAATTGCTATATGAGGAGGCGATCGGATCTACCTTGGCAAAGTCATTAAAAAATACATATTGTGTGGTCGCCATACTTTTTGCTGATTCATGGAAGTTGCAGCTGGTGCACGCGCCTCCGCGTCAAATCCGTTTGGGAGGAAAAAGTAATCTGTCAGGGCCAGTACATCACGACGTACATGCACAAGCTCCCAGGAGAACTTGTTTTTGGACTAAGCACTACTTTTCCTTACTAAAGCAAATCTGTGTACAAGGAGGTGCTTCGTCAGTCAAAATCAATGGAAAAAATCAACTACCATTGTTCACATCACGGCAAGCCGGCCACAATTGACATGAAGGCAAATTACTGAACCAGTTATTATTGTACTGATACGGGCTGTACAAGAAACATGGTGTTTTTAGGTATTTTCTGCTTGTTGCTTGTTCGAGAAAACTAGCAATAATGTGACGGGGCTGAAGCATGGAAAGTTCATGCCTTGAGAATACGCGAGTTGAAAAAAGGGGACCAAGACGCAGAAGCAAAGCTGACTGCGACCCAGACTCCATTGTATGCGTCCGTGACCCAACCATTGGACCGGCTCGCTGCTACCGTCGAGTCGCGCCCCGCCAGCGAACCGTCGTCAGCCGCCTTCAAAGTCGCCTCCACGTCATTTTCCCCTGGCTAATCCATCTCCACCACAGCGGCCAACACCCGGCCATACCTCTGCTCTAAGCCACCATACCTTTGTTATGAGCCGCGGAGTGGCCCCGTGTAACACCCCGGATATGATTTACCCTATATGTAATCCAACTCTTGCAGTTTTCGGCGCTAAGTTATTTTATTTTCTCGGGTTTGGGTTTTTGTCTCCGTGTGTTGTTGCTGTTGTCATGCATCTCATATCATGTCATCATGTGCATTGCATTTGCATACGTGTTCGCCTCATGCATCCGAGCATTTTCCCTGTTGTCCGTTTTGCATACCGGCGCTCCGTTCTCCTCCGGTGGTCATTTCTACCTTTCTCTCATGTGTGGGGATTAAACTTTTCTTGATTGGACCGAGACTTGCCAAGCGGCCTTGGTTTACTACCGGTAGACCGCCTGTCAAGTTCCGTACCATTTGGACTTCGTTTGATGCTCCAACGGTTAACCGAAGGACCGAAAATGACTCGTGTGTGTTGCATCAAAACACCCCTTCAATTTGGCCCAAAACCCACCAAAACTCTCTCCATCATCTAGAGCGTTCGATCATGATCGCGTGGCCGAAAACCGCACCTCATTTGGACTCTCCTAGCTCCCTCTATGCCTATTAAAAGCCCCCCTCCGAAATTCTCGTTTTCCTCTCCCGAAACCCTAGATCCACCCCTCTCCGCGCGGCCGGACACGTCCGCCGACCGCCGGACATGTCCGCCGCCCGCCCGGTCCACTCCCGTGCCACCACGTGTCCCGCCGCTGTCCTCCCCGCGTCGCCGGCCCGCGAGCCCGGGTCAAGCCCCCGCGAGGCCCAGCCGCTCGGCGCCCGCCTCCTCTCGCCGCCCCGCCGCCTCAGCTCCCGCGCCGCCACCCGGAGACCCGCGCCAACCACCACCGCCATCGCCGCGCACCGCCGCCCGGACCTCCAGCGACGCCCGGCCCTGCCGTGCCGCCCCATCCTCGCGACCACCCCCAGATCCGGCGCCCCCTAGCCCTCTCCGGCCTCCTCCCCAACTCCGGCGACGTCTCCGGCGAGTTTTGCTATAGTGACTCCGACGAGGTGCATCGGGAACCGTGCCAGATCCAGATCTGAGATCCCCTCCTCGGTTGACTTTTATCTCTAACCCTAATTTTTTTTGCTATGTTCATCGTGCCGTAACTTTGCATCCGTAGATCCGTTTTGGGCGTATAGCATATCAAAATGTTCGTCTCAGAGAGCACATCATTTCATCTCATTGCATCATTTTCATTTTGAGTTCATATTGATGCCCGAAATGCTGTTGGAAGAGTGCTATTTGAGTTAATTGTCAGATCTGCTGCTCCAAATAGCTATTTGTCATTTTTGCCATGATTATTGTGTGCATGATATGCCCCTGAGCTCTACATGTGTTTTGTTATATGCTTTGCCATCTTTCCAGAGGTGCATCCATGTATTTTTTGTGATGTGTGTGGTGACTAGCACAAGCTTGCAAAGTGGTGCATTCGTTAATGCTGATTTCAGGGACTTAGCAATTCCACTAAGTCCTTGGATCTGTTTTTATCAATATGCCATATGTTCATGTTGTTTCCTAGTGATCCGTGCCTCTTTTGAGGATGATCAGTAAGGATGATTTGTTAATCTTGTAGTGCTCTATCCATCCATGTCTTTGTTTGCAATTATGGAGCACCCTAGCTTGAGTCAATCGAGCTCTACTTTTGCTATTTCGTGAATCTGGGCAGATTGTCTACTTGTTAGCGATTTTGCCGAGGATGTTGTAGTTGATCCGTGCATGCTATGTTATTGTTCTTGCCATGTCTAGCTGGTATAATGTGTATTCTTGATGGGTGTATGCTTAGATTGTCATGACATGCTCTGTAGTGAGTGCATCGAGCTCGTAAACATGCCTACTTGATATCTGATTTGCATGCTCCAGTTTTTCTCTAAGTCTGTGATATGTTTAAGTTTTTGCCATGTTCACATGCTTGCAATTGTATTTTCTGATCCCTTTTGGCTCAAGGTCACTAAGGGACTTTTGTTAAGCTCTTTGAGTAGCTCCATGCCATGCTTTACTTTGCCATGTTAAGTTCCTGTAGCTTATAGTTTTCATGCTCCAAAGTGTGCTACCTGATCTGAAATTCCAGACAAGTGTTAATTTCACTAAGTCTGAAATCTGTTTACCAATTGCACTTTTGCCATGCTTGTTTGAACCTGTTAATGGATGAATTGGCCGTAGCTCAGTGTTCATCTTTTGTTAAGCATCATGAATGGATCCCTGCCATGTATTTTGTTGCCATGTTTGAGTGCTGTAGCATGTTTGTCTTGTTGCATTTAGATGGCTACTTGCTGTATATCGCAGACCAATGCCATATTTGAATTGCTTGCCATTTCCAAACCGTGTCTCCGATTCCGGTGTTCTTTATATCGATTTCAACTGAAATCACCTCACCTTTCCAGTGGCACACTTGGATTTCCAATTTGAGGCCAGGTTCATTCATTCCTTGTCAAATCTTGCATATGCATCACATATCGCATTCCACATAGCATACCATGTTTGCATCATGTTGTTTGAGCTTTGCACGTGGTTGATTGTGTTCTTGTTGCTTGTTTGTCTTGTTTGGGTAGAGCCGGGAGACGAGTTCGCTAACAAGGAGCCCGTTGAGTTTGCTTTCGAGGATCCAGTCAACTCTGACAACTTTGCAGGCAAGATGATCATACCCTCGAAATCACTTCTATCTTTGCTTTGCTAGATGCTCGCTCTTTTGCTATGCCTATGCTACGATGCCTACCACTTGCTTATCATGCCTCCCAAATTTCCATGTCAAACCTCTAACCCACCATGTCCTAGCAAACCGTTGATTGGCTATGTTACCGCTTTGCTCAGCCCCTCTTATAGCGTTGCTAGTTGCAGGTGAAGATTGGAGACTGTTCCTTGTTGGAACATTATTTTCTTGTTGGGATATCATTATATTATCTTGTTATCTTAATGCATCTATATACTTGGTAAAGGGTGGAAGGCTCGGCCTTTTGCCTAGTGTTTTGTTCCACTCTTGCCGCCCTAGTTTCCGTCATATCGGTGTTATGTTCCAGGATTTTGCGTTCCTTACGTGGTTGGGTGATAATGGGAACCCCTTGACAGTTCACCTTGAATAAAACTCTTCCAGCAATGCCCAACCTTGGTTTTACCATTTGCCTCCTAGCCTCTTTTTCCCTTGGGTTTCCGGAGCCCGAGGGTCATCTTATTTAAACCCCCCGGGCCAGTGCTCCTTTGAGTGTTGGTCCAACCTGTCAGCTACCGGTGGACACCAGGGGCAACTCTGGGCTGGCCTACCCGTACCTAAGACAATCTGAGTGTGCCCTGAGAAAGAGATATGTGCAGCTCCTATCGGGATTTGTCGGCACATTCGGGCGGTGTTGCTGGATTTGTTTTAACTTGTCGAAGTGTCTTGTAGAACCGGGATACCGAGTCTGATCGGAATGTCTCGGGAGAAGGTTTATCCTTCGTTGACCGTGAGAGCTTGTCATGGGCTAAGTTGGGACCCCCTGCAGGGATTTGAACTTTCGAAAGCCGTGCCCGCGGTTATGGGCATATGGGAATTTGTTAATGTCCGGTTGTAGATAACTTGAACCTTAACTTAATTAAAATGAATCAACTGTGTGTGTTACCGTGATGGTCTCTTCTCGGCGGAGTCCGGGAAGTGAACACGGTGTTGGAGTAATGCTTGCCGCAGGTTGTTCTCTAGTTATTCGTTCGCGCTTTGCCTTCTCTTCTCGCTCTCTTTTGCGAACAGGTTAGCCACCATATATGCTAGTCGCTTGCTGCAGCTCCACATATTTACCTTGCCTTACCTATAAGCTTAAATAGTCTTGATCGCGAGGGTGCGAGATTGCTGAGTCCCTGTGGCTCACAGATTACTTCCAAACCAGATGCAGGGCCTGATGACTCCATTCCAGATGACGCGCTTGAGCTCAAGTGGGAGTTCGACGAGGACTCACGCCGTTACTATGTGTCTTTCCCTGATGATCAGTAGTGGTGCCCAGTTGGGGCGATCGGGACCGTGTCGCATGTTGGGTTGATCTTTTATTTTGGCACCGTAGTCGGGCCATGAGTGATTGGATGATGTAATGCTATTTATGTACTTTGTTTGACGTGGCGAGTGTAAGCCAACTATGTACCTTCCCCTTTTATTATCTATATTACATGGGATGTTGTGAAGATTGCCTTACTTGCGACATTGCTTTCAATGCGGTTATGCCTCTAAGTCGTGCTTCGACACGTAGGAGATATAGCCGCATCGAGGGCGTTACAAGTTGGTAATCAGAGCCTTCCCCGACCTTAGGAGCCCCCACTGCTTGATCGTTTTTAGCAGCCGTTGTTGAGTCTAGAAAAATGTTTTGAGTCATTTAGGAATTATATATCGGAGAGTTTAGGAATTCTTTTTACTCCCCAGTCCCTTCATCGCTCTGGTAAGGCATCCTGACGTAGAGTTTTGACTCTTCTCTTCTCAAATTTCACTAAATTTTTTTAGGATCACGCGGGTATCTTGGAATCGTTCCGATGGATTTGTGACGAGAACATTGTTCTTGGTGCCTCCTGTCATTTAGGGGTTGTGGCAGTGTCCCGGGGAGTTGAGCTCCGAGGTGTTGTCGTCACAATTTTATCGTTGCAGTTCTGGAATACCTGAGTTTAGTACGCCGACATCGAGAATCTCTTTTATGCAGTTGTTGGTGAGATAACCTCGACGCCACCCAGTACTGGGGCGGGAGTTCGGGAGTATTGCCATAACTTGTATAACGGATGCTTTTCGAAGGTTGAGGTAGATGGTTTCCGAAGTTTTTCTCGGTTATGTGTTGAAGGATGGATACAGCTGGATGTAGGATTTGCTAGATTTGGGTGAGATATTATGCTTCCCCTGTATCCCCAACACCTGATTGCATAACCGGAAAGGTTCGGGAGTTTCATAGGTGGGAATTCTTATAGCTCTAGTTCTTCTTCCACGGATATTTGGTTTGAGATTGGGATTTCTTACCGAGTATTCGTTCTTGCTCCGTACCTTGTTGATTTATTCCTCTACCTAAATTCTAAGTGGCTTCTCAATTTATGGATATGTGACCATTTCAAGTGGAATGCATTCGTTCTTATGTTCGGATGTGAAGACTATTTGTTGCAATTTCAACCCGCTTGATTCAGCTTCAATTTTATCTGTCAATGTGCTAACGGATGTCACCCTCTTCAGGATGGCTCCCGCTAAGAGCAGCAATCAGAATCAGGATCCGCCACCACCTCCTCCTCCTCCGGAGGCATGGCAAGCTGTGATGGCTGCTACCAATGCAAACACGCAGTTGATCATGCAAATTCTTCAAGAGCGCAACCAAGGCAACAATCAGAATCACTTTGCTACACTCAACTAGTTCCTTGCTAACCAGCCAAAGACCTTCAGCAATTGTGTTGAGGCAACTGATGTTGACGATTGGCTCGTGGACTTGTGCAAGCATTTCGAGTGCAGTAACGTCAGGCCTGAGGACTTTGTCAAGTTCGCTTCCTTCCAACTCAAAGACCAAGCTGCAGAATGGTTCCAGCAGTACAAGGATTCCAAAGGAGGCCGTGTGATTACCTGGGATGAATTCCGTCAAGACTTCAAAGCTCATCATATTCCTCAGAGCGTGGTTGAAAGCAAGCGTGAGGAATTCCGCAACCTGAAGCAAGGCTCTTTGTATGTCTATGACTACAACAAGTTGTTTCAGAAGCTCGCCCGCTTTGCTAAGCAGGACGTCCCTGACGAGAAGAGCATGATATACCAGTTCAGGGGTGGTCTCAGAGAACAAATCCAGCTAGCTCTTGTTCTCTTTGAGCCCTTGAGGTACGATGAGTTCTACAACATGGCATTGAAGCAAGAGGCTGCTCAGCTGAGGTGTGATGCTTACAAGAAGCGAGTTGGAGATGCTACTTCTTCCTCTACTCAAGTGGCCAAGCAACAGAAGTATTGGCTTCCTCCTCCTCCATTCCGTTAGCCGTATCAGAAGAGCAAAGGTGGCAGTGGATCTTCCCACCCACCCAACCCTGGCTTTCAGAACAAGACTTTGTCTCAAGCTCCAAGATCGAGTGCTCCGTATCATCGTCCGCTTTCAGAGGTCACGTGCAACAAGTGCCAACAGAAGGGTCACTATGCCAACAAGTGCTTCAACCAGAGGCGTCTCCCTCCTCCTCCTCCTCCTGTGAGATCGGCAAGTACAACTGTGGTCAAGCATAACCCCAAGCACGCCAAGGTCAATTTGATGAATGCAGCTCAGGCGGAGGACTCGTCAGATGTCATCATGGGTAACCTTCCTGTTAATGATATTCCAGCTAAAGTTCTTTTTGACACTGGTGCATCACATTGTTTCATCTCAAGACCGTTTACATCTAAGCATGGGTTGGCCTTGCAAATTTTGCCTAGACCTTTAGCAGTTGTCTCTCCCGGTAGGCGCCTGCATGCAAACTCCATTGCTCCGGATGTTACTATCACTTTGGGTGACTACAAATTTCTATCTTCTCCTACGATTCTTGGTGACTCGGATATTGATCTTATTCTTGGAATGGATTGGCCTTCTAAGCACAAGGCACATCTTGATTGTGCTGCCAGGAAGATTCAATTGACTCATTCGTCTGAGGATGTAATTGTCTTTGCCGCTCGCGATGATACAATCCGTCTATTTTCTCTCAATGAGAAGGGTGAACTGGATGCCATCTCGCAAATTCCAGTCGTTGGCGAATATCAAGACGTCTTTCCAGAAGAGCTTCCAGGAATGCCTCCGCACCGGCCAGTTGAATTCGTCATCGATCTTGAGCCTGGCACGGAACCGGTGTGCAAACGCCCTTACAAGCTCGGACCTAAAGAGTTGAAGGAGCTGAAGAAGCAACTCGATATTCAAGAACGAATGGGTCTCATCCGACCTAGTTCCTCTCCGTGGGGTTGTGGAGTTCTTTTTGTGAAGAAGAAGGATGGAACGGACCGACTTTGTGTTGACTACCGTCCATTGAACAAGAAGACTATCAAGAACAAGTACCCACTTCCCAACATCAATGAGCTGTTCGAACAACTCAAAGGTGCCCAAGTATTCTCCAAGCTTGATCTCCGTATGGGTTATCATCAGATTCGAATCCGTGAGCAAGATATTCCCAAGACGGCTTTCTGGACAAGCTATGGTTCATATGAATACACTGTCATGTCTTTTGGCCTCGTCAACGCTCCTCCGACTTTCTCTCGCATGATGAACTTCATCTTCAACGCCTACACCAATGACTTTGTTTTGGTCTATCTCGACGACATTCTGGTCTTTTCGAAGAACAAGGAAGATCATGCCAAGCACTTGCGTTTGGTGCTCGATAAGCTCAGGGAACACCAGTTCTACGCCAAGTTCTCAAAGTGTGAATTTTGGCTCGATGAGGTTCTTTATCTTGGGCATATCATCTCTGCCAAGGGCATTGCGGTGAATCCTGAGAAGGTGTCTGCAATTGTGAATTGGGAACCACCTCAGAACGTGAAGCAACTCCGTAGCTTCCTCGGTCTCGCAAGCTATTGTCGAAGGTTCGTTGAGAACTTTTCTAAGATCGCGAAGCCTCTCTCAAATCTTCTCCAGAAGCACGTCAAGTACGTTTGGTCTCCGGAATGTGACATTGCTTTCAACACTTTGAAAGAGAAATTGGTCACTGCTCCAGTTCTGACTCCTCCTGATGAATCCAAACCGTTCGAGGTCTTCTGCGATGCCTCTCTCCAAGGTCTTGGTGCAGTGTTGATGCAAGAGAAGAAAGTTGTGGCTTATACCTCTCGCCAGTTGAAGCCCAACGAGAAGAACTACCCCACTCATGACCTCGAGTTGGCGGCAGTTGTGCATGCTCTTTTGACTTGGAGACATCTCTTATTGGGAAGAAAAGTGGACATCTTCACTGACCACAAGAGTCTCAAGTACATCTTCACTCAGCATAATCTCAACCTCAGGCAGACTCGATGGGTCGAAATGATTCAAGAGTATAATCTGAGTATCGAGTATACTCCAGGCAAGGCCAATGTGATTGCTGACGCATTGAGCAGGAAGGCTTATTGCAATAGTCTGATTCTCAAGCCTTATCAACCCGAGCTTTGTGAAGCCTTCCGCAAACTCAATCTGCAAGTTGTTCCTCAAGGTTTCCTCGCCAACCTTCAAGTCTCTCCTACCTTGGAAGACCAGATTCGCGAGGCTCAACTTCTTGATGCTATGGTGAAGAAGGTGAAGATTGGGATTGCCAAGAGTCAACCCAAGTACAAGTGCTACCGCCTTGATGACAAGGACACTCTCTTCTTCCAGGATCGTATTGTTGTGCCCAAGGGTGATCTTCGTAAGGTTATCATGAATGAGGCTCACAATTCACTCCTCTCCATCCACCCTGGGAGCATGAAGATGTATCAGGACCTCAAGCAGGCTTATTGGTGGACTCGAATGAACCGCGAAATTGCTTAGTTCGTGAATGAGTGTGATGTCTGCAGAAGAGTGAAGGCATAACACCAAAGGCCAGCTGGTCTCCTCCAACCTCTTGCCATTCCAGAATGGAAGTTTGACCACATTGAGATGGACTTCGTGACTGGGTTCCCAAAGTCCAAGCGTGGCAATGATGCTATATTCGTTGTCATCGACAAACTCACTAAAGTGGCTCACTTTCTGCCTATCAAAGAGTCAATCACTGCAGCTCAATTGGCGGAGCTCTATACCTCTCGTATTGTCTCGCTGCACGGTATTCCACAGGTGATCTCTTCAGACCGTGGCAGCATCTTTACCTCCATGTTTTGGGATTCTTTTCAGAAGGCCATGGGCACCAACATCCGCTTCAGCACAGCTTTCCATCCTCAAACTAGTGGTCAAGTCGAGCGTGTCAATCAGATTCTTGAAGATATGCTCAGGGCTTGTGTGATCTCCTTCAACATGAAGTGGAAGATTGTCTTCCATATGCTGAATTCTCCTAACACAACAGTTTTCAAGCAAGTTCGGGCAAGGCCCCATTCGAAATTCTGTATGGCAGGAAGTGCTGTACCCCTCTCAACTGGTCTGAAACCGGTGAACGTCAACTTATAGGAAATGACTTAATCACAGAGGCAGAGGAAATGTGCAAAGTCATTCGACATAACCTCAAAGCAACGCAATCGCGCCAGAAGAGCTACTATGATAGTAAGCACCGTGTTTTGGCTTTCGAGATCGGAGATCATGTTTACCTCCGCGTCTCTCCAATGAAAGGTACTCGTCGCTTCGGTATCAAAGGGAAGCTTGCCCCTAGATACGTGGGACCTTTCAAGATCGTCGGCAAGAGAGGCGATCTCGCTTATCAACTCGAGCTTCCTTCAAACTTTGCAAATGTGCATGACGTGTTCCATGTCTCTCAGCCCCGCAAGTGCTTCAAGACTCCTGAACGCACCTTCAACTTCGAAGACATTGAGCTCCAAGTAGATCTCTCTTATCGTGAGCACCCTGTGGCTATTCTTGAAGAGACTTAACGCAAGACTGGAAATAAGTCAATCAAATTCCTCAAAGTCAAGTGGTCACACCATTCCGACCGTGAAGCCACCTGGGAACGCGAGGATCACCTCCGTTCTGAGTACCCGGCGTTCTTCCAGTCCTAGATCTCGGGATGAAATCCTTTCGTAGTGGTGGAGTTTTGTAACACCCCGGATATGATTTACCCTATATGTAATCCAACTCTTGCCGTTTCCGGCGCTAAGTTATTTTATTTTCTCGGGTTCGGGTTTTTGTCTCCGTGTGTTGTTGTTGTTGTTTTCATGCATCTCATATCATGTCATCATGTGCATTGCATTTGCATACGTGTTCGTCTCATGCATCCGAGCATTTTCCCCGTTGTCCGTTTTGCATTCCGGCGCTCCGTTCTCCTCCAGTGGTCATTTCTACCTTTCTCTCGTGTGTGGGGATTAAACATTTCTGGATTGGACCGAGACTTGCCAAGCGGCCTTGGTTTACTACCGGTAGACCGCCTGTCAAGTTTTGTATCATTTGGACTTCGTTTGATGCTCCAACGGTTAACCGAGGGACAGAAAATGACTCGTGTGTGTTGCAGCCCAACACCCCTCCAATTTAGCCCAAAACCCACCAAAACTCTCTCCATCATCTAGAGCGTTCGATCACGATCGCGTGGCCGAAAACCGCACCTCATTTGGACTCTCCTAGCTCCTCCTATGCCTATTTAAAGGCCCCCTTCTAAATTCTCATTTTCCTCTCCCCAAAACCCTAGATCCACCCCTCTCCGCGCGGCCGGACACGTCCGCCGCCCGCCCCGGTCCACTCCCGTGCCGCCACGTGTCCCGCCGCCGTCCTCCCGCGCCGCCGGCCCGCGAGCCCGGGTCAGGCCCCCGCGAGGCCCAGCCGCTCGGCGCCCGCCTCCTCTCGCCGCCCCGCCACCTCAGCTCCCACGCCGCCGCCGGAGACCCGCGCCGACCACCGCCGCCATCGCCGCCGACTCGCCGCGCGCCACCGCCCGGAGCTCCGGCGACGCCCGACCCAGCCGCGCCGCCCCATCCTCGCGGCCACCCCCGGATCCGGCGCCCCTAAGCCCTCTCCGGCCTCCTCCCCAACTCCGGCGACGTCTCCGGCGAGTTTTGCTACAGTGACTCCGGCGAGGTGCATCGGGAACCGTGCCAGATCCAGATCTGAGATCCCCTACTCGGTTGACTTTTATCCCTAACCCTAATTTTTTTTGCTATGTTCATCGTGCCGTAACTTTGCATCCGTAGATCCATTTTGGGCGTATAGCATATCAAAATGTTCGTCTCAGAGAGCACATCATTTCATATCATTGCATCATTTTCATTTTGAGTTCATCTTGATGCCCAAAATGCTGTTGGAAGAATGCTATTTGAGTTAATTGTCAGATCTGTTGCTCCAAATAGCTATTTGTTATTTTTGCCATGATTATTGTGTGCATGATATGCCCCTGAGCTCTACATGTGTTTTGGTACATGCTTTGCCATCTTTCCAGAGGTGCCATCCATGTATTTTTTTTATTTGTGTGGTGACTAGCACAAGCTTGCAAAGTGGAGCATTCGTTAATGCTGATTTCAGGGACTTGGCAATTCCACTAAGTCCTTGGTTTGTTTTTATCAATATGCCATATGTTCATGTTGTTTCCTAGTGATTCGTGCCTCTTTTGAGGATGATCAGTAAGGATGATTTGTTAATCTTGTAGTGCTCTATCCATCCATGTATTTGTTTGCAATTATGGAGCACCCTAGCTTGAGTCAATCGAGCTCTATTTTTGCTATTTCGTGAATCCGGGCAGATTGTCTACTTGTTAGCGATTTTGCCAAGGATGTTGTAGTTGATCCGTGCATGCTATTTTGTTGTTCTTGCCATGTCTAGCTGGTATAATGTGTATTCTTGATGGGTGTATGCTTAGATTGTCATGACATGATCTGTAGTGAGTGCATCGAGCTCATAAACATGCCTACTTGATATCTGATTTGCATGCTCCAGTTTTTCTCTAAGTCTGTGATCTGTTTAAGTTTTTGCCATGTTCACATGCTTGCAATTGTATTTTATGATCCCTTTTGGCTCAAGGTCACTAAGGGACTTTTGTTAAGCTCTTTGAGTAGCTCCATGCCATGCTTTACTGTGCCATGTTAAGTTCTTGTAGCTTATAGTTTTCATGCTCCAAAGTGTCCTACCTGATCTGAAATTCCAGACAAGTGTTAATTTCACTATCTGAAATCTGTTTACCAATTGCACTTTTGCCATGCTTGTTTGAACCTATTAATGGATGAATTGGCCGTAGCTCAATGTTCATCTTTTGTTAAGTATCATGAATGGATCCCTGCCATGTATTTTGTTGCCATGTTTGAGTGCTGTAGCATGTTTGTCTTGTTGCATTTAGATGGCTACTTGCTGTATATCGCAGACCAGTGCCATATTTGAATTGTTTGCCATTTCCAAACCGTGTCTCTGATTCCGGTGTTCTTTATATCGATTTCAACCGAAATCACCTCACCTTTCCAGTGGCACACTTGGATTTCCATGTTGAGGCCAGGTTCAATCATTCCTTGTCAAATCTTGCATATGCATCACATATCGCATCCCGCATAGCATACCATATTGCATCATGTTGTTTAAGCTTTGCTCGTGGTTGATTGTGTTCTTGTTGCTTGTTTGTCTTGTTTGGGTAGAGCCGGGATACGAGTTCGCTAACGAGGAGCCCGTTGAGTTTGCTTTCGAGGATCCAGTCAACTCTGACAACTTTGCAGGCAAGATGATCATACCCTCGAAATCACTTCTATCTTTGCTTTGCTAGATGCTCGCTCTTTTGCTATGCCTTTGCTACGATGCCTAACACTTGCTTATCATGCCTCCCAAATTGCCATGTCAAACCTCTAACCCACCATGTCCTAGCAAACCGTTGATTGGCTATGTTACCGCTTTGCTCAGCCCATCTTATAGCGTTGCTAGTTGCAGGTGAAGATTGGAGACCGTTCCTTGTTGGAACATTATTTTCTTGTTGTGATATCATTATATTATCTTGTTATCTTAATTCATCTATATACTTGGTAAAGGGTGGAACGCTCGGCCTTTTGCCTAGTGTTTTGTTCCACTCTTGCCGCCCTAGTTTTTATCATATCGGTGTTATGTTCGCGGATTTTGTGTTCCTTACGCGGTTGGGTGATAATGGGAACCCCTTGACATTTCACCTTGATTAAAACTCTTCCAGCAATGCCCAACCTTGGTTTTACCATTTGCCTCCTAGCCGCTTTTTCCCTTGGGTTTCCGGAGCCCGAGGGTCATCTTATTTAAACCCCCCGGGCCAGTGCTCCTCTGAGTGTTGGTCCAACCTGTCAGCTGCCGGTGGCCACCAGGGGTAACTCTGGGATGGCCTACCCGTACCTAAGACAATCTGAGTGTGCCCTGAGAAAGAGATATGTGCAGCTCCTATCGGGATTTGTCGGCACATTCGGGCGGTGTTGCTGGATTTGTTTTAACTTGTCGAAGTGTCTTGTAGAACCGGGATACCGAGTCTGATCGGAATGTCTCGGGAGAAGGTTTATCCTTCGTTGACCGTGAGAGCTTGTCATGGGCTAAGTTGGGACCCCCTGCAGGGATTTGAACTTTCGAAAGCCGTGGCCGCGGTTATGGGCAGATGGGAATTTGTTAATGTCTGGTTGTAGATAACTTGAACCTTAACTTAATTAAAATGAATCAACTGTGTGTGTTACCGTGATGGTCTCTTCTCGGCAGAGTCCGGGAAGTGAACATGGTGTTGGAGTAATGCTTGTCGCAGGATGTTCTCTAGTTCTTCGTTCGCGCTTTGCCTTCTCTTCTCTCTCTCTTTTGCGAACAGGTTAGCCACCATAGATGCTAGTCGCTTGCTGCAGCTCCACATATTTACCTTGCCTTACCTATAAGCTTAAATAGTCTTGATCGCGAGGGTGCGAGATTGCTGAGTCCCTGTGGCTCATAGACTACTTCCAAACCAGATGCAGGGCCTGATGACTCTGTTCCAGATGACGCGCTTGAGCTCAAGTGGGAGTTCGACGAGGACTCACGCCGTTACTATGTGTCTTTCCCTGATGATCAGTAGTGGTGCCCAGTTGGGGCGATCGGGACCGTGTCGCATGTTGGGTTGATCTTTTATTTTGGCACCGTAATCGGGCCATGAGTGATTGAATGATGTAATGCTATTTATGTACTTTGTTTGACGTGGCGAGTGTAAGCCAACTATGTACATTCCCCTTTTATTATTTATATTACATGGGATGTTGTGAAGATTGCCTACTTGCGACATTGCTTTCAATGCGGCTATGCCTCTAAGTCGTGCTTCGACACGTAGGAGATATAGCTGCATTGAGGGCGTTTCACCCCGCCTGCGGCCGCGGCCACCTCTGCTTTTCTCTGACCCCTGTCCCGTATCTCCATGGAAGTTGCTCTCCAAAGACTTACTACTTGTGCTAATTAAGAAGCACAATGGCGCAATCTCCAAGAAGGACCATCATCCATCACGTGAAAGACAAGACTAGTCAAAGTGATGAATCAATTACCCCGTTACTGGTGATACTTTGTTACTAGTACTATTTATCTGTCCGGCTCAAGATGGACATAGGAAGGCCACGCTGAGATCATGGTGCAAAAATACATGTCCAAGAATTTAAAAACCGGACGAAGTTAAAAAATGCGTTGCGTGGAGCCTGAGCCGCCCACCTCCGCGGTCTCCTCTCGCTTTTGAGCCTCCATGAGCCGCTGGGGCTATTTGAGTCGCCGGTCTGCCTGAGCCATTTCTGTCACGTTGAGCAGATCTTCTCTCATCCGAGCAAACCAGGTGATATCCATCCAAGTTTATTTTATTAACACATATTTTTTTCATCAAAGAACAATTACTTGGTTTATGATAATTTTCGCAGGACCATTATTCCTTACAAAAAGGTGTCGCAAAAGGGGCAAATATTATTTTTGCACTAGCGTTCGTCCTGCGCAAGTTGCCACCCCCGCTACATCAACACACATGACTGACTCATTGTCCGTGCCCATGGCCGGCTTGCCTGCGTCCGTGCCGTTTACAACGCCATGGACGACTCGCCCGTCCGCTCTCGCGGCCGGTTCACGCGTCCGCGCCGGCTTACAACGAGGAGGACTACTTGCTCGCCCGCACCGGCTTACAACACCGCAGCCGACTCATCTGTCTGCTCCCGCGGCTGACTAAGCCGTGATTGATTTCAGCCTCACCATGGTGATCGTCAACTCCGCGGTGATAATTACTCACCTGACGCATCAGGTGAAATCCATCTAGTATATTTTATATTATATGTTGCTTTCTTTAAAAGAGCAATTACTCTGGCTTGCAAGTTCTCCATGTTGGGGAACGTTGCAGAAAACAAAAAAACAATTCCTGCATTTTCACCAAGATCCATCTATGAGTTCATCTAGCAACGAGTGATCGGATGCATCTACATACCTTTGTAGATCGCGAGCGGAAGCGTTCAAAGAAAGGGGATGAGGGAGGCGTACTCGTCGTGATCCAAATCACCGGAGATCCTAGCGCCGAACGAACGGCACCTCCACGTTCAACACACGTACGGTCAGCGTGACGTCTCCTCCTTCTTGATCCAGCAAGGGGGAAGGAGAGGTTGATGAAGATCCAGCAGCACGACGACGTGGTGGTGGATGCAGCAGTCACCGCAGCAGGGCTTCGTCGAGCTTCTGCGAGAGGGAGAGGTGTAGCCGGGGAGATGGAGGCGCCAAGGATTGAGGTGTGGCTGCCCTCCCTCCCCCCCCCCTTTATATAGGCCCCCTAGGGGGGTGCGCCGGCCCTAGGAGATGGGATCTCCTAGGGGGGCGGCGGCCAAGGGGGTGGAGTACCCCCCAAGGCAAGTGGAGGCGCCCCCTCCCCTAGGGTTCCCAACCCTAGGCGCATGGGGGGCCCAAGGGGGGGCGCACCATCCCACTATGGGCTGGTTCCCCTCCCCACTTCAGCCCATGGGGCCCTCCGGGATGGGTGGCCCCACCCGGTGGACCCCCGGGACCCATCCGGTGGTCCCGGTACAATACCGGTGACCCCGAAACTTTCCTGATGGCCGAAATAACACTTCCTATATATAATTCTTCACCTCCGGACCATTACGGAACTTCTCGTGACGTCCAGGATCTCATCCGGGACTCCGAACAACTTTCGGATTACTGCATACTCATATCTATACAACCCTAGCGTCACCGAACCTTAAGTGTGTAGACCCTACGGGTTCGGGAGACAAGCAGACATGACCGAGACGACTCTCTGGTCAATAACCAAAAGCGGGATCTGGATACCCATGTTGGATCCCACATGCTCCTCGATGATCTCATCGGATGAACCACGATGTCGAGGACCTAATCAATCCTGTACTCAATTCCCTTTGTCAATCGGTATGTTACTTGCCCGAGACTTGATCGTCGGTATCCCAATACCTCGTTCAGTCTCGTTACCGGCAAGTCACTTTACTCGTACCGTAATGCATGATCCCGTGATCAACCACTTGATCACATTTAGCTCATTGTGATGATGCATTACCGAGTGGGCCCAGAGATACCTCTCCGTCATACGGAGTGACAAATCCCAGTCTCGATTCGTGCCTACCCAACAGACACTTTTGAAGATACCTGTAATGTACCTTTATAGTCACCCAGTTACGTTGTGACGTTTGGCATACCCAAGGCACTCCTACGGCATCCGGGAGTTGCACAATCTCATGGTCTAAGGAAATGATACTCGACATCCAGAAAAGCTACAACAAACGAACTACACGATCTTTGTGCTATGCTTAGGTTTGGGTCTTGTCCATCACATCATTCTCCTAATGATGTGATCCCGTTATGAATGACATCCCCATGTCCATAGGCAAGAAACCATGACTGTCTGTTGATCAATGAGCTAGGTAACTAGAGGCTCACTAGGGACACATTGTGGTCTTTGTATTCACACATGTATTACGATTTCCGGATAATACAATTATAGCATGAATAATAGACAATTATCATGAACAAGGAAATATAATAATCATTTTATTATTGCCTCTAGGGCATATTTCCAATAGTCTCCCACTTGCACTAGAGTCAATCATCTAGTTACATTGTGATGAATCAAACACCCATGGAATTCTGGTGTTGATCATGTTTTGCTCTAGGGAGAGGTTTAGTCAACGGATCTGCTACATTCAGGTCCGTATGTACTTTACAAATCTCTATGTCTCCATTTTGAACACTTTCACGAATGGAGTTGAAGCGACGCTTGATATGCCTGGTCTTCCTGTGGAACCTGGGCTCCTTGGCAAGGGTAATAGCTCCAGTGTTGTCACAAAAGAGAGTCATCGGGCCCGACGCATTGGGTATGACTCCTAGGTCGGTAATGAACTCCTTCACCCAGACTGCTTCGTGTGCTGCCTCCGAGGATGCCATGTACTCTGCTTCACATGTAGATCCCTCCACAACGCTTTGCTTGCAACTGCACCAGCTTACTGCCCCACCATTCAAAATATACATGTATCCGGTTTGTGACTTAGAGTCATCCAGATCTGTGTCGAAGCTAGCGTCGACGTAACCCTTTACGACGAGCTCTTCGTCACCTCCATAAACGAGAAACATTTCCTTAGTCCTTTTCAGGTACTTCAGGATATTCTTGACCGCTTTCCAGTGTTCCTTGCCGGGATTACTTTGGTACCTACCTACCAAACTTACGGCAAGGTTTACATCAGGTCTGGTACACAGCGTGGCATACATAATAGACCCTATGGCTGAGGCATAGGGGATGACACTCATCTCTTCTATATCTTCTGTCGTGGTCGGACATTGAGCTGAGCTCAATTTCACACATTGCAACACAGGCAAGAACCCCTTCTTAGACTGATCCATATTGAACTTCTTCAATATATTATCAAGGTATGTACTTTGTGAAAGACCTATGAGGCGTCTTGATCTATCTCTATAGATCTTGATGCCTAATATATAAGCAGCTTCTCCAAGGTCCTTCATTGAAAAACTCTTATTCAAGTAGGCCTTAATGCTGTCCAAAAGCTCTATATCATTTCCCATCAAAAGTATGTCATCTACATATAATATGAGAAATGCTACAGAGCTCCCACTCACTTTCTTGTAAATGCAGGCTTCTCCATAAGTCTGCATAAACCCAAACGCTTTGATCATCTCATCAAAGCGAATGTTCCAACTCCGAGATGCTTGCACCAGCCCATAAATCGAGCGTTGGAGCTTGCACACCTTGTCAGCATTCTTAGGATCGACAAAACCTTCCGGCTACATCATATACAATTCTTCCTTAAGGAAACCATTAAGGAATGCCGTTTTGACGTCCATTTGCCATATCTCATAATCATAGAATGCGGCAGTTGCTAACATGATTCGGACGGACTTCAGCTTTGCTACAGGTGAGAAAGTCTCATCGTAGTCAACCCCTTGAACTTGTCGATAACCCTTAGCGACAAGCCGAGCTTTATAGATGGTCACATTACCATCCGCGTCTGTCTTCTTCTTAAAGATCCATTTATTTTCTATGGCTCGCCGATCATCGGGCAAGTCAGTCAAAGTCCATACTTCGTTTTCATACATGGATCCTATCTCGGATTTCATGGCTTCCAGCCATTTCTCGCAATCTGGGCCCACCATCGCTTCTTCATAGTTCGAAGGTTCACCGTTGTCTAACAACATGATTTCCAAGACAGGGTTGCCATACCACTCTGGTGCGGAACGTGTCCTTGTGGACCTTCAAAGTTCAGTAGGAGCTTTATCATAAGTATCTTGATCATCATCAGTAACTTCCTCTCTAATTGGTGCAGGCACCACAGGAACATTTTCCTGAGCTGCGCTACTCTCTGCTTCAAGAGGCAGTACTTCATCAAGCTCTACTTTCCTCCCACTTACTTCTTTCAAGAGAAACTCCTTCTCTAGAAAGGATCCATTCTTGGCAACAAAGATCTTGCCTTCGGATCTGAGGTAGAAGGTATACCCAATAGTTTCTTTAGGGTATCCTATGAAGACGCATTTTTCCGACTTGGGTTCGAGCTTTTCAGGTTGAAGTTTCTTGACATAAGCATCGCACCCCCAAACTTTTAGAAATGACAGCTTAGGTTTCTTCCCAAACCATAATTCATATGGTGTCGTCTCAACGGATTTCGACGATGCCCTATTTAAAGTGAATGCGGCAGTCTCTAAAGCATAGCCCCAAAATGATAGCGGTAAATTGGTAAGAGACATCATAGATCGCACCATATCTAATAGAGTGCGATTACGACGTTCGGACACAACATTACGCTGAGGTGTTCCAGGCGGCGTCAGTTGTGAAACTATTTCACATTTTCTTAAGTGTGTGCCAAATTCGTGACTCAAGTATTCTCCCCCATGATCTGATCGCAAGAACTTGATTTTCCTGTCAAGTTGATTCTCAACCTCACTCTGAAATTCCTGGAACTTTTCAAAGGTCTCAGACTTGTGTTTCATTAAATAGACATACCCATATCTACTCAAGTCATCAGTGAGGGTGAGGACATAACGATAGCCACCGCGAGCCTCAACACTCATTGGACCGCACACATCAGTATGTATGATTTCCAATAAGTTGGTTGCTCGCTCCATTGTTCCTGAGAACGGAGTCTTGGTCATTTTACCCATGAGGCATGGTTCGCACGTGTCAAATGATTCGTAATCAAGAGACTCTAAAAGTCCATCTGCATGGAGCTTCTTCATGCGTTTGACACCTATGTGACCAAGGCGGCAGTGCCACAAGTATGTGGGACTATCATTATCAACCTTACATCTTTTGGTATTCACACTATGAATATGTGTAGCATTACGCTCGAGATTCATTAAGAATAAACCATTCACCATCGGAGCATGACCATAAAACATATCTCTCATATAAATAGTGAAGGAAATATGCCCTAGAGGCAATAATAAAGTTATTATTTATTTCCTTATATCATGATAAATGTTTATTATTCATGCTAGAATTGTATTAACCGGAAACATAATACATGTGTGAATACATAGACAAACAGAGTGTCACTAGTATGCCTCTACTTGACTAGCTCGTTAATCAAAGATGGTTATGTTTCCTAACCATGAACAAAGAGTTGTTATTTGATTAACGAGGTCACATCATTAGTTGAATGATCTGATTGACATGACCCATTCCATTAGCTTAGCACCCGATCGTTTAGTATGTTGCTATTGCTTTTCTTCATGACTTATACATGTTCCTATGACTATGAGATTATGCAACTCCCGTTTACCGGAGGAACACTTTGTGTGCTACCAAACGTCACAACGTAACTGGGTGATTATAAAGGAGCTCTACAGGTGTCTCCAATGGTAGATGTTGGGTTGGCATATTTCGAGATTAGGATTTGTCACTCCAATTGTCGGAGAGGTATCTCTGGGCCCTCTTGGTAATGCACATCACATAAGCCTTGCAAGCATTACAACTAATATGTTAGTTGTGAGATGATGTATTACAGAACGAGTAAAGAGACTTGCCGGTAACGAGATTGAACTAGGTATTGGATACCGACGATCGAATCTCGGGCAAGTAACATACCGATGACAAAGGGAACAACGTATGTTGTTATGCGGTCTGACCGATAAAGATCTTCGTAGAATATGTAGGAGCCAATATGGGCATCCAGGTCCTGCTATTGGTTATTGACCGGAGACATGTCTCGGTCATGTCTACATTGTTCTCGAACCGTAGGGTCCGAACGCTTAACGTTACGATGACAGTTATTATGAGTTTATGCATTTTGATGTACCGAAGGTTGTTCGGAGTCCCGGATGTGATCACGAACATGACGAGGAGTCTCGAAATGGTCGAGACATAAATATTGATATATTGGAAGCCTATATTTGGATATCGGAAGTGTTCCGGGTGAAATCAGGATTTTACCGGAGTACCGGGAGGTTACCGGAACCCCCCGGGAGCCATATGGGCCTTCATGGGCCTTAGTGGAAAGGAGAAAGGGGCAGCCCAAGGTGGCCGCGCGCCTCCCCCTCCCCTAGTCCTATTAGGACTAGGAGAGGTGGCCGGCCCCCCTCTCTCTCTTTCCTCCCTTGAGGATTCCTATTCCAACTAGGATTGGGGGGGGGGGGAATCCTACTCCCAGAGGGAGTAGGACTCCTCCTGGCGCGCCCCAAGGCTGGCCGCACCTCTCCCCCCTTGCTCCTTTATATACAGGGGCAGGGGGGACCTCTAGACACACAATTGATCCCCGTGATCGTTCCATAGCCGTGTGCGGTGCCCCTGCCACCATATTCCACCTCGATCATATTGTAGCGGTGCTTAGGCGAAGCCCTGCAATGGTAGAACATCAAGATCTTCACCACGCCGTCGTGCTGACGGAACTCTTCCCCGACGCTTTGCTGGATCGGAGCCCGGGGATCGTCATCGAGTTGTACGTGTGCTAAGAACTCGGAGGTGCCGGAGTAACGGTGCTTGGATCGGTCGGATCGGGAAAACATACGACTACTTCCTCTACGTTGTGTGCGCTTCCGCAGTCGGTCTGCGTTGGTACGTAGACAACACTCTCCCCTCTCGTTGCTGTGTATCACCATGATCTTGCGTGTGCATAGGAAAATTTGAAATTACTACGTTCCCCAACAGTGGCATCCGAGCCTAGGTTTTATGGTTTGATGTTATTTGCACGAGTAGAACACAAGTGAGTTGTGGGCGATATAAGTCATACTGCCTACCAGCATGTCATACTTTGGTTCGGCGGTATTGTTGGACGAGACGACCCGGACCAACATTACGCGTACGCTTACGCGAGACCGGTTCCCCCGACGTGCTTTGCACACAGGTGGCTTGCGGGCGACTATCTCTCCAACTTTAGTTGAACCAAGTGTGGCTACGCCCGGTCCTTGCGAAGGTTAAAACGGAGTCTATTTGACAAACTATCATTGTGGTTTTGATGCGTAGGTGAGATTGGTTCTTGCTTAAGCCCGTAGCAGCCACGTAAAACTTGCAACAACAAAGTAGAGGACGTCTAACTTGTTTTTGTAGGGCATGTTGTGATGTGATATGGTCAAGGCATGATGCTAAATTTTATTGTATGAGATGATCATGTTTTGTAACCAAGTTATCGGCAACTGGAAGGAGCCATATGGTTGTCGCTTTATTGTATGCAATGCAATCGTGATGTAATGCTTTACTTTATCACTAAGCGGTAGCGATAGTCGTGGAAGCATAAGATTGGCGAGACAACAACGATGCTACGATGGAGACCAAGGTGTCGCGCCGGTGACGATGGTGATCATGACGGTGCTTCAGAGATGGAGATCACAAGCACAAGATGATGATGGCCATATCATACCACTTATATTGATTGCATGTGATGTTTATCTTTTTATATGCATCTTATCTTGCTTTGATTGACGGTAGCATTATAAGATGATCTCTCACTAAATTATCAAGAAGTGTTCTCCCTGAGTATGCACCGTTGCCAAAGTTCGTCGTGCCCAGACACCATGTGATGATCAGGTGTGATAAGCTCTACGTCCATCTACAACGGGTGCAAGCCAGTTTTGCACACGCAGAATACTCAGGTTAAACTTGACGAGCCTAGCATATGCAAATATGGCCTCGGAACACGGAGACCGAAAGGTCGAGCGTGAATCATATAGTAGATATGATCAACATAACGATGTTCACCATTGAAAACTACTCCATCTCACGTGATGATCGGTTATGGTTTAGTTGATTTGGATCACGTAATCACTTAGAAGATTAGAGGGATGTCTATCTAAGTGGGAGTTCTTAAGTAATTTGATTAATTGAACTTAAACTTATCATGAACTTAGTACCTGATAGTATCTTGCTTGTTTATGTTGATTGTAGATAGATGGCTCGTGCTGTTGTCCCGTTGAATTTTAATGCGTTCCTTGAGAAAGCAAAGTTGAAAGATGATGGTAGCAATTATACGGACTGGGTCCGTAACTTGAGGATTATCCTCATTGCTGCTCAGAAAAATTACGTCCTGGAAGCACCGCTGGGTGCCAGGCCTGCTGCTGGAGCAACACCAGATGTTATGAACGTCTGCAGAGCAAAGCTGATGACTACTCGATAGTTCAGTGTGCCATGCTTTACGGCTTAGAATCGGGACTTCAACGACGTTTGAACGTCATGGAGCATATGAGATGTTCCAGGAGTTGAAGTTAATATTTCAAGCAAATGCCCGGATTGAGAGATATGAAGTCTCCAATAAGTTCTATAGCTGCAAGATGGAGGAGAACAGTTCTGTCAGTGAGCATATACTCAAAATGTCTGGGTATAATAATCACTTGATTCAATTGGGAGTTAATCTTCCGGATGATTGCGTCATTGACAGAATTCTCCAATCACTGCCACCAAGCTACAAGAGCTTCGTGATGAACTATAATATGCAAGGGATGAACAAGACTATTCCCGAGCTCTTCGCAATGCTGAAAGCTGCGGAGGTAGAAATCAAGAAGGAGCATCAAGTGTTGATGGTTAACAAGACCACTAGTTTCAAGAAAAAGGGCAAAGGGAAGAAGAAGGGGAACTTCAAGAAGAACAGCAAGCAAGTTGCTGCTCAGGAGAAGAAACCCAAGTCTGGACCTAAGCCTGAAACTGAGTGCTTCTACTGCAAGCAGACTGGTCACTGGAAGCGGAACTGCCCCAAGTATTTGGCAGATAAGAAGGATGGCAAGGTGAACAAAGGTATATGTGATATACATGTTATTGATGTGTACCTTACTAGAGCTCGCAGTAGCACCTGGGTATTTGATACTGGTTCTGTTGCTAATATTTGCAACTCGAAACAGGGACTACGGAATAAGCGGGCACTGGCAAAGGACGAGGTGACGATGCGCGTGGGAAACGGTTCCAAAGTCGATGTGATCGCGGTCGGCACGCTACCTCTACATCTACCTTCGGGATTAATATTAGACCTAAATAATTGTTATTTGGTGCCAGCGTTGAGCATGAACATTATATCTGGATCTTGTTTAATGCGAGACGGTTATTCATTTAAATCAGAGAATAATGGTTGTTCTATTTATATGAGTAATATCTTTTATGGTCATGCACCTTTGAAGAGTGGTCTATTTTTGATGAATCTCGATAGTAGTGATACACATATTCATAATGTTGAAGCCAAAAGATGCAGAGTTGATAATGAAAGTGCAACTTATTTGTGGCACTGTCGTTTAGGTCATATCGGTGTAAAGCGCATGAAGAAACTCCATACTGATGGACTTTTGGAACCACTTGATTATGAATCACTTGGTACTTGCGAACCGTGCCTCATGGGCAAGATGACTAAAACACCGTTCTCCGGTACTATGGAGAGAGCAACAGATTTGTTGGAAATCATACATACCGATGTATGTGGTCCGATGAATGTTGAGGCTCGTGGCGGATATCGTTATTTTCTCACCTTCACAGATGACTTAAGCAGATATGGGTATATCTACTTAATGAAACATAAGTCTGAAACATTTGAAAAGTTCAAAGAATTTCAGAGTGAAGTTGAAAATCATCGTAACAAGAAAATAAAGTTTCTACGATCTGATCGTGGAGGAGAATATTTGAGTTACGAGTTTGGTGTACATTTGAAAAATTGTGGAATAGTTTCGCAACTCACGCCACCCGGAACACCACAGCGTAATGGTGTGTCTGAACATCGTAATCGTACTTTACTACATATGGTGTGATCTATGATGTCTCTTTCTGATTTACTGCTGTCGTTTTGGGGTTATGCTTTAGAGACGGCCGCATTCACGTTAAATAGGGCACTATCAAAATCCGTTGAGACGACGCCTTATGAACTGTCGTTTGGCAAGAAACCAAAGTTGTCGTTTCTTAAAGTTTGGGGCTGCGATGCTTATGTGAAAAAGTTTCAACCTGATAAGCTCGAACCCAAATCGGAGAAATGTGTCTTCATAGGATACCCGAAGGAGACTGTTGGGTACACCTTCTATCACAGATCCGAAGGCAAGACATTCGTTGCTAAGAATGGATCCTTTCTAGAGAAGGAGTTTCTCTCGAAAGAAGTGAGTGGGAGGAAAGTAGAACTTGACGAGGTAACTGTACCTGCTCCTTTATTGGAAAGTAGTACATCACAGAAAAATGTTTCTGCGACACCTACACCAATAAGTGAGGAAGCTAATGATGATGATCATGAAACTTCAGATCAAGATACTATTGAACCTCGTAGATCAACCAGAGTAAGATCCGCGCCAGAGTGGTACGGTAATCCTGTTCTGGAAATCATACTACTAGATCATGATGAACCTACGAACTATGAAGAAGCGATGGTGAGCCCAAATTCCGCAAAGTGGCTTGAAGCCATGAAATCTGAGATGGGATCCATGTATGAGAACAAAGTATGGACTTTGGTTAACTTGCCCGATGATCGGCAAGCAATTGAGAATAAATGGATCTTCAAGAAGAAGACTGACGCTGATGGTAATGTTACTGTCTACAAAGCTCGACTTGTCGCAAAAGGTTTTCGACAAGTTCAAGGGGTTGACTACGATGATACCTTCTCACCCGTAGCGATGCTTAAGTCTGTCCGAATCATGTTAGCAATTGCCGCATTTTATGATTATGAAATTTGGCAGATGGATGTCAAAATTGCATTCCTGAATGGATTTCTGGAAGAAGAGTTGTATATGATGCAACCGGAAGGTTTTGTCGATCCAAAGGGAGCTAACAAAGTGTGCAAGCTCCAGTGATCCATTTATGGACTGGTGCAAGCCTCTCGGAGTTGGAATAAATGTTTTGATAGTGTGATCAAAGCATTTGGTTTTATACAGACTTTCGGAGAAGCCTGTATTTACAAGAAAGTGAGTGGGAGCTCTGTAGCATTTCTGATATTATATGTGGATGACATATTGCTGATTGGAAATGATATAGAATTTCTGGATAGCATAAAGGGATACTTGAATAAGAGTTTTTCAATGAAAGACCTCGGTGAAGCTGCTTACATATTAGGCATAAAAATCTATAGAGATAGATCAAGATGCTTAATTGGACTTCCGCAAAGCACATACGTTGACAAGATTTTGAAGAAATTCAAAATGGATCAAGCAAAGAAAGGGTTCTTGCCTGTGTTACAAGGTGTGAAGTTGAGTCAGACTCAACGCCCGACCACTGCAGAAGATAGAGAGAAAATGAAAGATGTTCCCTATGCTTCAGCCATAGGCTCTATCATGTATGCAATGCTGTGTACCAGACCTGATGTGTGCCTTGCTATAAGTTTAGCAGGGAGGTACCAAAGTAATCCAGGAGTGGATCACTGGACAGCGGTCAAGAACATATTGAAATACCTGAAAAGGACTAAGGATATGTTTCTCGTATATGGAGGTGACAAAGAGCTCACCGTAAAAGGTTACGTTGATGCAAGCTTTGACCCTGATCCAGACGATTTTAAATCGCAAACTGGATACGTGTTTACATTAAACGGTGGAGCTGTCAGTTGGTGCAGTTCTAAACAAAGCGTCGTAGCGGGATCTACATGTGAAGCGGAGTACATAGCTGCTTCGGAAGCAGCGAACGAAGGAGTCTGGATGAAGGAGTTCATATCCGATCTAGGTGTCATACCTAGTGCATCGGGTCCAATCAAAATCTTTTGTGACAATACTGGCGCAATTGCCTTGGCAAAGGAATCCAGATTTCACAAAAGGACCAAACACATCAAGAGACGCTTCAATTCCATCCGGGATCTAGTCCAGGTGGGAGACATAGAGATTTGCAAGATACATACGGATCTGAATGTTGCAGACCCGTTGACTAAGCCTCTTCCACGAGCAAAACATGATCAGCACCAAAGCTCCATGGGTGTTAGAATCATTACAGTGTAATCTAGATTATTGACTCTAGTGCAAGTGGGAGACTGAAGGAAATATGCCCTAGAGGCAATAATAAAGTTATTATTTATTTCCTTATATCATGATAAATGTTTATTATTCATGCTAGAATTGTATTAACCGGAAACATAATACATGTGTGAATACATAGACAAACAGAGTGTCACTAGTATGCCTCTACTTGACTAGCTCGTTAATCAAAGATGGTTATGTTTCCTAACCATGAACAAAGAGTTGTTATTTGATTAACGAGGTCACATCATTAGTTGAATGATCTGATTGACATGACCCATTCCATTAGCTTAGCACCCGATCGTTTAGTATGTTGCTATTGCTTTTCTTCATGACTTATACATGTTCCTATGACTATGAGATTATCCAACTCCTGTTTACCGGAGGAACACTTTGTGTGCTACCAAACGTCACAACGTAACTGGGTGATTATAAAGGAGCTCTACAGGTGTCTCCAATGGTAGATGTTGGGTTGGCGTATTTTGAGATTAGGATTTGTCACTCCGATTGTCGGAGAGGTATCTCTGGGCCCTCTTGGTAATGCACATCACATAAGCCTTGCAAGCATTACAACTAATATGTTAGTTGTGAGATGATGTATTACGGAACGAGTAAAGAGACTTGCCGATAACGAGATTGAACTAGGTATTAGATACCGACGTTCGAATCTCGGGCAAGTAACATACCGATGACAAAGGGAACAACGTATGTTGTTATGCGGTCTGACCGATAAAGATCTTCGTAGAATATGCAGGAGCCAATATGGGCATCCAGGTCCCGCTATTGGTTATTGACCGGAGACATGTCTCGGTCATGTCTACATTGTTCTCGAACCGTAGGGTCCGCACGCTTAACGTTATGATGACAGTTATTATGATTTTATGCATTTTGATGTACCGAAGGTTGTTCAGAGTCCCGGATGTGATCACGGACATGACGAGGAGTCTCGAAATGGTCGAGACATAAAGATTGATATATTGGAAGCCTATATTTGGATATCGGAAGTGTTCCGGGTGAAATCGGGATTTTACCGGAGTACCGGGAGGTTACCGGAACCCCCCGGGAGCCATATGGGCCTTCATGGGCCTTAGTGGAAAGGAGAAAGGGGCAACCCAAGGTGGCCGCGCGCCTCCCCCCTCCCCTAGTCCTATTAGGACTAGGAGAGGTGGCCGGCCCCCTCTCTCTCTTTCCCCCCTTGAGGATTCCTATTCCAACTAGGATTGGGGGGCGGGAATCCTACTCACAGAGGGAGTAGGACTCCTCCTGGCGCGCCCCAAGGCTGGCCGCACCTCTCCCCCCTTGCTCCTTTATATACAAGGGCAGGGGGCACCTCTAGACACACAATTGATCCCCGTGATTGTTCCATAGCCGTGTGCGGTGCCCCCTGCCACCATATTCCACCTCGATCATATTGTAGCGGTGCTTAGGCGAAGCCCTGCAACGGTAGAACATCAAGATCGTCACCACGCCGTCGTGCTGACGGAACTCTTCCCCGACGCTTTGCTGGATCGGAGCCCGGGGATCGTCATCGAGCTGTACGTGTGCTAAGAACTCGGAGGTGCCGGAGTAACGGTGCTTGGATCGGTCGGATCGGGAAAACGTACGACTACTTCCTCTACGTTGTGTGATCGCTTCCGCAGTCGGTCTGCGTTGGTATGTAGACAACACTCTCCCCTCTCGTTGTTGTGCATCACCATGATCTTGCGTGTGCGTAGGAAAATTTTGAAATTACTACGTTCCCCAACAAATAGAACAACCATTATTCTCGGATTTAAATGAGTAGCCATCTCGTATTAAACGAGATCTTGATACAATGTTCATGCTCAAAGCTGGCACTAAATAACAATTATTGAGGTTTAAAACTAATCCCGTAGGTAAATGTAGAGGTAGCGTGCCGACGGCGATCACATCGACCTTGGAACCATTCCGACGCGCATCGTCACCTCGTCCTTCGCCAGTCTCCGCTTATTCCGCAGCTCCTGCTTTGAGTTACAAATGTGAGCAACCGCACCAGTATCAAATACCCAGGAGCTACTACGAGTACTGGTGAGGTACACATCAATTACATTTATAGCACATATACCTTTCGTGATGCCGGCCTTCCTATCCGCTAAGTATTTGGGGCAGTTCCGCTTCCAGTGACCACTTCCCTTGCAATAAAAACACTCAGTCTCGGGCTTGGGTCCATTCTTTGGCTTCTTCCCGGCAGCTTGCTTACCGGGCGCAGCAACTCCCTTGCCGTCCTTCTTGAAGTTCTTCTTACCCTTGCCTTTCTTGAACTTAGTGGTGTTATTCACCATCAACACTTGATGTTCCTTTTTGACTTCTACCTCTGCTGATTTCAGCATTGCAAATACTTCAGGAATGGTCTTTTCCATCCCCTGCATATTGAAGTTCATCACAAAGCTCTTGTAGCTTGGTGGAAGCGACTGGAGGATTCTGTCAATGACCGTGTCATCCGGGAGATTAACTCCCAGCTGAGTCAAGCGGTTATGTAACCCAGACATTGTGAGTATGTGCTCACTGACAGAACTATTTTCCTCCATCTTACAGCTGAAGAACGTGTCGGAGACTTCATATCTCTCGACCCGGGCATGAGCTTGGAAAACCATTTTCAGCTCTTCGAACATCTCATATGCTCCGTGTCGCTCAAAACGCTTTTGGAGCCCCGGTTCTAAGCTGTAAAGCATGCCGCACTGAACGAGGGAGTAATCATCAGTACGTGTCTGCCAAGCGTTCATAATGTCTTGTTCTACAGGGAGAGCAGGTGCTTCACCTAGCGGTGCTTGTAGGACATAATCTTTCTTGGCAGCTATGAGGATGATCCTCAGGTTCCGGACCCAGTCCGTATAGTTGTTGCCATCGTCTTTCAGCTTGGTTTTCTCTAGGAACGCGTTGAAGTTGAGGACAACGTTGGCCATTTGATCTACAAGACATATTGTAAAGATTTTAGACTAAGTTCATGATAATTAAGTTCATCTAATCAAATTATTCAATGAACTCCCATTTAGATAGACATCCCTCCAGTCATGTAAGTATAACATGATCCGAGTTGACTAGGCCATGTCCGATCATCACGTGAGACGGACTAGTCAACATCGGTGAACATCTTCATGTTGATCGTATCTTCTATACGACTCATGCTCGACCTTTCGGTCTTCTGTGTTCCGAGGCCATGTCTGTACATGCTAGGCTCGTCAAGTCAACCTAAGTGTTTGCATGTGTAAATCTGTCTTACACCCATTGTATGTGAACGTTGGAATTTATCACACCCGATCATCACGTGGTGCTTCGAAACAACGAACTGTCGCAACGGCGCACAGTTAGGGGAAACACTTTCTTGAAATTATTATGAGGCATCATCTTATTTACTACCGTCGTTCTAAGTAAACAAGATGCAAAAACATGATAAACATCTCATGCAATCAAATAATAGTGACATGATATGGCCAATATCATATAGCTCCTGTGATCTCCATCTTGGGGCTCCATGATCATCTTGTCACCGGCTTGACACCATGATCTCCATCATCATGATCTCCATCATCGTGTCTCCATGAAGTTGATCGCCAACTATTACTTCTACTACTATGGCTAACACGTTTAGCAATAATGTAAAGTAATTTACATGGCGTTTCTCAATGACACGCAGGTCATACAAAAAAATAAAGACAACTCCTATGGCTCCTGTCGGTTGTCATACTCATCGACATGCAAGTCGTGATTCCTATTACAAGAACATGATCTCATACATCACATATATCATTCATCATTCATCACAACTTTGGCCATATCACATCACAAAACACTTGCTGCAAAAACAAGTTAGACGTCCTCTAATTTATGTTGCAAGTTTTACGTGGCTGCAAGAGGGTTCTAGCAAGAACGTTTTCTTACCTACGTTAAAGCCACAACGTGATTTGTCAACTTCTATTTACCCTTCATAAGGACCCTTTTCGTCGAATCCGCTTCAACTAAAGTGGGAGAGACAGACACCCGCCAGCCACCTTATGTAACTAGTGCATGTCAGTCGGTGGAACCGGTCTCACGTAAGCATACGTGTAAGGTTGGTCTGGGCCGCTTCATCCCACAATACCGCTGAAGCAAAATAAGAATAGTAGCGGCAAGAAAGTTGACAACATCTACGCCCACAACAAATTGTGTTCTACTTGTGCAAAGAGAACTACGCATAGACCTAGCTCATGATGCCACTGTTGGGGAACGTTGCAGAAAACAAAAAAAAATCCTACATTTTCACCAAGATCCATCTATGAGTTCATCTAGCAACGAGTGATCGGATGCATCTACATACCTTTGTAGATCGCGAGCGGAAGCATTCAAAGAACGGGGATGAGGGAGTCGTACTCGTCATGATCCAAATCACCGGAGATCCTAGCGCCGAACGGACGGCACCTCCGCGTTCAACACACGTACGGTCAGCGTGACGTCTCCTCCTTCTTGATCCAGCAAGGGGGAAGGAGAGGTTGATGAAGATCCAGCAGCACGACGGCGTGGTGGTGGATGCAGCAGTCACCGCAGCAGGGCTTCGCCGAGCTTCTGCGAGAGGGAGAGGTGTAGCAGGGGAGATGGAGGCGCCAAGGATTGAGGTGTGGCTGACCTCCCTCCCCCCCTTTATATAGGCCCCCTAGGGGGGTGCGCCGGCCCTAGGAGATGGGATCTCCTAGGGGGGGCGGCCAAGGGGGTGGAGTACCCCCCAAGGCAAGTGGAGGCGCCCCCTCCCCTAGGGTTCCCAACCCTAGGCGCATGGGGGGCCCAAGGGGGGGCGCACCAGCCTACTATGGGCTGGTTCCCCTCCCCACTTCAGCCCATGGGGCCCTCCGAGATGGGTGGCCCCACCCGGTGGACCCCCGGGACCCATCCGGTGGTCCCGGTACAATACCGGTGACCCCAAAACTTTCCCGATGGCTGAAATACCTCCAGACCATTCCGGAACTTCTCGTGACGTCCAGGATCTCATCCGGGACTCTGAACAACTTTCGGATTATTGCATACTCATATCTATACAACCCTAGCATCACCGAACCTTAAGTGTGTAGACCCTACGGGTTCGGGAGACAAGCAGACATGACCGAGACGACTCTCTGGTCAATAACCAACAACGGGATCTGGATACCCATGTTGGCTCCCACATGCTCCTCGATGATCTCATCGGATGAACCATGATGTCGAGGACCTAATCAATCCCGTACTCAATTCCCTTTGTCAATCGGTACGTTACTTGCCCGAGACTTGATCGTCGGTATCCCAATACCTCGTTCAGTCTCGTTACCGGCAAGTCACTTTACTCGTACTGTAATGCATGATCCCGTGATCAACCACTTGATCACATTTAGCTCATTGTGATGATGCATTACCGAGTGGGCCCAGAGATACCTCTCCGTCATACGGAGTGACAAATGCCAGTCTCGATTCGTGCCAACCCAACAGACACTTTCGGAGATACCTGTAATGTACCTTTATAGTCACCCAGTTACGTTGTGACGTTTGGCATACCCAAGGCACTCCTACGGCATCCGGGAGTTGCACAATCTCATGGTCTAAGGAAATGATACTTGACATCCAGAAAAGCTACAGCAAACGAACTACACGATCTTTGTGCTATGCTTAGGTTTGGGTCTTGTCCATCACATCATTCTCCTAATGATGTGATCCCGTTATCAATGACATCCCCATGTCCATAGCCAGGAAACCATGACTATCTGTTGATCAACGAGCTAGTCAACTAGAGGCTCACTAGGGACACATTGTGGTCTATGTATTCACACATGTATTACGATTTCCGGATAATACAATTATAGCATGAATAATAGACAATTATCATGAACAAGGAAATATAATAATGATTTTATTATTGCCTCTAGGGAATATTTCCAACACTCTAGTGCAGGATAGGTTATATCACTGAGATGTTGAATGCCTAATACCGGTTTATATCACGGTCAAATACAGAGAGTCTCAAGCCAACTCCTCGAGTAGTCTTAAGACTCGGAGGCTACAATGACATGAATCGGGAACTCCGGGTCATTGGTGGGAATGATAACCCGGTTCCGGAAGACACTGCCATATTAATGAAAATTTAAAGACCGTCAGAAAATTGTCGGTTCAAAATAAAGATTCCGGTTTAAAATCCGGCTCAAGAGACATCTCTCTCCTGCAAAGCTTTGAAGCTCTCAAATCCGGTTCAAAATCCGGCTCAAGGTAAATTTATCTCTCACAAAGTTTTGAAGCTTTTAAATCCAGTTTAAAGTTCCGGTTTAGAAAGAATTAATCTCTCGCAAGTTCGAGTTCTTAGAAAGATTAAAGGGTACCAAAAAGAGCTTGCCGCCATGATGCACGGTTCAAACATGGGTATCCCGCCTAACGACTTATCTTATTATGGTCACTTGGGGGCTTCCTGCTCATCGAGCATAGCTATCAATACCCTCTTGATCGGTGCAATGCCAAAGCTTATATGGTCACTTGGGGGCTCCCTGTTCAAACATAGGTCGTATTCGAACCAAAGAGAACATAGCTGTCGTAACCCTTTTAATCGGCGCAAAGCCAAACTCACTAGGGGGCTTCTTGATCGTATCCGAATCATAGCTTAACCCCTTTTGGGTCCGACTTGGATTGTATTCGAATCAGGGTCATTAAAAACCTCTCAAGGTCATTTGGGGGCTTCCTGTTCAAACATAGGTCGTATTCGAACCAAAGAGAACATAGCTGTCGGTACCCTCTTGATCGCCGCAACGCCAAAGCCACCGGGGGCTACATGATCGTATTTGAATCCTAGCTTAACCCCTTTGGAACGGTTTACTGATCGTATTCGAATCAGAAAACTCGATTTTTATTTGGTTTAAGTTTTTGCAAACAATCTTTTGGGTTTTGATACTTTTTGCTCATATCTGAAGCATATAAGTGTGGTTTCGTTTAAACCCGGCTTGGCTTTGGACGATAAGTTGCCAGCATGTCACAATCATCATATATTTGGAAGTATTGGCTTCTAAGGATTGGGTTATCACCCTTACTGCACAGGTCATGTAAACCGGCAGTACAAATTAAATATCACAATGGTTATATGTGGGATATTATGATCCGCCCTGTGGTAAACCGCCAGGGGATCTTGTGATTTACTTGTGTGCGGGATAAGACTACATTTGAGTAGTTACCCGCCCTGGTTTTTGATGTTAAGTCGCCAGGGCATATGTTGTTTAAACTCTGTGCAGGATTTATAGAGCTATGACTTACATAAATGATTAAGTTCCAGCCCATCATCAAAGATTGAAATTGGTGTCTCAACAGGGTTATCAATTCTTGATTTTCTCAAAGGCTATAAGTCGTCGGGTTATAAAAATTCCGGCTTACAATGGAGGCATATTAAATCGCCATCGGCCAAGAGCCGCCGGGTATTTAAACTCCGGATTTACTTGTCAACAGATAAGGTATTCAAAGTCGCTTTGGCGCAATGGCTATTATTTTATCAATGTATATGATTTATTCTACAATGGAAAGAATAGTCCCGAGTTGCTGCAGGCTTACAACCCGGCACTTGGGGGCTACATTATTCAGTTTGAGATTATATCAAATATGCAAGTCCCATGTCACTGCCAGCATGCACCATGGCACTTGGGGGCTAATGCAAAGACAATTTTACTGGCCTTATTGAAGACCCGACTCATCACATCGTAGTGAGCCGGCCCTTGGGGGCTACCAATTGCTCCTGTCAACAATTCAAGGTACATAAGTTTTATTCCATTATATTGAAGGGTCCACTGCTCAGTTGGTAAATCACAAAGCTCTTAACCTTGTGGACGTGGGTTCAAGCCCCATGATGGGGGTTACATCATATGATGTTCTTTTAAAAAGAAGTATATATAAAGTCCCAGCTCAATATTATCTTACTGAGTCGGCCCTTGGGGGCTACACATTGTTGTTCAAATCTATATGATCATATTTATAAAGTCCCTGCTCATTATTGCATAATGACCCGGCCCTTGGGGGCTACACTGGTTATAGTTTTTTATGAGTATAAGGCAATTACAAGTTTGAGGTTGCTGCAAGCATGACAACCCGGCACTTGGGGGCTACATATATGGAGTATTCAGTCTTTACTAGTGACTAAGATGAACAACATGGATTTCTTCAAAGTGGCAGTATTTATATTGAAGCAAGTCTTAAGTCATCACTTTGTTTCTGCTCAAGACTTGGGGGCTACAGGTAATATGGATATAAGGGAGAAAAAAATCTTCAAATTCTCAGTTTTGAGTAAATCAGATTGATCCGGCGTCACCAATAACTATGACCCGGCGTCGGCAACAATTATGACCTGGTGCTATCAATATTTACAAACCGGATATTTTGGGAATGATAAACCGGCAAGTTCTACAAGCCGGTTGAAAGTCAGATGAGTTTTTTCAAGACCAATATTTTTTAAACCGACGCTTTGGAAGCCGATTCAAGTGGATTATTTATTACAACATTTCTTTATAAGATACCAATATCTGCAAATTGGCTCTAAAGATGGCCTATTGACCCAGATTTCTCAAAAGAAGTATCTGGATTTTTGCATTGGCAAGGTTTGGACATATCTGTTAAAAGAGATTTGCTATAAGATCTTTGAGTATGCATCCAGGAGGAAATGACAAGGACTTAAAAGATGATCAGGTGTCGGTTCAAGAAAATATTTAACCCAGAGCACAACCTATCAAGTTTGTTCTTGTGTTTATTTTACAGGATCAGTTTAACATGGATAAATCCAAATTAAACTGGGGGCTAATGTCGGGGATATACCCCACGGTATGACCCGGACGGAATCATGACCCGGACGGGCTTGACAACTCACCAGAGACCTGGATGGAGCTTGGCGACTCACCAGAGACCTGGCTGGAGCTTGGCGACTCACTGGCGATCCGCCCGGACATGGAGGTTTACATGTAACCCGCCGGGACATTGTGACTCACTGGAGACACGGCGGGCGGATCAGAAGGACGACAAGGCCCAAGGCCCAGCGGTCCGGCTTATACTCTGGTGGGCCGGCATAAGAGGAAAGGGATGACAAATATTTCCTTTACGAGGAAGCAAGACCCGAACTTGTATTCAACTTGTGAGAAAGGATAGACTAGTCCTAGTCCTACTAGGACTCCACATGTAACCCGCCCCTTCAACATATATAAGGAGGGGCAGGGTTCCCCAAAGGGGACAAGAAAGAAAATAATCTCTAGGGCTAGACACAAAGAGCCGGCTTACCGGCGACTCCCTCATGATCATAATGAGACCTAGCCACAAACAGCATGTAGGGTTATTACCGGATGATGTTTCCCGGGGCCTGAAGCTGTCTAAACCCTTGTCTTGTGTTGCGTCTCTCGATTCCGCTCAACCCCTCTCAAGATACCACATAGATGTGTTGGCCTCGCAACTAAGTCCTCACACAAAGGACATCTGTCGTGACAATTCCACGAAAGTGTGGTACTGATACGTCTCCAACGTATCTATAATTTTTGATTGCTCCATGCTATATTATCTACTGGTTTGGACTATATTGGGCTTTATTTTCCACTTTTATATTATTTTGGGACTAACCTATTAACCGCAGGCCCAGCCCAGAATTGTTGTTTTTTGCCTATTTCAGTGTTTCGGATAAACAGAATATCAAACGGAGTCCAAACGGAATAAAATCTTCGGAAACGTGATTTTCTCACCGAACATGATCTAGGAGACTTGGACCCTACTACAAGGGATAAAAGAGGTGGTCACGAGGGTGGGGGCACCCCCCTAGGGCGCGCCCCCTGCCTCGTGGGCCCCTCGGTGCTCCACCGACATACTCCTTCCTCCTATATATACACACGTACCCCCAAACGACCAGAACAGGAGCCAAAAACCTAATTCCACTGCCACAACTTTCTGTATCCACGAGATCCCATCTTGGGGCCTGTTTCTGAGCTCCGCGGGAAGAGGGCTGTCATCACGGAGGGCTTCTACATCATCATAGCCCCTCCGATAAAGTGTGAGTAGTTTACCTCAGACCTTCGGGTCCATAGTTAGTAGCTAGATGGCTTTTTCTCTCTCTTTGAATCTCAATACAAAGTTCTCCCCTCTCTTGTGGAGATCTAATCGATGTAATCTTCTTTTTGCGGTGTGCTTGTTGAGACCGATGAATTGTGGGTTTATGATCAAGTCTATGTATGAATAATATTTGAATCTTCTCTGAATTGTTTTATGCATGATTGGTTATCTTTGCAAGTCTCTTGGAATTATCCGTTTGGTTTGGCCAACTAGATTGGTAGTTCTTGCCATGGGAAAAGTGCTTAGCTTTGGCTTCGATCTTGCGGTGTCCTTACCCAGTGACAGAAGGGGAAGGAAGGCACGTATTGTATCGTTGCCATCAAGGTTAACAAGATGGGGTTTATTTCATATTGCATGAGTTTATCTCTCTACATCATGTCATCTTGCTTAAGGCGTTACTCTGTTTTTAACTTAATACTCTAGATGCATGCTGGATAGTGATTGATGAGTGGAGTAATAGTAGTGGATGCAGAATCGTTTCGATCTACTTGTCACGGACGTGATGCCTATATACATGATCATGCCTAGATATTCTCATAATTATGCTCAATTCTATCAATTGCTCAACAGTAATTTGTTCACCCACCGTAGAATACTTATGCTCTTGAGAGAAGCCACTAGTGAAACCTATGGCCCCCAGGTCCATTCTCATCATATCAATCTCCATCACTTTTATATTGTTTTGCTATTTACTTTGCTTTTACTTTTTACTTTGCATCTTTATATTAAAAATACCAAAATATTCTATCTATCAGATCTCACTCTCGTAAGTGACCGTGAAGGGATTGACAACCCCTAATCGCGTTGGTTGCGAGTAGCTATCGCTTTGTGCAGGTACGAGGGACTTGAGCGTGGGCTCCTACTGGATTGATACCTTGGTTCTCAAAAACTAAGGGAAATACTTACGCTACTCTGTTGCATCATCCCTTCCTCTTCGGGGAAAACCAACGCAAGCTCAAGACGTAGCAAGAAGGATTTCTGGCGCCGTTGCCCGGGAGTCTACACAAAAAGTCAATATACCAAGTACCCATCACAATCCCTATCTCTCGCGTTACATTATTTGCCATTTGCCTCTCGTTTTCCTCTCCCCCCAATTCACCCTTGCCGTTTTATTCGCCCTCTCTCTCTATCCTCCCTCTTTGTTTGCCTCTTTTGTCCGTTTGCTTTTTTTGCTCATGTGCTAGTTTGATTGCTTGTCGTCATGGCTAGTCTCATATCTTCTCTGTTGTCTCCCGAGAGTGAAGTTCTAAATTTTAAACAAAGGGAGGGAGAAAATCTAAAAGATGCTTGGTATAGAATTTGCAATGCTCAAAATAGATCTACTGGGAAACAATCTACCTTAGTTCTTCTTCGTAATTTTTATGTAGGTGTTAATCCTTGGTATAGATATATCCTCGATACCATTACCGGAGGGAACTTCTTGGGTAGCCATGCTTTTGATTCTTATAATGCTATGTTAGATTTATTTGGCTCACCACCTCTTTTGGTTAATGGAACCATGTTAACTTTGGAGCATGTTATGAAAAGACTTGAAATTATTGAAAATAAAGTTGCTACTATTGAATCAATTGAAAATCTAGATAAAAAGATCCACAATCAAATCACTCAATATGGATCTAAGGTAGGAATGACTTTGAAAAATATTAAGGAAAAGGAACCCATAGTTAATGAGAACATGAACTTAGATTCTACTAGAATTGATAAACTTGAGGGTATCATTACGAATTTGGGAACCACTTTTTCTTTCGTAAAGAATACTCCTAGTCCTCCTACTAAAATTGCCAAGCTCATGTATGTTCCTAAAAATAAGCGTGAATCATCTAGTAAGGAAATTGCTGATCTTAAATCTATAAGTATTCATCCCAATTTTTTTGCTATCATTAAAGAACCATTCATTACAACTGAATTTTTCGATCTTGTGCCTAAAAGTTTGATAATTAATAAAAAGAAAGAAATTCCTAAAGATGGTAGATGCCTAATTGAATAATTGCCTACCAAAGATGGCAATACCTAGATCTATTCCGGCTTGTTATGCCTAGCTAGGGGCGTTAAACGATAGCGCTTGTTGGGAGGCAACCCAATTTCATTTTTATTCCTTGCTTTTTTCTCCTGTTTAGTAATAAATAAATTATTTATCCTCTGTTTTGTTTGTGTTTTTTGTGTTTAATTAGTGTTTGTGCCAAGTAGAACCGTTGGGAAGACTTGGGGAAAGTCTTGTTGAACTTGCTGTAAAAAAACAGAAACTTTAGCGCTCACGAGAACTGCTGTCATTTTTATTTGAAGAGTGATATTTATTTAATTCTTTTTGAATATGATTAATAGATAAATTACTCACGTCCAGCAATTTATTTTAGAATTTTTGGGGTTCCAGATCTTGAGCTAGCTACAGATTACTACAGACTGTTCCGTTTTTGACAGATTCTGTTTTTCGTGTGTTGTTTGCTTATTTTGATGAATCTATGGCTAGTAAAATAGTTTATAATCCATAGAGAATTTGGAATACAGTAGTTTTAACACCAATATAAATGAAGAATGAGTTCATTACAGTACCTTGAAGTGGTATTTTATTTTCTTTCGCTAACGGAGCTCACGAGTTTTCTATTTTGAGTTCTGTGTTGTGAAGTTTTCAAGTTTTGGGTGAATTCTTTTGATGGATCATGGAACAAGGAGTGTAAAGAGCCTAAGCTTGGGTATGCCCATGGCACCCCCAAGATAATCCAAGGACACTAAAAAGTCAAAGCTTGGGGATGCCCCGGAAGGCATCCCCTCTTTCGTCCACTTCCATCGGTAATTTACTTGGAGCTATATTTTTATTCACCAACATGATATGTGTTTTGCTTGGAGCGTCTTGTATTATTTGTGTCTTTGTTTGTTAGTATGCCACAATCATCCTTGATATACACACCTTTTGAGAGAGCCATACATGAATTAAAATTTGATAGAATACTCTATGTGCTTCACTTATATCCTTTGAGCTAGATAATTTTGCTCTATGTGCTTCACTTATATCTTTTGAGCTAGAAATTTTGCTCTATGTGCTTCACTTATATCTTTTGAGCTAGATAATTTTGCTCTATGTGCTTCACTTAGATCTTTTAGAGCACGGTGGTGGATTCGTTTTAAAGAAACTATTGATCTCTCATGCTTCACTTAAATTAATTTGAGAGTCTCTTAACAGCATGGTAATTTTCCTAATAATAATATGCTTGGTATTCAAGATTTGTGAAACTTTCTTTTGAGTGTGTTGAATACTAAGAAAAGATTGAAGCATGATAATTGTTTTGAGATATGGAGGTGATAATATTAAAGTCATGCTAGTTGAGTAGTTGTGAATTTAAAGAATACTTGTGTTGAAGTTTGTGATTCATGTAGCATGCACGTATGGTGAACCGTTATGTGATGAAGTCGGAGCATGATTTATTTATTGATTGTCTTCCTTATGAGTGGCGGTCGGGGACGAGCGATGTTCTTTTCCTACCAATCTATCCCCCTAGGAGCATGCGCGTAATACTTTGCTTTGATAACTTCTAAATTTTTGCAATAAGTATATGAGTTATTTATGAATAATGTTGAGTCCATGGATTATACGCAATCTCACCCTTCCACCTTTGCTAGCCTCTCTCATACCGCGCAACTTTCACCGGTATCATACACCTACCATATACCTTCCTCAAAACAGCCACCATACCTACCTATTATGGCATTTCCATAGCCATTCCGAGATATATTGCCATGCAACTTTCCACCATATAGTTCATCATGACACATCCATCATTGTCATATTGCTTAGCATGATCATGTAGTTGACATAGTATTTGTGGTAAAGCCATCGTTCATAATTCTTTCATACTTGTCACTCTTGATTCATTGCATATCCCGGTACACCGCCGGAGGCATTCATATAGAGTCATACTTTGTTTTAGTATCGAGTTGTAATCATTGAGTTGTAAATAAATAGAAGTGTGATGATCATCATTCAATAGAGCATTGTCCCAAAAAAAAGAGAAAGTCCAAAGAAAAAAAGGCCCAAAAAATATAAATAAATAAAAAAGGGACAATGCTACAATCCTTTTTTCCACACTTGTGCTTCAAAGTAGCACCATGATATAGCAAGTCTCATATATTGTTCTTCAAAGTAGCACCATATTCTTCATATAGAGAGTCTCATATGTTGTCACTTTCATATACTAGTGGGAATTTTACGTTATAGAACTTGGCTTGTATATTCCAATGATGGGCTTCCTCAAATTTCCCTAGGTCTTCGTGAGCAAGCAAGTTGGATGCACACCCACTAGTTTCTTTTGTTGAGCTTTCATACATTTATAGCTCTAGTGCATTCGTTGCATGGCAATCCCTACTCTCTCACATTGATATCTATTTATGGGCATCTCCATAGCCCATTGATACGCCTAGTCGATGTGAGACTATCTTCTCCTTTTTGTCTTCTCCACAACCACCATTATATTCCACCTATAGTGCTATATCCATGGCTCATGCTCATGTATTGCGTGAAAATTGAAAAAGTTTTGAAAAAGTTAGAGTATGAAACAATTGCTTGACTTGTCATCGGGGTTGTGCATGATTTAAATACTTTGTGTGGGGAAGACGGAGCATAGCCAGACTATATGATTTTGTAGGGATAACTTTCTTTGGCCATGTTATTTTGAGAAGACATAATTGAAGGAAATATGCCCTAGAGGCAATAATAAAGTTATTATTTATTTCCTTATATCATGATAAATGTTTATTATTCATGCTAGAATTGTATTAACCGGAAACATAATACATGTGTGAATACATAGACAAACAAAGTGTCACTAGTATGCCTCTACTTGACTAGCTCGTTGATCAAAGATGGTTATGTTTCCTAACCATAGACATGAGTTGTCATTTTATTAACAGGATCACATCATTAGGAGAATGATGTGATTTACTTGACCCATTCCATTAGCATAGCACTTGATCGTTTAGTTTGTTGCTATTGCTTTCTTCATGACTTATACATGTTCCTATGACTATGAGATTATGCAACTCCCGTTTACCGGAGGAACACTTTGTGTGCTACCAAACGTCACAACGTAACTGGGTGATTATAAAGGTGCTCTACAGGTGTCTCCGAAGGTACTTGTTGGGTTGGCGTATTTCGAGATTAGGATTTGTCACTCCGATTGTCGGAGAGGTATCTCTGGGCCCTCCGGTAATGCACATCACTTAAGCCTTGCAAGCATTGCAACTAATGAGTTAGTTGCGGGATGATGTATTACAGAACGAGTAAAGAGACTTGCCGGTAACGAGATTGAACTAGGTATTGAGATACCGACGATCGAATCTCGGGCAAGTAACATACCGATGACAAAGGGAACAACGTATGTTGTTATGCGGTCTGACCGATAAAGATCTTCGTAGAATATGTAGGAGCCAATATGAGCATCCAGGTTCCGCTATTGGTTATTGACCGGAGACGTGTCTCGGTCATGTCTACATTGTTCTCGAACCCGTAGGGTCCGCACGCTTAACGTTACGATGACAGTTTCATTATGAGTTTATATATTTTGATGTACCGAAGGTTGTTCGGAGTCCCGGATGTGATCAGGGACATGACGAGGAGTCTCGAAATGGTCGAGACATAAAGATCGATATATTGGACGACTATATTTGGACACCGGAAAGGTTCCGGGTAAGATTGGGACAATACCGGATCACCGAGAGGTTATCGGAACCCCCCCGGAGGTATATGGGCCTTGTTGGGCCTTAGTGGAAAGGAGGGAAAGGATCAAGGGAGGGGGCGCCCCTCCCCCCCAAGCCCAATCCGAATTGGGAAGGGGGGCGCCCCCCCCCCTTTCCTTCCTCCCTCCTTCAACTTCCTTCCCTCTCCTACTCCTAATAGGTAAAAGGGGAGTCCTACTCCCGGTGGGAGTTGGACTCCCCCCCTTGGGCGCGCCACCCTCCTTGGCCGGCCCCCTCCTCCACTCCTTTATATACGGGAGCAGGGGCACCCCAGAGACACAACAATTGATCATTGATCTCTTAGCCGTGTGCGGTGCCCCCCTCCACCATAATCCTCGATAATATTGTAGCGGTGCTAAGGCGAAGCCCTGCGACAGTAGAACATCAAGATCGTCACCACGCCATCGTGCTGACGGACCTCATCCCTGACACTTTGCTGGATTGGAGTCCGGGGATCGTCATCGAGCTGAACATGTGCAAAAACTCGGAGGTGCCGTAGTTTCGGTGCTTGATCGGTCGGGCCGTGAAGATGTACGACTACATCAAGCGCATTGTTATAACGGTTCCGCTTCCGGTCTACGAGGGTACGTAGACAACACTCTCCCCTCTCGTTGATGTGCATCACCGTGATCTTGCGTGTGCGTAGGAAAATTTTGAAATTACTACGTTCCCTAACAGTGGCATCCGAGCCTAGGTTTTATGTGTTGATATTATATGCACGAGTAGAACACAAGTGAGTTGTGGGCGATATAAGTCATACTGCTTACCAGCATGTCATACTTTGGTTCGGCGGTATTGTTGGATGAAGCGGCCCGGACCGACATTACGTGTACGCTTACGCGAGACTGGTTTTACCGCCGTGCTATGCACACAGGTGACTAGCGGGTGTCAGTTTCCCCAACTTTAGTTGAACCGAGTGTGGCTACGCCCGGTCCTTGGGAAGGTTAAAATAGCACCAACTTGACAAACTATCGTTGTGTTTTTGATGCGTAGGTAAGAACGGTTCTTGCTCAACCTGTAGTAGCCACGTAAAACTTGCAACAACAAAGTAGAGGACGTCTAACTTGTTTTTGCAGGGCATGTTGTGATGTGATATGGTCAAGACGTGATGAGATATAAGTTGTTGTATGAGATGATCATGTTTTATCGGCAACTGGCAAAAGCCTTATGGTTGTCTCTCTATTGCATAAGACGCAAGTGCCAAATAATTTCTTTACTTTATCGCTATGCGATAGCAATAGTTGCAAGAGCAATAGTTGGCGAGACGACCATGTGACGACACATTGATATAGATCAAGATGATGGAGATCATGGTGTCATGTCGGTGACGATGGAGATCATGACGATGCATTGCAGATGGAGATCAAAAGCACAAGATGATGATGGCCATATCATGTCACATATTTTGATTGCATGTGATGTTTATCTTTTATGCATCTTATCTTGCTTTGATTGACGGTAGCATTATAAGATGATCTCTCACTAATTATCAAGGTAAAAGTGTTCTCCCTGAGTATGCACCATTGCCAAAGTTCGTTGTGCCCAGACACCACATGATGATCGGGTGTGATAAGCTCTACGTCCATCTACAACGGGTGCAAGCCAGTTTTGCACACGCAGAATACTCAGGTTAAACTTGACGAGCCTAGCATATGCAGATATGGCCTCGGAACACTGAGACCGAAAGGTCGAGCATGAATCATATAGTAGATATGATCAACATAGTGATGTTCACCATTGAAAACTACTCCATTTCACGTGATGATCGGTTATGGTTTAGTTGATTTGGATCACGTGATCACTTAGAAGATTAGAGGGATGTCTTTCTAAGTGGGAGTTCTTAAGTAATATGATTAATTGAACTTTAATTTATCATGAACTTAGTCCTGGTAGTATTAGCATATCTATGTTGTAGATCAATAGCTCGCGTTATTGCTTCCCTATTATTTTGATATGTTCCTAGAGAAAACTAAGTTGAAAGATGTTAGTAGCAATGATGCGGATTGGATCTGTGATCTGAGGTTTATCCTCATTGCTGCACAGAAGAATTATGTCCTTGATGCACCGCTAGGTGACAACCTATTGCAGGAGCAGATGCAGACGTTATGAACGTTTGGCTAGCTCAATATGATGACTACTTGATAGTTTAGTGCACCATGCTTAACGGCTTAGAATCGGGACTTCAAAGACGTTTTGAACGTCATGGACCATATGAGATGTTCCAGGAGTTGAAGTTAATATTTCAAGCAAATACCCGAGTTGAGAGATATGAAGTCTCCAACAAGTTCTATAGCTAAAAGATGGAGGAGAATAGCTCAAGCAGTGAGCATGTGCTCAGATTGTCTGGGTACTACAATCGCTTGAATCAAGTGGGAGTTAATATTCCAGATAAGATAGTGATTGACAGAATTCTCTAGCCACCATCACCAAGTTAGTAGAACTTCGTGATGAACTATGATATGCAAGGGATAACGGAAACGATTCCCAAGCTCTTCGTAATGCTGAAATCAACGAAGGTAGAAATCAAGAAAAATATCAAGTGTTGATGGTAGACAAGACCACTAGTTTCAAGAAAAGGGAAAAGGGAAGAAGGGGAACTTCAAGAAGAACGGCAAGCAAGTTGCTGCTCAAGTGAAGAAGCCCAAGTCTGGTCCTAAGCCTGAGACTAAGTGCTTCTACTGCAAAGGGACTGGTCACTGGAAGCGGAACTGTCCCAAGTATTTGGCGGATAAGAAGGATGGCAAAGTGAACAAAGGTATATTTGATATACAGATTATTGATGTGTATTTTACTAGTGTTCGTAGTAGCCCTTCGGTAGTTGCTAAGAGTAGTAACTTGAAACAAGAGTTGCAGAATGAACAGAGACTAGTTAAGGGTGAAGTGACGATGTGTGTTGGAAGTGGTTCCAAGATTGATATGATCATCATCGCACACGCCCTATACTTTTGGGATTAGTGTTGAACCTAAATAAGTGTTATTTGGTGTTTGCGTTCAGCATGAATATGATTTGATCATGTTTATTGCAATATGGTTATTCATTTAAGTAAGAGAATAAATTGTTGTTCTGTTTACATGAATAAAACCTTATATGGTTACACACCCAATGAAAATGGTTCGTTGGATCTCGATCATAGTGATACACATATTCATAATATTGAAGCCAAAAGATGCAAAGTTAATAATGATAATGCAACTTATTTGTGGCACTGCCGTTTAGGTCATATTGGTGTAAAGCGCATGAAGAAAATCCATGCTGATGGGCTTTTGGAATCACTTGATTATGAATCAGTTGATGCTTGCGAACCATGCCTCATGGGCAAGATGACTAAGACTCCGTTCTCCGGAACAATGGAGCGAGCAACAGACTTGTTGGAAATAATACATACTGATGTATGCAGTCCAATGAGTATTGAGGCTCGCGGCGGGTATCGTTATTTTCTGACCTTCATAGATGATTTGAGCAGATATGGGTATATCTACTTGATGAAACATAAGTCTGAAACATTTGAAAAGTTCAAAGAATTTTACAGTGAAGTGGAAAATCATCGTAACAAGAAAATAAAGTTTCTACGATCTGATCGCAGAGACGAATATTTGAGTTACGAGTTTGGCCTTCAATTAAAACAATGTGCAATAGTTTCACAAACTCATGCCACCTGGAACACCACAGTATAATGGTGTGTCCAAACGTCATAACCGTACTTTATTTGATATAGTGCAATCTATGATGTCTCTTACCGATTTACCACTATCGTTTTGGGGTTATGCATTAGAGACAGCTGCATTCACATTAAAAAGGGCACCATCTAAATCCGTTGAGACGACACTGTATGACCTATGGTTTAGCAAGAAACCTAAGCTGTCGTTTCTTAAAGTTTGAGGTTGCAATGCTTATGTGAAAAAGTTTCAACCTGATAAGCTCAAACCCAAATCGGAGAAGTGCGTCTTCATAGGATACCCAAAAGAAAATGTTGGGTACACCTTCTATCACAGATCCGAAGGCAAGATATTCGTTGCTGAGAATGGATCCTTTCTAGAGAAGGAGTTTCTCTCGAAAGAAGTGAGTGGGAGGAAAGTAGAACTTGATGAGGTAACTGTACCTGCTCCCTTATTGGAAAGTAGTTCATCACAGAAATCTGTTCCTGTGACTACTACACCAATTAGTGAGGAAGCTAATGATGATGATCGTGTAACTTCAGATCAAGTTACTACCGAAACCTCGTAGGTAAACCAGAGTGAGATCCGCACCAGAGTGGTACGGTAATCCTGTTCTGGAGGTCATGTTACTTGACCATGACGAGCCTACGAACTATGAGGAAGCGATGATGAGCCCAGATTCCGCGAAATGGCTTGAGGCCATGAAATCTGAGATGAGATCCATGTATGAGAACAAAGTATGGACTTTGATTGACTTGCCCATTGATCGGCGAGCCATTGAGATTAAATGGATCTTCAAGAGGAAGACGGACGCTGATAGTAGTGTTACTATCTACAAAAGCTAGAATTGTCGCAAAAAGGTTTTCGACAAGTTCAAGGTGTTGACTATGATGAGAGTTTCTCACTCGTATCTATGCTTAAGTCTGTCTGAATCATGTTAGCAATTGCCGCATTTTATGAAATCTGGCAAATGGATAAACAAAACTGCATTCCTTAATGGATTTATTAAAGAAGAGTTGTATATGATGCAACAAGAAGGTTTTGTCAATCCTAAAGGTGCTAACAAAATATGCAAGCTCCAGCGATCCATCTTTGGACTGGTGCAAGCATCTCGGAGTTGGAATATATGCTTTGATAAGTTGATCAAAGCATATAGTTTTATACAGACTTGCAGTGAAGCCTGTATTTACAAGAAAGTGAGTGGGAGCACTACAGCATTTCTGATAAGTATATGTGAATAACATATTGTTGATCGGAGATAATGTAGAATTATTCTGCAAAGCATAAAGGAGTGTTTGAAAGGAGTTTTTCAAAGAAAGACCTCGGTGAAGCTGCTTACATATTGAGCATCAAGATCTATAGAGATAGAGCAAGACGCTTGATAAGTTTTTCAATGAGTACATACCTTGACAAGATTTTGAAGTAGTTCAAAATGGAACAGTCAAAGAAAGAGTTCTTGCCTGTGTTACAAGGTGTGAAGTTGAGTAAGACTCAAAACCCGACCACGGCAGAAGATAGAGAGAGAATGAAGTCATTCCCTATGCCTCAGCCATAGGTTCTATAAAGTATGCCATGCTGTGTACCAGACCTATTGTATACCCTGCCCTGTGTTTGGCAAGGGAGTACAATAGTGATCTAGGAGTAGATCACTGGACATTGGTCAAAATTATCCTTAGTGGAATAAGGATATGTTTCTCGATTATGGAGGTGACAAAAGGTTCGTCGTAAAGGGTTACGTCAATGCAAGTTTTGACACTGATCCAGATGACTCAAAGTCTCAATATGGATACATATTGAAAGTGGGAGCAATTAGCTAGAGTAGCTCCGTGCAGAGCATTGTTGACATAGAAAATTGCAAAATACATACGGATCTGAATGTGGCAGACCCGTTGACTAAACTTCCCTCACAAGCAAAACATGATCACACCTTAGTACTCTTTGGGTATTAATCACATAGCGATGTGAACTAGATTATTGACTCTAGTAAACCCTTCAGGTGTTGGTTACATGATGATGTGAACTATTGATGTTAAATCACATGGCGATGTGAACTAGATTATTGACTCTAGTGCAAGTGGGAGTGACGGTGTCCTGGACAAGGGGGTACACACCACGTCATCTCCCGATCTATTAGATTGGGCCGAGGACCCCCATGGCCGTATACTCATGGGCCAGTTCGGATAGCTGCTGCATACAAGGAATATTCCACAATACTTGGCGATCAAGACAAGGACTCCTCCCCACCGGCGTATTCGGTTAGGACTCTTGTTATCCTAGGCCTCTGGTGCATTATATAAACCGAGGCCAGGCTAGTCGATAGATATACAACAATCATACCATAGGCTAGCTTCTAGCGTTTAGCCTCCTTGATCTCGTGGTAGATCTACTCTTGTACTACCCATATCATCAATATTAATCAAGCAGGACGTAGGGTTTTACCTCCATCAAGAGGGCCCGAACCTGGGTAAAACATTGTGTCCCTCGTCTCCTGTTACCATCCGGCCTAGACGCACAGTTCGGGACCCCCTACCTGAGATCCGCCGGTTTTGACACCGACATTGGTGCTTTCATTGAGAGTTCCGCTGTGTGATCGACAAAAGGATCGATGGCTCGCCTGCAGATCAACTGCGACTTCGGCGTCTTCGTCACCAGTTCCACTGGTCACCTTGGTTCGACCAAGAATTGCGCCCCGTGTTCAGATCACCATGTTCGGACGAGGGCCTTCATCAAACATCAACTCCGATCTCTATCAAGATCACGGAGGAATATCATCTATGGAGCTCGGGGGCTCAACGTCAACATTGCCCTCAAGCGACCGTGCTGTTTTTTTGGACATCGAACTCGTATCTGCCGCCACCACCTCCTCGAGTATCGCTTTGACGATCGCTTTGGTGGAATTGTGCGGAATTGAGTCTATAACAACCCTGGAAAATTTCGTCGAGTTCCGATGGAGGAATCTCTGGCAATCCACGATATACCGGAGCCCTGTCAAATCTGGATGGGAATTTGGATGAGTTTAGGGCGTGGTGTCCAGCTTCTAGCTCGGACGTCCTTTGGAAGATCCAACCGTTGATCGGCTGCGGAATTCCTATATCTACCACCTCTCAAAATTTCAGCTCGATCCGACCGTCCAAACTCCGGGAACCTTCCGATTAGTGCATCACTTTTCGGATCTGTTTTCTGCGCGAAAACGAATCCGACCCGAGTTCATCTTTTTTATGAACGGGATTTCGGACATCCCTTTTGAAGGAAGTTTTGTATGGGGTATTGTGTTTTGTTCCCGAACACATCCCACTAACTTTAAGATCTTTTGAACATGATCTTCAACATCATGCTGGTGTCAAACCAGTCCGGCAATATTACTCCACGGCTGCCGACCTGCGCTAGACACGTCGTCACTTTAGCCGAGCTCAACTTCTTCGGATCATCATCTCGGCAAGCCGAACAAGAGTCCGGCATCGCGAAGGATAAATCATCATCAACATCGCCGCCCCACGGATTACACGGAGCGGGCATACCGGCATCGCCGCACGGTTGCTTCATCAAGCCGGCATCGACCACGTCACGACCTGCATCGACAGGGCCGCACTATTGCTTCTTCAAGCTGGTGTCCATCACGCCGACCTACTTCGACTCATCGGCTGACGTCGAGGCTTCGACATCTCGGCTGGACCGGGGGCTTCGCCATCTCTTCATCAACCTACTCCGGACACTTCGGCGTCACTAGCCGACCAGCTCCGTCACGTTAGCTGGGCCGAGGGCTTTGCCTCGGCGAGTCAACCTTTACCAGCATTGCCATGCCGTTGTTTTATCGCCCATCAGGCAATGGGTGTGCGGAGGGAGTCCCAATTTTGGGAATCACCTTCCTTCGGATTGCTACAACAAATAAACCAGGTGCTATTAATCCCAGTATTTTTTGCTTGTTTGGGTTCATTTTTCCCAAGGAATTATTACTCTGGTTTGTCCATGATATGTACACAGGTCTATCAAATGGTGACCGCATTAACGACGGTCGCGTGGTGGTTCGATCAGTTTCCGTACATAGTCCGGCGAACGCCGCATCCGGAGCTCGGACCGACCTGTGAATTCAGGCTTTGCCACGCCTTTACTACATCACGCCGACGCCCTGCATCGACATTGACTTCGGCGCCAGGCCATATTTCTTCTATTCCTCACTTTGCATAAATTATTTATTATGCAACATTTTTTTAATTATCATTATTACTATTATCTCCGGTTTGCACTATTTTTGTGCACAGGAAAATGATCCGGGGACTTCGGCGTCACTCTGCCGGTCTGCATTGACCGTGCTATGTCACCACTTCGGCGTGTCGAGCTCTCCGCTCCGCCACCTCGGGACCAGCTTGGGGGATGGAACCTTGCCCCGCATCAAGCTCGGACCGCGTCATCAATACCGAACACATTAACCAGCTAAGTCGCTTTCATGCTCAAAGCTTTAATTTCTAACTTGTGTTCGGTTCGACCAAGCATTATACTTTTTTGGAAAAAAGTTGCTTGTAAAAAATTTCCTTGTCCAAACTTTGTTTGTGACGCATAAATTCAAATACCCATTCATTTGGGGGCTTCCTTCATGAAGCTTTTCCACTTGCATATGATTATACTTGTACGGCTTCGTTCCTTGTTCGTGTATTACGCCACAATATGCACCATATTGACTTAAGCGATTTGCAAGCTGGGTTGCCTCGCTCCTGTGTTTACCCCTACGTTCCCGATTGTTCGGCTAGGGAGTAAAGGGAGCACCTCTGCGATTGTCACGATCGGGTCGCCCGAGCCGGACCTCAGACTGGGTGAAGCCGAAAGCTAGCGCTCTTATAGTTTTCAATGATGGTCGGCACACAACGGAACTCATGAGTACAAAAAATCTATTGCACAAGTCTCATAATAACAATGAGCACCGAAGAAAGGTATCGGTGGGGGTACTATTTTCTTCGAAGATGCTTCTTACACTTCACGGTAATATAGCATAAGTTCCCTGAGCGCGCTTTGTCTGTTACAGCCTTATGGCCTGATTGCCTGGTTATTGGAAACACCGTCGATATTCTCGACCGATGGAGTACATAACACTTTTCGGTCCTTGACCGAAGAGGGAGAAGCTGACGGTCGGTTAAGACGCGTTTAAAGTTCGGTTGAACATAGATATGATATAAGTACTTCGGTACATGCAATCATTCTTCTACCCAAGTCACTTGGGGGCTCTTAAGTTTATTTGAGCCGTTTTATAATAAGTGTTCTTCTTCTTAGTCGTTGCAAAGTTTTATTATTATTATTTATCACTCCTTTTTTTGACACGAGTGTGCGGTCACTAGCCGGGGAGCCTAATTTCTCTCTCAAAGCCACTAGAGTTTAGTTTGCTAAACTGGCCTGATGAGAAGTACTCCGCCCTCGGGATAGGAGGTTGAAGCCGTAGGCTGACCCGCTCGAAGTCTTGAGATAGGATATATCATGTTAAAGCACGACAGAAGCACTTCTTTTTTCTAAGACCAACTTTCGGATTGGCACCGAACACTTGATATTGTTCGGACGTCATGTTTTTACTGACGTTTCTTGGGTTTCCAAGCTTTTTGGCACTTTTAAACTATTTGTGCTTTTCTAGCATTAGTCTCGCAGTGCAACGCCGGACACCTTTAGGGATTCGGCAAAAACATTCTCAGATATTGCTATATGCATCGGTTTCGAATTGTGTCTTCGGTCAATAGTTGGGTTGCCCGGCTCCTGCACTTGCTTCCTACGTTCCGTTTTGTTCGGCTAGGCGTGCAAAGGGAGAACCACTGCGATTGTGCTTCCAGCTCACATGGTTAAGCACCTCAGTGGAGAAAGCCGAAAACTGACTTTCACAAATAAGCGTAAACTGGTCAGCGATCCGATGACTATGTTAAATGATGGGCCGTTCATAACATTGGCCGAAGTGTTTACGGCTTGACCCCGACTGTCGCTGAACACTACCGGGGGCTATTAACTGGCCTCCCAAACTAAATCCTCGATATTTTGCTCTTACATTAGAGCTGAGGTTTCATGATCATGCTTAGCATGACAACCCAAAGAAAGGAACCGATAGCGGGACTATTTTCTTTGGAAGACATTTCTTATGTTAAACAGTAATATAACATATCTCTCTGCGTACCTTTGTTTATAAAACCGTATGGCCAGATTGCCTTGTTTGTCGTAAATCTTTGCCCTCATAAAGGCTTTATAAAGTAGGACAAACACTCCTCGGCTACTGGCCGAGGAGGTGGAAGCCGATGGTCGGTCAACAAAGTTTTGTACAATGCGGATCCGAGCATTAATGACGTAAAGTACTTGGATACATAGAGTCATTACACATAATTTGTGATTTTACTATGGATATTGATCCTTAATTCGGCCACCCGTGCCCGCATTAAGGCTCGGGGGCTACTGGGCTTCGGGCTTATTATTTACAAATATTAAAGGGGCACATCGATCCCCTGATCTGGTGTTGCCACCCGACCAGTGTCTCGGGGGCTACTGCATTGCCTGTTCCAATGCAGAAAATTTTATGTGCAATATAGTTTCCGAGGAGATTTTGATCCTCAGGTTGGTCGGCCGCACCCAACCTGAGTCTCGAGGACTAAGCACGCCGCTTTTGTGTCCCGAAGTATTCTGCCGAGCTAGGACTTGATCCTCAAGCCGATTTTGCAAATCAACCTGAGTCACAGCGGCTACTGGGATCAGCGGTCTTACGTCATCCTTCAGGTGCATCTCGGGTTTTAGACCGATACACACCTTGAGGGCTACTAGCCATATATCTCGGTAGAGAATAAATTGCAACAATAAAAAATATTGACAAAAAATCGGCCCACAGTCGGGGTGGTGCACCACCTCGGAAGCAGTTCGGCATAAAGCTCGGGCGCTAGTGGCTGGCTCCATAGAGGGCATTTCCGGCATTAAGCTCGGCTAAACTCCTTCAACTTTTTTGAACCAAGGTGATATGACACCTCGGATATAATCCGGCGTTGGAGCTGGGACATTGTTCGGCGTTGGAGCTCGGATATAGTCCGGCATTGAAGCTCGGATACATATTCCGGCGTTGGAGCTCGGATACATTCCAGCGTTAGAGCTGGGAAGCGGTCCGGCGTTGGTGCTCATCTGCAAAAGATACCTCGAATGCAGTCCGGCGTTGGAGCTCGGACGCAAGAGGACGCTGCCGCCCGGGAACAATTTCAAACCCGAGGTGTGGCATAAAAATAACAAGGCATTGATAAAGGCCAGAAACTTAAAGGGGCTCCTCGGATACCCGATGTGTAAACTCGCCGAATGCATTTCGGCGATCCTCAAGATCAAAGATGAGAAGATTTGTTGAACCAGTTTTCAAGACCGTCAACCAAAGATGAAGAACAGTTCGGAAGAATCGAGGAGCATCCCTAACTTGAAGACCGGTTCAGGGGGCTACTGACGGTGTCCTGGACTAGGGGGTACTCACCACGTCATCTCCCGATCTATTAGATTGGGCCGAGGACCCCCATGGCCGTATACTCATGGGCCAGTTCGGACAGCTGCCGCATACAAGGAATATTCCACAAGACTTGGCGATCAAGACAAGGACTCCTCCCCACCGGCGTATTCGGCTAGGGCTCTTGTTATCCTAGGCCTCTAGTGCATTATATAAATCGAGGCCAGGTTAGTCGATAGATATACAACAATCATACCATAGGCTAGCTTCTAGGGTTTAGCCTCCTTGATCTCGTGGTAGATCTACTCTTATACTACCCATATCATCAATATTAATCAAGTAGGACGTAGGGTTTTACCTCCATCAAGAGGGCCCGAACCTGGGTAAAACATTGTGTCCCTTGTCTCCTGTTACCATCCGGCCTAGACGCACAGTTCGGGACCCCTACCCGAGATCCGCCGGTTTTGACACCAATAGGGAGACTGAAGGAAATATGCCCTAGAGGCAATAATAAAGTTATTATTTATTTCCTTATATCATGATAAATGTTTATTATTCATGCTAGAATTGTATTAACCGGAAACATAATACATGTGTGAATACATAGACAAACAAAGTGTCACTAGTATGCCTCTACTTGACTAGCTCGTTGATCAAAGATGGTTATGTTTCCTAACCATAGACATGAGTTGTCATTTGATTAACGGGATCACATCATTAGGAGAATGATGTGACTCACTTGACCCATTTCGTTAGCATAGCACTTGATCGTTTAGTTTGTTGATATTGCTTTCTTCATGACTTATACATGTTCCTATGACTATGAGATTATGCAACTCCCGTTTACCAGAGGAACACTTTGTGTGCTACCAAACGTCACAACGTAACTGGGTGATTATAAAGGTGCTCTACAGGTGTCTCCGAAGGTACTTATTGGGTTGGCGTATTTCGAGATTAGGATTTGTCACTCCGATTGTCGGAGAGGTATCTCTGGGCCCTCTCGGTAATGCACATCACTTAAGCCTTGCAAGCATTGCAACTAATAAGTTAGTTGCGGTATGATGTATTATGGAACGAGTAAAGAGACTTGCCGGTAACGAGATTGAACTAGGTATTGAGATACCAACGATCGAATCTCGGGCAAGTAACATACCGATGACAAAGGGAACAATGTATGTTGTTATGCGGTCTGACCGATAAAGATCTTCGTAGAATATGTAGGAGCCAATATGAGCATCCAGGTTCCTCTATTGGTTATTGACCGGAGACGTGTCTCAGTCATGTCTACATTGTTCTCGAACCCGTAGGGTCCGCACGCTTAACGTTACGATGACAATTTCATTATGAGTTTATATATTTTTATGTACCGAAGGTTGTTCAGAGTCCCGGATGTGATCACGGACTTGACGAGGTGTCTCAAAACGATCGAGACATAAAGATCGATATATTGGACGACTATATTTGGACACCGGAAAGGTTCCGGGTAAGATTGGGACAATACCGGATCACCGAGAGGTTATCGGAACCCCCCCGGGAGGTATATGGGCCTTATTGGGCCTTAGTGGAAAGGAGGGGAAAGGAGCAAGGGAGGGGGCGCGCCCCCCAAGCCCAATCTGAATTGGGAAGGGGCCCCCCCTTTCCTTCCTCCCTCCTTCCTCTTCCTTCCCTCTCCTACTCCTAATAGGAAAAAGGGGAGTCCTACTCCCGGTGGGAGTTGGACTCCCCCCCTTGGGCGCGCCACCCTCCTTGGCCGGCCCCCTCCTCCACTCCTTTATATACGGGGGCAGGGGGCACCCCAGAGACACAACAATTGATCATTGATCTCTTAGCCGTGTGCGGTGCCCCCCTCCACCATAATCCTCGATAATATTGTAGCGGTGCTTAGGCGAAGCCCTACGATAGTAGAACATCAAGACCGTCACCATGCCATCGTGCTGACGGAACTCATCCCCTACACTTTGCTGGATCAGAGTCCAGGGATCGTCATCGAGCTGAACGTGTGCAAAAACTTGGAGGTGTCGTAGTTTCGGTGCTTGATCGGTCGGGCCGTGAAGACGTACGACTACATCAACCGCGTTGTTATAACGCTTCCTCTTCCGGTCTACGAGGGTACGTAGACAACACTCTCCCCTCTCGTTGATGTGCATCACCATGATCTTGCGTGTGCGTAGGAAAGTTTTGAAATTACTACGTTCCCCAACAATAATTGCTTTGTTAGTATGCTTGAAGTATTATTATTTTCTATGTGAATATAAACCTTTGTCTTGAATCTTTCTAATCTGAATATTCATACCACAATTAAGAAGATTTACATTGAAATTATGCCAAGTAGCACTCCGCATCAAAAATTCTTTTTTTATCATTTACCTACTCGAGGACGTGCAGGAACTAAGCTTGGGGATGCCTGATACGTCTCCAACGTATCTATAATTTTTGATTGCTCCATGCTATATTATCTACTGTTTTGGACTATATTGGGCTTTATTTTTCACTTTTATATTATTTTTGCGACTAACCTATTAACCGGAGACCCAGCCCAGAATTGTTGTTTTTTGCCTATTTCAGTGTTTCGGATAAACATAATATCAAATCGAGTCCAAACGGAATAAAATCTTCGGAAACGTGATTTTCTCACCGAACGTGATCCAGGAGACTTGGACCCTACTGCAAGGGATCAAAGAGGTGGTCACGAGGGTGGGGGCGCCCCCCCTAGGGCGCGCCCCCTACCTCGTGGGCCCCTCGATGCTCCACCGACGTACTCCTTCCTCCTATATATACACACGTACCCCCAAACGATCAGAACAGGAGCCAAAAACCTAATTCCACCGCCGCAACTTTCTGTACCCACGAGATCCCATCTTGGGGCTTGTTCCAGAGCTCCGTCGGAAGAGGGCCGTCATCACGGAGGGCTTCTACATCATCATAGCCCCTCCGATGAAGTGTGAGTAGTTTACCTCAGACCTTCGGGTCCATAGTTAGTAGCTAGATGGCTTCTTCTCTCTCTGTGAATCTCAATACAAAGTTCTCCCCCTCTCTTGTGGAGATCTATTCGATGTAATCTTCTTTTTGCGGTGTGTTTGTTGAGACCAATGAATTGTGGGTTTATGATCAAGTCTATCTATGAATGATATTTGAATCTTCTCTGAATTCTTTTATGCATGATTGGTTATCTTTGCAAGTCTCTTCGAATTATCCGTTTGGTTTGGCCAACTAGATTGGTAGTTCTTGCCATGGGAGAAGTGCTTAGCTTTGGGTTCGATCTTGCGGTGTCCTTACCCAGTGACAGAAGGGGCAGCAAGGCACATATTGTATCGTTGCCATCGAGGATAACAAGATGGGGTTTATTTCATATTGCATGAATTTATCTCTCTACATCATGTCATCTTGCTTAAGGCGTTACTTTGTTTTTAACTTAATACTCTAGATGCATGTTGGATAGCGGTCGATGAGTGGAGTAATAGTAGTAGATGCAGAGTTGTTTCGATCTACTTGTCACGGACGTGATGCCTATATGCATGATCATGCCTAGATATTCTCATAATTATGCTCAATTCTATCAATTGCTCAACAGTAATTTGTTCACCCACCGTAGAATACTTATGCTCTTGAGAGAAGCCACTAGTGAAACCTATGGCCCCCGGGTCTATTCTCATCATATCAATCTCCATCACTTTTATATTGTTTTGCTATTTACTTTGCTTTTACTTTTTACTTTACATCTTTATATTAAAAATACCAAAAATATTCTATCTATCAGATCTCACTCTCGTAAGTGACCGTGAAGGGCTTGACAACACCTAATCGCATTGGTTGCGAGTAGCTATCGCTTTGTGCAGGTACGAGGGACTTGACCGTGGGCTCCTACTGGATTGATACCTTGGTTCTCAAAAACTGAGGGAAATACTTACACTACTCTGCTGCATCATCCCTTCCTCTTCGGGGAAACCAACGCAAGCTCAAGACGTAGCAGGTACCTGGCAAGTCGGCATACCCAGTTGGTAAGATTGAACTGGAGGTAGCCTTTGGAGACGAGTATGACTCCAGAGCAGAAAAAATAACCTTTGAGGTGGTTAAGATCAAAAGCCCATATCATGCTTTGTTTGGATGGCCGGCTTATGCCAAGTTCATGGCTCGGTCGTGTTATGTATATTTGCAGCTCAAGATGCCGGGTTATAAGGGCACCACTATAGTACATGGGAGCCGGAAAATAGCTTTGGAGTGTGAAGAAGGTGATGCTGCCTATGCTGAGTCTGTTTGTGCAATAGAGGAGTTAAAGTTTTACAAGGATCATGTTGACCGGCAGACATGACGTCGTTAAAGAAACCAACAACAGAGCATGACCCGGTGTTGAAGTTCAAATCAGCTGATGACACCAAGATGGTTGACTTTGTGCCTGGCGACTCATCCAAGCAGTTCATCATCAATGCAAACTTAGATCCAAAATAGGAAAGCGCACTCATCGAGTTCATCTGTGAGAACCGGTACATCTTTGCATGGAAACCTTCCGACATGCCAGGTGTCCCGAGGGAACTCACTGAGCACACTCTCAATATTGATCCAAAGTTTAAACCCGTTAGACAGTTTCTCCGACAGTTCAATGAAGAAAGGCGCAAGGCCATTGGAGAAGAGGTGGCCTGGCTCTTGGCGGCCGGGTTCATTGTAGAAGTCTTTCACCCAGAGTGGTTAGCCAACCCGGTGCTTGTACTCAAAAAGAATGGCACCTGGCGTATGTGTGTGGACTACACTGATCTAAACAAGGCTTGTTCGGCTGACCCTTTTGTCCTCCCCCGTATTGATCAGATCATCGATGCTATGGCGGGTTGCGCACGTTTGAGTTTCTTGGATGCTTATTCAGGTTATCATCAGATCAAGATGGTAGTCAAAGATCAAGAGAAGACGGCTTTTATCACTCCTTTTGGAGCTTTCTGCTATGTGTCTATGCCTTTTGGGCTTAAGAGTGCCCAGGCGACTTACCAACGGTGTGTGCAGAATTGTCTTCATGATCAGATTGGGCGTAATGTTCATGCTTATGTGGATGATATAGTGGTAAAATCCAGGAAAGAGGAAACCTTGGTCGCAGATCTGAAAGAGACCTTCGATAATCTCCGGGTCTACAAAATGATGCTTAACCCGGCTAAGTGTGTTTTTGGAGTCCCAGCTGGCAAGCTCTTGGGTTTTTTGGTGTCCAACCGAGGTATTGAAGCTAACCCGAAGAAAATCAAGGAAATTATATCCCTGGCCAAACCAACATGCATCAATGACGTTCAACGGCTGGCGGGTCGTGTTGCTGCTTTGAGCCGGTTGATAAGCCGGCTAGGGGAGAAGGCGATGCCTTTGTATCAGATGATGAAGAAAACAGATGATTTTGTTTGGAGCAATGCTGCAAACTCTACTTTTGAAGATCTAAAGACACAGCTTGCTGAGCCGCCGGTCCTTGCTGCTCCAATTGAGAAAGTGTCGTTGTTGTTATACGTAGCGGCCAATTCACGAGTTGTTAGTGTGGCAATTGTGGTGGAGCGCAAGGAGGTTGGCAAGGAACATCCGGTTCAACAGCCGGTTTACTACGTCGGTGAGGTATTAATTGAATCCAAACAACGTTATCCACATTGGTAGAAGCTAGTGTATGGGGTGTTCATGGCGAGCCGGAAGCTTAAACATTATTTTCAGGGTCACCGATCACTGTGGTTAGCTCTGCTCCCTTGGGAGACATCATTCAAAACTGAGAAGCCACTGGACGAGTCGCCAAGTGGGCCATTGAGCTTGGGTCCCATGGATTGAAGTATGTGCCACGTACTGTGATCAAGTCTTAAGCACTGGTTGATTTTATCAATGACTGGACAGAAATGCAGATGCCAGAAGAGAAACCAGACAACACATATTGGACTATTCATTTTGATGGGTCCAGACAGTTGGAAGGCTTGGGGGCTGGAGTTGTTTTAACCTCCCCTCGAGGTGACAAATTTTGTTATGTGTTACGGCTGATGTTTCCTTGCACTAACAACGCTGCGGAGTATGAAGCCTTGCTCCATGGTCTTCGAGTGGCCAAAGAGATGAGCCTGAGCCGGGTCAGGTGTCTTGGCGACTCGGACTTAGTGGCTCAACAGGTATCAGGCAAGTGGGATTCCAAAGACCCTCTCATGGAGGCTTATCGCCGTGAAGTGGATGCGGTTGCAGGATATTTCAAAGGATATCAGGTGGAGCATATTGACCATAGGAAGAACGAAGCGGCTGATGCTCTAAGCCGGTTGGGATCTCAGCGTAAGCCGGTGCCGCCTAACACTTTTTTGGATGTCTTGCATAACCCGTCTGTTAAGTTGCCCACAGAAGAAGATCTAGTCGTTCCTAACCCGGAGGCATAGTTGGTGGCAGCTCTTCATGTCATCCCAGATTGGACAGTGCCGTTCTTGGCTTACATGACCCGGGGCGAGTTGCCAATGGATGAGACCCTGGCTCGACAGATAACCCGGCGGTCTAAGTCAATAACGATTTCTCATGGAGAATTATACCATCGCAGCGTCTCTGGAGCATTTCAGCAATGTGTTTCCCCTGAAGAAGGCCAAGAAATACTTTGTGAGATCCATGAAGGCGATTGTGGTCATCACATCGGGTCAAAATCTCTGGTGGCCAAGGCTCTTCGTCACGGTTTTTACTGGTTGACGGCTCATGCTGATGCAGAGGATCTGGTTAGTAGATGTGATGGATGTCAAAAGTTTGCACGACGAGCACATGTGCCGGCTCAAAAACTCCGAGTGATTCCAATCACTTGGCCGTTTGCGGTCTGGGGGCTTGACATCGTGGGACCTTTCAAAAGGTCTAAGGATAAAAAGACACATCTTTTAGTGGCAGTTGATAAATTCACAAAGTGGGTTGAGGCAGAGCCGGTGAGTAAGTGTGATGCGGCCACGGCGGTTCAGTTCATGAAAAAGATGATCTTCCGTTTTGGTTTTCCACACAGCATTATCACTGACAGTGGCACTAATCTGTCTCAAGGGGCTATGGAGGAGTTTTGTCAACGTGAGCATATCTGGCTTGATGTTTCTTTTGTAGCTCATCCTCAGTCCAATGGTCAAGTTGAGAGAGCGAATCAGGAAATTTTGAAAGGTATCAAACCCCAGCTTATGGTTCCCTTGCAGCGAACGCCGGGTTGTTGGGTAGAGGAATTACTCTCGGTGCTGTGGAGTATCAACACCACACCTAACAGGTCCACAGGTTACACACCTTTCTTCATGGTGTATGGAGCAGAAGCAGTGCTGCCTAGTGACATCCTCATGACTCGCCCCGTGTGGCGGCTTATGTTGAAGCTAATAATGAACAAGCCAGACAGGATGCACTTGACTTGTTAGATGAGGAACGAGACTTAGCAGCGGCTCGATCAGCAATTTATCAACAGGACCTGCGCCGTTATCACAGCCGCCGAGTTAAGTCCAGGACTTTTCAGGAAGGTGACCTGGTGCTCCGGCTCATCCAGGATCTGTCAGATGCACACAAGTTATCCCCACCTTGGGAAGGACCTTTTGTGGTCAGCAAGAACTTAAACAACGGGTCATATTACCTCATTGACGTTCGAGAGCACAAAGACTCACGTAAGTCGGAGGAAGAGACCCGCCGTCCATGGAACATTGCTCAACTTCGGCCATACTACACCTGAGCAACCGGCTCTCATCATGTACATACTTTAACATTGTATATACCATGATAAGTAATAAAGAAGGACCATCGGTCTCTTTCCTTTTTTTCAAAAGATTATGCATCTTTGTTATTTCTTATTTTCAAATGACCATTAAAGAGTTGATCATATTTGAATCAAGTTTAACCTTTTTTGGTCCGGCTTATGATCGTATTCGAATCTAGCTGCAACTCTCATGGTCACTTGGGGGCTTCCTGTTCAAACATAGGTCGTATTCGAACCAAAGAGAACATAGCTGTCGTAACCCTCTTGATCGGCTCAAGGCCAAACTCACTAGGGGGCTTCTTGATCGTATCCGAATCATAGCTTAACCCCTTTTGGGTCCGACTTGGATCGTATTCGAATCAGGGTCGTTAAAAACCTCTCAAGGTCATTTGGGGGCTTCCTGTTCAAACATAGGTCGTATTCGAACCAAAGAGAACATAGCTGTCCGTACCCTCTTGATCGGCGCAACGCCAAAGTCACTGGGGGCTATATGGTTGTATTCGAACCTTAGCTTAACCCATTTGGTCTGGTTTACTGATCGTATTCAAATAAGAAACCCCCAAATACAAAGTTAAATCGTACTTATTACCTGTTATTTGCTTTTTAGTTTTTTGTTGTCTGAATTTCACAAATAATTAGCATGATCTTCTTCGTCGGCTAGACTATTTGACAACAAAGCCGCCAAGGTATGATGATCATTAAGTATTCAGAAGCATTGACTTCTCAAAAAGATTGAGTTATCAACTTCATCACCCGGATTATTTAAACCGGTGGTCTCAGAATCAAAGTAACAAGTATGGTTGTTGTTTATATGCAATTGCCTACTACATTAACCAAAGGGTTAGTTTCAGCCTTGTTCTCTTTCTATATTTGCTTCTGTTTTCATATTGGCTACAAGTCGGGTGTTTTAACCCGTTCGGTACTAAGCCGCCAAGCCAGGTTTTTTCTCTTGTATTTACAGGAACAGAGCTGAAGTATTACAGGGATAACCATAAATATGATGCATATATTGACATCAGGAAACATAGAATCACATACAAGTGTTTATGCGTGATGGCATAAGCAAAGCATGCAGTGTTTTCACAGCTAAACTATTACAAGGCTTTTAAAGCCCATGAAGATCGTTATTGCTCCTCCCTCGCCGGATCACCACCCTCTGATAACTGGAAGCTGGGTTTTGACCAGTCAAAACCATTCACGGCGACAAATTACGCTTCTTCGTCAATCAGGCCGGCCGGGTCAACTTCCGGGGCAAATATATTTTCACGAACAGGCGGGATTAAATCTGTCACCTTGTACGAGGGATTTGCCATCTTCTTATTTTCAACATCAAAACCCGGCTGGTACTTGTCGATGTTGGTTTCATCTCCAAGAATAGTCGCTTGAGGTCGCACCTCCCTCACGCAAGCAACGGAGTCGTCATGTTCAAACAGTGACCCGTCTTCCATTACCGTGGGGTACCCTCTGGCTACATCAGCCGCGTCTAGGTCTGGCACCCAAGACTTGGAGCGGCTCAGGGCAGTCAAACCTCCGGCTCTCGCACAAGAGCGCTTAACCTCTTGGAACCTGGCGAGCAAAATTGACAACTTCTTTAAAACATCGCTGAGCCGGTTGGGTCCTTGATTGGTAGGAGAGATGGCGGTAAGCGCCTGTTGTGTGCCAATATACAGTTGCTCTACTAAAGTTTACACTGCCTTCAGTTTAATCATATGATCTTGGCTCAGATTCTTGCTTCGTGGGCCTGCACATATTTTATAAACAAAGTCAGCTGGCGGCTTATATTCTGGATCAACAAAAAAGTACACAGGATTGCAGATAGACGGCTTACCAAAGATGGCGGCCACCATTTGAGACACCTGGCCCTTTAAACCGTTCAGTTCTGTCGAAACCTCTTCAAGGGTTGCTTCGGCCTTCTCGGCGCTTTGTGTCAGAAGCTTTTTTTCCTCTGCCCAGGTTTTTTTCTTGGCAGCGAAGCTGGTCTTTAAATTTTCCGTCTCAGAGAGACTTATTTGCAATTTGGAGTTAGCAGACTTGATTTCTGCTTCCTGACCTGCTAGCCGGGTCTTTGCATCAGTCAATTGCGAGTTCAGTTCAGATAAGGCATTCTGCAAGAAAACGTACTCAGATGAGTCAAGATTTTGCTCAAAGCTTCAAACATCAAGATTCAAGTCTCAAGTACTTTACAAAAAACCACTTGACACTTGAGGGCTAATGTATGCCAAAACAATTTCTTATGACTCTAAAGACATACTTTAAGTCCCAAGTACTTTACAAAGTAACAGCACTTGGCACTTGGGGGCTAATGTATGCTATTCAGCAAGTTTCTCAAGGTTAAGCTGGATTATGAAATTCTTTGAATACGGTACAAGACAATTTAAAGTACCGGCTCATCTATGATCAAAATGAACCGGCCCTTGGGGACTACAGGTGAAGCTTTATTCTATTTTATTGAACTCAAGAAAAGTTTCAAAGGTAAAAGTCTTGGCCTATATCATAAAGTCTACAGATCATTCTGGTTCTCTTATAATCTGAAGACTTGGGGGCTGGCGGAATATAGATAAGCCGGAAGAACATACCTCGTATTTCAGCTGCAACTGTTTGACCATTTCGATCTCGGAGTCGCGACTGGAGTGCACATAGCTGAGATAGCCGGATAAAATATCATTGGCATTTAGATGATCATAATTGGCAACGTCAAAGCGAACTTTCTGCTTCTCCAATGCCTCTTGTTTCGCCGTGTGGCGAGCCAGCACGGTTGGATTCCCCGGTTCAATAAAACGGCTCCCGGTGATCAAAACGTCTTGTGCAGACGGTGATGGCGGGTTGGCTAAGCTTGATGGTCTAGTTGCGGAAGGATTCACGGTGGTATCATCAAACAATGGCTCAGGAGGATTTGCTTCTGCATCGACAGGTGGGTCTTCTGGAACGTCAGTTAATGGAGGAGAAGGTGGCCTAGCCGGGTCAGATGCAAGGATTGGCGGGTCTTCCGCCGGTTTAGCTGCCTTTGCCTTCTTGGACTTAGCTTGGCCACTAAGAGAAATGGTGCAGGACTGTCAGTACAAAGATACAATTTGAACAACCCGGGAAAAAGGAGGATTTTTCATTACACATGGACAGTCTTGAAGGCCGGAAATTGGGTCTGCGATGAGTCGCCAGAAGAGCGAGACACTTCCTGAAAAGATAAAATAAAGTTAAAGTAATGCAAGGGAAAGGATCCATTAAACAGAGTTAAAGACAAAAGAAGTAAACCTCATTCCGGCGCTTTTGGGGAGTTTGTTGAAGAGCAACAGCCGCTTCGTCTTTGGTCCGAGCTTGACGGTGGCTCTCATGTTGCTGCTTTTTCAAAAGAAAGTGAGGGTCCCAATAAGCCAAAGGTTGTGAAAACCTTACTTTCCGGGTTATGACTCAAAGTTTCTGTCTTGGCAAATGTGCTGAGTCGGAGGAAATAGTAACCTCTTCCTCCACGGCCTGACTGGCCCTCGTGTCGTCCTGGTAATGATCAGTGTTAATAAGATTATTAAAGAATCGGCCAAGGGAGTCAAGGGCTACCTCTGACTCAGAAGTTTCATCGAGTTTCATCATATCTTCAACAGTGATCCTCTTCTTCTTTTTGGACCTCCGGGTCGTTTTCTTGGCGGTTATGGCAGCGGCTCTTGCTTTCTTGGTAGCTTCGTGGCCATATTTCACCTTCCAGAAGTCATATTTGGCCTACAAATAGGTAAAAACAAAATGAAAGGTTAGGCAAGTGTTAAATAATACGGCTGAGAAAAATACAAAGAAGAGAGATCAGAGTCTCCTTACTTCTGGCACCGGGTTAAGCTTGCAGAAAGGGTTTAACCCGACGATACTGCAATCTCCGTACTTCTCGTTCGCCAGAAGGGTTGACATTGAAACAATATTTGCTTCCGTTAATTGAACGGGGCTGTGACGAAGAGAGTCGTCTGGGCCTCCACCATACTCGTACATCAACTTTGATCGACGGCTCATAGGAATAACCCGCCATGAGATCCAGCAGCGGGTCAGGTCAACTCCAGTCAAGCCGTTTCCTAATAAGGCGTTAATCCTTTTTATGGATGGGGTCAGCTTCCTACATTCGGAAGCCATAAGCTTGTCAGGGAGTGCAAATTTGGAGTCAAGACGCTCACCCGGCAGTGGCTTCTCATTTGCTGGTGAGATATCTTGACAGTAGAACCAAGTCTGGTTCCAGTCTTTGGTATGACTCGGTAAGACTATGAGGGGGAAGACAACGCCCTGCCGACGCTGAATTGAGATGCCTCCAAGCTCCAAGCTAAGGCCGTTGGTGCACTCATTCTGCCGATTCAGATAAAAGTATTCTCTAAACAGCTCCACAGTCGGCTCTTCCTGAAGGTACCTCATAGAGCACTTGGAAATTGCAGATATTAGATATGGAGTTGGGCCCGATATCTTGAGGATGGAGTTTGAAAAAGTGGAGGACATCTCTGAAGAACTTTGAGCCGGGCGGTGAAAAGCCATGGTTCATATGGTCAGTAAAAACAATCACGTCGTCGTCTCTTAGATTGGGACGTTCTTCCTCCGGGTCAGGAGCGCGGCAAGACATGACGGTTTTCGCTGGCAAAAATCCTATGGTAAAGAACTCTTTCAAACGTTCCTCAGTTACGTTTGAGGGAACCCAGTTGCAGATGGTTGGCGCTTTGGACGGCATGATGTTCAAAAACGAACTGAAAAGAAAGGCAACATGCCGGTTCAACTCAATGGTGAAATTAACAGTTGAATGATGATAATACAGGGAAGTAATGGCGGCTTAGTTAAGGGCTAATGTCATATAAGGAAAAGTAAGCCGGCACAGTAAGCCGCCATGACTACAGGTATTCGAGAAAAGCAAATTCAGCTAAGTGTTGAGACAAACAAGTTTCCTAAATGCTTGGTATTATTCTGGATCAAATGGCTATTCAAAATGGGAAAAATTCTAGACCTAAAAAGTTTAGCGCAGATGAGTCTGTGAGTTCTAATGAGATCTTTGAACCAGAGAAAGGGATCTGTGGGCATCAAAAGTAGGCACAAAAATGCTACCGCACAAGCATATATATCTTTTTGGATCAAGAAGAGGCCTGCGGTGGAAGAACTACGACGAACTGCGATGAACTATGAAGAACACGAAGGAGTCTGGAAACCCTAATGTGGATCTGAGAAGTGAAAAGAAGAACACTTACAACCACGGCTCTCCTGCGGAGGTCACCGCCGTTCTCTGGACCGATTCGGGTTGATGCAGCGGCCAAGGTCGACGGAGACGGAGAAGAAGCGCGGCGGCGGTGAGGCTCGAGCGATAGGAGGGTTGCGAGAGGAAGAAGACGGAGAGAGAGAGAAGAATGAGGAAGGCCGAGGCGTGCCTATTTATAAGGAAACATGTGAACAGACGGGCGCGAAAATCGAGGGAGAGCCGAATAATGGTTATCCAACTACACAGACGCCTCGATTCTCGGAAGACATTAAAGATGAAGATCCGTTGGGAGATGACGTCATAAAAGTTTTTTGCGTTTTCAAGAGATGACGTCATGGCGGGTTACAAGAACTTCTGCGAGGATAAGAAGATGGATTTTGTCAGAGTGTTGAAGATTGACAAAGAACGAAGTTCAAAGTCAACCTGGGGCCTAATGTTGGGGATATAACTATCAGTTATGACCCACCCAGGAGGGGCCGGGTCAGCCCCAATGGCGGGTTACACAAGAAGCCCTGTAAACATTAAGATGATAGTTTATCAAATATTGTAGAAGGCCCAAAAGCCTAGAGGCAGCTTAAGGCCCAATATTGCAAACCGCTGTATGTAAGGAAAGACTTGTAAAGAAAGGCATGTAAAGGAAGCCACCGAGCCGGACACGATTATGAGCCGGCCGGGACTCTGTAGGCCACTGATGACCCACAAGTATAGGGGATCTATCGTAGTCCTTTCGATAAGTAAGAGTGTCGAACCCAACGAGGAGCAGAAGGAAATGATAAGCGGTTTTCAGCAAGGTATTCTCTGCAAGTACTGAAATAAGTGGTAACAGATAGTTTTGTGATAAGATAAATTGTAATGAGCAACAAGTAACAAAAGTAAATAAAGTGCAGCAAGGTGGCCCAATCCTTTTTGTAGCAAAGGACAAGCCGGAACAAACTCTTATAATAGGAAAAGCGCTCTCGAGGACACATGGGAATATCGTCAAGCTAGTTTTCATCACGTTCATATGATTCGCCTTCGATACTTTGATAATTTGATATGTGGGTGGACCGGTGCTTGGGTGTTGTTCTTACTTGAACAAGCATCCTACTTATGATTAACCTCTATTGCAAGCATCTGCAACTACAACAAAAGTATTAAGGTAAACCTAACCATAGCATGAAACATGTGGATCCAAATCAGCCCCTTACGAAGTAACGCATAAACTAGGGTTTAAGCTTCTGTCACTCTAGCAACCCATCATCTACTTATTACTTCCCAATGCCTTCCTCTAGGCCCAAATAATGGTGAAGTGTTATGTAGTCGACGTTCACATAACACCACTAGAGGCTAGACAACATACATCTTATCAAAATATCAAACGAATACCAAATTCACATGACTACTAATAGCAAGACTTCTCCCTTGTCCTCAGGAACAAACGTAATTACTCACAAAGCATATTCATGTTCATAATCAGAGGGGTAATAATATGCATATAGGATCTGAACATATGATCTTCCACCAAATAAACCAACTAGCATCAACTACAAGGAGTAATCAACACTACTAGCAACCTACTAGCACCAATCCCGGACTTTGAGACAAGAATTGGATACAAGAGATGAACTAGGGTTTGGAGATGAGATGGTGCTGGTGAAGATGTTGATGGAGATTGCCCTCTCCCGATGAGAGGAGCGTTGGTGATTACGATGGTGATGATTTCCCCCTCCCGGAGGGAATTATCCCCGGCAGAACAGCTCTGCTGGAACTCTAGATTGGTTCCGCCAAGGTTCCGCCTCGTGGCGGCGGAGTCTCGTCCCGAAAAGTTCCCTCTGATTTTTTTCTCGTCGAAAGACTTCATATTGCAGAAGATGGACGTCTGAGAGCCACCAGGGGGCCCACGAGGTAGGGGGGCGCGCCCTAGGAGGGGGGCGCGCCCCCACCCTCATGAACAGGGTGTGGGCCCCCTGGCCTTCATCTTTGGCGAGAATTTTTCTTTATTTATTTTAAGATGTTCCATGGAGTTTCAAGACTTTTGGAGTTGCGCAGAATAGGTCTCTAATATTTGCTCATTTTCCAGCCCAGAATTCTAGCTGCCGGCATTCTCCCTCCTTATGTAAACCTTGTAAAATAAGAGAGAATAGCCATAAGTATTGTGACATAAAGTGAAATAACAGTCCATAATGTAATAAATATCGATATAAAAGCATGATGCAAAATGGACGTATCAGCCACCAGGCGTCAACCCGTGTATATAATGGGACGACCCGGTGGCAGCTTAGGGCAAGAAACAAGAGATCGATAACCAAGCCGGCGAGTTAAGCATCTTGGTGATCGAAACCCCAGCAATACCAACACAACTAGACGTAAGCTTTTACCTTCATCGTAAGGGGCCGAACTAGTATAAAACCTCTCGTGTCCTTTGTCCCGATTAACCCCTTTAAGCTTCCTAGTTGCGATGGCCCTACGACTAAGTCCTTTCGCTAGGACATCTGCCGTGACAATTCCATGACATACAGGATCAGATCATAGCAATACAAGGCATGGCATGAATCTACTCAAAGCATATGACAAAAGTCCCTTACTGACCATAAGCCAAAAAGGATCAGAAGATATGATGGCACCCATGTAAACATAGCAAGTTCCGTTAACAGATTCAGACTTAGTAGAAAACTGGACATGGCAAAAACAGAGTTAGGTAGGCATGTTTGCGAGCTCGATGCACTCAACACAAGGCATTGCATGACAAGCTAAGCATACATCCAGCAAGAAGACATGATCAAGAAGCTAAACATGGCAAGAACAATCTCATAGCATGCATGGATCAACTACAACAACCTTGGCAAAATTGATTAACATGTAATGAATCTGCCATGAACATTTTATAGCAAAAGTAGAGCAAGATTGAGTCATGCTAGGGCACTCCATAAATGCAAACAAGGGCATGGATGGATAGATCATAGCAATATATCAAAATCATCCTTAATAAACATACTCAAAAGAAGCATGGATCACTCTGTAGCAACATGAATACATGGCATTAAAATAAGAGTAGGGAAATGACTTAGTGAAATTCTAAGTCTCTGAAATCAGCAATATTACGAGAGCTACTTTGCATGCTTGTGCTAGTCACCACATTGATCACAAAAAAACATGGCATACACCCCTGTAAAGATGGCATGGCATATAAAAAACACATGTAGAGTTCATGTCCATATGCAGCACATAATAAACATGGCAAAAATGACAAATGCTCATAATCTGCTAAGAATCAGGAACTAACATTTTATAGCACTCTTGCAACAGACATTAGGGCATCAAGATGGACTCAAACAAGCATGGCACAATGGAACAAAATGAAGAGCACAACCATATGAACATTTTGATATCTCATATGCGCAAAACGGAGCTACGGATAAGGAGTTATGGCATGTTGAACAGTGCTAGAAAATATAGCAGAAAAGAGACTTAGAAGAATTTGGACCTCGCGGGAAAGTCAATGTGGGCGGTGGATCTCGCCAGAACTTCGCCGAAGAAGGACGGGGACGACTGGCAGGGCTCGGGGATGACCGGACAGGCTCGGGGTTCGCCGGATCTGGTCTGGCCCGACTGGATCTGGCTGGCGGGGATGAGGGGCGCGGCGGAGGAGGCTGCAAGGCGAGGTGGCGACGAACTCCGGCGAGCTCGCGGGCGGTGCGGTCGGATGGTGGTGGCGGCCGGAGTCAAGGCGACGAGGCAGGGAGGTGAGGCCACGCGAGGCAGAGAAGCGCAGTGGCGGCGCAGCAGCATGGACGTGAGGCGGCGGCGACGCACGGCGGGAGGCGGCGCGCGGTAGTGCGGGCGGCGGAGGCGCGGCTGCCGGAGCGGTGGCCGGCGATGCTCCGGCGAGCGGGAGCGGGTGGCGGCGCGAACGGGCCCCGATGGGCTCGTGCGGGCTCCGCGCGGGCCTGGGCGGGCCGCGACGGCGGGGCGATGTTGTTGGAGTTGTGTCGAATATAGTGTACAAGGTAGGTTACTGTTGGACTATGAGTTGTATTGTGTTTACATAGGGTGTGGAGTCGTGTTCAATTAGGACACTTGTATCCTAGGCCTCTCATATATAGCGGGGGTAGACACACGATGTAACCTATACCAACATAATAGCACCGGAACACAGGGGAAGCCGGCGGCATGTGCCGGTGTCCATGGCGACCGGGTGCGGTATTGTGACGGTGTCACGGGGAGGAGCGCCCGTAGTCAAGCCCCGGGGATGTAGCCATATCGGTGAACCTCGTTAACAAATCTCGGTGTTGTGGCTCGTGTGATTGCTTGGTCCTCGGATGATCGACGGTATGCCTCGGATTTATTCTAACAAGTGGTATCATGAGCTAGGTTGTCCGGAGGTGGATCGTTGATTGGAGCCGGAAGGTATCGTCTGCAGGGAGTGATCGCAGTCATTAGAGCGGGAATCGACTTGAGGCTATCTAAGAAGCAAAATCAGCGATTGTAATCTTCTTGAGGCGATCAAAGAGGCAGCGCATGCAGTGGCGGATCGGTTCGACAGCGGCAGGCAGGCAGGCAACGTGCAGCGTTCGAAATCAATTCGGTCTCGGTGAGATCGATCGTGATTGATGGAACGTATAGCAGACGCAGATTGGAGGCCCATCCGGCGAGCTGAGCTGAGCGGAAGCCGGTCGTGTGAAAGCCCAATCAGGCTGCAAGGCGAGCAACGGACGAGGCCATGGCACGGGCGGCTGGGCCGAAGCCTGGTGAGGCCAACATGCAGGGCATGATGTGCATGGAAGCATGGACGAGTGCGTGCAGGAAGCTGCAGAGCTGCAAAAGCAAGGACAAGTGATTTGTTTGAGACAAAAAGAAAGGCTACCAGGACCATGTGTGTGTGCACGAGAGCAGTTTGTGGGTGGGCCAAGTTCGGTCCTGTTCTGCTAAGGTACACGGAGAAGTAACAGGAAATAGTGACAGGAAAAAAGAAAAATTGTGCAGTTTGCATCAAAGTTTTTTCTGGGTCAATCTGCTGAGATAGCTTGGAACACATGGATAGGATGCAGGGGCGCGCGGACAAGCGCGTCATAAGGATCATGCAAACACATGGCGTCCAAGACATACACGGATGTGCGAGCGGTCATGGTGCAGGGTGGAGCATGGTTGCAGTCGAACGAGTTCGGCTGGGTCGGACTAGACAGTCTGACGGATCGACTTGGATGTTGGTTGGTACAGAAGACGGTGGTGGAATCAGTGGCGGCGACATAGGAGCGTGATGTTGATGGTGAACGACTTCTGGGGCATGGAAACACGTGGCACAAGCCCGAGGCTTGTGTGACTTTGACAAGACTATGGCGCGGAGTTGATTCAAGACGGTGCACATGAGAGCTTTGAGTCGACGAGGCGCGGGGTGGCACGTACAACCACCATGAAGTCATGTTGAAGGTGGAGCTGAGGTCGGACTGAAGACTTCACTTGGTGCTGATTGAGGGGCTACGGCATAAGAGCTCAGAGAGTCGAAGCCTATTCAGCGGGGAAAAGCGAGTGACACGCAGTTCGGACTGGAGCCCAGTGGTCTGATGGAAGCGTGAAACTCGTCACGGTCGGTGATGATTGGTGGTACTCTGCAGTGGGGGTTGAGTGGTGTGGGTTCGCGACCCTTGAGACTCGACCGGGACAGCGGAGGCTCGACGCGGTAATAGCGGCGAGGCGTGCGGTATGCACGGGGCATGGAGACGGGCCAGGGCTCTGGTGGTCATACATGTGGTGAGACAACTACGAATTTGACTCAGGATGACGACAAGGAACGGTGAAATTCCTTCAAGTTTCAGACAGGCGGTCAAGAAAGGAGCGGTGATGTTGAGTTCAGGTAACTCTTATGTGTGACACGCAATATGTGAGTTGTTCATTTTCACGCAGGTCAGTGATTAGTGTGTGATGGCGTTGGACGGATACTCTGAAAGTTGGAAGCACAAACTAGAGTAACAAGGAACTTAATTTTGCTTGAGTGTTGACTGTGGTCAAGAAAAGGAGGGACTACAAAGTTGCAGGTGGAGTCATATGGAGTCTTTGGAGTAGCAGCGGTACTCATGGGATAAACTCAAGTCCAATGTACATGGAAGTTTGACGCATTGACGAATTCAAGGTGGTGGAGAATATTCGCCAAGGTGGAGTTTGTTGGAGTTGTGTCTAATATAGTGTACAAGGTAGGTTACAGTTGGACTATGAGTTGTATTGTGTTTACATAGGGTGTGGAGTCATGTTCAATTAGGACACTTGTATCCTAGGCCTCTCATATATAGCGGGGGTAGACACACGATGTAACCTATACCAACATAATAGCACCGGAACGCAGGGGAAGCCGGCGGCATGTGCCGGTGTCCAGGGAGACCGGGTGCGGTATTGTGACGGTGTCACGGGGAGGAGCGCCTGTAGTCAAGCCCCGGGGATGTAGCCATATCGGTGAACCTCGTTAACAAATCTCGGTGTCGTGGCTCGTGTGATTGCTTGGTCCTCGGATGATCGATGGTATGCCTCGGATTTATTCTAACAACCACTTGTTAGAATAAATCCGAGGTACGCGGACGATCCACCAAGGAACAAGCAATCACAGACAATGACGACACCGAGATTTGCTAACGAGGTTCGGCGAACTCGCCTACTCCCCGGGGCAATGACTACGGGCGCTCCTCCCCGAGATACCGCAACACCGGCCACCCGGGCGCCGGCACAAGCCACCAGCACCCCCTTGCGAGCTTGTTGCTATCTAGTCATCATGGGTTACAACGTGGGGTGCCTCCTCATATATAAGAGGCCAAGGGTACAACGTGTCCGACTCCGACACTACAAGTATCCTACCCACACTACAACACCAAGTCCAAGCGTAACCCAACTAGTACAAAATATTCGACACAAAAACACAACAGATGCGGCGATGACAGGTGGAGAACGGTGAGTGGAGGAGAGCGGTGGCGGGGTGACGTGGCATCTTCTGGTTGGTCGGGCTGAGGTGGAGGCGGACATGTCCGGCGAGGGGAAGTTGTGTCCGGCGGCGGAGAGGGGAAAATTGCTAGGGTTTGACCGTGAAATTTCAGAGGAGGCATATATAGATAGATAGAGGGAGCTAGGAGAGTCCAAATGAGGTGCGGTTTTCGGCCATGCGATCGGGATCGAACGGCCGAGACGATGGAGGGGGTTTGGATGGGTTTTGGGCCACTTTGAAGGGGTGTTGGGCTGCAACACACACGATGCCTTTGCGGTTCCTTGGTTAACCGTTGGAGTATCAAACGGACTCCAAATGGCACAAAACTTGACAGGCGGTCTACCGGTAGTGTACCAAGGCCGCTTGGCAAATCTCGGTCCAATCCGAGAATGTTCAACACGCGCACACGAAAAGAGACAAAAGGAGGGCGCTGGAGGACATAGGAGTGTCGGATCACAAAACGGACAACGGGGAAAGTGCTTGAATGCATGAGACGAACACGTATGCAAATGCGATGCACATGATGACATGATATGAAATACATGACATGCAAACAAATGACAAGGCAACAACAGCGAATAACTGGAAGACACCTGGCGCAACGGTCTCGGGGCGTTACAGGTTTATATTGACAGATGGATGGGGTTGGGTTTAGTAGGCCTAGGGTTGCATTTGGTCAGAGACTAGTGGGCCACTAAGCCCAAGTACCCATAGAAATAATTTATGTAGGCTAACAAATAACATATAAAAGATAGAAGATAAATTTGAACACTTAATAGCATACAAGATCCATTTCCACAACTTAGTAGCATAAGAGATCCATTTCCACTACTTAATAGCATAGGGGATCCATTACAACTTACTTAACAACATAGGTGATCCATTACAACTTACTTAACAACATATGAAATAAGGTTCTTAAATGCATGGCCAAACACTAGGTTAAACTTCACATTCCCCCAAAATGTACACCCCACTTGAGATTGTTAGGCCACATCCTTATATAAAGGCCTTGGATGTACTTACTTCACCAACATATCACAACAACTTCAAGACTCAAGGATGGCCTCGATTTGCTCCAACTTCTCCTTGCTGCCATACCCATCTTTCAGCAGCTCAGCAACAACAAGCTCAAGCTTTGCCTTCTCCTTCTTAAGAACATCTATGTCAACTTCAACATCCTTCATAGCCTTCCTGGTGTTCTTGATGATATCAGCTTGGCTCTGCAAAATGCACCTCTGCTCTTTTGCAAGTTTGAGTTTTTCCATCTGCAACTTCAACATAGCTTTCTCCTCTATCTCTGTCGTGGAATTGTCATAGCAGATGTCCTTAGTGTCAGGACTTAGTCGCGAGGCCAACGCATCTATGTGGTAGCTTGGGAGGGGTTGAGCGGGATGAGAGACGCGATGTTTTTACCCAGGTTCAGCCCCTCAAGGTGGAGGTAAAAGCCTACATCCTGCTTCATTGATATTGATGATGATGTCCATAGTTACAAGATTGCTCTATCTCAAGAGCTGTTGTCTAAACCTAACTTGTCCAACTCATGGAACTTGTGAATCTTGTCCCTTTTTGGGGAGCCCTGCCCCTCCTTATATATGTTGAAGGGGCAGGTTACATGTAGAGTCCTATTAGGATTAGGACTAGTCTATCTCTAATACAAACCGGATATAAGTCCAGGTTTTAACTCCTTGTAGGACAAATATTCCTCATGCCTTTCCTCTTAAACCGGCCCACCATTAAACGTGAACCGGCCTTCTGGGCCTTGGACCTTGTCATCCGTCTGTCCCACTCGCCGGATCACCAGTGAGTCATAATGACCAGGTGGGTTGCTTGTAAACCGCCAGGTCAGGGCGGGTCGCCAGTAACTCACCAAGTGTCAGCGGGGTCTTCAGATAAACCGCCAAGTCCTGGTCGGGTTAACTTTCGGCCAGTTTACGCTGCAGGGTATATCCCTGACATTAGCCCCCAAGTTTAGCTTGGACTTATTCATGGTAAACTTATGTCCTTGTTATTTCCTCCTTTTGGGAAATCCGGGTCAACAAACCAGCTTCATAATCAATTTGCCGACATTGGCTTGTCACCGAGAAATATTGTGAAGAATAACTCCTTTGATTCAGCTCCGCCGGTTTAAGAAATATGGGTCTGAAAATACTTATCTGATATTCAGCCGGTTTGAAGATGTAAAAACTTGCCGGTTTAATATTACCAAAATGGCCGGTTTATAAATATTGATGGCACTGGGTCATAATTGTTGTCAACACCGGGTTATGTAATTGATCTTCCTGATTTGCTCAAAACTGATAAAATGAAGATATTCCTCCTTTATATGCATAATACCTATAGCCCCCAAGTCTTAAGAGGAGAACATAGTGATAACTTAAGACTTGCTCCAATAAGTGTTTCAACCTTGAAGAAATCCGGTTTGTTCATCTCCAAACTGAATACTCCATATATGTAGCCCTCAAGTGCCGGGTTGTCATGCTTGCAGCAACCTGGGACTTGTAATTACTTGATGCTCATAAAAACTTCAACCAGTGTAGCCCCCAAGGGCCGGGTCATTATGCAATAATGAGCAGGGACTTTGTAAGTATAATCTCGTAAACTTTGAACAGCAACGTGTAGCCCCCAAGGGCCGGCTTAGTAAGATAATACTCAACCGGGACTTGATATATATACTTTAATGAAAATAACATATTATAATGTAGCTTCCATCGTAGGGCTTGAACCCACGTCCACAAGGTTAAGAGCTTTGTGCTTTACCAACTGAGCAATGGATTCTTCAATATTATGGACGAAAACTTGTGTACCTTGAATTGTTGACAGGAGCAATTGGTAGCCCCCAAGGGCCGGCTCATTATAATATGATGAGTCGGGTCTTCAATAAGACTAGTAAAAATGACTTTGCATTAGCCCCCAAGTGTCATGGTGCATGCTTGCAGCGACATGAGACTTGCATGTAATCTCAATTTGAATAATGTAGCCCCCAAGTGCCGGGTTGTAAGCCTGCAGCGACTCGGGACTATTTCTTCCATTGTAGAATAAATCATATCCTTTGATAAAATAATAGCCATTGCACTAAAGCGACTTTGAAAACTTAATAATATTGGTTATTAATAACCATAAAATCTAGTCATGTTGGCTATTCAAGATAATATAATCCGGTATGAAAACCATATTCATTCAATATCATAATGAAAATTCAGCCAAGTTTGGCTATTTGAATAATATAACCCAATGATTTATAAGCGCATGATTCCAACGGCGCAATCCCAATATATATACTGGCGACTTATAGTCCAAAGCCAGGCCGGTTTAACAAACATGTTTCTGCATATAACAAGTTTAAAGTGTCCTGGCGGTTTACCGCCGGACGGGTCATAATGCCCAACATATAACCTGGGTTTATAACCAAGGCTGCACTTCAGAATAATCAAATATGAAATATATCATACATGTGACATTGAATCACATCGTTGATTTACCAACTTTTTGTAATAGGGGTAATAACCCAGATTTTGAGTACTGATAACTCCTTCCATAGTGTGTCGGTTTATGATAAAACCGTACCAGGTTGTGATAAACACCGGTTTAACCACATATAATACTGGTGACTCGTAGTCAAACCAGACCGGGCTGATAGTCTTCGGATTATAACTTCATCGTGCACTGACAACTTGTAGTTGAAAGCCGAGTCGGGTTGATAAACACCGATTTACTCCATAATAGGATGGTAACAATCAAACCGGGCAGATAGTCTCCGGATTAAGATTTGACCGTATTCCGTCAATTTATTGGTTAAAAACTTTGTCGGTTTAAAAAAACGCAATAAAAAGCAAAAAAAACCTTCAAAGAAAAGTGTAAATCAAGTGCAATGACAAAACGTTGCAAAAAAAGGTTTATTTGAGCTGATCAGATGGTGTTACCATGGCCGATCACGACCAAGCTCCCGTTAGGTGTAACTATGGTTCTAGTCAGCCAGGTCCCCAAATGAAATCGTGGCATTTATGCCGATCAAGTGGCATGGTCATGGTTCGGGTTCGACCAAGCCCCCAAGTGATTCTGTGGCCTTAGGCCGATCAAGACGCATGAGTGGTTCAGACGTGACCAAGTCCCCAAGTGATCTGGTGGCTCTCGCCTATCAAGAGGTATGGTATTGGTTCGAACACGACCAATCCTCCAAGTGATATAACACAATGCTTTTAAAAAGCAAACTCAAGGGGTAAACCGGAGGCCGCTTTAGAACAACTCCGTGTAACCACACATGATGTAAAAGACCAGAGACCCCGCTTTATGAAGCAGAAGCCCCCATGTGATCAATAATATGTCAGGGCAGTAAGGCGGGATACCCATGTTTGAACCGCGCATCATGGCAGCAGGTCCTCTTTGGCAATTTTTAACTTTTTGCAAAAGATAAATTCTTCTTGAACCGGGATCTTGAACCGGATATTGAGAGCTTCAAAGCTTTGTGGGAGATATCTTTCCCTTGAACCGGATTTTAAATCAGAACCTTTATTTTTAGCCGGAAATTTTCTGACGACCTTTAAACTCGAACTTGCGAGAAGTTAATTCCTTTTTGAACCAGAAATTTTTAAACCGGATTTGAGAGCTTCAGATCTTTGTTGGAGAACAAATTTCCCTTGTACCGGATTGTAAACCAGAATCCTTTTCTGATGACCCGAAACTTCTTCATTGAGCCGGGATTTTGTAGCTGTCATATACTTTCTAATCCGGAAATCTTCTGACAGCACGATGTGAATCCGGGACCGGGTTATCTTTCCCTCCAACGTATTGGGGTTCTTGACTTCACTGAAAACCGCCAACATTTGCTAAGTCATATCATTGTAGCCCCCAAGTCTCAAGGTGACTCGAGGAGTTGGCTTGAGATTCTCCATATTTGACCGTGATATAAACCGGCATAACTTGTATATCATTGGTGTTGATAACACGATGTGAATCCACAGAAGGTTGAGGTGACTGCGGCGGGTTGTAAAGGATCCCGTATGAGCCGTGTCAGCAACTCGGCCAATGGTTCCTTCCAACTGGTGACTTGAAGTTAACCAAACTGTAGTGGCGGTGATTTGCGCGCCTGCCCATTGAACCACCCAGTGCAGACGGTGATTGATAGTATATGATGATTTGCCTCCATTTTGTTGAAAAAAAACTGGGCTACCCAAGCTGTGACTTGCTCATACTCAATAAACATCTCATGCAAACAGGTGCGGCCCGGTATGCTGATGTAGACCAGGCCGCGAGAGACGGACAACAAGGACGACCGCAACATCAGAGGCAGCTCGGACAGATGAGTCGGCCGCGGCATTGTAAACTGGTGCGGACGGGTGAGTCGGCCGTGATGTTTGTAAACCAGCACGGACAATGAGTCGGCCGCATGCATGGACGGCTGTAAACCGAACAGGGGGCGGCGATTTGCATGTGTATCCGTCGAGCAGCATGGTCCGGAAGAAACGCCACTGCAAAACTATGCTGGCACGCGCTCCATGTCCGCGGTATAACAATACATTTGTCATAAATAATTATCCTGCATAAAAACATTACAGCAAAGATAAATTGTTTTTTGACAAAAAATAATATGTGTTAAAAGTAGACTCGGATGAATATCACCTGGTTTGCTCGGATGACGGAAGATCTGCTCAACGCGACAGAAACGGCTCAGGCAGACCGGCGACTCAATATAACCCCGGCGGCTGTACGTAGGTAACAGCAGAGATGATCCGGACGGCTGTGCACACATACGCGCATCTTTACTACTATTAAACAAGCAAACATATTCTTCGCTAAACGCACCCCACCACATATACATAGAACAGTGAAAAAGAATTACCACCACACGATTAGACCCATTTGATTAGATCTAACCGTCAATATAAAAACTAACCAACACCAAAAGTACCTGTAGCAATTACCACAGGCGGACGAAACTCTGCCAACGAGCGAAAAGTTCCGTGCGGCCGCGCCCGGAGAATTCGCGAGGAGGATTTATTTCTCTGAGGATTTAGTGGTAAAAAAAGGAAGATTAAACGTAATGTTCCTTGATTTATGGACGTGAAGATTAAACGTAGTGTTCCTTGATTTATGGACGTGGGACGTCCAGTAAATATCTGGCTGTTGTGGAGTGCGGAACTGCGGACGCGATTTCTCCGGACAAATCCCGTCATCGTGTCCCGCTTGCCGTCCCTATCTTCCCTCATCTTCCAACTACCCTCATCGGCGTCCTTGCATGCGCCACCCCGTCTGCGCCGCCCAGCAAGCACCCTTGGCGCGGTGCACACATACCCGCCGATGAACAGGCGCCACGCCTCGTCAGGCCTGGCCATGCACCTCCCCACCCGCCGCTGCCCACGAACAGTCACGCCTGCGCCCGTAGCATGGCGGCGTGGAGCCCCCCTGCCATTTCGCGATCTGCGCTACCTCCTCGACCACCGCAACTCTGCCGGATCCCCGTGCGAGACCTGCCCGCCGCAGATCCCGCCGGCTGCTTCACCACCGCCCGCCGCCACGTCATTGTTGCCGCCGGCCGACGCCTCATGAGGGAAGGAGACGACGTTGGGGGCACCAGGCAGCCACCGAGTAGCAGCACAATGGCTGCAGCGATGCCCGTTCACCAGCAGCTATGGCACTACGGTGGGAACGTGGATCCATGGTGGGAAGGCAGATGGATTCCGGAGGTGATGGTCGAGGTATTCCTGCCTTCTATGTCTGCGTCATACACTCAGTTCGACCTCCTCTTTCTCAGTACCTTGCTTATGCTTCTGTCCGATCAGCACCACTACTCCATTTGTGCAGTGACATGTGCTGCAGCCGTGGTGCTCTAGGCTCCAGGGACACCCCTCTGCTGATCAAATGAACAGATGCATGATGCTATCTTATTAGGGCAAACACAAAGGTTAAGTCCTATATGCACTTTATTTCTACTTCCAGACATCAAATTCAGTCAAATATGTCATGGTTAGCTGAATGGAAAGGAAATTTTTCAGAGAAGTGGTGCCCAGATCAAGAAGCACTTTTTTAGTCGAGCCATCATTAAATTTCAAAAATTGAGACGATTCACTTATGTTTGTTGCAAAAGTTATACTTGAAAAACTGTGCCAAATTGCACTTGAAAATTGTGCATTGGTGGTGTACTATGGTTACATTTTCTTACACTTTCAGTTTGAGTGGTGTCAAAAAACTGTGCCAAATTGCACTTGAAAATGTGTTCTGTGATGTGGTATAACACCATGCTCGAGATATCCTTAACTTCCTATTCATAACACAAGCAAAAGCTTTGGGAGAAATATCATCTAATGTTTTGTGTTTTCATGTTAGGGGCATACTTCTACCAAATGGTATTTTTGGACGTGGCACTTAACCATTTATTTGTGACATGGCGTGCATTAATTGGTGCAAATTAGTTTATCAATTTCATTCACAAGATTTTCACGTACACATGCCTTTGCTCTTGGTGCTAGGCCAATAGGAATTATTCCCGGATTATTAATTTTAGATCTTAGGACTAAATCCAGTAAGGCTCAGAGCGGTGCCGAACAAAGAGACGTCAAGTATCCTCAGCCTAAACTAAAGATTGGGTCTGTGGCATTTTAGAGGATCTATAGTGGCGCTGATCCCCATCTTGTTGCTTTAGACCGAGGAGTGGCTGTACAAGTAACGTTTTCCGCTTATAAATGCACCACAAAAATGAGCCATGAGATTTGGATGACACTCATTTGTTCAGTTATTAGTTGGATGGAGCGTGGCTTTCACCGAGCTGTAGGTACTAACCAAGGGAAAGCTCAGGTTATACCCTGCAATTAAGGCACTGTTTTTGATTGATTATTGGTTGATAGTCTTCCTTTTTATTTGTTTTGTTTTATGGAAGTTCATCACTGTACACATGAAAAAAAAAATGATGGATACATGGAGCATATGGTAGTATTTTTTCTCTTTTGATGTTCGGAAGATTTTGTATATTTGAACATTACTGTTTTCTTGCAATGAAGATTACATTTTTTTTACAAGCCCTTAAGTTATCATCTTTGGATGAGTTGTTGGACTATCGAGCGCATGAACTTGACAATGATAGTGGTGATTGGTTCAGTTTGTCGATGTGATTTATTTTGTTTTTCAGCCCAACAAACAATATTATTGGTTCAAAAACTTATATAATGATTGAAAAAGATGTAAAATTATATAATTATTTTGGTACTTGTTTGGTGGTAGTTCAGACGTGCGTTGCACGTGCAAACTTACTAGTGCATGGTAGCAACAGAAGCGAGCCTAACGGGTGGGCGTCAGAGATTAAACCTGTTGACTTGCCAGTTCGATCCAGTGTGGTAATCCTTTGCCAAAACATGCACGCTCAGGCAAACCACTTTAACAAACATTATTTCTCCTCTAGATCAGTTGTCTCCTCAAAATCTGAGCTTTTACCATGGGCAGTACTCAAGTACTATTTGATGGATCACTTTATGTGAGCAGCAGCAACGGAGTAGTCTTGCTGTAGTAGTATTGCCTTCATGATAATAGTAGCATAATCAAAATAGTACTACTCCGAACCACAGTAGCAGATCACTTTACGAAACCACCTCGGCTTTTGACCCTTGTTGATCAATCTGACGCAGCGCACAGTGGTTGTAGCACAATTCCTGTCGGCCTCGGCGGCAAACGACTGCAGTAAAAATTAATCTTATTCGGATTCGACGGCGCGGCCGCGGCAGTAGCTCGGCACTCTGGTGAGGGGCAGCTCAATAGGTGACTAAGTTGGGTCCGGTTTCACCATAGGTAGCAACGGGGTGCAGCCGTGGTGGCTCAGAGGTGCCAGCCTGCAGCAGAGGCGGGGGTCAGGCAGCGGCTCAGCCACGGGTCACGTGCAACACAGCAGGCGGCTCAAAAGTGAAGACCGAGGCGGAGACCAAGTCTTACTTCCCATTATCATCTTCCTCTGATGGATTTTTTTCTTTTCTTTTGGCAGCAAATTGTAAACCATCTCAGAATCCGTGTATGCACTAGTAACTTCCCACGTAGTAGTATTGATGGCACCGGGTCATAATTGTTGTCAACACCGGGTTATGTAATTGATCTTCCTGATTTGCTCAAAACTGATAAAATGAAGATATTATCTCCTTCTTCTTCTCAAGTTCTTCCTCCTCCACTTGTTTCTGGTACACCTTCCTGTCCACTCTACCATCCTGCCAATCAAACATCTTGGATACATCATCAACAAGCTTGGTGTACTCAATGCAAAGCTTGTCACTTTCAGCCATAAGCTTGGCCAACTCCCTTTCATGTTCAATCTTAAGCTTGGTCAACTCCTCAAACTTCTTTTTGTCAAGTACCCTTCCATAGTTCTGCTCATGGAACATTTCTCATAGCTTGCACAAACATCTCTGAAGAACAGTAGGCCAAGGCCCATCAACCCACTCTACAACTCCACAATTCACACAATCTTCCTGCATTTGTAAATGTGATAAGTTATTACAAGTGGACTAGTAGCTTATTTCAATTCCATGGTTAACTTCATAAACTTGAGATTTTCTAACAATGAATGACATAAATGAGATATGATAAAGTTTCCAAAGTAACAAAAATACATATTTGACTGTCATATCAAACAAACTGTTGCATCATATCAAACATCACCATAGCAGAATACTTAATTGGCATCTAACCTGGACTGGGCAGCCATAGAAACGCCTTCCTGTTATAGGCCCTTCAAAAGCAACACGCTTAATAGGCCTCATTTGATGCAGAATGCACTTGGGATGAGCAAGCTCAAGTTAGCCACGGAAAAGGGGATTCACAGTGGTGTATGGTTCCTCCTGCAACCAAAATAACCAACAAACACGGGTTTCAATGTGCACTCAATACCATAATCAACTTGCACGGTTCATTAAACATGAACACTAAAAAAATCCCCAAATCAGCATGAACCCTAACACTGTACAGAGATGAACCCTAGGTTACCTCAATCCTACAATCAAACCCCACCCTCACTAAACAAGAACAATATCACACACACAACAACAACACTACACTCAGCAAGATCCATGGCGGTAGCCTAGGCCTACTAGCACCTAACCCTAACCCTAACCCTAGGTGGCAAAGAACTTACCATAAGTCCCATGTCCATGCTGACGACCCGGCAGTCCTCCCCCGAGCTCGTTTCCTCATCGTTCCAGGAAGGCATTGCAGCAAGGAGGTCGACGACGACCGGCCTCGAAGACGGTGAGCGGCGACGAGCTCGTACTGGAGCAGGGGAGTGAGAGCAGGGGAGTGAGCGAGCGACCGAGGGGGTATATTTACCCCAGTTCCGACCGGGCCGGTCGGCTAACGGCCGTCAACTGCCGCGTCGTCCATGCGCCGGGCCACGTAGGCTGACAGGTGGGTCTAGGCGGTCAGGAAAAGGGTTAAATCGCTAGTCATCGCGGGTTTGGATTTTTTGAAACAGACGACCGCTCGTTTGGTAGCTTTCTGAAAAAAATTAAAAAGTGATAGTTTTTTTAAACCTAGCCTGTAAACTAGTAGTTTTATGCTATTTACTCGTTGAATTCACATCACAAGTTGCATCAACATTAATCATAACATAACTCTCCAACCATGCTCAATTGGCCCCATACAGATGAAGCATAAGCATAATATAAATAAAATAATAAAATAATCTCTCGCATGACGTAATTCTATGCTAGTACACAAACTAGTATGTGTAATTTGTAATTAATCTAACAATATAGATAATTTATATAAATTAGCATGTAATTGCAGTTGGCCTAATAAAAATTATGTGCAATGGCATATAAGTGCAATTTTGTACGGTACCTTAGGTATACGTGTGAATACGCCACCATGTATAGGATGTCCGACATATCGACACATTGGCGCCGCAACAATGTCATTGCTGGTCATCGGGCACACGATGAAGCATCTAAAAGGTGAAATCTGATTTAAACTCTGAGGTTGTAGGGCTTGGCCAAGATGAACCTCCACCTCCTAATCCCTGAAATCTCTACCCTGTCCTATGAAACAGCGATGCTACAGCTACGGACTGTTTTTTACAGACTCTAGGCTACGGACAGAGCTGCCATCAGCTGGTTGGGAAAGAGGGGAGACCCCACCCCGAAATTCAGGTGAACAAATGAATTAGGAGGCAACACACACGTCCGTAAGCTTGATTCCGTAAAGGTTGTCCATAGGTCTATCATGAATGCTTTGAATATCAGAATTAGCGCCACAGATCACACGACAAAAATAATGAAAACCTGACATATAATTTTGGTGCTGGCAAGATAGAAATTACGATAGATTACTATGTCGGAATTCCCTTTTTTTAGGAGTAACCACAAAGCACAGGAAAACTTTGTTTTTGCCACTCTAGTTTTTGCACACTTTACTTATACCACTCTAGAATTTGACATTTCATTTTTGCCACTCTTAACTTTTGACAATATATTACTTTTGCCATTCCGTGGCAAAAGCAAAAGTTTTAGAGTGGCAATTGCAATACATTGTCAAAAGCTATGAGTGGCAAAAGTGCAATGAAAAGTTATCATTTTTGCCATGGGATGGCATTGTGATGTATTGTCAAAAGCAAAGAGTGGCAAAAGTGAGATGTCAAATTCTAGAATGGCATAAGCAAAATTGGCAAAAACTAAAATGGCAAAAACAAAGTTTTGCCAACCACAAATTCCATTAAGCTAACAACAAGCATACACCGGATGAGGCACACACACTGAAACACAGTGGACAAATGTCCCGGAGCAATAGCAGAAACACCCCTAGAAAATAAAAATTACAACCAAGTCCCATAGGGAGTTGCTGAACTAAATCCCAGCCTGCCGCCGTTTTCCTTCAACATCATCGCCGGAGGAAGTGGAGAAGGCAACCGCAAACCAACAGACCGAGGACACCTCATCGCAAAGATGCTTTCAAAACCGAATGAAGAACCGCCGCGAATGGCGGAGCACCTATCATTGTGGCACGTCGGTCGGGGAACAACCCCTAGCGCCTTCTGCCCCGGTACCACCGTCTTCGCCCGACGCCGTTGATGAAGACCGGTAGATCCGCCACCCAACAGCCACGAACCCTGCACCGGAGATGTCATCACCCACTGGTCACTTGCCGTCGCAGCCGCCTTACCAGGAACACCCCGGGCCACAAGATCCGCCACACCCGAGAAGCAGCGAAAGACAACTCCCCATGGTCCCTCGACACCACCCTGGAGGACGTCGTCGAGATGCGGCCGGGACTAGGGAAAACTTATTCCCAACGCCAGCGCCGCCGCCATCCAGACACCAGCGAAGAAAACTACGAATCCCAACCCTAACAGTACACATGGGCAAAAGAACCGGGGTTCCCTCCCCCTCCCGTCACCAGAGCGGCGGATGAAGGAGAAGAGAACCCCTGGCCTTGCCGGTGGAGGGAGGAAAAGTGTCGCCGCCCTTTTCTTTTTGGAGAGCACGAGACAAGGGGCGAAACCGTCCCCGTCGTGTGATCTTGAAACATCAGGACGTGTGTACGCCGGAATTCGGTTATGAGGAGTGGAGGATGCCAATCTAACAGTTAATGGGCTTCCTAATGGGCCGTTTTCCTTTTTCAAAATTTATTTACATTTGGGGGTGGGTGGGTTCCTATTCGGGGCTTTTAGCGGCTGATATATGGTACGGGTAAACCGGGGCACACTCCCTCCCCCCCAGGGCCGGCCCTGGGGGTATGGCGGCGGGGCGACGGCCCAGGGCCCAGGCGAGGAGGGGGGCCATGATAGAGTATATATCTATATTATATCCTAGCAAAAATAGGTACAAAAATACAAAAGAACTCGAGAAAAGAAATAAGATGGGCTAGGCCCATCAGATAGCTAGCAAGCCATCGCTGATCGATTAACGAACGCGAAGTCGCGAAGCGACACCGTGACTCACGCCAGTTGGCAGACAGACGACTGCTCGTTTTCCTTTTCCTTCGTAGGTTAGGTTCGTCAGGCGCCGTGACGCCCGTTGGCCTCCTCACTCCGCCGCTCGGCGCCTTGCCTTGTCATCCTCGCCTCGCCTGCCGCTGGCCCGCTGCCTGCTGGAGCTGCACGCGCGGCGCACCGCACGACAGTCCAGCAACCCAGTGGCCCGGCCATCCGGCATCCGGCAAGGCGGCACCATGGCAATACGTATACAAGTATACATCCGACTGGCGACTACAAGTCTTGAAGTCTGCAACGCGGCCGTCCCCAATCCCTAAAGTACGTTTGAATGTTTCCATCCATATTCCTCAGTTCCAGTCCATCCCCCAAACCCTAATTTGACAATTTCAGTACTTTATTTATTCTTTATTTAGTATTTAATTACGTATTCAACTATACATCCATGATCCATCCTCCAATTTCAGTATGCATGAAGTTTTGAATTTTCTAATTCAATCAATCATTTTTTTGTCATTCTATGTACATGTCTAGGGTTCCAATCATCCGATGTATAAATTTCTAATTCTTTGTATCCTCTTTTGATCTTTTCTTCATGATTTTAGGACATTAGCATGCCATGTTACCTAAGAAGAAGCAATTGTCGGGTGCTGAAACAAGAAGGAAAAAGAAAGAAAGTGATCCGAAAATTCTACCATTGAAGGATTCTTTGAATAAGTTCTTTACATCTTCAAGCAATGTTGATGTCATTGAAGAACAGGGGCAAGAAACTACTCCTGAAGAAACCTTCTTTGAAGCACTGAAGTATTATTATTGTCGATGGAGTCAGTCTAATTTGGTTCTTATTTGAGGTAATTAATCATGTCGTGTTAGTTTCATTTTGCGATTTTTTAGTATTATTGTTGTTGATGGAATCAGTTCGAATTTGGTTATTATTGTTCTCGATGAAGTCATTTGAATTATTATAGTCAAATTTTAAACTAAAGATGAGTGACTAAAAGTTACTCTTAATAAGTCATATATATATAACGCATACACATACATATGGTCTTAGGACTTAGACATAGGGGCCCATGTTATCGAGTTCGCCTCGGGCCTTCCAAAACATAGGGCCGGCCCTGCCCCCCCCCCCCCCCCTCCGTCCTGGGCTAAGCCCATTTTTTTATTTTTATCATTCAAAATCATATTTCAAACTCTAGACCTCAGGGACGAGACTACCAATTGAGATAACCATCTGGGACTCCTCACATCGTGTGCTAGATACTTCTTTTCTTTCTCCATTTGTTTTGTTTCAAATATAACGCTAAATAGAACGACGACGGCTTTCCTTTTTTCCGCGGTTTCCTTTGGCCAATTTTTACTCTCTTTTTTCTTTCTTTCTTTACCTTTCTTCTTTCCTTTTTGTTGTTACATTTTTGTCTTTTAACACGTGAAATTTTGAAACATTAGGAAAAAAACTCAAATTTGTGAATCTTTTTTCATTTCCATGAACTATTCTTCATATTTCACAAACTTTTTGAATTTCACAAAGTTTTTCCCCTTTTAAGAAAATTTCAAAAATTTCAGAAAAGTTAATTGAGTTTTGAAAAAAGGAGATCCATTTTGAAAAAAGTTCATGCATTTTGAAAAAAAATCATTGAATTTGTAAAAAAAGTTTGTCGATTTTGAAAAAGTTCATCACTTTTTAAAAAAACATACATCAATTTTGAAAAAAGTTCAAAAATTTTGTAAATAAGTTTGTGTATTCGAAAAAAGATCTTGGATTTTAAAAACAATTAGTTAAACTTTTCAAGTTCATGATTTTTTTTTGAATCCATGAACATTTTTTAATACATGATCTTTTTTCGATTTTGTAAACTTTTTCTCAATAGGCGACTTTTTTTATATGTTGATGAACTTCTCTTTGAAAATTGTGAACTTTCAAATGTTGTCGGCATTTTACTTTAAAAACATGTTTATCTAAAATGTTTTAAAGTAATTCAAAAATCTAAGCGGTTAAGTAAATCCTACAATATGTTGTGCAATAAATAGCGCGACTACAGTTGTTCTTAACCAATTCGCAATGCATTTAGTGACTATCGCTAAGTAGCTCTAGTCGTTAGCCAACTTGTGCACGAATGTAACGGCACAAGTTCGATTCCTCAAAGAGTCCACATTGGGGAGGGGGGGGGCTATAAAATACAATTCGTGTGCCCTGCACGATCATGGGCCGACCCAGTAGTGAGTGCAGGCCCTGCTCGCCCCTATCTCCACCACTGGGGGGCATCATAGCTACCTTTAGTGCTCCTTAGATAATAATTACATCATCAATGAGATACAAAACAATAAAACTAGGAGGGTCATCAACCCACACAAGGGGCCAGACTTATACTGCTTCGCTAAACAATGTGCAACACAATTGGCATCCCTATTACAGAAGGTAAATTGCACTGTATTGAAAGATAAATTTTAGACAAAAATATCGTCATAAAATGGAGGGGCAACCCATCGAAGAAAATCCACCTGTCTGGAGGGTTTCAATAACTTGTAAACACTCTATTTGAATAGTGATGCACGGAAGACCCAATTCATTTGCCAATTCAACTCCTCTCATAACGGGCTTGCATTATAGGTGCATCAACTATACATAATATATATAGGTTCATTGTAGCCAGCCAGAGTTCTTCTTGCATCATCCCTAGAAACCTTACGATGCGGAATTCACATCGAAAGTTGCACCAACATTAATCATAATGAAACTCTCCATGCATGTTCAATTGGTCCTATACACCCCCTCTCATGCATCAACAAGTCCTATCAATTAGTATACACTTTTCATCTACGAGATGTAAGCAGAACTAACTTGATACAAATATTAAGGGGAGCAACATCGTTTGTGTATCTTTGATAAACATTGATGCTTCTCAAACTGTCATTTTAATGAAAGCTCCCAAGTTCCCTCTAGCAAGGAATAGTAGATTTTTATTTTTATTAGTACTACACTTGTATACTCTTTATTTATTTGCCCACAACTAAATAATAAAAAGTAGTTGAACATGCATCGATTTAATTTAAAAATGTATTTACGCCTGGAAATCACTAATTGCCAATTGAATACGCAAACATAATTTTGGAAAAAATGACTAAACTAGCTAACTAGTCATTGCCAGTGTAGTACTCAAAGTACTTTACATTCCTAGAGGACGAAGCGTCTCGGTTGTAGTGTCGTTTCTCTTTGGTGAAACAAGGTCACTAATACAAGTGTCAATACAAAGAGTGGCATTGAAGCCACACGACTGACAGATGCATGTTCCTATTGCCTCTCAAGCCCACTTAGTGCAGGAAGACGATTCTGCTAAGCAAACGAGACTAGCATATGTAACCATTGAGAAAAAGAATGTTCGTTCAAGGTGAGGTGCGCGGTGTTGTGGCAGTGAGAAAAAGGGCTTGCTCTCGACCGTCTTAAGTAGAAGCAGAATCGATTGACTGGTACCTAGGAATGTGCACCCTTTGCAGTACTATGTTTGGTGCTTTTTTTTGAAGTAAATTCATTGATGTTTGGTTAGCAATCTTGGCACCGTACATGTACACTCAACTTTTGAAACCAAACCCTAATACACCCACACACCCACAGTCTACAGTAGTCGTTGCCCTTATCACCATGCATGCTCCATCAATTGGGTCCACGCGCCCATCGCGCATGCCTACAAGGCCTGATAAATGGTTGGTAACCATACCGCAACTTCTTTATTTCACCTTCGATTACCTCCTTCGTGAACCCAAGGTCGCCTGGTCGATCGATCACCTCGAACACCAGACTAATCATTGCCCATGAAGTTGATACTCTTTGTTTTTAGGCAGCCGTGTCGCCGTAATGTTAGCCGGTCGTCCGCGCAGTAGCAGTCATCGGTCCTGATCAAACCGCAGATCAGCACACGGAGTCACACGCCGGCGACAGCTCCGGTCCATCGCCCCTCCCCTCGCCCGGAGCACCGCGTGTCAAGAATGCCCAAGATGGGAACTTTTGTTTGGTACCAAAGCAAATCAAGTCCACCAAGCAAGGAGGTGTGTAAAAAAAAGGTCCACCAAGCAAGGGAAGGAGGGGAAGGTTGTTGACCTTTTGGGTGTAACACTGGCCGGCCCATCCGAGAAAGCAGGCGAGGGAGCAGCGCTAGTGGCCCACGACGTCCACACCACCCATCCAGTCGTACCCTACCTGCCTCTCGCGGTGGCTCGACACGCGTGCGCGCGCGGCGAAGCGTCTCCCCCTCCCTCCCGTGCTCTTTCTCTGCCCTGCTGCGGCGGCAAGGAAAACCCCCGCCTCCGCCCGCCAGATTGGGATTGGGATTGGTAGGTGCCCGGCCACGAACTCCTCTGCTCCTCCCTCCATTGCCGAGCCGGAGACGATTTCTTTCTTTCTCTCCGCGGAGGCGGAGATAGATAGACGAGATAAATACCCCCGACCCCGAGCCGAATCGCAGCCGTATCCAATCCCAGCCCAATCCAATCCACTCCAATCCGAGAGCGGCTGCCATCCCTCCTCCGCTTAATAAATCAGTTAAGTAAATCAAAAATGTTTTTAAAGTAAAATGTTGTCGGCATTTTACTTTAAAAACATGTTTTAAAGTAATTCAAAAATTTAAGCGGTTAAGTAAATCCTACAATATGTTGTGCAATAAATAGCGCGACTACAGTTGTTCTTAACCAATTCACAATGCATTTAGTGACTATCGCTAAGTACCTCTAGTCGTTAGCCAACTTGTGCACGAATGTAACGGCACAAGTTCGATTCCTCAAAGAGTCCACATTGGGGGGGGGGGGGGGCTATAAAATACAATCCGTGTGCGCTGCACGATCATGGGCCGACCCAGTAGTGAGTGCAGGCCCTGCTCGCCCCTATCTCCACCACTGGGGGGCATCATAGCTACCTTTAGTGCTCCTTAGATAATAATTACATCATCAATGAGATACGAAACAATAAAACTAGGAGGGTCATCAACCCACACAAGGGGCTAGACTTATACTGCTTCGCTAAACAATGTGCAACACAATTGGCATCCCTATTACAGAAGGTAAATTGCACTGTATTGAAAGATAAATTTTAGACAAAAATATCGTCATAAAATGGAGGGGCAACCCATCGAAGAAAATCCTCCTGTCTGGAGGGTTTCAATAACTTGTAAACACTCTATTTGAATAGTGATGCACGGAAGACCCAATTCATTTGCCAATTCAACTCCTCTCATAACGGGCTTGCATTATAGGTGCATCAACTATACATAATATATATAGGTTCATTGTAGCCAGCCAGAGTTCTTCTTGCATCATCCCTAGAAACCTTACGATGCGGAATTCACATCGAAAGTTGCACCAACATTAATCATAATGAAACTCTCCATGCATGTTCAATTGGTCCTATACACCCCCTCTCATGCATCAACAAGTCCTATCAATTAGTATACACTTTTCATCTACGAGATGTAAGCAGAACTAACTTGATACAAATATTAAGGGGAGCAACATCGTTTGTGTATCTTTGATAAACATTGATGTTTCTCAAACTGTCATTTTAATGAAAGCTCCCAAGTTCCCTCTAGCAAGGAATAGTAGATTTTTATTTTTATTAGTACTACACTTGTATACTCTTTATTTATTTGCCCACAACTAAATAATAAAAAGTAGTTGAACATGCATCGATTTAATTTAAAAATGTATTTACGCCTGGAAATCACTAATTGCCAATTGAATATGCAAACATAATTTTGGAAAAAATGACTAAACTAGCTAACTAGTCATTGCCAGTGTAGTACTCAAAGTACTTTACATTCCTAGAGGACGAAGCGTCTCGGTTGTAGTGTCGTTTCTCTTTGGTGAAACAAGGTCACTAATACAAGTGTCAATACAAAGAGTGGCATTGAAGCCACACGACTGACAGATGCATGTTCCTATTGCCTCTCAAGCCCACTTAGTGCAGGAAGACGAGTCTGCTAAGCAAACGAGACTAGCATATGTAACCATTGAGAAAAAGAATGTTCGTTCAAGGTGAGGTGCGCGGTGTTGTGGCAGTGAGAAAAAGGGCTTGCTCTCGACCGTCTTAAGTAGAAGCAGAATCGATTGACTGGTACCTAGGAATGTGCACCCTTTGCAGTACTATGTTTGGTGCTTTTTTTTGAAGTAAATTCATTGATGTTTGGTTAGCAATCTTGGCACCGTACATGTACACTCAACTTTTGAAACCAAACCCTAATACACCCACACACCCACAGTCTACAGTAGTCGTTGCCCTTATCACCATGCATGCTCCATCAATTGGGTCCACGCGCCCATCGCGCATGCCTACAAGGCCTGATAAATGGTTGGCAACCATACCGCAACTTCTTTATTTCACCTTCGATTACCTCCTTCGTGAACCCAAGGTCGCCTGGTCGATCGATCACCTCGAACACCAGACTAATCATTGCCCGTGAAGTTGATACTCTTTGTTTTTAGGCAGCCGTGTCGCCGTAATGTTAGCCGGTCGTCCGCGCAGTAGCAGTCATCGGTCCTGATCAAACCGCAGATCAGCACACGGAGTCACACGCCGGCGACAGCTCCGGTCCATCGCCCCTCCCCTCGCCCGGAGCACCGCGTGTCAAGAATGCCCAAGATGGGAACTTTTGTTTGGTACCAAAGCAAATCAAGTCCACCAAGCAAGGAGGTGTGTAAAAAAAAGGTCCACCAAGCAAGGGAAGGAGGGGAAGGTTGTTGACCTTTTGGGTGTAACACTGGCCGGCTCATCCGAGAAAGCAGGCGAGGGAGCAGCGCTAGTGGCCCACGACGTCCACACCACCCATCCAGCCGTACCCTACCTGCCTCTCGCGGTGGCTCGACACGCGTGCGCGCGCGGCGAAGCGTCTCCCCCTCCCTCCCGTGCTCTTTCTCTGCCCTGCTGCGGCGGCAAGGAAAACCCCCGCCTCCGCCCGCCAGATTGGGATTGGGATTGGTAGGTGCCCGGCCACGAACTCCTCTGCTCCTCCCTCCATTGCCGAGCCGGAGACGATTTCTTTCTTTCTCTCCGCGGAGGCGGAGATAGATAGACGAGATAAATACCCCCGACCCCGAGCCGAATCGCAGCCGTATCCAATCCCAGCCCAATCCAATCCACTCCAATCCGAGAGCGGCTGCCATCCCCTCCTCCGCTTAATAAATCAGTTAAGTAAATCAAAAATGTTTTTAAAGTAAAATGTTGTCGGCATTTTACTTTAAAAACATGTTTATCTAAAATGTTTTAAAGTAATTCAAAAATCTAAGCGGTTAAGTAAATCCTACAATATGTTGTGCAATAAATAGCGCGACTACAGTTGTTCTTAACCAATTCGCAATGCATTTAGTGACTATCGCTAAGTACCTCTAGTCGTTAGCCAACTTGTGCACGAATGTAACGGCACAAGTTCGATTCCTCAAAGAGTCCACATTGGGGGGGGGGGGGGGGGCTATAAAATACAATCCGTGTGCGCTGCACGATCATGGGCCGACCCAGTAGTGAGTGCAGGCCCTGCTCGCCCCTATCTCCACCACTGGGGGGCATCATAGCTACCTTTAGTGCTCCTTAGATAATAATTACATCATCAATGAGATACGAAACAATAAAACTAGGAGGGTCATCAACCCACACAAGGGGCCAGACTTATACTGCTTCGCTAAACAATGTGCAACACAATTGGCATCCCTATTACAGAAGGTAAATTGCACTGTATTGAAAGATAAATTTTAGACAAAAATATCGTCATAAAATGGAGGGGCAACCCATCGAAGAAAATCCTCCTGTCTGGAGGGTTTAAATAACTTGTAAACACTCTATTTGAATAATGATGCACGGAAGACCCAATTCATTTGCCAATTCAACTCCTCTCATAACGGGCTTGCATTATAGGTGCATCAACTATACATAATATATATAGGTTCATTGTAGCCAGCCAGAGTTCTTCTTGCATCATCCCTAGAAACCTTACGATGCGGAATTCACATCGAAAGTTGCACCAACATTAATCATAATGAAACTCTCCATGCATGTTCAATTGGTCCTATACACCCCCTCTCATGCATCAACAAGTCCTATCAATTAGTATACACTTTTCATCTACGAGATGTAAGCAGAACTAACTTGATACAAATATTAAGGGGAGCAACATCGTTTGTGTATCTTTGATAAACATTGATGCTTCTCAAACTGTCATTTTAATGAAAGCTCCCAAGTTCCCTCTAGCAAGGAATAGTAGATTTTTATTTTTATTAGTACTACACTTGTATACTCTTTATTTATTTGCCCACAACTAAATAATAAAAAGTAGTTGAACATGCATCGATTTAATTTAAAAATGTATTTACGCCTGGAAATCACTAATTGCCAATTGAATACGCAAACATAATTTTGGAAAAAATGACTAAACTAGCTAACTAGTCATTGCCAGTGTAGTACTCAAAGTACTTTACATTCCTAGAGGACGAAGCGTCTCAGTTGTAGTGTCGTTTCTCTTTGGTGAAACAAGGTCACTAATACAAGTGTCAATACAAAGAGTGCCATTGAAGCCACACGACTGACAGATGCATGTTCCTATTGCCTCTCAAGCCCACTTAGTGCAGGAAGACGATTCTGCTAAGCAAACGAGACTAGCATATGTAACCATTGAGAAAAAGAATGTTCGTTCAAGGTGAGGTGCGCGGTGTTGTGGCAGTGAGAAAAAGGGCTTGCTCTCGACCGTCTTAAGTAGAAGCAGAATCGATTGACTGGTACCTAGGAATGTGCACCCTTTGCAGTACTATGTTTGGTGCTTTTTTTTTGAAGTAAATTCATTGATGTTTGGTTAGCAATCTTGGCACCGTACATGTACACTCAACTTTTGAAACCAAACCCTAATACACCCACACACCCACAGTCTACAGTAGTCGTTGCCCTTATCACCATGCATGCTCCATCAATTGGGTCCACGCGCCCATCGCGCATGCCTACAAGGCCTGATAAATGGTTGGTAACCATACCGCAACTTCTTTATTTCACCTTCGATTACCTCCTTCGTGAACCCAAGGTCGCCTGGTCGATCGATCACCTCGAACACCAGACTAATCATTGCCCGTGAAGTTGATACTCTTTGTTTTTAGGCAGCCGTGTCGCCGTAATGTTAGCCGGTCGTCCGCGCAGTAGCAGTCATCGGTCCTGATCAAACCGCAGATCAGCACACGGAGTCACACGCCGGCGACAGCTCCGGTCCATCGCCCCTCCCCTCGCCCGGAGCACCGCGTGTCAAGAATGCCCAAGATGGGAACTTTTGTTTGGTACCAAAGCAAATCAAGTCCACCAAGCAAGGAGGTGTGTAAAAAAAAGGTCCACCAAGCAAGGAGGTGTGTAAAAAAAAGGTCCACCAAGCAAGGGAAGGAGGGGAAGGTTGTTGACCTTTTGGGTGTAACACTGGCCGGCCCATCCGAGAAAGCAGGCGAGGGAGCAGCGCTAGTGGCCCACGACGTCCACACCACCCATCCAGCCGTACCCTACCTGCCTCTCGCGGTGGCTCGACACGCGTGCGCGCGCGGCGAAGCGTCTCCCCCTCCCTCCCGTGCTCTTTCTCTGCCCTGCTGCGGCGGCAAGGAAAACCCCCGCCTCCGCCCGCCAGATTGGGATTGGGATTGGTAGGTGCCCGGCCACGAACTCCTCTGCTCCTCCCTCCATTGCCGAGCCGGAGACGATTTCTTTCTTTCTCTCCACGGAGGCGGAGATAGATAGACGAGATAAATACCCCCGACCCCGAGCCGAATCGCAGCCGTATCCAATCCCAGCCCAATCCAATCCACTCCAATCCGAGAGCGGCTGCCATCCCCTCCTCCGCTTAATAAATCAGTTAAGTAAATCAAAAATGTTTTTAAAGTAAAATGTTGTCGGCATTTTACTTTAAAAACATGTTTATCTAAAATGTTTTAAAGTAATTCAAAAATCTAAGCGGTTAAGTAAATCCTACAATATGTTGTGCAATAAATAGCGCGACTACAGTTGTTCTTAACCAATTCGCAATGCATTTAGTGACTATCGCTAAGTAGCTCTAGTTGTTAGCCAACTTGTGCACGAATGTAACGGCACAAGTTCGATTCCTCAAAGAGTCCACATTGGGGGGGGGGGGGGTGGGGGGCTATAAAATACAATCCGTGTGCGCTGCACGATCATGGGCCGACCCAGTAGTGAGTGCAGGCCCTGCTCGCCCCTATCTCCACCACTGGGGGGCATCATAGCTACCTTTAGTGCTCCTTAGATAATAATTACATCATCAATGAGATACGAAACAATAAAACTAGGAGGGTCATCAACCCACACAAGGGGCCAGACTTATACTGCTTCGCTAAACAATGTGCAACACAATTGGCATCCCTATTACAGAAGGTAAATTGCACTGTATTGAAAGATAAATTTTAGACAAAAATATCGTCATAAAATGGAGGGGCAACCCATCGAAGAAAATCCTCCTGTCTGGAGGGTTTCAATAACTTGTAAACACTCTATTTGAATAATGATGCACGGAAGACCCAATTCATTTGCCAATTCAACTCCTCTCATAACGGGCTTGCATTATAGGTGCATCAACTATACATAATATATATAGGTTCATTGTAGCCAGCCAGAGTTCTTCTTGCATCATCCCTAGAAACCTTACGATGCGGAATTCACATCGAAAGTTGCACCAACATTAATCATAATGAAACTCTCCATGCATGTTCAATTGGTCCTATACACCCCCTCTCATGCATCAACAAGTCCTATCAATTAGTATACACTTTTCATCTACGAGATGTAAGCAGAACTAACTTGATACAAATATTAAGGGGAGCAACATCGTTTGTGTATCTTTGATAAACATTGATGCTTCTCAAACTGTCATTTTAATGAAAGCTCCCAAGTTCCCTCTAGCAAGGAATAGTAGATTTTTATTTTTATTAGTACTACACTTGTATACTCTTTATTTATTTGCCCACAACTAAATAATAAAAAGTAGTTGAACATGCATCGATTTAATTTAAAAATGTATTTACGCCTGGAAATCACTAATTGCCAATTGAATACGCAAACATAATTTTGGAAAAAATGACTAAACTAGCTAACTAGTCATTGCCAGTGTAGTACTCAAAGTACTTTACATTCCTAGAGGACGAAGCGTCTCAGTTGTAGTGTCGTTTCTCTTTGGCGAAACAAGGTCACTAATACAAGTGTCAATACAAAGAGTGCCATTGAAGCCACACGACTGACAGATGCATGTTCCTATTGCCTCTCAAGCCCACTTAGTGCAGGAAGACAATTCTGCTAAGCAAACGAGACTAGCATATGTAACCATTGAGAAAAAGAATGTTCGTTCAAGGTGAGGTGCGCGGTGTTGTGGCAGTGAGAAAAAGGGCTTGCTCTCGACCGTCTTAAGTAGAAGCAGAATCGATTGACTGGTACCTAGGAATGTGCACCCTTTGCAGTACTATGTTTGGTGCTTTTTTTTGAAGTAAATTCATTGATGTTTGGTTAGCAATCTTGGCACCGTACATGTACACTCAACTTTTGAAACCAAACCCTAATACACCCACACACCCACAGTCTACAGTAGTCGTTGCCCTTATCACCATGCATGCTCCATCAATTGGGTCCACGCGCCCATCGCGCATGCCTACAAGGCCTGATAAATGGTTGGTAACCATACCGCAACTTCTTTATTTCACCTTCGATTACCTCCTTCGTGAACCCAAGGTCGCCTGGTCGATCGATCACCTCGAACACCAGACTAATCATTGCCCGTGAAGTTGATACTCTTTGTTTTTAGGCAGCCGTGTCGCCGTAATGTTAGCCGGTCGTCCGCGCAGTAGCAGTCATCGGTCCTGATCAAACCGCAGATCAGCACACGGAGTCACACGCCGGCGACAGCTCCGGTCCATCGCCCCTCCCCTCGCCCGGAGCACCGCGTGTCAAGAATGCCCAAGATGGGAACTTTTGTTTGGTACCAAAGCAAATCAAGTCCACCAAGCAAGGAGGTGTGTAAAAAAAAGGTCCACCAAGCAAGGGAAGGAGGGGAAGGTTGTTGACCTTTTGGGTGTAACACTGGCCGGCCCATCCGAGAAAGCAGGCGAGGGAGCAGCGCTAGTGGCCCACGACGTCCACACCACCCATCCAGCCGTACCCTACCTGCCTCTCGCGGTGGCTCGACACGCGTGCGCGCGCGGCGAAGCGTCTCCCCCTCCCTCCCGTGCTCTTTCTCTGCCCTGCTGCGGCGGCAAGGAAAACCCCCGCCTCCGCCCGCCAGATTGGGATTGGGATTGGTAGGTGCCCGGCCACGAACTCCTCTGCTCCTCCCTCCATTGCTGAGCCGGAGACGATTTCTTTCTTTCTCTCCACGGAGGCGGAGATAGATAGACGAGATAAATACCCCCGACCCCGAGCCGAATCGCAACCGTATCCAATCCCAGCCCAATCCAATCCACTCCAATCCGAGAGCAGCTGCCATCCCCTCCTCCGCTTAATAAATCAGTTAAGTAAATCAAAAATGTTTTTAAAGTAAAATGTTGTCGGCATTTTACTTTAAAAACATGTTTATCTAAAATGTTTTAAAGTAATTCAAAAATCTAAGCGGTTAAGTAAATCCTACAATATGTTGTGAAATAAATAGCGCGACTACAGTTGTTCTTAACCAATTCGCAATGCATTTAGTGACTATCGCTAAGTAGCTCTAGTTGTTAGCCAACTTGTGCACGAATGTAACGGCACAAGTTCGATTCCTCAAAGAGTCCACATTGGGGGGGGGGGGGGGGGGGGGGGCTATAAAAAAAAATCCGTGTGCGCTGCACGATCATGGGCCGACCCAGTAGTGAGTGCAGGCCCTGCTCGCCCCTATCTCCACCACTGGGGGGCATCATAGCTACCTTTAGTGCTCCTTAGATAATAATTACATCATCAATGAGATACGAAACAATAAAACTAGGAGGGTCATCAACCCACACAAGGGGCCAGACTTATACTGCTTCGCTAAACAATGTGCAACACAATTGGCATCCCTATTACAGAAGGTAAATTGCACTGTATTGAAAGATAAATTTTAGACAAAAATATCGTCATAAAATGGAGGGGCAACCCATCGAAGAAAATCCTCCTGTCTGGAGGGTTTCAATAACTTGTAAACACTCTATTTGAATAATGATGCACGGAAGACCCAATTCATTTGCCAATTCAACTCCTCTCATAACGGGCTTGCATTATAGGTGCATCAACTATACATAATATATATAGGTTCATTGTAGCCAGCCAGAGTTCTTCTTGCATCATCCCTAGAAACCTTACGATGCGGAATTCACATCGAAAGTTGCACCAACATTAATCATAATGAAACTCTCCATGCATGTTCAATTGGTCCTATACACCCCCTCTCATGCATCAACAAGTCCTATCAATTAGTATACACTTTTCATCTACGAGATGTAAGCAGAACTAACTTGATACAAATATTAAGGGGAGCAACATCGTTTGTGTATCTTTGATAAACACTGATGCTTCTCAAACTGTCATTTCAATGAAAGCTCCCAAGTTCCCTCTAGCAAGGAATAGTAGATTTTTATTTTTATTAGTACTACACTTGTATACTCTTTATTTATTTGCCCACAACTAAATAATAAAAGTAGTTGAACATGCATCGATTTAATTTAAAAATGTATTTACGCCTGGAAATCACTAATTGCCAATTGAATACGCAAACATAATTTTGGAAAAAATGACTAAACTAGCTAACTAGTCATTGCCAGTGTAGTACTCAAAGTACTTTACATTCCTAGAGGACGAAGCGTCTCAGTTGTAGTGTCGTTTCTCTTTGGTGAAACAAGGTCACTAATACAAGTGTCAATACAAAGAGTGGCATTGAAGCCACACGACTGACAGATGCATGTTCCTATTGCCTCTCAAGCCCACTTAGTGCAGGAAGACGATTCTGCTAAGCAAACAAGACTAGCATATGTAACCATTGAGAAAAAGAATGTTCGTTCAAGGTGAGGTGCGCGGTGTTGTGGCAGTGAGAAAAAGGGCTTGCTCTCGACCGTCTTAAGTAGAAGCAGAATCGATTGACTGGTACCTAGGAATGTGCACCCTTTGCAGTACTATGTTTGGTGCTTTTTTTTGAAGTAAATTCATTGATGTTTGGTTAGCAATCTTGGCACCGTACATGTACACTCAACTTTTGAAACCAAACCCTAATACACCCACACACCCACAGTCTACAGTAGTCGTTGCCCTTATCACCATGCATGCTCCATCAATTGGGTCCACGCGCCCATCGCGCATGCCTACAAGGCCTGATAAATGGTTGGTAACCATACCGCAACTTCTTTATTTCACCTTCGATTACCTCCTTCGTGAACCCAAGGTCGCCTGGTCGATCGATCACCTCGAACACCAGACTAATCATTGCCCGTGAAGTTGATACTCTTTGTTTTTAGGCAGCCGTGTCGCCACAATGTTAGCCGGTCGTCCGTGCAGTAGCAGTCATCGGTCCTGATCAAACCGCAGATCAGCACACGGAGGCACACGCCGGCGACAGCTCCGGTCCATCGCCCCTCCCCTCGCCCGGAGCACCGCGTGTCAAGAATGCCCAAGATGGGAACTTTTGTTTGGTACCAAAGCAAATCAAGTCCACCAAGCAAGGAGGTGTGTAAAAAAAAGGTCCACCAAGCAAGGGAAGGGGGGGAAGGTTGTTGACCTTTTGGGTGTAACACTGGCCGGGCCATCCGAGAAAGCAGGCGAGGGAGCAGCGCTAGTGGCCCACGACGTCCACACCACCCATCCAGCCGTACCCTACCTGCCTCTCGCGGTGGCTCGACACGCGTGCGCGCGCGGCGAAGCGTCTCCCCCTCCCTCCCGTGCTCTTTCTCTGCCCTGCTGCGGCGGCAAGGAAAACCCCCGCCTCCGCCCGCCAGATTGGGATTGGGATTGGTAGGTGCCCGGCCACGAACTCCTCTGCTCCTCCCTCCATTGCCGAGCCGGAGACGATTTCTTTCTTTCTCTCCGCGGAGGCGGAGATAGATAGACGAGATAAATACCCCCGACCCCGAGCCGAATCGCAGCCGTATCCAATCCCAGCCCAATCCAATCCACTCCAATCCGAGAGCGGCTGCCATCCCCTCCTCCGCTTAATAAATCCCAATCGCATCGCCATCAAATCCACTCCAATTAATCCACCGCTTCGCCTGCTCTCCCAAGTAACAAGATCGACGCGCCGCCGAGGCACCACACGAATCGACAACCAAGCGCCGCCGCCCCACAAACCGCCGGCGCACGCACGTATGTTCTTTCCCCTGCTGCTGCCGTACTACTAGTTCATCCTGCCGGCCAGTTTGTTTCTTTTTTCGAAGAAGAAGAAGATAGGGTTGCTGCGCCAGTCGTGGCGCCGCCCGGTCGGCCGTGCTCTGTTTGCTTTCTTTTTAGAAGAACAAGATAGGGCAGCCGCGCTAGTTTTTCGCCGCCCGGTTCCGCCGGCCAGTCAAATTTGGATCCACGCGCGGTCGACTCCCGGCTAATCTTAGCCTTTTTTTTTCGATTTCGATCTGTATTTTCATGGGCGGGCGGGAGGCAGGGGGTAATAGCAACCTGAAAACAACAAAGGCGGTTTTGCTTAAGAATCATCGTCCACGAATCATATCAAATCTGCCGTCTTTTTCAAGACTACGCCACCACTGTTCTTGGACCCTTTCTTTTTCGTCTGCTCTTTCTATCTTTATTATACCACAAAAAAAAAATAACATACTGAGATGCGTCCTTCCCATGGACCACAACCTCCGCCTTTTTGCCTTCTTTTTGGGGGTTTCCTCTGCCTATTAGCTCACTTCCCGCCGCATTTGGAATCAAATGTGCGCTCTGTGGAATCTGCCACTGTTGTTTCTGTAACCAAACCCATGAATTTTGTTCAAGGTTTATTTACCTCTGATCTGATTTTTCCTGCGCAGGATGAGGTTCCAGGGCCCCCGGTGTTCGTTCCGGGAGGACGCCGCCGACATGGCTGGCGCCATCTTCATGTCCAACAGCGAAACGAGGGATCACTGCTTCAACACCGGCGTCTTCGGGCTACCGCCAGAGTATGGGCCCTTTGTGGCCAATGTCAAGCAGGGGATGCCCCTGTTCCTCTTTGACTACACCTTCCGTAAGCTTTATGGCGTCTTTGAGGCCGCCTCCGATGGAAGCATGGATATTAGCAGGACCACATTCCGATCCACTGGCCGCACGTACCCCGCACAGGTAATTCGCTCTTGCCATGACCCTCTTGATTGTTGATCAATCATAATCATTATGGTTCTGTTATGTATACTTTCCCCGTTCTATTGCTACCGCGGGTCTTATGCAATTGATCGGATCATATATATATCCCTTCAACACAACATAGGTCATCGAAAAGATCTCGGACGACTCACCAAAGCACGAAAGCCAGTTAGAAAATGGATTCCTATTTGAAGAGTGCCTAACCGCATGGATAAGCTCACATTAACCCGTCAATTTTGGATCCAATTCGGGATTTTTCTTGGGAAGTTTCGGGAAGAAATTGGAATGTACACCCTTGGGCTTAGGAAACACTAGTAGCTAGTGATTGAATCATATCTGAAGTGTGAAATGCAATGACCCTTCTTTGCGTATTAATCCAGCATAATATGCTACTATCAAACCCTTGGGCTTAGAGAACCCCAACAAGTAGTGATTGAATGATCTATGAACTGCAATTGCCAGTGCTATGTTTCTTGACTGTTAATAATCATAATATGGTTCTGTTATGTTACACCATTGGGTTCAGAGAACTCGAGAAAGTATTAGTTGAATGATCTGTAAATTGCAATTGTCATTTTTTTGGTTCATATAAAGATTCTAAAGGCTCATTTACAACTGTATTTAAGAGTTGGTGGGGTTATGTATTCTGACGTACTGCTGAAAATCAGTATTCATCTACTAGTAGCCACTTATAATGGGGAACATCGCGTAAAATGTTATGTTGAACTGTCTAAGATTTAGTTGCCGGGAGCTGTTGCTTTCCTTGTATTGCTGACTGCCACTTACTGATTAGCGATAATAACTCTTCATTTGGTTTTGAGCTGTTGTTTCCCCTAGGTTTGCTTCAATATTGTTTGGAAGTGCAGACCGCTCACTGAAGATGAGTTTTTTCCTGCAATAGAAGAGAACTACTATATCTCAAAAAAGTTCTACTTCGACCTTTCCTATCAGCAGGTTTGCTAAGAAAAAACTTAATACTTTGAGTTTGTGAACCTTACGTTTGCAAGGTTATTATATAATTTGGTGTTTTTTTCCATTTGCAGGTCGTCCAGCTATATGGCTTATTTGACAAAAAGAGGGTAGAGCACCCTATTTGCAATTATTCAACAAGTGCTAATCTGGAAAAGGAGCATTCAAGCAGAAGGAGACCAGATAAAAGGAGCTTGTCTCCCAATAGTCCTCCTTTTTCTGCTGATCGTTCCCACACTTTGATACCCTCGAGTACCCCAAAGATCTCAACTGTCGAAACAAACTGCTCTGCTTCTACAAGCATGCATCTAATTGCACCACCTACTTTTGAGACACAGCCAAATGTGTCAATGCCCTTGGTAACCAAAGCTTTTGGAGCCCAGACCGCTCCCATCTACGGCAACCAGATAAAATTACCTTATCATAGTCAACAACATCTCCCAGATGTTTCAGCAATAGATGGCACTTCAACTCAGGTGTCTGCTCCTTGCTCTCAGGCAGCTAAATACCACCAAGATCAGTTTGTGGCAAATCAGTCGTACCCATCATCTGATGATTATCCGCACAATAGCTTGTCTTCTGGGTGCATGACACAAGGCCCAACTGATGGAGTTAGGTTGTCAGTAAAGCAGTCATATGGAGGCAGTAGCTTGTCATGTTCTCGGTATTTAACTCAGGTTCCAACTGGTGATGAAAGAAGCTATTTGACCTCAACTCCATATTTCCCATCATACCATGATTCATCTCTGGAAAGTCCGCAACACAATGCTCACTGGAAGGATGATTACGACATTAACTGCGACCAATGCAGAGAGATGTATGCATCTGAGCGTCTGCATTTAAACAGACGAAAATCTGTTACACCTCCAGAATCAACTCAGCTAGGTATTCCGGCTTACCCTGAAGCTCCTAAAGTATCAGCGATCATTCAACATAAAGAAAGCTTTACTGGCTACATCCCAATCCATGATCGCCCTGAGGACTTGGAAAAAGAACAACAGAGGCGTGATTTTAATCGTGATGGTTCAGCCTCATCAGGTTCTGGACATGAAACATTAGCCTACATTTCAGATCGACCATATACTGATCATGATGTTGGATCTGAAAGCAAGATGGCAGTTCCTAGTCAGCGCCCACAAAAGAATGTGTTTTCTCGCTTATCAGTGAAGCCACAACTACCTCCCCAAGAAGTTACGGGTCCTTCAATGAACCAATTGCTCTATTTACTTTCTCAGAGAACAAAACAGTGGAGCAACAAGAGTATAAGTCCTAGAGAAGATGTTTGTAAACAGCTGGTCCGTGAACAGGACATGGACATGCCCTGTCCTCTTCCAGAGCTAAACCTGCCAAGTGGACTAGAAGGAGAAGAAAGCGCAGATCCTCCCTTCTTGAACTTCAAGAGGCGCAGCAAAGCGGCTGGGCTGGATACAAACGTAGAAAAGGAGGTTACCGACAGAAAGAAGAGAAGAAAGCTTGTGCGCCCTTCTTTTGGAGTAAATAACACCACTGGTACTTCTGGAAATGATCTCCAAGGGAATGCCATAGTTGAAGTGCGCCCTTCACATGAAGAAAATAACACTACTGGTAATTCTGGAAGTGACCTCCAGGGGAATGCCATTACTGAAAGGAATCAAAGCCCTGCTTCCATAGTTGAAAGGAATCAAAGCTCTGCCTCCATGGTTGAAATGAATCATAGCCCTGCTGCCATAACTGAAAGGAATCAAAGCCCTGCTGCCATAGTTGAAAGGAATCAAAGCCTTGCTTCCATAGTTGAAAGGAATCAAAGCCCTGCTGCCATAATTGAAAGGAATCATAGCCCTGTCGAAACTGATGGTAACAAGTTCATCATTGACCTAAATGAACCGGCATCTGTAGAAAGTGATCTGGCAGAGGATGGTAGCATTGCACCGTGTCCTGTTGCTACCAACACACAGACAGAAAAATCCTGTGAAGTAGATGTCAAAAAGCAAAACTGCTCAAATTCGGCCGGGGTAATCACCAAACAAGATGTACAGTCTGACAGTGGTGCACCTACAGAGAAGATTACACTTGATCTGAACATTACAGATCTGAACACAATGGACGAGGTGAAACTGCAAGCGATCCTTGGTTCATCATTGTTGCAAGCACTTGACAAGCTCAGAAATAGCAAGTCCAACGACGACTCCAACAAGGCTAAATCAAGCGCCTCTGATAAAAATAATAACAGCCAGGTGAAAATGGAGATGAAATCCGAAACGAGCACCAGACATAGATGCAATTGATAGTGTTAGCAAGACTGCCCCTACTCCAGCTGCTGGATAAGAAGAATCCTCAACTATCCAGTTGTGGAGTGGAGTATACCAACAGTAGGATGTTACAGTAGTAGTAGTATCGTCCTTTCTAGTTTATATAATGCATATCTGCTTTGTCTTGAGTCAAACCCTTCTAACTTTGACCAAGTTTATATAAAAAGTAATATCAACATCTATCTTCTGTACTAGATTGATGTTGATTGTTTTTTCTATATACTTGGTCGAATTTAAGAGAGTTTGGCTTGAGACAAAGTAGATATGTCCTATAAACTGAAGAGTAGCAGGTAGTGGCATACGCATAGGTGAAAGAAAACCTATATTTTGCATGATATTTTGTGTTTTGGAGGAAGAAAGACAGGCAGTCAGTTTGCTGCTCTGTATGGCTGGCTGTCTGAGGCAGAACAGTTGTTACCTCTTATTACTAATGAAATATCCTTTCCGTGTTAGTGTTGATATTCCTGTGTTGTTTTGTACTCTGGTACTTGGGATCCTCATGGGTTTCCTGTTCATGCCCTGTTTTTCACATGAGGCAATGTAACTTGGAAAACTTGGTTACGCTGGTCGAGGCAAACATCTTATGGCCAGTTTTCTACTGTCATAATGTGGATCAATTTGAAAAGTGTCGTTGACAAATTCAATTGGAAAATTGGCATCAAATCAACTAATAGTGTCACAAAATGAATGAGAAAATGAACCCAAAATGTAACAGGTGAGGCTAAAATGTTTTTTTAAATGTTAAGGTTTCAATTCTGAGAACCTGTGCTACATGGATATGTGATGAGACCAATCTCCAGGATTAGGCATGTCAGCGTGGTATCGTGAGCTGAAGACGAGGGAAATGCCATCGTGGTAGATTGTAAGAGCAACCCTAGCAGACCCCGCATCCCGTCCCAATCCATAAAATAACCGCCAAAATGCAGGTCGGTGTGAAAAAACCAGCCCGATCAGACCCTGCATTCCGCCCCGCCCCGCAAAAAATTTAAGAAGGCGCGGCAAAATCCCAACCCCAACCCGGGAAAACACGGGTTTCCCCCTCGCGGCTGCGGTGCCCTGCATATAAGCGGAAGCGGTTGGTGAGGGGGGGGGGGGATATTTCATCCCGCACTTTCTCCCACCAACCACCTCTCCTCTCCCTCCGCGTGTCGCCGCCGCCCGCCGTCCAAGATTCCGGCGACAACAATCGGCAGGAGCACGCCGGAAGGCCGCCACGCGCAGGAGGCCTCCCATCCCTTTCCCCCTGCGTCCGCGGGCCGCCGGATTTGCAGATCTGCGGCACTTCATCGCGGGCCGCCGGATTTGCCTTTTTCCGGCCGCCGGTTGCTTCCCCAGGCGATGGAGTGGTCGGGGAGCCTCTCCTGCAACCCAGGCAAGGGCGCATCGCCGCATGCAGCCATGGGTTCGTCCGCCTGCCGCCGCCGAAGGTTTGCGGGCATGGACTTGTCCGGCGTCCACCGGGCTCGGCGCTTGCGCAACATCTTTGTGGCATGCCGATGCCGCTCATAGAGTGCGACGACTGCCCGCGCCAAGTGCTGCGGCTCATTTTGGGCATGCCGAAGCACCCCGGATGGGTGTTCTACAAATGCGAAAATAACGGGGTACGTGCACTTGCGGTACCTCGTTCCATAGCTCATTCTTTAGTTCAATTGCGGTAGCTCACTTCGAGCTTGCTCAATGTTTTGTGTAGGACGATGGATGCTCATTTTGGTTTTGGGAAGACCAATACATTGATTTGTTGATAGAAAGAAACTTAATAGATGTTGGTGCACTCCTTAGTACAATGGAAGGGAATGATGCGGCGGCATGTGCAACTAGAGGGGAAGCAACGTCTACTTCTTTGAAACCAAAGATGAAGAATGAAGAAAGTAAGATCAAGAATCCGCATATCAACAATGAGTGCATGGAGAAGATATTGCTTCAACTAGTGGGAGCAGTTATGGAAGTTGGAAAATCTTCTGAAATGCATACTTGTGGTTCTTGTTTTCATTGGTTTTGCTATTCTAGCCAAGATTTGGTGATATCTTTTGTATGTAATGTTGTTGGAAAAGCAAAGAAAAGCATTATACTAGATCAATTTAAGTTGTAAATCTAAGTTTTACGGGCCGGGAGAAGCTGCGCCAGATCAGAACCCGCAGAAGCTGACCCGTAAAAAAACATATTCCGCAAATATGCGTTTTTACGGGTCCATTATACGGGGTCTGTATCTGTCAGCCTGCGCCAGCCCGTAAAAACGGTTTTGCGTGAACTGCAAATGCATTTTGTGGGCCGGCAGGATGCGGAGTCTGCTAGAGTTGCTCTAACTTAACAGAACACCAAACCAAAGAGCATCACAGACATGGCTGCCATTAAGAACCTTCAGCGAAGCAGCTAGTACAATTTGGTCGTCCCAAGCAAAAATCTGAATTCCCATTTGTCACCCAATCCCATGACCTTTTCCTGGGCGTTGGCATAGAGCACGCAGATTCCTTTCACGCAGAGGCCATGGCACTGCCGGCGGTCGGCGATCCACAACCAGTTTTGCACCAAGAGCCAGAGGTTCATCTTGCACTTCGCTGGCGCCCATGACTTCCAGATAATGTTGGCACAAGGAAAACTGGCTGCAACTTGGTTTCGTGACTGGCTGAAGGGAAGGAGGATGGCACCATTTACCACTCTTGTGTTCATGTCGTTGGTGTTAGTTATGGCTTTTAGACTTCGGAACCCTGACGGTGCTTTGCATCCCAATTCTCATATTTTGGGGCTTGCCAGCCCACAGATGTTAGCTCATTACTCGTGGGTACTATTTCCTCCGTTCCAAAATAGATGATCCAACCCTCCGTTTATGAGTAGCGGTACAAAACAAGCATTCCTTACAAAATAAACCAGCACAAAATTCTACAATAGCATGTTTTTTGAAGGTAGCTATACTACTCTACTGTATGTTCCGACCCAAGTGAAAGATAGATCTAAAGCTGAAGTATCAGACTTCTTATTCGGCGGAGCTTGTATTATCAAATATTTTAGTGGGCAGACGGAGAAGGGCAAACAAATAAACTGAAACTAATCTCTTGAATATCAAGATAAACAATCTACAACAAGGCCAATTGACGCACGTGCCCTAACAATGGCCGAAGAAAATGCACAAGGCATGCTTCTTTATTGACCTTTCTCCGTCTAATGTCACCTCATACTAGAAGGAACGCGCTTTGCCGCGTCATCGGTGTTGTTGGGTTTCTTAAAAAAAAAGTCACACTGTTTTAAAATATAAGGTGTACTACTTTTTTAAAAGTCAAATCTTTTAAATTTGATCAAATTTGTAGACAGATAAATCAAAATCCATAATATCGAATCGATCTTTTTAGATTCATCATGAAATGATTTTCCATACTTATTTTGTTTAATATTGTGGACGTGGATATTTTTGCGGTGAACTTGGTCAAAGTTAAAGAAATTTGACTTTCCAAAAATCTATTACCCTTTATATTTTGGAACAGATGAAATATTTAGTTTGGTGGGTGGGGTAAATGATATAGTGTGTTTTATTTTTATTTATAATGCAGAGATTTTGTGGACCTTTCGTGGTGTGACTCCGAGTTATCCGCTAACCAGCCTATATTTATGTGGGGAAATTTTTATGTGGGTGGTTGCATGTACTATATTGGTGCTACAATATCACATGGTGGCGCTTCTTTTTCTAGGTGGTGGGAGGGTGCGCGGGATTGATGTTTTTATAGGCCGATTGCTGTTGATTGATTTGAAAAATTGTTGGCCCGGTCAAAATGTAAACCAAATTCAACATTGAATACCTTAATTGAATGAAAGAGCTTTAAAATGAGCAAACATAGTGAACTAAGAATTGAATGGGAGACCTTGAGAAATCTGTTGACCCGGTCAAAATCGGATGACCCAATTCTAAATTGAATCGGATGACCCAATTCTTAATTGAATACCTCAATTTATTGCGAGGCCTTAAAATTTGGGAGCATAGTGTACAATATAAAAGGATTAAATGAGAGAGCTTTGAGAAATTATTGACCCGATCAAAATCGGGTGACCCAATTCTAATTGGAGACCTCAATTGATGTGAGCTCTTTAAAATTGGGGAGCTTAGTGTTATAGGGGATTACTCCCCATGAAATCATTCCACTTTTTGCAAGGTCTTCCTGACCTTAAATACTGATTTTACAAGAAGAGAATATTTTGCAATAGATTTTGCACTCCATTCTACTCATGATCAAAGTCGGCGCATCATGTTTAGGATCTCCCATGTGTGCTATGGTGAGGAAATCCACTCGGAAAACTTGGTGAATGCTGCTCAAGGCAATCATCTAATAGCTAGCACAGGCTACATCTCACAATGAAAAAGGTGTAGAAGAACTACGTATGGACTACAAAATATGGCACAATAAAACCACTTGCAACTGTGATGACATGGATCGCTTAGAAGCAAATAAATCCTTGACAAACTCAAATGGCAAATTGGCATTAGATCAATGCAAAGTATCGAAGTGAAGATGCGGACCAGGAATAACCTGAAATGTAACATGTAGTGTTGAAATGCTAAACAAATTCATCAAGGTTTCATTCCACACACAGTTATACAATGTAGAAATTTGAATGAAGTAATTGCCAAATGAAATAAATGTATCACTTGGTAAAGTAATGGATAAATTCTATTGTTCAGGTAAAAATGGTATAGGTAGGGGCAGCCAAGAAAAAGGGGACTGGGGAGCCATTGAACATTGATTTTATCCATAACAACCAGCCCAAAAACTATGATCGATGTGTAGCATTCCCAGTCTCATTAGATCTCCTCTCTTGGAGCCTGCAGAGTTATCCTATGTATTGGATGTTGATATATCTCTACCTAACAATAAAGCAGCTATTGCTTTTGATGGTACGTCACTGAAATTACCTCTAAAGTTGGCACAAATAACCCACTATGCCACCGATTAAGTGAGGAGAAAATGGTTTGGTTTTTTTCCGCTGCACCGCCCTTTGGTTTACGAAAAGCCAGCGACCCTCTATTGCATCAAGCAGGCAAGCACCCTACTGGTCAAAGGCCCACCCTTCCACCCGAGAAGACCCGGTATCCCTTTTTTCCTTTCCTTTTTAGTTGAAGTTTTCTTTTTCCTCCCTAATTTTTGTCCGTTAATTTCACCCATCTGGTGTTCCTCCTGTCAGTTTCATTTGTCGGAACCAAGCCAATAGGCCCGCTAATACTACCTCCGTTTCAGTTTACAAGTCCAACACGTATATCTAGGTTGTTAATTTTATCATCCTAATATAAACTATATAACGCAAAAATTATATTGTTTGAAAATAGAACATCTGAAGTTTATATTGGTATATTTTTTGTAATATATAACTTGTATTAGGTTGGTCAAATTGATGACCTAAGAGTACGGGCACGCCCTGTAAACTGAGAGAGAGGTAGTAGATGAGGTGACAAAGAAAATAAGGAATATAACTATGGAAGCAATGGATTCTACGAGAGGCTCCTAAACAGATCATGGGGGAGCGAGAGGGACCCTCAAAACGAAGGAAAAAATTAAAGAGAGATTCAACTGATGTACCCAGCCACACTGCTGGGAGGAATTTACTAAAGAAGGAAAGGAATCTCTAACAAGAGAATATAATAAATCTAGCTCCTAATAACACTCTAGGATTCCTGTGAAAAAAATAACACACCGGGAAATTAATGGGCGAGCCAGGAGGGACCTTCAAAAAATAGGAAAGGAATTAGCGAGAGATTGGGAAAGATTTCGATCAGCAAGGAGAATAGGTGAGAGAGCAAATTGTAAGAAAGTACGCTAAGTAAGTGGGCATATGAAAAAATTATGGGAATGTGACCCCATCAAGCGAAAAATCAAGCATGTTTTTCTCTGGAAAAGAAAACAAGCATGTTACAGTTTTCAGCATGACATTCTATCCATATTTTTTTAATCATTGGGGTCCCTAAATTCACTCCAACCTTATTGTTGGGAGCCAGGGATTATGGGATTGACCCAACAAAAAAGAAGGGATGAAGTAGATTTCAGAATTACGAAAAGTAATTAAGCATTGCTTACCATGTGATTCCCGCGAAAAAATAATTCTGGCTCCTAATAACCCTCATGAGATTCCCTTGAAAAAAATAACACTATGGGAAATTAATGGGCGAGCGAGGAGGAACCTTCACAAAATAGGAAAGGAATTAATGAGAGACTGGGAAAGATTTCGATCAGCAAAGAGACTAAGAGAGAGAGAGAGAGAGAGAGAGAGAGAGAGAGAGAGAGAGAGAGAGAGAGAGAGAGAGAGAGAGAGAGAGAGAGAGAGAGAGAGAGAGAGAGAGAGAGAGAGAGAGAGAGAGAGAGATATTTGGAAGAAATTATGCTAAATAAGTAGGCATGTGAAAAAATTATGGGAATGTGACCCCATCAAGCGAAATGTCAAGTGTGTTTTTCTCTAGGAAGAAAAACAAGCATGTTATAGTTTTGGGCATGACATTCTATCCATATTTTTTTAATCACTGGGGTCCCTAAATTCATTCCTACCTTAATTGTTGGGAGCCTGGGATTTATGGGATTGACCCAACAAAACAGAAGGGACGAAGTAGAATTCAGGATTATGAAAAGCAATTAGGCATTACTTACCATGGGATTTCCGCGAAAAAATAAATCTGGCTCCTAATAACACTCTGGGATTCCCGCGAAAAAAATAACACTCTAGGAAATTAATGGGCGAGCGAGGGGGGACCTTCAAAAAATACTACCTCTCTCTCAGTTTACAGGGCGTGCGCGTACTCTTAGGTCATCAATTTGACCAACCTAATACAAGTCATATATTACAAAAAATATACCAATATAAACTTCAAATGTTCTATTTTCAAACGATATAATTTTTGCGTTATATAGTTTATATTAGGATGATAAAATTGACAATCTAGATATACGCGTAGGACTTGTAAACTGAAACGGAGGTAGTAGGAAAGGAATTAATGAGAGATTGGGAAAGATTTCGATCAGCATGGAGACTAGGAGAGAGAGCAAATTGTAAGAAAGTACGCTCAATAAGTGGGCATGTGAAAATTTTATGGGAATGGGACCCCATCAACCGAAAAATTAAGCGTGTTTTTCTCTGGGAAAAAACAAGCATGTTACAGTTTTGGGCATGACATTCTATCCATATTTTTTTAATCACTGGGGTCCCTAAATTCACTCCTACCTTAATTGTTGGGAGCCTGGGATTTATGGAATTGACCCAACAAAACAGAAGGGATGAAGTAGATTTCAGAATTATGAAAAGTAATTAAGCATTACATAACATGGGTGTGACTATTTTTCCGAAAATTCATTCATCTTACTGATAGGATTTTCATCTCTAGCACGGTACATATAACTCGACAAGATTATTTTAAGGTATTAGAAGGGAGAGAGAGAGGGATTGATGGAATAGTTGTTGTATTGCTTAAGCCTCATGGGCATATATATAGAAGTACATGATCATCTTGGAGTACAGGGCAAGGTAGAATAATATCCTACGTTATCCTAGCTTTCCTAATAATCACGATACTCAACATCCCTCCGCAATCACAATGGTAGCGACGCAAATGGTGAGACTGGAGAATAATCCGAAGGTAAGCCAACAGACAGCCCCCACAGTCGTAATGGTCGATGCTTCGCGAAGTCATGGCCGTAGTGGAAACCGACGAGGTTGCTCAAGCAAGGCGATAGCTCTTTGTGCCGTTTGTTGAGGTAGCCGAGAGCGTAGGTAGTGTAGCCGTAGTCGAGGTAGCCGTGCGAAGAACGCCGTGGTCGGTGTCGAGTCGGGGGTTGCCGATGTCGAGATAGTCGCCGTGGAGCCGCGGAAGAAGAGCAGCAGCGACCTAAGGAGGCAACGGCGGCTAGAGAAGCAGCGGCGGCGGTGCTCGAAGTAGGCGATGATGAACCCGACAGCGTGACGAAGACCGGCACAGACGCTGACGTTCCCGTGCCAAGGGAGGCGGCGCAGCGCATATCACGTGGAAGTCAACGCGCATGGACGGAGGTGGACCGAAGGCTGCAGCGTTACGGCTCAAAGGGGCGACGCAACGACGGCGGGCAGGGCATGGCGACGGCAAGGAAGACCTCACGACGGTTGCAGGGATCGCGTGCCATGCTCGCTACGGCCCGGTGGGGCGACGCAGCGGCAGCGTGAGGGTCGGTGCAGCCTCGGGGACGGCCTGGAGCGGACGACCTCGGTGCGGCGGTTGACCACGGGCCGTGGCACTACGGCCAGATGGGGCGACGCAGCGACAGTGCGCGAGGTGGTGCAACCACGGGAACGGCCTCAGGGCGGTGGCGGGGATCACGTGCCGCGGCACTACGGCCCGAAGGGGCGAACCAGTGGCGGCGTGGATCGGTACAGCCACGGGAAGAACCACGGGGTGGCGGCGCTGCGACCCGACGGGGCAACGCAGCGGCAGCCTGTGGCTCGATCGGCGGAGGGGCGCGCTGAACTTGGGGATAGGGCGGTGATGGCCAGCGTAGATCGACGAGCGTGAGGGGACGCCTGTCACGCAAGGCCACCGGGTCGGGGCGACGGGCCACGGGCGGGCAGACGCACGAACGACGACCGTTAGGGGCCGCCTGTCGCGCGAGGCCGCCGGGTCGGTGAATAGGCTGGCCAGTCGCGGCGGTGTCGGAGTAGAGGCGCATGAGGGTCGACGGCGGCGGCGGGCAACACAAACCGATCAAATATAGACCAGAAAACCAAAAAGTAAGACGCCGATCAAAACGACCGGCGAGAGAGCGAAAAAACCCGGAGCAAGGGCTCGGGAAAAAGACTCTCTAGGGCAGTCGGTCAACACGACTGGCGGACGAACCCTAGGTACGGGCGGCGCGGCCCCCGATGGCGGTCATGAAGGCCGACCACCCCAAGGGCGGCGCGCGGGTGCTGAAATGGCGGCGGCTAGGGTTTAGTACCTGGAAACTGATACCATGTTAGAAGGGAGAAAGATGGATTGACGGAATAGTTGTTGTATTGCTTGAGCCTCATGGGCATTGAGGGAGTCTTGGATTAGGGGGTCTCCGGACAGCCGGACTATCTCCATTGGCCGGACTGTTAGACTATGAAGATACAAGATTGAAGACTTCGTCTCGTGTCTGGGTGGGACTCTACTTGGCGTGAAAGGCAAGCTAGGCAATACATATATGGATATCTCCTCCTTTGTAACCGACCTTGTGTAATCCTAACCCTCTCCGGTGTCTATATAAACCGGAGGGTTTTAGTCCGTAGGACAACAGTCACAACATACAATCATACCGTAGGCTAGCTTCTAGGATTTAGCCTCTCTGATCTCGTGGTAGATCTACTCTTGTAACACCCATATCTTCAATATTAATCAAGCAGGACGTAGGGTTTTACCTCCATCAAGAGGGCCCGAACCTGGGTAAAACTTCGTGTTCCTTGCCTCCTGTTACCATCCGGCCTAGACGCACAGTTCGGGACCCCCTACCCGAGATCCGCGGGTTTTGACACCGACATTGGTGCTTTCATTGAGAGTTCCTCCGTGTCGTCGCCGTTAGGCTTGATGGCTCCTACTATCATCGGTAGCGATGCGGTCCAGGGTGAGACTTTTTTCCCTGGACAGATCTTCGTATTCGGTGGCTTTGCACTGCGGGCTAATTCGCTTGGCCATCTGGAGCAGATTGAAAGCTACGCCCCTGGCCATCAGGTCAGATTTGGAAGTTTGAATTACACGGGCAACATCCGTGGGGACTTGATCTTCGACAGATTCGAGCCACAGCCGGGCGCGGCGCACTGTCGCGATGGGTATGACCTAGATCTGCTACTAGACAGTACCCCAGAAGCCGCGCCCGCATCAGCTCCAACCCTTAGCTTGGAGCCAACTGCGCCAATCGAGGACAGGTGGCTAGACACCGCCTCAGGGGCTGCAGTCTCGACGGTGATCGAGCCAAATACCAGCATAATCCTCTGCACGACCCATGACTCCAAGGTGCCGGACTCTCTTCTGGACCCCGAACCATCCGCGCCCCTGCCAATCGAATTCGATTAGGCGCCGATCATGGAATTCACCGCCGCGGATATCTTTCAGCACTCGCCCTTCGGCGACATCCTGAATTCACTAAAGTCTCTCTCTTTGTCAGGAGAGCCCTGGCCGGATTATGGCCAACAGGATTGGGATGCGGATGACGAAGAAATTTGACGCCCACCCACCACCCACTTTGTAGCCACTGTCGATGATTTAACCGACATGCTCGACTTCGACTCCGAAGACATCGATGGTATGGACGACGATATAGGAGACGAACATGAACCAACACCTATAGGGCACCGGAAGGCCACCTCGTCATATGACATATACATGGTGGATACACCCAATGAAGGCAATGGCGACGAGATAGCGAAGGATGACCCCTCCAAGAAGCAACCCAAGCGCCGACGTCAGCGGCGCCACTCTAAGTACCGCCAAAGCAAAAGTGGTGACACCGGCACATGAGATAATAACACTCTGAATAGCGCCGAAGACAACAACAATCCCCTCCAGCAAGATTTAGAGCAGGAGGATGAAGGAGCCAGCTCTCCTGAGAGGGCGGCTGGCAGAGAGAAGGATGATGACAATTACATGCCCTCCTTTGAAGACGAGGCAAGCCTCGACGACGATGAATTCGCCGTACCAGAAGATCCCGTCGAACAAGAGCGCTTCAAGCGCAGGCTTATGGCCACGACAAATAGCCTGAAGAAAAAGTAGCAACAGCTTCAAACTAATCAAGACCTGCTAGCTGACAAATGGACTGAAGTCCTGGCGGCCGAGGAATATAAACTCGACCGTCCCTCCAAGAGTTACCCAAGGCGCAGGTTACTACCCCGATGGGAGGAAGAAGCGTATGGTACGGCTGATCGGCCACCTCGTGGCCGCGATAGAGAGGCATTCCAGCCAAAAGCTCAGCCTTCACCCCAATGCCATCCAAATAAAAAGGCATGGGGAGATACGCCAGACCTGCGAGACATATTGGAGGACAAAGCAAAGCATTCAAGATCGATCTACGGATCACGAGGGCGCACTACTCTACGAGACGGTAAACGTCACGCCGGATACAGTAAAAGCAAATCCGGCCGGGCCGAACACAGCGGGCAGGACCCATATGAGCTGCGTCGCGATATAGCCCAATACAGAGGCGCCGCACACCCTTTATGCTTCACAGACGAAGTAATGGAACATCAATTCCCAGAAGGTTTCAAACCTGTAAACATTGAATCATATGACGGCACAACAGATCCCGTGGTATGGATTGAGGACTTCCTCCTCCACATCCACATGGCCCGCGGTGATGACTTACATGCCATCAAGTACCTCCCACTAAAACTCAAAGGACCAGCATGACATTGGCTTAATAGCTTGCCAGCGGACTCCATTAGCTGTTGGGAAGATCTGGAAGCCGCATTCCTCGACAACTTTCAGGACACTTATGTGCGACCACCAGACGCCGATGACTTGAGCCACATAATTCAGCAGCCAGAAGAGTCGGCCAGGCAATTCTGGACTCGGTTCCTTACAAAGAAAAATCAAATCATCGGCTGTCCGGATGCGGAGGCCTTAGCGGCTTTCAAGCACAACATCCGAGACGAGTGGCTAGCCCGGCACCTTGGTCAGGAAAAACCAAAATCTATGGCAGCCCTCACGACGCTCATGACCCGCTTTTGTGTGGGAGAAGACAGCTGGTTGGCTCGCAGTAACAACATATCAAAGAACCATGGTACCTCAGATACCAAGGACGGCAACAGAAGGTCACGTCGTAACAAGCATAAGCGCCGCATTAACGGTGAAAGTACTAAGGATACGGCAGTCAATGCCGGATTCAAAGGCTCTAAACCCGGTCAGCGGAAAAAGCCATTCAAACAAAGTACGCCGAGTCCGTCCAGCTTGGACCGTATACTCAATCGCTCGTGTCAAATACACGGCACCCCAGACAAACCAGCTAATCACACCAACATGGATTGTTGGGTGTTCAAGCAGGCCGGCAAGTTAATCGCCGAAAACAAGGACAAGGGGCCGCATAGCGATGACAAGGACGAACCCCGGCAGCCGCACACTGGAGGACAGAAGAGGTTTCTCCCGCAAGTGCGGACGGTGAACATGATATACGCAACCCACATCCCCAAGAGGGAGCGGAAGCGTGCGCTCAGGGATGTATATGCGCTGGAGCCAGTCACCCCAAAGTTCAACCCTTGGTCTTCCTGTCCGATCACCTTCGATCGCAGGGACCACCCCACTAGTATCCGTCACGGCGGATTCGCCACACTGGTCTTAAACCCAATCATCGACGGATTTCACCTCACTCGAGTCCTTATGGACGGCGATAGCAGCCTGAACCTGCTTTATCAGGACACAGTGCGCAAAATGGGTATAGACCCCTCAAGGATCAAACCCACAAAGACGACCTTTAAAGGCGTCATTCCAGGCGTAGAGGCCCACTGCACAGGCTTAATTACACTGGAAGTGGTCTTCAGATCCGCGGATAACTTCCGAAGCGAAGAGTTAATCTTCGATATAATCCCGTTCCGCAGTGGTTACCACGCACTGCTCGGACGAACCGCATTTGCTAGATTCAATGCGGTGCCACATTATGCATACCTCAAGCTCAAGATGCCAGGACCCCGCGGAGTTATTACAGTCAACGGAAACACAGAGCGCTCTCTCCGAACAAAGGAGCACACCGCGGCCCTTGCAGCAGAAGCGCAAAGCAGCCTCTCAAGGCAATCTACCATTTCGACGTTTCAAAGCCCGGACACCTTCAAGCGCGCTCGGGGCAATCGGCAAACAGACCGCGTGGCGCGATCTGAGCTCGCGTAGCAATACGGCGGCCACCCCAATCCCAGCCCAATGGCGTTGTTAGTGCCGCGCGTACATAATTATGCATTAAAAATACCATGGACACAGGTGGGGAGGGGGGGGGGGCACAACCACGACACGCCCCAAAACGCGGCCTAAACTGCACTAGGGGCTTCCCGTTTGGTTATTTTTCTTTCAGGACTTCAATCTCTGGAAACACTGTCCGACAGCTCTATTGCCGAACACATGATACAACAACCAAGGAGGCCGACAACTACGAAATTCTCAGGTGGATTATAAATTTCATATAATTCCTCAGCTCGCCCTTGGAAGGGACATAGTCCTACTCTTTTGCTTATTACACTATCTGTATCACTCTGCTTTAATGCAATTTTTTTAATATACAATGCATGACATTACGACTATTATCACATTTTTGTTATATGTATACATAACTATGTGTTCATTAATGACGCCTAGCAACCGTACACTCTGGTACAACCAATGCACCAGGGACTTACATACTCACAATATGGTGTGAAAAGTCCGAACACTTTCACAAGTGCGGCACCCCGAACTTATAGCATTATATGCATCAGCTCCGAATCATGTCTTTGGTCAAATATTGGGTTTGCCCGGCTCCTATGTTTTGGTACCTTACGTTCCGCTCTATCGGCTAAGGTAGCGCTAGGAGAACTACTGCGATTGTGCCCCAGTTCTACCGGGCCGAGCACCTCAATAGAGAAAGCTAAAACTGACTATCATGATAAGGCGAGAGACTGGTCGCTGTTCGGCGAGGTTTTTCGAGTCCCTAAAGACTTATGCCGCTTAGGGCGAAGGGCCGGCTCTGTCCGGCCTACAGGCATGTATCACGCCCTGAATTCGGCCTTCCGAATACCAGGGGCTTCACCGAAATTTAAAATTATAGAATTCTATGGCTAAGTGAGAGTGATAAAGCATTATTAGTCTGGTTGCCTTGTTCGTTGTGCTGAGCACCTCCCTCGAAGGACCCAAACATGGGAATAAGAGTGCTCAGGTTTATCCCGAACACCCCAACACTCGTGGTATGGGGGCAGAAGCCGAGGACTAGCCATCTCTCAGATTGGATAAACAGCCAAACAGAAGGTAATATTTTAAATTCACACAAGCGTTGCATAGCGCATATGAAACAAGTTTTCATCACACAGGATAAAAAACGAGCAAGTCTCATTCAAATATTACATTTTGTGAACACTCATCCGCGATAAGACGGGCGCCCGGTAGAACACCCTCGTAGTACATCTCGGGGTGGTGGTGCTCCTTGCCCTCCAGCGGCCCCTCCTTGATAAGCTTCACGGCGTCTAGCTTGACCCACTGCGTTTTCACACGGGCGAAGGCCCGACGTGCACCTTCAATGCAGACGGATCGCTTGACGACCTCCAGCCGTGGGCAGGCATCTACAAGCCGCCTCACCAGGCCGAAGAAGCTGTTCAGAAGGGCATCGCCAGGCCACAACCGGACTATGAATCCCTTCATGGCCTGTTCGGCCGCCTTATGTAGCTCGGCCATCTGCTTCAGCTGGTCACTCAATGGCACCGGATGTTCGGCCTCAGCATACTGAGACCAGAACAGCTTCTCCATCGAGCTCCCATCCCCGGCCTAGTAGAATTGTGCGGCATCGGACACACTGCGGGGCAAATCTGTGAATGCTCCTGAAGAGCTCCGGATTCGGGTAAGTAATCAGTAATTCACCTTTACATGCTCGCTTTGCATATAGAAAGCCTTACCCGCTGCTATCTTCTTCATCGTGTCGATCTCCTGAAGGGCCTTCTGGGCCTCGGCCTTGGCACTTTTCGCGCTCTCACGTGCCGCGGCAAGCTCAGACTCTCGCATCTTCAAGTCTAGCTCCAACGCCTCGTGCTTCATCACGAGAGCCTGGAGCTCTTGCTGCACCTCGCCCACCCGAGCCTCGTGCCTCTCTCGCTCGATGCGCTCCTTGGCCGCTGTATCTTCGGCCTTGGTCAGCGCCTGCTTCAGGGTCACCACCTCGATCGTGGCCCCTGGCAAAACATACAATGATCCTGTCATTTTGCAATCGCGCCCTTTTTTATACATATATCTATAGATGGGTATTACTTACCCTTGTTCTCCTCGAGCTGCCTCTTAGCAAGGCCGAGCTCTTTCTGGGACCCCTCGAGGGCCTCCTTCAGTATGTCGACCTCCGCCGTTAGTGCAGCGGACGCCAGCAGCGAAGCCTGCATATGCATATTGACATACTTATATTAGACTCCTGCGATATTATTTGATCCTCTGTTCAGCTTTTCTCTGTGAACACCGAACAAAGCATCAGGGACTACTGTCTATGCGGTAATATTTCTACTACATTTTAAAACACTTACCTCAAAGCCTGTTAGAAGGCTAGTACAGGCTTCAGTCAATCCGCTCTTGGAGGACTGAACCTTCTGGATCACCGCACTCATGATAGTGCGGTGCTCCTCCTCGATGGAAGCGCTGCGAAGCGCTTCCAACATTGTGTCCGGCGCCTCTGGATGGACAGAGGTCACCGGCACGGGCGTCTCACCCCCTCAGAAGGGGGCCGCCTACCCGAGCTCAGAGCCGTTGGAGGGTCCGGCGCGGTGTTCGGCTGAGGGCCGAACTCGGAGCTCTTGGGGACCCCGTCCCCTCGACTCGCGGAGTTCGGAAGGTCGCCTTGAGGCACCTCCGGGACTGTCCCCCCTCGATCCGGTGCCTCTTGAGACAGTACCTCGGTGTCGTCGGCTGGATGAGGGGAGGTGGCGGTCGGGACTGGATCGCTATCCATGTCCGATGCGCCCAGGGAGCCGACCGAGGATACCTCGATATTGGCTCGGGGCGGCCTGCGCAATGGAGTTTGGCGTTAGGGAAAGCAATGCGACAAAGGAATCCTATGGGTTACTTTGGTATCCGAATACTTACGATCTCCCTTGGGGCCTACCCTTGGGCAACCACTCATCTTCATTTTTGTAGGCAGTGGTGGAGCTGTCCGGAAGGAGCGCCCTTCCTTTCTTGGACCCTCCGGCCTCCCCAGTTGGGGCGGCCTTCCTTTTATTGTCTCCCCCAGTCGGTGGGGGAGCCTCTTCTTCCTCTTCCTCGTCTTCGGGGGAAGAGTGCGCCGCAGAATCATCGGATGGTGAGTCCGACGATGCCTGGCGTCGGGAACTCTTTCGAGCTCCCTTGGCCTTCTTGGTCTTCTCCGGCACCTTATAAGGGGCCGGAGTCAGCATCTTCGTCAGAAGAGCGTCTGCGAGGCCTTCAGGCAAGGGAGCCGGACAGTCGATTTGTCCGGCCATTTTCTGCCAGTCCTGTTAATGACACGGGAATTTAGATCCCACACAGAGTCAATCTGTATAGAAAATAAGTATCCTGTAAAAGGTAAAACAGCTTACCGCACTGGCTTGGCGCTTCGCGCTGAATCCGCGATCCTTAGTAATGGGAGGAGGGACCGCAACGCCCATGAACAGCACCCTCCAGGCATCTTCATGAGTCGTGTCGAAGAGCCTGTTCAGAGTTCGGTGCTGCGCCGAATTGAACTCCCACAAGGTAAACTCTCGTTGTTGGCACGGGAGTATCCGGCGAATGAGCATAACCTGGACTATGTTGACAAGCTTGAGCTTCTTGTCCACCATGTTCTGAATACATGACTGGAGTCCGGTCAGCTCTTTAGAATCACCCCAGGATAGGCCCTTCTCTTTCCAGGAGGTGAGGCGCATGGGGATGCCAGATCGGAACTCGGGGGCCGCTACCCATGCGGGGTCGCGCGACTCGGTGATATAGAACCACCCCGATTGCCACCCCTTTATGGTGTCCACGAAGGTGCCCTTGAGCCATGTGATGTTGGGCATCTTGCCCACCATGGCGCCTCCGCACTCCGCCTGGCGGCTGCTCACTACCTTCGGCTTGACGTTGAAGGTCTTCAGCCATAGGCCGAAGTGGGGCTTGACGCGGAGAAAGGCCTCGCACACGACGATAAACGCCGAGATGTTGAGGATGAAGTTTGGGGCCAGATTGTGGAAATTCAGGCCATAATAAAACATGAGCCCCCGGATGAAGGGATGGAGAGGGAATCCCAGTCCGCGGAGGAAATGGGTGAGGAATACCACCCTCTCATGGGGCTCGAGGATGGGGATGAGCTGTCCCTCATCTGGGAGCCGGTGCGCGATGTCGTCGTGCAGGTATCCGGCTCTCCTCAGTTTCTTGACATCTCCCTCCGTGACGGAGGAGACCATCCACTTGCCTCCCGCTCCGGACATGGTTGAAGAAGGTTGAGATGGAAGTGAGGACTTGGGCGCTAGAGCTCGAGTATGCGGGATCGGATGAGCAGAGGAGAAAGAAGGCGGGGATAGAAAGGTGAATACTTATCCCTTTATTTGGGCGGACAAAATTAAACGTCCTCACTTGCCTAGTAAAACTTGCTTATCACCCAAGCGCCGCAATTTATGGCGCGGTTGGGTTACCCACGCCCGTGTTGATGAGAATCCCGTAATAAGGGGACACAATTTCTGCTTTGACAAGCCGTGTCAAAAAACTGCCTCGCGTTATGTGCGGGGCTGGTTAAAAGAAATGGTTCGAATAATCACCGGGCCATGACGTAACGTCATGTTGCCAAAACAAGCTAGCGGATTAGATCTGCGAAAGCATTATTCTCTATGGTGAAACGTGGAACTTATTTTGCAGGGTCGGACACTATCCTCGTATTCAACTTCTTCTGTGATGTATTTGGAGAAGGAACCCGCCTTGCAATGCCGAAGACAACTGCGCGCCGGACTCATCGTCATTGAAGCCTGGTTCAGGGGCTACTGAGGGAGTCCTGGATTAGGGGGTCTCCGGACAGCCGGACTATCTCCATTGGCCGGACTGTTAGACTATTAAGATACAAGATTGAAAACTTCGTCTCGTGTCCGGGTGGGACTCTACTTGCCGTGGAAGGCAAGCTAGGCAATACGTATATGGATATCTCCTCCTTTGTAACCGAACTTGTGTAACCCTAACCCTCTCCGGTGTCTATATAAACCGGAGGGTTTTAGTCCGTAGGACAACAATCACAACATACAATCATATCGTAGGCTAGCTTCTAGGGTTTAGCCTCTCTGATCTCGTGGTAGATCTACTCTTGTAACACCCATATCTTCAATATTAATCAAGCAGGACGTAGGGTTTTACCTCCATCAAGAGGGCCCGAACCTGGGTGAAACTTCGTGTTCCTTGCCTCCTGTTACTATCCGGCCTATACGCACAGTTCGGGACCCCCTACCCGAGATCCACCGGTTTTGACACCAACAGACATATATATAGGAGTAGGTAATCATATTGAAGTACAAGGCAAGATAGAATAATATACTACGCTATCCTAGATTTTCTAATAATCACGATACTCAATAGAAGGTTTAAACATTCTCTTGCTCTAGCACAATTAAGCCACAAGTGTGTCGTGCGATGGACATGCTCATCGCCTTGAGATTGGCCCCTAAATTTAATCCTACCTTTAACTGTTGAGATTTATGAAGTCGACCCAGAAGGGATGGAGTATATTCCAGAATTATGAGAAAGTAATTAAGCATTGCTTACCACGGGTGTTAGTGTTTCTCCAAAAATTCGCCCATCCTACACATAGGATTTTCATCAGTAGCACGGTCCATACAACTCGACAAGATTATTTAAAGTTTTAAATGTTCTCTTGTGCTAGCACAATTCAGTCACAAGTGTGCCGGGCGATGGACATGCTCCTCGCCTTGAGAATGACCATGTTCGGTGACCACCACGACCATGGTTGACGAGGGTGAAAAGAAGGATCAACAGGAACACACATAGGATGGGTTTTATGGGATGCCCTGTTGATATATAAGACAAGGACCCATGGGAGGAGGTCTTGATCCATGCATATTGGTTTGTGACATATGACATTTTTGTCTTCCGTTGCAAGCACAGGCATATTTGCTAGTAATAATAAAACCCTACCTGAAGATGTTGTTTTAAGAAAGGGTAGCACCCAGTCGGCCAGCCCAAACTTTCAGCCGGTCCACTTCCCAGCCATTTGATTAAGGCCAACGCTAGGTGCCGGTCGGCCGGCCCAACTTTGGCTGGTCCACGCGGCCGTTGGATGGAAACAATAGGCACCGTTCGATGGTCTTCTATTTCTTCCCCGCACATACACAGTCAACGCATGAATAGGAAAACAATCTTCTCTACCTTTTAATGTCAAATTGACGCACTCATCTCCACCGCCAATCCACATGCGTGCAGTTCCGGCGAGGCACAAAAGCAGCATCCCCTCGACGCCGGCCCCGCTCCTCGCAGCATCCGCGCCGTGTCCGAAGCCCGTCCACATCCTCGGGATGCAGCAACCTCCGCCGCGCTGCATAGTGTGTGTCGTCCCTCTGTCTACGGCCGCCGCCGACGCGCGCCCCTCGCCGGTACTACGCCCCCTCGCCCCTGCAGATTCAATGGCGACGACGCCATAGCTCACAGCCAATAGCGGTGGTAGTAAATTTTTGTGCTGGTTCCAGCAAAATTAAAAACGGTGGAAACAAAAATTCAAAATTGGGTGATGTCATAGAAAAAGCCGAAACACCGGTGGCAGCAAAAATTGAAGGTGGTGCCAGCAAATCAAAATGGCATTGGTAGCAAAAATGCAAAATTGGGCGTTCTTCCAACAAAGCAAAAAATGCCGGTTGTAGCAAAAATGCTGCTGGTTCCAACAAACCAAAACACCGGTTGTAGCAAATTGCAAAAATTTGGCGTCGATTCCAACAAAACCGAAACATTGTTGGTAGCAAAAATTTGTTCTGGTTCCAGCAAAACAAAAAACGTTGGTAGCAAAAAATGTAAAATTGGGCCAAATCAAAACATTGGTGGTAGCACTGAGCGCTGGTCCCAGCATCTGGTTGCCGCAATTGTAGCACTCGCCGGTCGTGGTCACCAACCGTCGCTTGCCCGTCTTAGCTCACAGCAAACACCGGTTCACAGCATGGTGTGATCGCGCAGTAGCACACGTGTGAGCTGAATCTCATGTGGTCCATGAAGGATTGCTGCAGGAAGGAAAGAAAACAACATGAAGGAGAGCTCAACTCGAGGGATCCATGATGGTTTGCTGAGGGGAGTGGAGAGCTAACTCGTAGGACTTGCGAGGGCAACTGCGGCGGAGCACCGCGAGGGAGCAGAACCCGGCGTCGCGAGCATCCAAACAACAGTGTGCTGCCTCTTCACTCTCGCATTCCCGATCCAGAAAAATGAGGAGGTGTAGCCAGGAGTTGTCCACGGGTGCAGTGGCGGAGCCAGGATTCGAGTATAGGGGGACCGAGTACATATATTGATCTAATCTCGTTGGCAATTACTCGTCGCTGCTACTAAATTTATCGATCGTTGGGGGGGGGGGCAGGCCCCTGCTCGTCCCCCTGGCTCCGCCCCTGCATGGGTGTGTTTGGATTTGGAAAAGATAAGGTGCGCAGAGAAAAAAAAAGAAGGAAGGTGATGCGTGGGATCCGCTGTACACGTCGCGCGTGACGGAGTGAGCGCTGCATGCCGATCCGAAACGTTTCCCTTTGATTAAGCCAACGATTGATCCTATCCCTTATCCCCTCACACACTCCGCGTCGTCTACACTGCCTTCTCTCGTTCCCCCGCAGAGGTTTTTTTTCTTCAACCCTGACCGCGTCTCCCGGTATCCCTCTTCACCGTCGGAGAGGCCCCATGCAACATCGCCATCCGCTTACCGCAGCACTTGGGGGCCCCGTTACATCAGCGTGTTTGGCATCCATAGAAGGGAAGAGGGAGTTTCAGCATCGGTCGCTGATGGCAGCTCGGGGTCACAATTTCTCTTGTGCTCATGGCCGGTAGCTGCACCATCACAACTTTCTACGCCGCCCGTTCCATACACTTCTCCCAGTATTCGTGCAATGTCATTGTAGCTTTCTAATGTGCGGTCGCAACAAAGGACATTGGTCGGCGTGGTCTGGTCTTTCAGGACGGACAACCTCGGTTGGAGCAAAACATGAAGCCGGCTGTAGCAAAAACATTGTTATAAATCTGAGGTCATCGTCGATCTACCGTGTACCAAGCAATCACACGACGAATGACATCGAGATTTGTTAACGATCTTCACTATCATGGCTACATTCTCGGGGCATATGACTACGGGTGCTCCTCCCCATGACACCGTCACAATATGGCACCCCGGACGCCCGGGCGCCGGTACATGTCGCCGGCTCCCCCGCGTGCCCATGCTATTATGTTGGCATAGCTTACATCGTGTGTCTACCCTCACTATACATGAGAGGCCTGGGATACAAGTGTCCCATTAAGATACAACTCCTACCTTGTCTACACACAGTCCAAAACCAAGTCCAACTGTAACCTACCTTATACAATAATATTCGACACAACTCTAAGAAACTCCACCTTGGTGATTATTCTTCACCACCTTGAATTCATCCATGCGTCGAACCTCCATATACATTAGACTTGAGATACGCCTTGACCGCCGCTGCTACTTCCAGACTCCATGTGACTCCACCTGCAACTGTAGTCCCTTCTCGTCTTCTTCACAGTCAATACTTGAGCAAAATTAAGTTCCTCATTATTCTAGTTTATGCTCCCAACTTCCAGAGTATCAGTCCAATGCCACCACACATTGATCACTGACCTGTGTGAAAGTGAACAACTCACATATTGAGTGTCACACATAAAAGTTACCTGAACTCAACATCATCACTCTTCCTTGACCGTCTGTCTGAAACTTGAAAGAATTTCACCATTGTTTGTAGTCGTCCCGAGTCCAGAGCCCTGGCCCGTCTCCATGCCCCGTGCGCACTGCACGCCTCACCGCTATTACCGCGTCGAGCCTCCGCTGTCCTGGTTGACTCTCAAGGGTCACGAACCCACACCACTCAACCCCCACTGCAGAGTACCACCGATCATCACCGGCCGATGACGAGTTTCATGCTTCCATCAGGCCACTGGGCTCCAGTCCGAATTGCGTGTCACTCGCTTTTTCCCACTGAATAGGCTTCGACTCTCTGTCAACTTACGTCATAGCCCCTCAATCAACACTGAGTGAAATCTTCCAGACTCCAGCTCCACCTTCAACATGACTCCATGATAGATGATCAGTCCATCCCGCCCCATCGACTTCAAGCTCGCATGTGCACTGCCTTGAATTAATCCCGTGTCATAGTCTTGTCGAAGCCACACAAGCCCTCGGGCCTGCGCCACGTGTTTCCATGCCCCAGAAGTTAGTCACCATCAGCATCACGCTCCTATGGCATCGTCGTCGATCTCACCACCGTCTTCTGTACCAACCAACTTGCGTCGATCCCGTCAGACTGTCCAGTCCGACCCAACCGAACTTCCCTCGACTGTAACCATGCTTCACCTGACACCATCACTGCTTGCACTATGCATGCTTGGACGCCCTATGTATGCATGATTCTGCCACGACGCATTGCAGACTCCTCCAAGCCTACACCTGTCGCTGTCCTTATTGCACACACCCTTAAGCACTCACCTGAAGCACTCACAACAAACTTGACCTAGCAGAAAAAACTTTCGTGGGGATAATACACAAATTTTCCTATTCCTTGTCCCTGTTTGCTTGCAGCCTCTCTGTTTATGCACGAAGACCTTTTTTATCTCAAGCTTTGCATCAGCATGTACGTACGCATGCATCATGTACCACGCGCTAGCAGCCTGCCACGAACAACATGTCCCGCCTGCACCCACGGGCTCTGCCAGGCGTCTGGGCCAGCGTAGCCGCTGCCACCCGTGCGCGACTCGGACTGGACCGCCTAGTGTCCACCAAAACACCTCGTCTGCTCCATCCGACCTTGCCGAGAATTCGCCCGAAAGACACGACTACCTAGCGAGTCAGCAGCCGCCGTGATTCCTCTTGTCCGCTTCCGCCTGCTGCTGCACGTTTCAGTCGCTGTACGCTCGCCCGATCAATCCGCGGATCGACCGCCGCATGTTTCAAGCACACACGCTGCTGCCGATGCTTCCGCCTTTGATTACTTTTTTTCAATCTCACCGAGAACCATGCCGCAACCGGGCACCGGCTGCATCCTAGACTCGATACTTCCTCTAGATCAACAATCCACAATCTTCAAACAACCTAGCTCATGATATCACTTGTTAGAATAAATCCGAGGTCACCGTCGATCTACCGAGAACCAAGCAATCACATGATGCATGACACCGAGATTTGTTAACGAGGTTCATCATCATGGCTACATCCCCGAGGCATATGACTACGGGTGCTCCTTCCCATGGCACCGTCACAATACCGCACCCTGGTGCCGTCTGGGCACCGGCACACGCCGCCGGCTCCCCCGCATGCCCGTGCTATTATGTTGACATAACTTACATCATGTGTCTACCCCCACTATACATGAGAGGCTTGGGATACAAATGTCCTATTAGGACATAACTTCTATCATGTCTACACGCAGTCCAAAACCAAATCCAACTGTAATCTACCTTGTGCAATAATATTCGATACAACTCTAACAAACGTGAATCCGGTTGTGTGTTGTAGCTTCCCCCTTGCTGTAGTTGCAGCTTCCCCGAGCGGTGGTTGTAGATTTCGGCGCCGCAGTTGCAGCTCATGCGCTCCGCACGGTGGCATGGTTTCAGTTGTCGCTGTTGATGGTCACCATGTCGGCATCGGAGAGCTCCAACAACAATGATGCCATGCTCTCCCACAACAGATATCCATATGTGGTGACCTCGAAATCACGGCATAGTATGCACGGTGTGTGGATGGTCGCCGGGGCATGACATCTGGTGGAAGTGGGAAGACAGGAGGGGGAACCAGCAAGCTCAGGGGTAAAAAAACTTCCCATGGCAGCCAAGGAAGAAGAAGAAGAAGAAGAAGAGATATAGGGGGAAGGAAGAAGAAAGAGATAAGGATAGGAAGGGCACGTGGGCGGTCCCTGGATCTACGCCTGATCAATTTGGGGTCATTCGATCTCGCCTCATCATACGGCGCGCGACCGACCGACTCACGCTTTGACCGGTCGGCCGTAAGGAACTGTTTTCCTTTAGGAAATTTAGCTGAATGATTGGCCGGCTTGCCTGTCCATGTGTTGTTGATGAAGGAAGATTACATTGCCCGTTGCGTCATTGACACAAAGACCAACTGCATTCAAGAAGTCAAGCAATGTTTTATGAATGATCCGTCAAGAGGCAAAAGATAAATGCAACCGAGAAGTTAGGTGAAGCATTTGAAGAATGTTTTTTCTTGAATTATCTGCAGATGATTATGTTTGTATTGTGATTGTATTTGAAGAAACTAACACTACTGGTAATTCTGAAAATGACCTCCAGAGGAATGCCATAAATGAAAGGAATCAAAGCTCTGTTGGCACAATTTAAAGGAATCATAGCCCTCTCGAAATTGATGGTAACAAGTTTATTATTGAGTTAAATGAACCTGCATATGTAGAAAGTGATCTGGTGGAAAATAATAGCATTGAACCGTGTGCTGCTACTACCAACATACAGACAGAAAAATCATGTGAAACAGATGTCAACAACCCAAACTGTTCAAATTCCACTGAGGTAATCATCAAACAAAATATACCGTCGGACAATGGCGCACCTACAGAGAAATTTACACTTGATATGAACATTAAAGATCTGAATACAATGAATGAGGCGGAACTGCAAGCGATCCTTGGTTCATCATTGCTGTAAGCCCTTGTCAGAGTAAATAGCATAAAACTACTACTTTACAGGCTAGGGTTTAAAAAAACTACTGATTTTTAATTTTTCTCAGATAACTACTAACTCGCGGGTCGCCTGTTTTAGAAAACCCCAAATGTCCGTTGCTTAAAATTTAAAACTGTTTATGATTGGTCGGGCCTGCACCTAAACGATCCGTCTATTTGACCGTGTGTTTGACCGTTAAATGACATGTGGGGCCCACATGTCAGTGTCTCTTCCACACTTTTCCTCCACCTCTTGAGTACTCATTCCTCTGTGCCTCCCTTCCTCTCCTCTCGCCGGTGCGCCTGCCCTGTCCTCTGCCGCCATTCATTAACCCTCCCCAGCGCGACAAGGCCACCCATCGCATCCGCCCCGCCACCCACCGCGTACGCGCCCTCACCTTCGCCCGCACCACCGGGTCCTTCCGGCGACCGTAGCAGAGGCCGGCCTCGGCCGCGGCGGCCTGGATCCCAGCCTGTCACCCACCTGGACCCATCTTGAGCCCACGTGCGGAAGAGGAAAGAGAGATAGGCTGCATGTTGGTGAGCTCACGGCGGCTGCGGGCGCGGCTCGCCGGCAGGACGAGGCGGCGTTGAGAGGAGCCGCGCCAGTGGCTGTTATGTTCTGGAGCAGGGACCCGATTGCTTTTTGAAAAAAGATGCATGGACCTGATTGCTTTTCAGAAATACACTGACATATGGGTCCCACCTGCCAGTTAACGATCAAACAATTATAGCTCTGACGCATGGGGCCCAACTATCATAATCATGATTAATTGTAAAACACTCTGTCATCATGGTTTTCTGAAACAACCTGTAGAATTGTGTTGAATAATTGTTGATGCAATATTGTGCCGGTACAAGAGGTATATATAAGAGCCAAGCCACACCTAACCTAGCCCTATTACAAACCGAGTAGGAGTCCTAATCCTATTACAAGTTGTATTCTAACATCCCCCCGCAGTGTCAACGGTAGGCTCAACGACGTTGAGACTGAAACGAATGTCTTGAAACGGAGTAGTCGCCTGGCCTTTAGTAAAGATATCAACGAACTGAGCAGAAGTAGGCACGTGGAGAACGCGAACTTGACCGAGAGCCACCTTCTCTCGAACAATATGAATGTCGATCTCAATATGCTTGGTGCGATGGTGTTGAACAGGATTCCCTGACATGTAGACAGCTGAAATATTATCACAGTAAACAATGGTAGCGTGCTCAATAGGACGGTGCAGCTCCGACAGCAACTGGCGCAACCATACCATATCAGCAACCGCATGAACCACAACGCGGTACTTAGCTTCAGCGGACGTGCGGGATTAAGGAAATATGCCCTAGAGGCAATAATAAAGTTATTATTTATTTCCTTATATCATGATAAAAGTTTATTATTCATGCTAGAATTGTATTAACCGGAAACATAATACATGTGTGAATACATAGACAAACAGAGTGTCACTAGTATGTCTCTACTTGACTAGCTCGTTAATCAAAGATGGTTATGTTTCCTAACCATGGACAAAGAGTTGTCATTTGATTAACGGGATCACATCATTAGTTGAATGATCTGATTGACATGACCCATTCCATTAGCTTAGCACCCGATCGTTTAGTATGTTGCTATTGCTTTCTTCATGACTTATACATGTTCCTATGACTATGAGATTATGCAACTCCCATTTGTCGGAGGAACACTTTGTGTGCTACCAAATGTCACAACGTAACTGGGTGATTATAAAGGAGCTCTACAGGTGTCTCCAAAGGTACATGTTGGGTTGGCGTATTTCGAGATTAGGATTTGTCACTCCGATTGTCGGAGAGGTATCTCTGGGCCCTCTCGGTAATGCACATCACTTAAGCCTTGCAAGCATTGCAACTAATGAGTTAGTTGCGGGATGATGTATTACAGAACGAGTAAAGAGACTTGCCGGTAACGAGATTGAACTAGGTATGGGATACCGACGATCGAATCTCGGGCAAGTAACATACCGATGACAAAGGGAACAACGTATGTTGTTATGCGGTCTGACCGATAAAAGATCTTCGTAGAATATGTAGGAGCCAATATGAGCATCCAGGTTCCGCTATTGGTTATTGACCAGAGACGTGTCTCGGTCATGTCTACATTGTTCTCGAACCCGTAGGGTCCGCACGCTTAAGGTTACGATGACAGTTATATTATGAGTTTATGCATTTTGATGTACCGAAGGTTGTTCGGAGTCACGGATGTGATCACAGACATGACGAGGAGTCTCGAAATGGTCGAGACATAAAGATTGATATATTGGAAGCCTATGTTTGGATATCGGAAGTGTTCCGGGTGAAATCGGGATTTTACCGGAGTACCGGGAGGTTACCGGAACCCCCCAAGAGGTATATGGGCCTTAGTGGGCCTTAGTGGAAGAGAGGAGAGGTGGCCAGAGATGGGCCGCGTGCCCCTCCCCCTTGGTCCGAATAGGACAAGGAGAGGGGGCCGGCCCCCTTCCTCCTCTCTCTCCTCTTTTCCCCCCTCCGTGAATCCTATTCCAACTAGGAAAGGGGGGAGTCCTACTCCCGGAAGGAGTAGGACTCCTCCTGGCGCGCCACCTCTTGGCTGGACAGCCCCCCCCCCCCTTTGAGCCTTTATATACGGAGGCACGGGGCACCCCTAGAGACACAAGTTGATCCGGGTGATCATATTCTTAGTCGTGTGCGATGCCCCCTTCCACCAGTCCTCGATAATATTGTAGCGGTGCTTAGGCAAAGCCCTGCGACGGTAGAACATCAAGATCGTCACCACGCCGTCGTGCTGACGGAACTCTTCCCCGACACTTTGCTGGATCGGAGTCCGGGGATCGTCATCGAGCTGAACGTGTGCTAGAACTCGGAGGTGTCGTAGTTTAGGTGCTTGATCGGTCGGGCTGTGGAGACGCACGACTACATCAACCAAGTTAACGCTTCCGTTGTCGATCTACAAGGGTACGTAGATCACACTCTCCCCCTCTCGTTGCTATGCATCACCATGATCTTTCGTGTGCGTAGGAATTTTTTTTGAAATTACTACGAAACCCAACAGTGGTATCAGAGCCTAGGTTTTATGTGTTGATGTTATATGCACGAGTACAACACAAGTGAGTTGTGGGCGATATAAGTCATACTGTTTACCGGCATGTCATACTTTGGTTCGGCGGTATTGTTGGACGAAGCGGCCCGGACCGACATTACGCGTACGCTTACGCGAGACCGGTTCTCTCGACGTGCTTTGCACAAAGGTGGCTAGCGGGTGACAGTTTCTCCAACTTTAGTTGAACCGAGTGTGGCTACGCCTGGTCCTTGCGAAGGTTAAAACAGCACCAACTTGACAAACTATCGTTGTGGTTTTGATGCGTAGGTAAGATTGGTTCTTGCTTAAGCCCATAGCAGCCACGTAAAACTTGCAACAACAAAGTAGAGGACATCTAACTTGTTTTCGCAGGGCATGTTGTGATGTGATATGGTCAAGACATGATGCTAAATTTTATTGTATGAGATGATCATGTTTTGTAACCGAGTTATCGGCAACTGGCAGGAGCCATATGGTTGTTGCTTTATTGTATGCAATGCAATCACGCTGTAATGCTTTACTTTATCACTAAGCGGTAGCGATAGTCGTGGAAGCATAAGATTGGCGAGATTACAACGATGCTACGATGGAGATCAAGGTGTCGCGCCGGTGACGATGGTGATCACGACGGTGCTTCAGAGATGGAGATCACAAGCACAAGATGATGATGGCCATATCATATCACTTATATTGATTGCTTGTGATGTTTATCTTTTATGCATCTTATCTTGCTTTGATTGACGGTAGCATTATAAGATGATCTCTCACTAATTATCAAGAAGTGTTCTTCCTGAGTATGCACCGTTGCGAAAGTTCTTCGTGCCGAGACACCACGTGATGATCGGGTGTGATAGGCTCTACGTTCAAATACAACGGGTGCAAAACAGTTGCACACGCGGAATACTCAGGTTATACTTGACGAGCCAAGCATATACAGATATGGCCTCAGAACACGGAGACCGAAAGGTCGAGCGTGAATCATATAGTAGATATGATCAACATAGCGATGTTCACCAATGAAACTACTCCATCTCACGTGATGATCGGACATGGTTTAGTTGATTTGGATCACGTAATCACTTAGAGGATTAGAGGTATGTCTATCTAAGTGGGAGTTCTTAAGTAATATGATTAAATTGAACTTAAATTTATCATGAACTTAGTCCTAGTAGTATTTTGCAAATTATGTTATAGATCAATAGCTCGCGTTGTTGCTTCCCTGTGTTTATTTTGATATGTTCCTAGAGAAAATTGTGTTGAAAGATGTTAGTAGCAATGATGCGGATTGGATCCGTGATCTGAGGTTTATCCTCATTGCTGCACAGAAGAATTATGTCCTTGATGCACCGCTAGGTGACAGACCTATTGCAGGAGTAGATGCAGACATTATGAACGTTTGGCTAGCTCAATATGATGACTACTTGATAGTTTAGTGCACCATACTTAAATGGCTTAGAATCGGGACTTCAAAGTCGTTTTGAACGTCATGGACCATATGAGATGTTCCAGGAGTTGAAGTTAATATTTCAAGCAAATACCCGAGTTGAGAGATATGAAGTCTCCAACAAGTTCTATAACTAAAAGATGGAGGAGAATCGCTCAACTAGTGAGCATGTGCTCAGATTGTCTGGGTACTACAATCGCTTGAATTAAGTGGGAGTTAATCTTCCAGATAAGATAGTGATTGACAGAATTCTCTAGTCACCATCACCAAGTTAGTAGAACTTCGTGATGAACTATAATATGCAAGGGATTACGGAAACAACTCCCAAGCTCTTCGTGATGCTGAAATCAACGAAGGTAGAAATCAAGAAAAACATCAAGTGTTGATGGTTGACAAGACCACTAGTTTCAAGAAAAGGGCAAAGGGAAGAAGGGGAACTTCAAGAAGAACGGCAAGCAAGTTGCTGCTCAAGTGAAGAAGTCCAAGTCTGATCCTAAGCCTGAGACTAAGTGCTTCTACTGCAAAGGGACTGGTCACTGGAAGCAGAACTACCCCAAGTGATTGGCGGATAAGAAGGATGGCAAAGTGAACATAAGTATATTTGATATACATGTTATTGATGTGTACTTTACTAGTGTTTATAGCAACCCCTCAGTAATAGATACTAGTTCAGTTGCTAAGATTAGTAACTCGAAACGGGAGTTGCAGAATAAACAGAGACTAGTTAAGGGTGAAGTGACGATGTGTGTTGGAAGTGGTTCCAAGATTGATATGATCATCATCGCACACTCCCTATACTTTTGGGATTAGTGTTGAACCTAAATAAGTGTTATTTGGTGTTTGCGTTGAGCATGAATATGATTTGATCATATTTATTGTAATACGGTTATTCATTTAAGTAAGAGAATAAATTGTTGTTCTATTTACATGAATAAAACCTTATATGGTCACACACCCAATGAAAATAGTTTGTTGGATCTCGATCGTAGTAATACACATAATCATAATATTAAAACCAAAAGATGCAAAGTTAATAATGATAGTGCAACTTATTTGTGGCGCTGCTGTTTAGGTCATATTGGTGTAAAGCGCATGAAGAAACTCCATGCTGATGGGCTTTTGGAATCACTTGATTATGAATCAGTTGATGCTTGCGAACCATGCCTCATGGGCAAGATGACTAAGACTCCGTTCTTTGGAACAATGGAGCGAGCAACAAATTTGTTGGAAATCATATATACTGATGTATGTGGTCCGATGAATATTGAGACTCGCGACAACTATCATTATTTTCTGATCTTCACAGATGATTTGAGCAGATATGAGTATATCTACTTGATGAAACATAAGTCTGAAACATTTGAAAAGTTCAAAGAATTTTAGAGTGAAGTGGAAAATCATCGTAACAAGAAAATAAAGTTTCTACGATCTGATCGTAGAGAAGAGTATTTGAGTTATGAGTTTGGTCTTCAGTTAAAACAATGTGAAATAGTTTCACTACTCACGCCACCTGGAACACCACAGCATAATGGTGTGTCCGAACGTCATAACCGTACTTTATTAGATATGGTGCGACCTATGATGTCTCTTACCGATCTACCACTATTGTTTTGGGGTTATGCATTAAAGACATCTGCATTCACGTTTAAAAGGGCACCATCTAAGTCCGTTGAGACGACACAATCTGAACTGTGGTTTGGCAAGAAACCAAAGTTGTCGTTTCTTAAAGTTTGGGATTGTGATGCTTATATGAAAAGTTTCATCCTGATAAGCTCAAAACGCAAATCGGAGAAATATGTCTTCATAGGATACCCAAAGGAGACTATTGGGTACACCTTCTATCACAGATCCGAAGGCAAGACATTCGTTGCTAAGAATGGATCCTTTCTAGAGAAGGAGTTTCTCTTGAAAGAAGTGAGTGGGAGGAAAGTAGAAAACTTGATAAGGTAATTGTACCATCTCCCTTATTAGAAAGTAGTTCATCACAGAAATCTTTTCTTGTGACTACTACACCAATTAGTGAGGAAGCTAATGATGATGATCATGTAACTTCAGATCAAGTTACTACCGAATCTCGTAGGTAAACCAGAGTGAGATCCGCACCAGAGTAGGTACGGTAATCCTGTTCTGGAAGTCATGTTACTAGACCATGACGAACTTGCGAACTATGAAGAAGCGATGGTGAGCCCAGATTCCGCAAAATGGCTTGAGGCCATGAAATCTGAGATGGGATCCATGTATGAGCACAAAGTATGGACTTTGGTTGACTTGCCCGATGATCGGCAAGCCATAGAAAATAAATGGATCTTCAAGAGGAAGTCGGATGCTGATAGTAGTGTTACTATCTACAAAGCTAGAATTGTCGCAAAAGGTTTTCGACAAAGTTCAAGGTGTTGACCACGATGAGATTTTCTCACTCGTATCGATGCTTAAAAGTCTGTCCAAATCATGTTAGCAATTGCCGCATTTTATGAAATCTGGCAAATGGATAAAAAAATTGCAATCCTTAATGGATTTCTTAAAGAAAGAGTTGTATATGATGCAACCATAAGGTTTTGTCAATCCTAAAGGTGCTAACAAAATAAGCAAGCTCCAGCGATCCATCTATTGACTGGTGCAAGCATCTCGGAGTTGGAATAAACGCTTTGATAGTATGATCAAAGCATATAGATTTATACAGACTTGCGGTGAAGCCTTTATTTACAAGAAAGTGAGTGGGAGCACTACAACATTTCTGATAAGTATATGTGAATGACATATTGTTGATCGGAAATAATGTAGAATTATTCTGCAAAGCATAAAGGAGTGTTTGAAAGGAGTTTTTCAAAGAAAGACCTCGGTGAAGTTGCTTACATATTGAGCATCAAGATCTATAGAGATAGATCAAGACGCTTGATAAGTTTTTTTTTCAATGAGTACATACCTTGACAAGATTTTGAAGTAGTTCAAAATGGAATAGTTATAGAAAGGGTTCTTAGCTGTGTTACAAGGTATGAAATTGAGTAAGACTCAAAGCCCGACCACGGCAGAAGATAGAAAGAGAATGAAAGTCATTCCCTATGCCTCAGCCATAGGTTCTATAAAGTATGCCATGCTGTATACCAGATCTATTGTATACCCTACACTGATTTTGGCAAGGGAATACAATAGTGATCTAGGAGTAGATCACTGGACATCGGTCAAAATTATCCTTAGTGTAATAAGGATATGTTTCTCGATTATGGAGGTGACAAAAGGTTCGTAGTAAAGAGTTACATCAATGCAAGTTTTGACACTGATCTAGATAACTTTAGGTCTCAATCTGGATACATATTGAAAGTGGGAGCAATTAACTAGAGTAGCTCCGTGCAGAGCATTGTTGACATAGATATTTGCAAAATACATACGGATCTGAATATGGCAGACCTGTTGACTAAAATTCTCTCACAAGCAAAACATGATCACACCTTAGTACTCTTTGGGTGTTAATCACATAGCGATGTGAACTAGATTACTGAATCTAGTAAACCCTTTGGGTGTTGGTCACATGGCGATGTGAACTATGGGTGTTAATCACATGATGATGTGAACTATCGATGTTAATCACATGGTGATGTGATCTAGATTATCGACTCTAGTGCAAGTGGGAGACTGAAGGAAATATGCCCTAAAGGCAATAATAAAGTTATTACTTATTTCCTTATATCATGATAAAAGTTTATTATTCATTCTAGAATTGTATTAACCAGAAACATAATACATGTGTGAATACATAGACAAACAGAGTGTCACTAGTATGCCTCTACTTGACTAGCTCGTTAATCAAAGATGGTTATGTTTCCTAACCATGGACAAAGAGTTGTCATTTGATTAACGGGATCACATCATTAGTTGAATAATCTGATTGACATGACCCATTCCATTAGCTTAGCACCCAATCGTTTAGTATGTTGCTATTGCTTTCTTCATGACTTATACATGTTCCTATGACTATGAGATTATGCAACTCCCGTTTGCCGGAGGAACACTTTGTGTGCTACCAAACATCACAACGTAACTGGGTGATTATAAAGGAGCTCTACAGGTGTCTCCAAAGGTACATGTTGGGTTGGCGTATTTCGAGATTAGGATTTGTCACTCCGATTGTCGGAGAGGTATCTCTGGGCCCTCTCGGTAATGCACATCACTTAAGCCTTGCAAGCATTGCAACTAATGAGTTAGTTGCGAGATGATGTATTACGGAACGAGTAAAGAGACTTGCCGGTAACGAGATTGAACTAGGTATGGGATACTGACGATCGAATCTCGGGCAAGTAACATACCGATGACAAAGGGAACAACGTATGTTGTTATGCGGTCTGACCGATAAAAGATCTTCGTAGAATATGTAGGAGCCAATATGAGCATCCAGGTTCCGCTATTGGTTATTGACCGGAGACGTGTCTCGGTCATGTCTACATTGTTCTCGAACCCGTAGGGTCCGCACGCTTAAGGTTACGATGATAGTTATATTATGAGTTTATGCATTTTGATGTACCGAAGGTTGTTCGGAGTCCCGGATGTGATCACGGACATGACGAGGAGTCTCGAAATGGTCGAGACATAAAGATTGATATATTGGAAGCCTATGTTTGGTTATCGAAAGTGTTCCGGGTGAAATCGGGATTTTACCGGAGTACCGGGAGGTTACCGGAACCCCCCAGGAGGTATATGGGCCTTAGTGGGCCTTAGTGGAAGAGAGGAGAGGTGGCAAGAGATGGGCCGCCCGCCCCTCCCCCCTTGGTCCGAATAGGACAAGGAGAGGGGGCCGGCCCCCCTTCCTCCTCTCTCTCCTCTTTTCCCCCGTTCGCGAATCCTATTCCAACTAGGAAAGGGGGGGAGTCCTACTCCCGGAAGGAGTAGGACTCCTCCTGGCGCGCCACCTCTTGGCCGGCCAGCCCCCCCTTTGAGCCTTTATATACGGAGGCACGGGGCACCCCTAGAGACACAAGTTGATCCAGGTGATCATATTCTTAGCCTGTGCGGTGCCCCCTTCCACCAGTCCTCGATAATATTGTAGCGGTGCTTAGGCGAAGCCCTGCGACAGTAGAACATCAAGATTGTCACCATGCCGTCGTGCTGACGGAACTCTTCCCCGACACTTTGCTGGATCGGAGTCCGGGGATCGTCATCGAGCTGAACATGTGCTAGAACTCGGAGGTGCCGTAGTTTCGGTGCTTGATCGGTCGGGCTATGGAGACGTACGACTACATCAACCAAGTTAACGCTTCCGTTGTCGATCTACAAGGGTACGTAGATCACACTCTCCCCCTCTCGTTGCTATGCATCACCATGATCTTGCGTGTGCGTAGGAACTTTTTTGAAATTACTATGAAACCCAGCATGGGAGACCGTAACCTACCTTTTTGAAGACCAAGAAACCAAATTGTTACCAAGAAAAACACAAATCCGAATGTGGACCTACGAATATTTTGACAACCAGTCCAGTCTGCATCAGAGTAAGCTGTCAAGGAGGTGGGAGAGGATTTGTTGATATGAAGACCTAAGTCTAGTGTGCCTTTGAGATATCGAAGAATACGTTTGACATGATTGTAGTGTGGAATACGAGGACCATGCATGTATAAACAAGCTTGTTGAACAGCAAAAGAATTTCAGGACGAGTGAGAGTGAAATACTGAAGTCCACCGGTAAGACTACGATAAAGAGAAGGATCAGAGAAAGGATCGCCGTCAATAGAGAGTTTGGAACCTGTATCAACAGGGGTACAGGAAGTTTGACAATCAAGCATACCAGCACGAGAAAGAAGATCCAGAGTGTACTGCCGTTGAGACAAGAAAAGACCAGAGGAGTCACCGATAACAGCAATACCTAAGAAGTGGTGAAGAAGATCTAAATCTGTCATAGAAAATTCATGGCGAAGAAGAGAGATAATATGATCTAAAAATTGTTGGGAGGAAGTTGTGAGGATAATATCATCAACATATAAAAGAAGGTAAGCAGTGCTGGTGTTGTGATGACAGGTAAAGAGAGAAGTGTCAGAACTTGAAGGGGTAAAACCGATGGTTTGAGCATAAGTAGAAAAGCGTTGGAACCAGGCACATGGTGCTTGTTTAAGACCATAAAGATATTTTTGAAGAAGACAAACATGATTAGGATAGGAGGAATGTTCGAAGCCAAGAGGTTGTTGACAATAGACTGTTTCTTGAAGAGAGACATGAAGAAAAGCATTTTTGACATCTAGTTGATGAATTGGCCAGGAAGAAGAGACGGCGATGCTAAGGACAGTGCGAATAGTGCCGGGCTTGACAACTGGAGAGAAAGTTTCATCATAATCGATACCGTTTTGCCGAGAGTAACCACGACATACCCATCGAGCATTATAACATGCAAGACTCCCATCAGAATTAAATTGATGAAAAAAACCATTTGCCCGAAACGATATTTGTATTGGAAGGACGAGGAACTAACCGCCATGTGTTATTCTATAGAAGGGCATCACATTCATCTTTCATAGCTGCGGCCCAATTAGGATCTAGGAGAGCTGATTTTTAAGATTTGGGTAGAGAGGAAGGAGATAAAGATGCATGAAGATTGAGATGATCTTTTGCAGGTAAACGAAACCCGGACTTGGCACGTGTGCGCATGGTATGATCGTTAGTAGGAACTGGAATGGGAATAGCATGAGCAGGAGGGGTTGGGGAAGATGTGGTGGATGCGTCCGGCACAGCGGAGGAAGCGAATGCGGGAGATGGCTGTGAAGACTGCGGCGGCAAGAGGTGTGCCACGTCAGAGTGTAATGCGTTTTCCTCTGCCGGGACCGAGGTGATTACAGAAGTGGTGGCGGCAGGATCCACTACTGTGGCTGGTTTCGCTGGGTTGGCGGGTGAAAGAAGGGAAGATGATTGCGACGAGAGGGACTAGTGGACGGCGTGGATGAGTTGGGATCTAATTGTTGACGCTCGGAAAAGGGAAAATGTTTTCAGCAAATGTTACATGACGAGACACATGAATACGACCACTAACAAGATCTAGACAACGATAACCCTTGTGCTCGTCAGAAAAACCTAGATGGACACACGGGATAGAGCGCGGGGAAAGTTTGTTAGGAGAAGTAGAGGAGTTTGGGAAACAAAGACAACCGAAAACGCGAACGTCGGAGTAATTTCGATAAGAGAGAAATAAAGAAAAGTAAGGAGTAGTTTGTGTGTTAACTTTAGATGGACGAATATTGAGTAAATATGTGGCCGTGTGGAGTGCCTCTTCCCAGAACATCGAAAGCATAGAAGATTGAACAAGCAGAGTGGGAATGATGTCATTAAGAGTACGAAGAGAACGCTCGGCTTTCCCGTTTTGAGGGGAGGTATAAGGACAGTAGAAACGCAAGAGAATTCCATATTGTAGAAAGAAATTTCAAATTTTAAAGTTTTCAAATTCACGACCATTATCACATTGTCTGAATCTTATAGGGAGGAAAAAGTGGACCAAGACATAGCGCTAAAAGTTAAGGAATATATCATGAATGTCGGATTTGTTGCGTAAAGGAAATGTCCAAACATAATGAGTAAAATCATCAAGAATCACGAGATAATACTTAAAACCAGATACACTTTCTATTGGTGATGTCCAGAGATCACAATGAAGTAATTCAAAAGGAAAAGTACTAGAGGATTGAGAGGAACTAAAGGGTAGACGAACATGTTTGCCCAATTGACATGGCTGATACATAGAAGAATTATGAGAGTCTCTATTATGAGGTATTGAAAATTCACTAAGAAGTGTGGATAGCACATTTTTATTGGGATGGCCAAGACGTTGGTGCCACCGATCAACAGAGGCCACCATAGATGTTGGAGGAGCACCAGCCGAAACACCATGGAGAGAATATAAATCACCGGAGCTATTGAATCGAGCGATCTCGACCTTGGTCCAGTAGTCTTTCACAGACAAACCAAACGGGTCAAACTCAACAGAAACAAGATTATCAGTAGTGATTTCGCGAACAGAAATCAGATTTTTAATAAGGGCAGGAGCTACAAGAACATCACGAAGAAGCAAAGGCTTAGTTGGGGATTGGATTTGAGCCTGACCGACACAGTAAATAGGAATGGAAGATCCATCACCGAAAGTAATAGAGGGAAAAGACGAAGGTGTGCAAGAAGAAAGCAAATTACTCGATGCAGACATATGACGAGAAGCATCAGAATTGAAAATCTAATCCGTACATGAGTTCCCTTGTGCAGCAAAGTTGTTTATGACTTGTAGAAAAGCAGCTTGGTCCCAGCTCGAAGTCGAAGTAGAGGCCAGTGTAGTCATGGGAGCTTGCAGGTGTGGTGGCATCGGCAGTCGGGCCGACATCGGCGTAAAGAGAGAGACACCATCATTGTACTGCTGCATGTAGGAGGATGATGGAGCGTCATAGGATGCATAAGGACTGGTGTTATAGATCGGTGGCGCGGAGGAGGGAGCAGCGCGGTACGCGGTCGTTGGCTGTCGGGGCACGAGAATGGACGCGTCGGTGTGAAGGCGAGTACCGGGCTGCCAGCCACCGGTATAGGCAGGCAGGGCACCATATGGAGTAGGGGCAGACCAGGGCATAGGCTACGCCTGGACTAGTCCTGTCCATGGATCAGGAGATGGTCGCCATCTGGACGGCGGTGGTGGTGTGCAGTTGATGAAACCGGGGGCGAAGCAGGAACATCGTAGTACGGTGCGATCGGAAGAGCCGGTTGGTACCCGCCGTAGATCGCCGGTGTACTGTATGGCACCGCAGGTGTGTTGCAGAGAGCCGCGGAGGGCGTACTGGACGAAGTCACAGGCGCGGCCGCGAAGTGCCCCGTAGATGACGCAGAGTAGTGCCCGGCTGCGGCTCCTGCGGGCGATGCGCCGTGTTGCATGGCGCCGTAGACGTGTGGCCCGTAGCCATGCACGGGCGGCGGGGTAAAGCCAGCCATCTGGAACGGTGCAGCAGCATGCATCCCGTAGCCATGTGCTAACGAGGCAGGAGCGTGCGGCCCGTAGCTATGCTGGGGCATGCATGGCGTTGCATGCAGCGGGGCAGAGGAGATGGATTCAGCGACGATCGATCCGGCGGCGGCGGCGCCAGATGCAATCGTCCTGATCGGAACAGAGGTGGAAGTCATCGATCGATGACCTAAACTGATACCATACCCTAGGATCATAAAACTGATACCATGTAAAATTGTATTGAATAATTATTGAAGCAATATTGTACCGATACAAGAGGTATATATAAGAGCCAAGTTGTACCTGACCTAGCCCTATTATAAACCGAGTAGGAGTCCTAGTCCTATTACAAGTTGTATTCTAACACAACCAACCAACCACTTGATAGTTATCTGAGAAAAAAAATCAATAGTTTTTTGGAACCCTAGCATGTAAAGTACTCCCTCTATAAACAAATATAAGAATGTTTATAGTGATCTAAACGTTCTTATATTTGTTTATGGAGAGAGCAGTAGTTTTATGCTATTTACTCTCCTTGACAAGCTCAGAAACAGCAAGTCCAACGACGACTCCAACAAGGCTAAATCAAGCCTCTCTGATAAAAATAAAAACAGCCAGGTGAAAATGGAGATGAAATCTTACATGAGCACCAAACACAGGTGCAACTGATAGTGTTAGCAAGACTGCCCCTACTCCAGCTGCTGGATAAGAAGAATCCTCAACGATCCAGTTGTGGAGTATACCAACCGTAGGATGTTACAGTAGTAGTAGTAGTATCGTCCTCTAGTGTATAAGGCATATCTACTTTGTCTCAAGTTGAACCCTTTTAACTTTGACCAAGTTTATATAAAAAATAATATCAACATCTATTTTTTGTACTAGATCGATGTTGATGTTTTTTTTCTTTCTATAAACTTGGTCGAACTTAAGAGAGTTTGTCTTGAGACAAACTAGATATGCCGTATGGAGTACGAACTGAAGAGTAGCAGGTAGTGTCATACGCATAGGTGAAAGAAAACCTATATTTTGCATGATATTTTGTGTTTTGGAGGAAGAAAGATAGGCAGTCAGTTTGCTGCTCTGTATGGCTGTCTGTATGGGGCAGAACAATTGTTACCTCGTATTATTATTAGTAATGAAATATCCTTTCTGTTACAGATGTTCCTGTATAATTCTTATTTTCTTATCGGGATGGATAGACAGCGCCCCCCCGCCCACGCTCCTGCGGCGCGCTACTCCGGCGGCCGCAGCCACCAGCGCTGCCGCGGCTGACCTCCTCCCTCTCCGGTCAAGCCCCTCCTCCTCTTCGCCCCGGTTCCCTCCGGGCTTCCCCACCCCGGGTCTGGCGCGCGAGCGCCTCATGCCAGTGCTGTTCCCACAGCTGGGTGCTTCCAGCCCAGATCTGGTCTCCACGCCGCGGCGGCCTGCCTCCTCGGGCTCCTCCACCCCGGAGGATCCGGCTGCAGTTACTGCCCCAACATCGTCAGGTCCCATCCGTAGGGTTCGGTTTGCTGACGCTGAAGATCTCCTGCTCCATCCTCCTCTGCCGAGCATTCAGGGCGCTCCCAAGCCTTGCCTCAAGTCGAGGTCGTCCCGGGCCTTCAATGCTGCGCAGATGGAGTCGAGGGCTGCTGCTTCCTCGAGCCCCGAGCTGCCGCATGCGCCTTCACTCGAGCCGCTGGTTGTGGATTCCAGCTCGGGGGCGGAGTGGCACCTAGTTAAGGCGCCGTACTGGTGGAGAGCTCTCTCGCCCACCCACCGCAATTCAAGACGACGGTACTCGCCTTCTTATTCCCCTCCAGCCAGAGGGGCCTTCGTCAAGCACAAACATAGAGCTTGCCACAGATGCCTGGAGAAAGGCCACAGCAAGATTGACTGTCGAGACCCATACAAATGCCTACTCTGTAGAAGAAGCGGCCACCGTGCGCGGCAGTGCTCCAGCGCCTCGCCTCCATCATCTTCGCTCGTCTGCAGCCCGTCTCCCTCAAATCTGCCGGTCGCCCCACCAGCTTCCTCAACTTCCTGTGGCTCTGCTGCCCCGGGCCAACCGACCTCCGCGCCCCTGCTGCTCGGGAACGAGATGCCACGGGTCGGGGATCCCTCGCTGCGCCCATCGGAGGGCCATGTGGTCATCACCTCCACGCCGGCCATGGACGCCCAGGCAGCCAGCCTCGCCAATCTTGCGGCTGTTGCCTGGCTCGGCGGAAACCGCCCATCGGTCAGCGCCTCCGTCATCAGGGACGCGGTCGCCACTTCCGCCGGCATCGACCGCGCCTATGTCAAGGTGGTGCCTTTCTATCCGGAGGATTTTCTCGTCAGATTCGACTACCAGCATCACCGAGACTTGGCGACGGCCGGCCCAGGCCGCTTCTCCCACTACAGCTCCGACTTCGGCAACCTAGACATCCACATTGCCAAGTGGAGACTCAACGCCCACGCCGAGGTAGTTCAAGCTGACTTCCACGTCCACATCTGCCTCGAAAATGTCCCGCTCAACGCCTGGAACGACGCCGTTGCTGCTCAGGTGTTGGGGCCGGATACCTTCCTCCACTACTTCGACATCGCCTCCGTGCAGTGTGAGGACGCCGCCACACTCAACCTGTGGGCTTGGTCAGCAGATCCTAGCAAGATACCCAAAGTGCTGCAGGCCACCTTCACCAACAACCAGCCACCAGGAAGCAGCGCTCCGAACCCCGCTGTCGGGCGCCAGGGGCTCAAGCGGCGTGTCCTGGTCCACCTGGACCTGATCGAGGACTACACCCCTGGCGCGGACGGCAAGGTTCCCCGACGCCCACGCACGCACCCTCCTTTCACCTGGAGACTTGGAGTTGTGGACGGCGAGTCCCGTGCACGCGACCGGCAGGATGAGGGCAACCGTCGAGAGCGACGCAACGACGACCGCGACAGAGACGACGAGCATGATGGGCGTGGAAGGCGCAACGATCATCAGGAGTCCTCCTGGCGTGCCTTGTTTCGGAGCCGTTCCAGGGCTCCTCGACGTGATGATGATCGCAGCAGGGGGCCACGTGAAGACCAGCGCCATGACGACCACGACTCCAGGGGCCGCTATGACAGCGGCAGGAGGCGCGGCTTGGAGCCTCTGTCGCCGGACGCCCGGAAGGTTGACAACGCACGTGTCCAGCGCCTTCCTGATGGGGCAGTGATCCCGGCCTCGGGCAGGCGGGCCCGGCACCGGGCGGCCTGTCCAGAGCGGCGCTCGCGATCCTGCGAGGTGGCCACCGTCCAGCGCAGCGAGGACAACCGAGGAAGATCGCCGCCACCCTCACCGCGGACCACTTCCAGTGACATCATCGAGCTGAGGCCGTCGTCGCTGATCCCTGACTGGCTCCGGCGGGCAGCTCCGTGCCTGGGCTCCCCGGTGACTCCAGAAGCACCTCCAGGCTGGGCTTCTCCAGTGCGGCAGCGGCACCGTGCTGGCTCCCTGCCTCCCAGCCCCAGCACACCGCTCCATGTTCCTGCCCTGACAGGCTGCACGGTGGAAAACCAGATAGAGATGGGCCCTGTGCCTGCGGTTTCGCTGGTGCAGGGTGAGGCTGCTGGCACCCCCCTCTTTGTGCCACTGCCTCCCGCCATTCTCCCGACGCCCAACTCCACCCCGCCGAGACCGCCAACAACCAGAAGGAAGACTCTTGCGGGTGTGACAGGTCTGAACCTGATTCGTAGCAGCCCAAGACTGCAGGCAAAGAACAGAGAAATGCCAATCGCCCAGCTAGCTGAGAGGTTGCTTTGCCAGCGCATGGGAGTGGTGGAAGAGGGTGAGATGATCACTGAGGCTGCTATCAACAAGTACGTGGCCCTCTTTCGTGGGCAGCTACCAGACATCGCCATTGCTGCTCTCCGAGCACTATTTAGGCTGGATTGTGACCTTGCCGCAGCAGTCGAAGACGCTCTGCTGGACCACGGTGGAGATGCTGGCCTGGAGCCCCAAGACCACGGCCCTGCCGAGGCAACTGCTTCTGCTTCTGCCTGAAGCTGCTGCTCTGCTCCTTAATGTTGTAGCCCAGTTTAGATGATTAGTTGTCTAAATTATGAAGACATGTCCGTAGTGTTAGTGGTGCCTGTTTGTAGCAATGATCCATTGCTACCTGATGTTGCTGCCTTGGCAAGGCTAATATGTACGTCGTCTGCTTGCACTGATGTAGCTTATGTTTGCAATGAATGAAAGTCTCTCAGTTCTAAACTGGAATGTTCGCGGTCTTAACTGCCCAAATCGTCGCGCCACCGTCCACGAGACCATTGCTGCTACCCCGTGCAACCTAGTGTGCCTCCAGGAAACGAAATTGTCAGCGGTCGACCCATTCCTTGCATCTTTTCTGGGTGGCCAAAGACTGAAGAACTTTGTTGAAAAGCCGGCGGATGGAACAAAAGGGGGAATTCTTCTTCTATGGAATGAAGATTACATCAAGCTGGACAATGTTTCTGTTGGAAACTTTTGTATCTCTGCAAACATCACCCTTGTCAGCACCAACACCTCCTTCAAATTCACTTCGGTCTACGGACCTACAAGAAGCAACCTTAAAGATGCGTTCTTCCAAGAGCTATTAAGCCTGAAACCACAACAGGGTACAAGGTGGCTTGTCGCAGGTGATTTTAATCAGATTTACCGTGCCTGCGACAAAAACCGCTCAAATGTTGACCGTAGTCGCCTTGTTCGCTTCCGAAACGCCCTCAATTCATCTGGGCTAAAAGAGATACATCTACAGAATAGGAAATATACATGGAGCAATGAGCAGACCAACCCGACACTGAGCAAGTTAGATAGTTTTTTCTGTAATGATGATTGGGATGTTGACTTTGGCTCTCACATCCTTCATGCACTATCATCCTCGCTTTCCGATCACTGCCCGCTGCTACTAACTTGCGACAAGGGCCCGAAGCGACCAAAAACCTTTCGCTTTGAAAATTTCTGGGTCAGGATGCCTAATTTCAAGAAAACGGTCATTGATGCTTGGAATGAAGAGATGACCCACACGGAGCCATACCAGATACTCTTCCACAAGCTTAAACGAACGAGCCAACGACTGCGGGCCTGGAGCAAGGCTATCTTCTCTAACCACAAAGTCCAGCTACACATGGCTCTCGAGATCATTCTTCGCCTTGACGTCGCGCAAGAGCTAAGGACACTCAGCCCAGCTGAGTGGAACCTTAGAAAGGAGCTGAAAAGGAAAGTCCTGGCCTTGGCGGTTCTTGAACGAGCACGGAAAAGGCAAAGCTCGCGAATCACGTTGCTCAAAGAGGGAGATGCTAACACTCGCTTTTTTCACCTCCGCATCAATCACCGTAGAAGGAAGAACTTCATTCACCGTCTCAAACACAATAATGGGTGGGCCACACACCATGACCACAAGAAAGAAATCATCCAGCAACACTTTTCTAAGGCTATTGGGAAGGCCCCCCCGCGTGCCAAGGACTTTAACTGGGATTGCATCCCGCATTCGGCTCTTGACCTTGCGGAGCTAGGCAACCCCTTCACCGAAGAGGAGGTCCACGCAGCCATCAATAATCTTCCCAGTGATAAGGCGCCGGGGCCAGATGGCTTCACTGGAGTGTTTTTCAAGGAATGTTGGGACATCGTCAGGCCGGACATTATGAGAGTAATCAACAACTTCTCAACCCTCCACATCTCCAACCTCCACTGGCTCAACTCGGCAAATATTGCCCTCATTCCAAAGAAAGAGGGGGCAGAGGACATTTCTGACTTTAGGCCCATAAGCCTCATCCATGCGGTTGCGAAGATCATTGCAAAGATGATGGCCACACGTCTCGCTCCTCATATGTCCACCCTCGTTTCCGACACGCAAAGTGCTTTCATCAAGAAAAGGAGCATCCATGATAACTTTATGTACGTCCAAAACTTGGCACGTCGATTCCACCGCAACAAATCACCGACCCTGCTCTTCAAGCTAGACATCAAGAAAGCGTTTGACTCGGTTAGATGGGACTACTTGATGGATTTATTGAGACATCATAATTTCCCAACCCGCTTTCGAGACTGGATATCCGCCCTTTTATCCACGGCATCATCCAGAGTTCTTCTAAATGGGGTGCCTGGGGACCCCATTTTGCACGGATGTGGACTTAGGCAGGGGGACCCCCTATCCCCCCTCCTCTTTGTCTTGGCCATTGACCCGCTCCATCACATCCTAGCTAAGGCGACTGAGCAAGGCAAACTACACCCCCTCCGAGGTAATCCCACCCGGGCTTCCCTGTATGCAGATGATGCGGCCATCTTTGTTGCTCCTATCAAGGAGGATATCCAGTTCTTGGCATCCACGCTCGGCTCATTTGGTGAAGTTACCGGTCTGGTCACCAACTATAACAAAAGTCATGTGGCTCCCATCCGTTGTGCCAACATCGATTTGGATGGCATTCTCCAGGCCTTCCCGGCGGTCCGGGCCACCTTTCCCATGAGATATCTTGGCCTACCGCTCTCGGTTGCAAGACTAAAGCGCATCCACTTCCAATATCTAGAAGATAAGGTGGCTGCCAAGCTCCCGCCCTGGTCGGCCGTTCATGTGGCTACCCCAGGGCGCATCGTCCTGGTCAAGGCTGTGCTTACGGCGATTGCGATATATCACCTCACCCCGCTGGACCTTCCTGTTGAAGTGAGGAAAAAGATTGATAGTCTCAGACGTGCCTATCTCTGGGCAGGATGTGATAAGGTGACGGGAGGCAAGTGCAAGGTGAACTGGGATCTAGTTTGCAAGCCCAAAGTTCATGGGGGTCTAGGTGTGCTCAACCTGGAAAAATTTGCTACTGCTCTACGCCTCCGTTGGTTGTGGTTTGAGTGGGCAGACCCGCCAAAACCGTGGGCTCGGATGGGAACACCTTGCTCTGACAAGGATAAAGATCTCTTTGCGGCGGCCACGACGGTGACCATTGGTGATGGCAACAAGGCTAATTTCTGGGAATCCTCTTGGCTGAATGGTCTTCGACCCAAAGATGTCGCGCCTAAAATCTTTGAGATTTCAAAAAGGAAGAACTGTGTGGTTAGCAAGGCTTTGGACAACAATTTTTGGATCCATCAGATCAACACCGCACAGGGCCTCACCTTGACGCACTTGCAGGAGTTCGCCAACCTCTGGGAGATGGTTGCCGGTGTCACCCTAAGCCAAGATAGACAAGATACTATTTCGTGGAAATTCACAACCAACAGAGAGTACACGACGTCCTCGGCTTACTTGGCGCAATTTGCGGGACTCACCTACAGTACCAATACTTCCATGATCTGGAAGATGTGGGCTCCTCCCAAATGCAAGTTCTTTGCTTGGCTAGTTCTCCAGAACCGAGTCTGGACGGCCGATCGCTTGTCTCGACGGGGATGGCCCAATTGCAACCTTTGCCCCCTTTGCAAGCAAGTTCAAGAGTCTGCTGCCCACCTACTATTTCAGTGTAGATTCACGAATAGAGTTTGGAACGAGATTACCATTTGGCTGGGAATACACGACTGCTCACCAATGATTTGGCGAAATGAAGTTTCTGTTCGATCTTGGTGGCAAAAGGCGGTGAGCAACGCGGATCATAACAGAAAGGCTCTTGCCTCTGTTATGATGCTTGTCTCATGGGAGATATGGAAAGAACGAAATGCCAGAATTTTTCGCAACGCCGCGACTCCGACCACAATTATCGTCACGAGAATTAAAGAAGAGGCCCACATGTGGACTTTGGCGGGGGCCAAGCATTTGAGTAGTCTTATGTTGCGAGAGTAGTCTTTTCTTTTGGTCGCGTTGCGACATATGTCTGAACCTCCTCTCTTATTTAATGAAAATGGCAAATCTTTTGCCTGGTTTCAAAAAAAAAAAACAGATGTTCCTGTGTTATTTTGTACTCCCTTATACAGTTCTACTCATGATCAAAGTCATTGTGTCCTGTTCATGATGTCCCATGTGTGTTATGCTCTGTTTCACATGAGCAGCGTAACTGGGAAAATTTGGTAAATGCTGGTCAAGGCAAGCATCACACAGCCCTACTTCAAAATGTGCCAGCATAAAATCAGTTATCATCTGTCGTAAATATGGATCACTTTGAAAAATAATCCTTGACAAACTCAAGAGGGAAAACTGGCATCAGATCAATACGGTATCAAAGGGAAGACGCCGTTGCGAAAACAAATGAGGCTACAATGCTAAGAAAAGATATGAAAAAGCATTAAGATTTCATTCCAGAGCTGCTGTTATCGTGAGGAACAGGAAAGTAGATTTTTACTCGATACAACACCAAACCAAACTGCAGCGCATACCTGGGTGCTGCTAAGAACCTCAACCAACAAAACAACCTCTACGGGTTCATGGTCTCGAACGCAAATCTGAATTCCCATTGTCTCCTAATCCCGTGATGTGCCGCTATTTAAGTGGTTATGGTCCACTTATATAACTAACTGCTCATGTAGATAGTTAGTTGCCTTTATATCATTTCAAGTGTGTAAGCCTTCTCTCCCTCTTGCGACGGAGGCGGCTTAGGTCCTAGTCTGCTTTTATAGCGGACGCAAGGCAGTCACCATGAGGCATGTTCTGTGTCCTTGCACGCAATGCAATCAAGGTCAACTGAGCCCCAGTATGAAAATTTAATTGGTAGCAAGGGCACCATAAGTAAGCTTCATTGATACATGGGGCACATCCACTTATTGCATTGGTGATTCCTCCATGTCCTCATGGGAGAGGTATATGACTGATCATGGTTCTTTAGTGTTCTGCAATGTGGATGGTTGATGCAATTAATAGAAAGCCTATTTCCTTCATAAATCAGGGAGATGATTGTCACTTGGTAGCAGAAATTGACGTTTGATGCATGATTTGTGGCAGATATTTGATAGTATTGATCGGCTTGGCTATCGAGATGAGGTTCTGTACATCCTACCGTGGTTAATTGAGTTGTCACGTATATATGCCTTGTATGTCAGATATCTGCTGGCTCCTGAGTTTTGCTGATTCATTTGATGGTTTGTCTTCATTACTGCATATCTTTGTGCTTGTGTTTTCCATAGGTCAAATGATGATTGTAACTTAATTAGGGCATCTCCAAAGTTGACCCGTAAATTTGCTCCGGCATCCGTCCGTGGACAAAAGATGACCAGCCCGCTGTCACGGGTGCAGGAGCCGGCCATCCAACGCTGCCCGCATACATTTGAAACACCGTTTCAACTAATAGGATAGAATTCTTGCAAAGATGGTGGATTTTCATATAAACCGGACAAAATTCTTGCAAACACGGCGGATTTTCATTACATTTCGAAAAAAGTGGTCTGACCCTAAACTTATCCTACAATGGCGGCCATCCTTTGTATTTCACATCGGCAACCACGTCCTTCATCTATCGTCTGCATGAACGGCGACGGGGTTCAAGACCCGTAAAGTGGACGTGTGGTCTCCTGCGAGGAAGAGTATAACATGGGAGACGGACCGACACACTTAGGACACAATGCCCTACCACCTCTCATGCCCTACTCATCCTCGGAGGAGTCCATGACCTATCCGTCATTGGCACTGGTGGACGTGAGGTCGATGATGCACTTACACGGTCCGTCATTGTCCAACTGCCGCGTGCGCCGCTGGAAGTTGCACGATGTCGCGACCTCTGCATTGTGGACGGCACGCGTAGCCTCGTAGAGCACCGGCTGCTCTGCAACGAAGTTCGGCTTTGTCGCGGCCATGGCAGTCACGGCCGCCTCGCTTGCGTGCTCGCCATAGATTTGGCCCTCCGCCAGCAGGTGCGGCTCGAGGACGAATATGTTGTACCTATGGTCCTATTGCGCCCGTCGGAGCGCTGACATAGGAGCCGGCGCATGTTGCTCCTCCTCTGCCACGGCGGCGTCGTAGTGCGAGTGCGCCTGCTCCATGATCAAGCCGACATGCACCAACGCAGGATCTGGCGCCGTGTTGTCGTTGGAACCCATAGGGTCGTCGACGGAGACCTCGGGCGAGCTGGGCAGCTGGCTGTCATGCCCTGCTCGATCCGGCTGGCACGGTAGGACTGCTAGGCGGCCGCAAGGATGGCCACCCCGTGCTTCATCTCTAATGACAAACTATCCCACAGAGCGTTCCCGCTCACTGTCATGGCAGATGTGGAGCGAAGGAGGCGGATGTGTTGTGGTGTGGAGTTAGTCATGTGTGGCCGCCTTTACATAGCGGATTTCAATGAGGCTAAGCGTGCGGGTGCATCAAAACATGGCGCTGGAGTTGGTGCCTCGGCCGACGAGCCTACTTAATGGCGGCATACGAACGAACAGGCATTGAACGGGCGTGGTAGATATCTGCCCCGTCTTGAACACGCGCAGACACCAGGGACATGGCACATGCGACTCTCTCGGCCAGCGCGCCACTTCAATGCCGGCACCAGTAAGAGGTCGTGTCCGCTCTGGGACGGCATCCTTGCGGAGCGGCTGATCTACAACGGCATGAATGCGGGCAGCTGGCGCTGGGTGGGACTGCACCTGGGCAAGCGAGGAGAGTTTTGGGTGGGCCAGGACAGTCAGGAGAGGGCGTGGCAGCGGTTCGGGCGCCCGCAAAGCCCCTACCTCAGTTTGTCTCCGCTTTATGGAAAAACGTACGGCCGGATCGCCGAGCAAACCGATAAATGATCGCATTGGATGGCAGAACACGTCCGGACCACACGATCTGGACGTATCCGGGCGGTTTGAGGGTCCACGTTGAAGATGCTCTTAGGTCAATATGTTTGGACACTTGTATCTTACTCCCTCCATTCCTTTATATAAAGTGTATTTGTTTTTCAAAAGTCAAACGTGTGCATACTTGATTGAGCTTTTAGAAAAATATAACAATATTCACAATACAAAATTTAGCATTTTATCCATAATGAAAAGTAGTTTCATATTTGATCTATTATGTATTGCACATGTTTTTTTATTCTTTAATCTTGGTCAAACATTCAAATCCTAAACCCGGGCAAACGTCGGGCTCGGCCGGGTTTCGGGCCGGACTTGTAAAAGCCCGACCTTCATTTCTCAAGCCCGAGCCCGGCCCAAAATCCGAAATACTCCCTATTTTCAAGCCCGAGCCCGGCCCGAAATCAAGCTCAAAGCCTGAAAGCCCGGCCCGATTGTTGTTTTTAGTACGCGCACGTGCAAGCCCGGCCCGAAATACAGAAAAATTGAAGCCCGAGCCCGGCCCGAACTATCTTTCGGGCTGCAAAACAAAGCCTGAGCCCAGCCCGAATGTCAAGCCCGATCCGGCCCGGCCCGGGTTTTTTGGGCCGGGTCGTCGGGCCGGGCTGCCCATGCCCGGGTTTAATGGAAACCAGTACACCTTATATTCTGGAATGGAGGGAGTATTATTTTACAGCCCTCCAAAATTCAAGATTTTGTTTGAGAAACAATACTTCGTTTTGATGACTATACATAAATGTACATTGGTGCATCTCAAGATATTCATGAAATTACAGATTTTGGGACTATGACATATAAATTGCTTTTTTTTTTTCTGCGGATGACATATAAATTGCTGATCCATGCATTGTTCCAAGGTGATAAGTTTATTTCCGCTCTCAAAGTCCCCATTTTTATTTAGTGCATTGATACGAGAATCAGTCATGGAGATGTTGGAGAGCCTCGAATGCAACTTTGCGTTGTACATAAAAAATGGCTACAACTTGGTTTTGTGACCAGCTGAAGGGAAGCCAGCAGGCGGGATGACAGTCTTGTGCGTGGCGTTGGTGTTATGGCTTTTACACTCTGAACCTTTTTTTGCGGCAATTTACACTCGGAACCTTGACGGTGCTTTGCATCCCAATTCCTATATTGTCAGGGCTTGCCTGCCCACTGGATGCTCATTGCTCGTGGTTAGTTCTTCTGAGTACTATGACTCAACCGAAAGTACTCGGGAGAATGAGCTTAGCTACAATTTCACTATTCCGGTTCAAGGCATTGTGAAGTTGAATGTGGGTTCCTATTTATTAGCGTGTTTTCTCGTAAGGTGCGTTGTTATTGTAGAACTAGATAATTGCATGTGCATTGCAAGGGGATATAAATATTCTAATAGGTTAGCACATAATTTACCTGCCATCTTATTATTAATGTGATTGCGTAAAAAACCGGATTTATTGACAAACCAAAGAGACGTAATATTATTTCGTAAGCCCGTAAGTGGTGGGGTGATTGATGCGATTTCAGGAAAAACCGTGAAAAAACCATATATGGGAGGGAAAAATCAAAACGGGGAAAGGGAGAAAGGAATTACCTACAAGAGGTTGGACGAACGAAGAGCAGGCAACAGGATCTTACGTCTTTTTAAGTAGGAGAGAATATCGCGGTCTAAATATTCTTTACAAGTCTTTTCTTGATGAATAGTTGCTTGTGCACCGTTTTGGATATTTCCTAACAAATGTGAATTGTGTGTAATTTAGTTGGTCATGTCCCTTATGGTGGAACCTCCCATCCGAATTCAAGTTCTAGACTTGACATGGATGCTCTCATTTTTCTGGATCCGTTCCATGATTTAACGGCCTTGTTATTTCAGAGGTAAGCAACATATATAGTGAGGCTAATGTGGTGACTTCATCGTTCAAGAGACTTGTTGGCTCAGTTAATCGGAGGTGCTCATAGGGGGTGTGCATGTATGTGAACATAGGGGTGGTTGTATTTATGTGTTTGTGAATGTTTGCATATATACTATGTTTTCAAAAAGATATTTCCTTCGAAATAAACCGGACAACATTCTACACTGACATATTTTTTTATGGTAACTACGCTACTCTACTACAAGTTCCTATCCAAATGAAAGATAGATCTGAAGGCAACGTATTAGACTTCTTATTCGTCTAAACACCAGAGCTTGTATTGCACAAATATTTCATCAGGCGGCAACTCTAGCAAGAAACAAACATGTAAGATTGAAATGGGTGAAGAAATAAACTGAAATTAACCTCTTGAATATCAAGATATCAATATGAAACAAGGCTGATCAACGCGTCTACCACAACAATGGTGGAGGAAAATGCACAATGAATGCTTCTTTATTGATCTTTCTTGGTTCTTAGTGTCACCTCAAGTTACTCCCAATGAAAGCATTCTGTTCTTGCAAGGTCTTCCTATTCTCATATAGGAGTACTGTCTTTACTAGAAGATAATTTTTTGCAATAAAGAATGAGCAAGAATTGTGGAAACCGATGTTTCATTGACCTTATCCATGTAACTTAATCCTATCTTGATTCAATTGCATGCATTGTTACCCCGTAGCAATGCATGTACATTTAACTAGTCTATTGAAAAAGAGGAATGTTGTTGAGTACTACATATCACTTGTGTATGTACTACTAGCTCCGTCCTGGTTTATTAGTCCGCTTTGTATTCCGTGCCAAAGTTTGACCTTAAATTTAACTAACAAAATGTTAATGCATGTCATAAGAATAATAATTAGAAACTATATTCAAATACAAATTCAAAGATATAATTTTTGGTGACATGCATTAACATTTTTGGTGATCAAATAAAAATCAATAGTCTAAAAATCAATAGTCAAATTTTGACACAAAATACAAAGGGGACTAATAAACCAGGACGAAGGTAGTAGTAGATAAAAAATTATCTTTGTCATCAAACATGCATATCAGATTGACTTTGAACACTTATTCCATGACAGTGATGCCATTGCAGGATCAATGTCACTAGGACACACGCACATGACCTAAACAAAAAGAGATTACAAACTCAGGTGTAACTGGTAATTTTTGCATGACTATGCAGTTACCGGATAAGAAGAATCCTCAACAATCCAACTGGGGTATACCAACCGTAGGTCGGTATAGTAGTACTCCCTCCTTTTTAGTTACAAGGCATATCAGCGCATACATGCAACCAAGAACTCATACATGGTTGTCATTATGAATCTCCAACAAAACAATCTACACCGGTTCGCCTCTTTCAGCTCAAACCTGAATACCCGTTACCTCCAAATCCCATGACACATTGGGTTTATGGTCTCCTTATAACTAACTATTCATGTAGATAGCTAGTTGCCTTCTTTGCTTTGAGTATATGTGCCCCGTCTCCCTCTTGCGACGACGACTCCGATCCTAGATTGATTTTATATATCAAGTGAGGCAAGCAGCATCCAACATGGTGTGTGTCCTTGCACACAAGCAATTAAGGTCAACAGAGCCCCCCTTATGAAACTTAATTGGCAATTAATGAGGGCATTGTAAGCTTCATTGATACATGTGGAACATCCATTCGTTGCAGTTGGTGATTCCTCCATGTCTTAGGTGTATGTGTTTTCGAGATCTTCAATGCAATTTCCTACAACATGCAAGCTTTCATTTTTGGCTTTCTTCTTCTTTGGAAAAAGGTAAACCTTGTTGAGTTGTGCATAAAACTTGTGTATGTACTAGTAGATAAAAAAATCTCTTCATCTTCAAACCATGCACATGGAATGGAATAAGAACACCATCGGGATGAATTTACCAGAGAGACTTACTTGATCCCTGCGACATCATCGCAACCTCAACATCCTTGTAGGACTCACGAAAAAGATCACAAGAAGAGAGTATACACCAGACGAAGAACTGGGTTCCCCTTTATCTCCCCGCCTAGATGTCAACTAGATATGGAGGGAAACGGCGACCTTGTTGGAGAAAGGGGCGACCTAACCGACTCCTTTGTGTGAGGAGCGTTGTGCATTGTTTCTCCCTTTGTGTCTAGGGAGAAGATATTTTTTAGTTTTTCATGTGTTGAAACATCATAGGGCTTTTTGTTGAGCTATTGGCTATGTCATTGTGTTTCAATGTCATGTTTAAAGCATGAGTATCTTCATAAGGTAAACTAAGTATTACACTTGTTGCACGGAAATCATCATCACTCGCATCTATCAAGAAAAGACCAGATTTTGGAAAAATTACATCGGGCATATGTGCTACATACAAGATGAACATGTCTTCAGTAGTAACATGTAGTGTCTGGCATGGTGGGGACGGATGATTCTTCTTATCCAGCTATTACAGTCGTAATATGTTGTGTCTGGCAGTATACATAGGTGAAAAAATAAAATGCTTTTTTTGTGATATTTTTGTTTATATGGCTCTTTTGACGGTAGAGGTGACTTGGTTACGGTGGTTACTTCAGGACTTTGGTGTTTCTATCACTAAACCTACTATGCTAATGTCTGAAAGTACAAGTTCTATTAGCATTGTGCCCGACTCTATAAAGCATGAGCTCACCAAGCATACTGGTGTTGATACTTTTTATGTTTGTCTTGGTGTGCAGGATCAGGTTATTGCTCTTCAGTATGTGCCTTTCGAGTTACAGTTGGCGAATTTCTTTACGAAGGCCTAGACTACAACGCAACATGGCTCATGAGTTTGAGGGTGGGGGGTGTTAGAGTACTATATATATAAGTGTGTATCCTTTTGTATATACCCCATTGTATAAGGGGTTTTCTGCACATGTACATGTATATATACGAGCCTATGGCCACATGAGAATACAAGTTACATATTTCCTAACAATGTGGATGGTTCATGCAATCGATAGGAAGACTATTTCGTTCATAAATATGGGAGATGATTGTTTATTGATAATGGAAATTGATGTTTGATGCATGATTTATAGAAGATATTTCATAGTCTTGATTGACTCCACTATCGAGATGAGGCTGCGTACATCTATTGTGCTTAATTGAGCTACTGTAAATATGCCTTGTCTGCCAGCTATCTGCTAGCTCCTGAGTTTTGCCAATTTATCTAATGATTTCTCTTCAATAGTGCTTACCTTTGTGCTTGTGTTTTCCATAGGTCATAAATGGTGGTTGCAACTTAGGTCAATATCTTTAGACACTTGTGTCTTGTTATTTTACAACCCTCCAAAGTAAAATTCAATATTGTTTTGTTGATTGTACACAATGTTGTTTGCACATTTATAATGTATCAAGATAGGAATCACCATGATCTTAATCTAAACAAGTACATATGGGATCTAAAGATATTCAGGAAGTCATTAGTTTTGGGACTATGTCATATAATTGCTGGAACTGAACTGCGGGGAGTACATGTTGCTTTTGATGCAAAAATTATGTCTGGTGCTTCCAATATTTCCATCGAGGAAATCTTGAGGAAGGTTCAAAATGTAAGATGATATAAACTTCAAAGGTCATTCAGTTCAGTCTGAAAATATTGTTAAGGTTCATGGTGAGACCATTAAGTCCAGGTATGTTTTCGTTTTCTATTAGAAAAACACCCAGTGGCATTTCAATATACCTGACAAATAAAGAGGAATACAAAGAAATACAATGAAAGCCCCAAACAAGAAACAAAAAAACATTGTAGCCTCCAAAGTCTTTTAGATTCATCTTCTTAGCCAGGCTGCAAAGAATGTTGGTGACCTCACCACTCAAGACCACCAAAGAAATTGTCGTCATAATGGAGGCACGGGCGAGAAAACAAACATGGAAGAAACATTGAGAAACCCAAAGGTAAATGTGAGGTCAGGTCTCCATCACAAGCAATAGAAGTGAAGGCGTGGGCAAGAAAACAAACACGACACGAGGTTAAAATCCAAAAGACCAATGTGGTGGAAGCAATTTTTGGCTCAGCTCATTCCCTTTCATTTCAGTTGTTATCGTGAGATCGGAACTAGAAAATCCTCGTGGTGCTTGTTTGTAACTCGAAATGACTTGCAAGCCAAACAGCTACCACTACCCCCAAATAGGCTCCCACAGCCAAATTCCATCAGGAATGCGCTGGTACCATCAGGAATCCCCCGTCAGCAATAGCTTGTCAGGAATGACCTACATTCTTGAGGGTACCTGTCATGGAAGATTTCCAAAACTCTGGCACGACTGACGGCACAATCAACTAACTCCCCTTTTTGGAAGGGGCTAATGAGAACAAAGGCTGCCTTCTTCAACAGGATCAAATTCATAGTGGGGAACGAACATAGTACTAGGTTTTGGGAAGATACCTAGCTGGGAGGGACACCACTAACCTTACAGTATCCTTCCTTATACAACATTGCACAACAGAAAGAGGTTTTCGTTACACTACTAGGGAAATGCCTATACACAGGAGCTTAGTAGTAGCGCTTTTTTATAAGAAACCGCTGCTACTACTTATCGTAGTGCTTGCACACGGTAAGCGCTCCTACTATGCACTAACCAGTAGCGCTGTGTTCATAAAAGACGCTACTACTACAATTGCCAGACCGTTGTCGGCAGGCCAGGCATAGTAGTAGCGCTTGTATGTAGAAAGCGCTACTACTTGTGCGTAGCAGTACCGCTTTCTACATACAAGTGGTACTAGTACGGGCACCTTATCCACACTCCGGCCAGCGCTCGACCTCACTCTCCCCCTCACACACTCTCACTCGCACGCCTCCGCCGCGCACCATCGCTGCCGCCGTCCCCCTCGCACTGCCGTCCCCCACGCCGGTCTTCTACCGCCGGCCGCCCTCGCCCGTGCCGACTCTCCTCCCCTGCCGGACACCCTCTCCCACGCCGGCCTCCTCCCCCGCCGGTCGACCTCCCACGCTGTCCCTCCCTCCCCCCCCGCGCCGGCCCTCATCCACCGAGAGGTACTCCTCCTCCCTCCTCCCCCCTCCCTAGTTAATTTTGAACCCTAGCTAGTTGAAAAGTTTAGGTTAAATCTTAGAATAATGTAGTAGGTTATGATCTTAGGTGTTCAATCTTAGGTGTTTACTTTTAGATTAATGTAGTATGAACCCTATCTAGTTATGATCGAACCATGTTCAAAATGTAGGTTTTTAGTTAGGTGTAGTTAATATAAGAGTCAATTACACCACTGGTGTCACAACTTGGCATGAAAAGTCAGTTTAGTGCTTAAACTTGCGGCATACATTGAACTGGTGACACAACTTGGATTTGACGTGCATATACGATGGAAATCAGGTTTCTATACAAAAACAATGCTGACTAGGCGCGCAAACATGGCACGGGCCCGCTGTCAGGGACATGGTGACGAGGAGGACGTGTGCCTGCTTATCTTGCAAAAAAACCTCAGATTTTTTTTCATTTTTCTCACAAATGGAGCTGTGCGGGGTCCATCTGTCAGCAACCCACAACATTTTGCAAAAATTGTCGCCAATGAGATTTGATCCCGTGACCTACAGGAGCAAATGCCACACCAGTACACCCATCAATGTTCCTTATGATAAAATTGATACGTAACATATATAAACTTTCTATCTTAAGAGGAACGGAGTCACAGCAGCCCATTTTGCACTGTTATTTAAAAACACTTTACAATACATGATTATTGTAACAATGTGCTATAAATAAAATAAATTTCAAAATAACGATGAACACTTTTATATTTGAATATTTTTATAACATAATATTATTCTACATTATCATTATCTATCATATAAGAATATAATTTACATATATTTTATAAATTCCTACAAAAAGTAACATGGCTGGGTGGTGCAGTGGCCACTCACACCTGATGCCCAGATATTGCTGCTTCGAATCCCAGCCAACTATTTTTACACTATACGTGTAAAAAAACTACAGTATACGGATATATGTTTTTTAAAGCATGAAAACTTCTATATACTGCATGAATAGTTTGGTAAACTGTGAATATTTAAAATTTATATAAGAATTTATGAAAATATATAGAAAACTAAAAACTTTCTTAAAGCATGAGCACTTTTATGTACTTACATGATTTTTTTAAACTGTGAACATTTTTTAACTTATAAAAGCGTTTACTAAAATAGAGTATAAAAATAAACAGTTTTTTAAAGCATGAATACTTTTGTATATTACATTAATATTTATTTAAAACTGTGACACAAATTAAATTATATAAGCATTTATTGAGTATATGTTTTTATTCAATATGCAAATTATTACATGAACAATTCTTTATTTATAATTTAATTATTTGGATAATGTTAAATTAACAAATGCTTATTTTATAATTCAATTTAATTTATTAATATGTATATTATTTATAACACACGATTATAATTTACAAATATCCTATAAATTCGTAAAAGAACAGTGTAAAATGGGTTGTAGGGACTGTAGCCCGCACAATATTCAAAGAATATATAGGGGCAGCGTCCAGTTGTTACATGAACAAGTGGAAACTGAAGGAATGACATGGCACATTTGCATGTTTAGAGTTGATGATTTGGCAAGCTTGCTGAGGTGGATAGGCTGCATGTTAAGATAAATAGTAGTAGTGGGGATGAATCTCTTAGGTATATAGGATTTGTCCTCGCTCGGGCGGTTAGCGGCGCACAGCTGTGAGCTACGGGACATCGGTTTGAATCCTTGCAGGTGCCATTTTTTTCAATTATTTTTGAGACGCTGACAAGTGGACCCTTGCAGCCGTGGCAAGAGCTTTTTCGTGAGGAAAAATTTTCAAGGTTTTTTTTTTGCAAAATAGCAGGCCGCACGTCCTCTTTGCCTCGCTGACAGCGGGCCCATGCCACGTTGGCGTGCCTAATTAGCACCCTCTTCATATAGAAACATAATTTGCATCGTATATGCACGCCAAAGTAAAGTTGTGGCACCAGTTCAATGTATGCCACAAGTTTTAGCACTAAACTGACTTTTCGCGCCAAGTTGTGGCACCAGTGGCGTAATTGACTCTTAATATAATTTAGGTATTTTAGGAGTTTAATCTTAGAATAAAGTATGAACCCTAGTTATGATTGAACCATGTTCAACATGTCACATTGGTTGTTATTTTTTAAGTTAGAGCAATTATTCTCGCATCGACATTGACGATGCCTGTCCCGCATCACCGTTGTCGACTCGGTGGAGGAGGCCTGCTTGATCAGAGGGGCCATGTCCGGGACTGGCCTCTGCCGGGCTGGTACTGGGAGGTGCTACCTTCAGGGGGGGGGGCAGCTTGGTGAGGAGTCAGCCTGTCGTTGACCCAAACCTTCTTTGATGGAGGTTGCATGGGCCAGTGACGGTGCGGAGGCTTGAGGACCCCGCGGAGGTGGTACGTCACCATGTCAGCGAGGAGGACGAGCACGTCCGTCGCTACATGGTTGCGTTGGAGGGTTGGTTCTCCAATACCTGGCAGGTTCTTCAGGGATCTCATTGGAGCTATGATCCTGTGATGGTTCCTTCTCTTTCGGTGTCCATCGCCCGCGCCGATACCCGTCGTTCGCTAGGGTTTTAGCTGTATTAGTGATGTTATATGTATGATACTATTCGAGATGTATTAGTGATAATATTCGACGATGTATAGACGCAAGAGATGGTTTAGTTTTGCTTATTGAACGAATGCCAATTTGAATACTAATTTATTTTATGATTTGGTTTTGCTTATTGAATGCTCAAATTGGAGAACTACTCCTATTTTGAATGCTCAAATTGGAGAGCACTATGCAAGGTGTATGCATTTGATTAGTTGATAGCTTATAGGGTATTTGGTTTTGCAGAAATCAAGGAGCCCCTCCATCATCCCCACCGTCGTTCCCGTCACCGACCCCCTCCGGCCTCGAGGTGAGACCAGCCAAATCGCCATGTCAATATGAATCCTATAAGATATTTTGAAATGTTTTTGTTCATATTTTCAACCATTGGAATGATGTAGATATAAACATGTATATCTTGTGTTGCTCAAATAGGATATGTGCTTGCCCAAGTGGCTGGCCATGTTTGCAGGTAACACCTTCGAGTGGCCTATGTTTTACTGGAGTGTTGATTAATTTCCGTTCCGGCAAATTTCAGGTGCTCGATATGTCCTTTTTTAGCAAAGGTCATGCCAAATTTTTCCCGTGAAATTTGGCATGACTTGTGCTAGAATATGTAGGAAATATCGAGTGGCATGGGTTTTCTAGAAAGATAATTAAACAACATTTCGAGTTGACTTTAAGTCTGTCGAGGCACCATATATGAGAGAAGAAGAATCCTGACTATTGTCGTGGAGGTTGTTTTCCTTATTCTCCTTGTGCTAGACCTTTGTTATGCACTAGGGGAAGGAGGAATAACGACCATCACCGACGGGAGTGTGTCCACCATATATGAGAGAGGATGAAGAATCCCGACTGTTGTCATGGGGGTCGTTTCTCCTTCTTCTCCTTGTGCTAGGCCATTGTTATGCACTAGGGGAAGGATGAGTAACGACCATTACCGACGGTCACAAATGTTAGAGAGGAATCAGTGAGGGAGAGTCCCGACCATATATGAGAGGACAAAAAATCCCGACTGTTGTTGTAGGGGTCGCTTCTCCTTCATTTCCGTGTGCTAGACATTTTGGCGTAATGCACTCGGGGACGAAAGGAGGAGCGATCATCACCAACGGTCGAATGTATACACCACATTAGCTGAGAAATTTCAAGAAAGGACTTGGCAGACCGATAGTCAACCCGTGATGAATAATAATGATCTAATTTAGTTTTTGTAGTCCATATATTTAATTTTACAAGTTTAATCTTTGAATTATGAACCTAGGAAATGTCGTCGTCGGACGATGAAAGTCTCCTGGGGGAGTGCGACTGGTGCGGCGATGACCGGGGTCTATGTGACAGGCCTCACCTGGGCGAAGGTTGACACTTCAGCATTAAGCTACAAGAGACCTTCGATGTTGAAACGGCACGCAACGACGACAATTTGTTTTTTTGTAATTAAGCACGACTTCTGCTACTTCAACGTGTAATTTTCGTCTCTTACAATTCGACTAGCTTATCCCATGCCACGTAAGATGCTATGTCTTGGAGAGGATGGATTTTGAAAATCATGAAAGTATGGAAACAAAGATAATTCACCTAAGGACCCATCATGGTATGGATTTTGATGTAAATCTACACAATTCTGAGAGTGTATCCCATTTTGGTTGCCCGAATTGGGAAGCACTTTGCAAGATGTATGATTTTCATGAGGGTATGCTTGTCGCCATGGATCTTGGTGATCCTGACATCGCCCAAGACAATATGGACATTTGGGTTGTCAGGACCCCGATTCCAAGTCACATCGATCTAGCTGGTAACACCTCATATCACTTTGCGGCCTCACACACGGTATTCCATGGGTGTCGCCTTACCATGGCCCGTGACCATTTGCGCCTTTTGGCTTACATATATGATAGTGTCGCTAGCATCCATATGACAGAGAACCCGGGCCAACACGGCTATTCGTGAACCCAAAGCGGCTCTAACCCATGGGGACAGGCATACATGAATCAACTTCGAGCATGTCGGTCAGCAGCGTGTGAATCCGGGCTGTAGCACTGGGCTAACAGGACTCCGGTAACCCGGGCTGTAGTAGGCTAGGCAGGACTCCGGATGTCACTGCGTGACATTTCCCCGAAGGGACAGACACAGGAACAAAGTGAAACACATGCCGGCCAGTCAAGTGTCTAGAGCAGTAGTGCTGGGCTAGCAGGACTCTGGTGAACCGGGCTGTAGCGGACTACTATGGCTCATGGAAGCACAAGACTACATTTCCCCATAAGAGAGGCTGCCAAGGATAAACAACTAGATTGTCGGATCCCACACATACCAAGTATTTCAATCATACACACAATATGGTCGATATGTGTAAATACAACATGGCATCACAACATAACTCTACGACTCAAGTATTTATTCATTAGGCCCCGAGGAGCGAGAAATACAAACATGGGTCTCATGACCCAACATTCAGAGCATACAAATCAAAGAACATGCGGAAGCTTAACATGTCTGAGTATAGACATCTATAAATGAAAAAGACTGAGAAGTCTGACTATCTACCAGATCCTGCCGAGGGCACAAGATCGTAGCCGAGGTATCAAGCTAAACGTCAAAGTCCACACGGAACTACTAGCGAGACTGACGTCTCTCTGCAAAACATAAAATAGGCAAACATGAGTACAAATGTACCCAGCAAGACTTACATCAGAACTATCTACATATGCATCGGTATCATTAAAGGGGGTGGTGGAGTTTAACTGCAGCTAGCCGGCTTTGACTCAGTGGCTAACCTAAATTACTACTGCAAGCAACTCTTTTGAGGTGGCACACACGAGTCCACATATTCACCATTCAATACACCACTATGGATCCGCTCCCATCTCCCTACGAGAAGGCCATCCATAGCACTCACACTTAGCTTGCAAGTTTTAGAGTATTCACTTCAAGTTATCTATGAACTATGCAAGGGGTCCAAGTTTCCATATCCGAGGAATCCGGCTATTCGAATAGATATTGATAACGCTGCAGGGGTGTACTTGTTCACACACGCTCCCACCACTTACCGTCGTTTACACAACATGTACTCGGCAACCTTCAAGCGAAAGCCCAACGAGGGTGTCGGCCACGGCCTACCTAAACACTTAAGTCTCTAGTCCAAGTTTATCGCCTATCCAGGTTCCATCCGCAGGGAGTCCGGCCGAGGTTTCCACATACGACCCTGAACAATGTGAACAGGGTTCCCGAGACACCAAACGGGCGCCCGGTACACCGTGCCATGGTGTATCTACCACATCATAGCCCACCCCTTGGGTTAGCGCTACGCATGGCTGCCAACACATAACCTACAAACACCAGAAACTTGTTGCAACTCCTGGATAGAGTACTAGGGTGATTAAGAAGCCGAGAGGGTCAATTAAGGATTCCAATGAGTGGTAGTAGTTGTTCATGGATCATAGACACAGAACTCAGTTCCTGAGGACGGTTTCAATGAGACAACCCACCATGTACTCCTACATGGCCTCTCACCGCTACCTTTACCAAAACATGTTCACACACTTAGCTCACACAGTAGGACATGTTCACACACCTCCGATTCATTCCCGATGAATCAGACCTGACACAACTCTATGCAATTGCAGGCATGACAAACAAGCATGAATGAGTAGGCACATCAGGGCTCAAACAACTCCTACTCATGCTAGTGGGTTTCATCTATTTACTGTGGCAATGACAGGTCATGCAGAGGATAAGGGGTTCAACTACAGCAACAAGTAACAGATGAATCGTTGTTGTCCTAATGCAGTAAAAGAGAGCAGGAGCGAGAGAGTGGGATTGTATCGGAATGAACAAGGGGGTTCCGCTTGCCTGGCACTTCTGAAGATATCATTGGGTCTTCATCAGTGTCAACGATCACATCGTCGGTACAACGTCTATCGAGAGGGGACAACCACCGGCAATAGAGAAGGAATACAAGCAATGCAATGCACAATATGATGCATGATAACGACATGGCAATATGTTGTTGATTGAGCTAATGCAACTAGCAACACAATTAAATGAAGTTGGTTTGAATACAAGATTCAAATTCAAACTCCATATATGATTAGTTAAATGCCATTTATTTGTTTTGTCCAAAACAGAGGACAAACATTGTTCAAACATGCATGAAAATGCCATAAACAGATTCCTTGAATTTTTCTGATAATTTTTCATATATAAATTATTTCATTCAGAGTTATAGATTATTTTCTATGATTTTTAGAAGTTTTAGGCATTTTCTGAAAATAAATAAATCATTTAGATTTATTTAAAATCCAGAAAAGGTTTTTGCTGCGTCAACATGATGTAAGAGTGACATCATCAGGTCAACTGTGGCTGGCCAGGTCAAACCTGACTAGTGGGACCCACTGATCAGTGACTCAGTCCACTAACTGAGTTAGTTAGTGTTAAACTAATGCTAATCCTAGTTTAGTTAATGACCTGGGGCCCACACGTCAGTGAGAGAGAGAGAGGTCAAACCCCTAGTCAGACGGGGTCAGACCTGCCGGCGTTGAGTCGCCGGCGAGGCCAAGACGGCGGAGAGTGTCGGAAACGCTGCTCCGGCCACGGTTCGATGCGCGGGTGGGTGCTACGGGTAGCTGGCGGTGTGGTGCATCCAACGGTGGCGTTGGTTGGAGCTGAGGTGGCCGGAGCTGACGACGGCGAGCTCTTTTGCGGCCGCCGGAGTTCGACCATGTACAGGGTTGGGGCTGCGGCGTGCAAACGCGCGAACTGAGGTGCTAGCGAGGCACTACGTGGTGCGGTAAGCATGTTAGCTAGCACAGAATGACCAAATGGTCGCCGGAGCGATGCGGGCGACAAGCTCGAGCGGAGGCGAGCTTCGGCCATGGTGGAACTAGGGCCTGGAGGGTGCAAACACATGGGGAAGAAGAGCGGTTCGAAGCAGAATCTCACAGCGGGGTCGGGGAGCAGGTCAGCAGCTCGGGGGAGGCGTCAACGGCGGCAAATCGACGACGGCTATCCTCGGTGGCCGAGGAGGGGAAAGGCGGAACTGGCGGCAACCAGGGCTTCCGGCGCCTTCCACCTTGGTGAGGAGGAAGAGGGGAACGAGGCGGGGCTTCTTGGCGCGTTGGCGAGGCGTGGGGTGGCCGGTGGCCGTGGTAGAGCATGGTGGCGCCCTCTGGTGCACTTGGGAAGAGAGGGAGAGGGAGCCAGAGGAGGGGAGGAGCTGCGGGCGTGAGAGAGAGAGAGAGAGGTCGGGGGGGCGCGTGGCGACGCATGGAGGCGTCCAGGGCGTCGGGGACGCAGGCAGCCAGGCAGGAGGTGGCTCGGGCGCGTGTGCGCCCGCGGCGAGCACACGCTCTGCCTACTGGCCTAGGGAGTAAGATGACAAGGGAGGTGGAGGTGGGCTGGGCCGGCACAGGGCCAAGCCAGGTGCGCTGCACAGTGCTGGGCCTCGGGGCTGTGGGTAAGCGCCAGGTAAAACCTTTCTCTCTCCTTTCTGTTTTCTATTTTAGTTACTGTTTTCTATTTGTTTCAATTTGTTTTGATTTAGTTCAAGCACTAAATCATTTTTGTTTCTTCTGATAATTTTTGCAGGGACTGAAAGGAATATTCTAAAGCCCCTCACAAAATAACAGAATTATTGAAGCATTAAATATATTTATAACATATATTTGCTCCAACTCAAATACAATATGAATTAATTCAAAAATCCATAAATGGCCAAGAAATATGCTCATCATTTTTGGAAGGGGTTTTCACCTTTATCATAAATCATGAACATTTTCAAAGGGCATTTTGGGGTCTTTGAAAAGATTTAAGTTTGAACCTGGTTGAATTTCATTTGCTGCTAGGGTTTATTATCCCCTATTTCAAGTTTAACTGAAATTTTAGACATGATGCAACACCAGATGCTAGCACTAAGGATGTGACAACTCACCCCCACTAAACAAGAATCTCGTCCCGAGAATCAAGCGTAGGGTAAGATGAAGGGGGACGCAAACTTAACCCATTCTTCATGATCCAAGTTGCACTTCATAAGAACGTTGGTTCGATCACCATCTTTGTCTCGATGGCTTGCTCTGAGAACTCCAACCAACATGACAACGAGAGAGAAGGGAAAACTCTAGAAGGATCGATCTTCTCGAAGATCAAACAACTCTGGATCAACTCATGGAGTGAGACATAGTAACATCTCTCCAATTGAGACACAAAGTTCACATCAGGGTGATGGAAATCAGACGACGAGGATTCAAGTTGGTAGGTAGCAATTCCACGCTTGAGTAAGGTGGTGCAAGGTTTCAAAGTTGCGAGGAGATAATTGTCATGAACCCATAACAGGGCACCTCGGAGAAGGTGACTCGTTGAACTGTTCCCTTAAGTGGCAAAAAGAATTACTTTTGATCCATAAATCATTGAAACTCTTCATACCAGCTTAAGGCAATTTACAATTGATCGTTTGAGATAGCTCGAAGAGATGTCATACTCGGACTAGGATGGATGATGTGGACTACCTTGTTGAAGACAACGCAAGGGATGATTTTGCTTACGCGTGCTCTCAAGAACTTGAGCATTTCCATATTCATCAAGGTTCTACCAACATCCGTGGCAAGGATCCTGGCAACACGACATACTACCATGATGACTAGTGATGGATGATGCGGATACAAAGGAAGATAACACCTTCTCAGATCTTCCCTTAGCGAGGCTAAGGGAACAGAATCTGGACGATCGACCGAGAGACATTTAGCACTCCGCTTCTAATGTTCTCCTTGATGTGCTAGCGTAATCCATTCATAGATATGGTTTGATATCTAGAACATCAAGTAAAAGGTCGGACTTCGGAAGCTCAAGAATCCATAAGGAATAACTATGGAGGCAGATCCTGCGAGATCCTTATGGGGAGGTGACCAACTTCTTCAACCAGGATACTACAATAATAGGCCTTCCGGCTAGGTGTGTTGGCCACGACATCCACGTTACCGGTTACAGAGAGACCAACAATATAGTTCTTGGAGTACGTTCCAACCATCATATCTGCCTGAGATTCAGATCTGGTTGGTGTTAGGATATTCCAGACCCATCCAGTCTAGAAGGAAAATGAGAGTTTGCAACACAATTTGACGAGATGACGTTGCGAGATTCTCGGGGAATGAACTGCGATAGCAAGCTCCAAAACATGAGCTGGTTCTGCTACAAACCTGTGAACACGCTATCCAAGACGAGCATGACCACGTAGTAGTCTTATAGTAAAACACTATCGAGTTCAGGTGGGGAACCATCATCAAGGATTTTGAAGTCTTACGCAAGTCCATGGATTAGATCCCAAGCATAGACTTCTTTGCCTTGAACAATTCAATCAGTGGCTTGGTGTGCTAGGGAATACATATGGAGTGGAGGTAATTAATCTACCAAACCATAGAATACATTCACACATGCATAACTGACTTGGAATGGTACTAGGGAAAACAAAAACAATCTTTCTCGAACTCACGGCGGTAACTTGCACCAAATGCACATGAATTCGAGGAAGTCACTTCTTCCATCCAAGCATAAGCTTCATGAACGGAATACAAAGGCATTGCTTATAAAGTTTCCAACACTAGGTTGATGTTCAACATGAATCATGGGGGGTACAAAATGTTGCTGATGGGCTCAATAACAACTCATCGGAATTTCCATATCACTGGACTTCCACCATCATGGGAACACGGTGATAGTGTTGGTTAGACCAAAGGATGTAATGGTGTATGCTTGAGGAATCAGCCACAAGCAAGACAACATTACGAACATCATTGGTTCTGATTTGACTTGACGATAGCCCGTACTCGAGTCAAAGTTTTGACAATACAATAGATCCAACAACCGTTCACGAGGAACAATCGATGAAGATATCATCTTTCTTCAACACACACACACACAAAGATATCCCTTAACACGAACTAAGTCAGACAAGCTTTTATCTTCCAACTCTCCAAGTGGTTGTCTAGCCCAACCAACTAGCCCAGGGATATCCAACACAGATTCTTGGAGAAGGGGTGATTTATAAGAAAACCAACTTGATCACGAACTCAACATGGCGGTCAGGTGACAGCCAGGTAATACTTCCGAGAAGATCTTCGAAAAATCATGAACCACCGATATGTTACTAAGCTCGAGAACAATCTTGCTCTTCAGAGCAAGACGACATGATCAAATAAGAAAGGGATTGAATAATACTAACTCATTGATCGAAGAGTGCACCGGAAAAAAAGACTAGGTAGCACGATCAATCCCATAATGATGGTTCAATAACCAACACGCTAAGAAAGAGAATATTGTCCATTTACTACCAAGCAACTAGTTGCTAGGAGTATTGATTTCACACATCACGGTTCACTTGTTGGTATTCTGGTTGCAACAACATGGATCCAAGGAGCGAATGATGATGGCGAGAAGTATCACTGCATCAAGAGTTCATAAGAGGTGGTGCAATTCTCATGACAATTCTGACATAAGGAGGCAACACTCCAAGGTAGAACAGAACAAAAGCTGGATTGGCACTTTGATCTGCGGAATACAACTGTTTTGACCCAATCCTAGATATGGATGAGGTACTGGAGTTTGTTTCTCCTAGTCATTCCGGAATAGAATGGCTTGACGGATCACATGAATAACAGGCATCGATAACACCAATGCACAACTACTCTTGACCAACAATTTATGGACTAGGGTCAGAATACAACTAAAGAGGGACAACTCAAAGGAACATATAATTTTCTGAGTTGTGGATGCATAGATCAGTATGTCGAGCAAAGCTCAACATTCCTTCCGGACAACCCATGCAGAAAGGTAGGACTGGCAGATTCACAATGAAGAATGGAGAACTCATCAAGAGCACTCTGGTTGTGATCTTTTGGTTCAAAGAACTTCTGCCATAGGCGGTTCGTAGTATTTGGAAGAAGGATATACCACGGACCTCGAGGACTAATGCAAAGGTTACTAATATCCTAAAGGAACTAGCAACACTATCATCATGAGGTAAGTAGGGTGAATCTCGGGTTCAAGAACCCATGAATAGAATACCTACCACTACATGGCATCACGGGATGCTTTCGAGAATGGTGGCCAGAATCATCACACCGGAACACAAAACATGGCTAGATTACTAGGTGACTCCCTAAAACACCTAGGGTCATAGTAATAGCTCCAACATATATGTCAAGGCAGTAGAGTACCTCAACTCACAGATTAGTGTGGTTGAACTGGCCCAAAGGAACATCAGGAACAGGAGGAAGGGGTTTGCAAATGCATCAGACTACTTAGAAACATGGGATGACTCGGACAGCATAACGGCTGTAATTGCTCAAAAAGATTTGAGACATCATGCAAAATGGCGGCATAACCACTCAACATCACAATATCAAGGTTCCGAGACCAATTATGAACACACAGAAGTACTGGAAACTAAACTGCGGCATGAAGCCATCAATCCTATAAGTCAACGGGCTAGTAACACGTCATCCTGATAGATAGATGAGAAGGCCTAGTTTCTTAACCCCGTAGAAAGGAAGAGGGTGACTCAGATTAGAGGGCATGAGATATAAGGAGTAAAAAGAGCCTTACGTTCCCTTCCACAATCAATTCCCTTACATAACTAAAGCATTTCTAGACTCGACTTCGACTAGTTTGGCTTGGTAATCCTACAGGCAGTCAGGCTCTAATACCAACGCTGTGAGGACCCCGATTCCAAGTCACATCGATCTAGCTGGTAACACCTCATATCACTTTGCGGCCTCACACATGGTATTCCACAGGTGTCGCTGTACCATGGTCCGGGACCGTTTGCGCCTCTTGGCTCACGTATATGATAGTGTCACTAGCATCCATATGACAGAGAACCCAGGCCGACACGGCTAGTCGTGAACCCAAAGCGGCTCTAACCCATGGGGACAGGCATACATGAATCAACTTCGAGCATGTCGGTCAGCAGCGTGTGAATCCGGGCTGTAGCACTGGGCTAACAGGACTCTGGTAACCCGGGCTGTAGCAGGCTAGGCAGGACTCCGGATGTCACCGTGTGACATTTCCCCGAAGGGACAGACACAGGAACAAAGTGAAACACATGCCGGCCAGTCAAGTGTACTGAGCAGTAGTGCTAGGCTAGCAGGACTCCGGTGAACCGGGCTGTAGCGGACTACTATGGCTCATGGAAGCACAAGACTACATTTCCCAATAAGAGAGGCTTCCAAGGATAAACAACTAGATTGTCGGATCCCACACATACCAAGTATTTCAATCATACACACAATATGCTCGATATGTGTAAATACAACATGGCATCACAACATAACTCTACGACTCAAGTATTTATTCATTAGGCCCCGAGGAGCGAGAAATACAAACATGGGTCTCATGACCCAACATTCAGAGCATACAAATCAAAGCACATGCGGAAGCTTGACATGTCTGAGTACAGACATCTATAAATGAAAAAGGCTGAGAAGCCTGACTATCTACCAGATCCTGCCGAGGGCACAAGATCGTAGCTGAGGTATCAAGCTAAACGTCGAAGTCCACACAGAACTATTAGCCAGACCGACGTCTCTCTGCAAAGCATAAAATAGGCAAACGTGAGTACAAATGTACCCACCAAGACTTACATCAAAACTATCTACATATGCATCGGTATCATTAAAGGGGGTGGTGGAGTTTAACTGCAGCAAGCCGGCTTTGACTCAGTGGCTAACCTGAATTACTACTGCAAGCAACTCTTTTGAGGTGGCGCACATGAGTCCACATATTCACCATTCAATACACCACTATGGATCCGCTCCCGTCTCCCTATGGGAAGTCCATCCATAGCACTCACACTTAGCTTGCGAGTTTTAGAGTATCCACTTCAAGTTATCTATGAACTATGCAAGGGGTCCAAGTTTCCATATCCGAGGAATCCGGCTATTCGAAGAGATATTGATAACCCTGCAGGGGTGTACTTCTTCACACACGCTCCCACCACTTACCGTCATTTACACGACATGTACTCGGCAACCTTCAAGCGGAAGCCCAACGAGGGTGTCGGCCATGGCCTACCTAAACACTTAGGTCTCTAGTCCAGGTTTATCGCCTATCCAGGTTCCATCTGCAGGGAGTCCGGCCGAGGTTTCCACATACGGCCCCGAACGATGTGAACAGGGTTCCCGAGACACCAAACGGGCGCCCGGTACACCGTGCCACGGTGTATCTACCGCATCATAGCCCACCCCTTGGGTCAGCGCTACGCACGACCGCCAACACATAACCTACAAGCACCAGAAACTAGTTGCAACTCCTGGACAGAGTACTAGGGTGATTAAGAAGCCGAGAGGGTCAATTAAGGATCCCAATGAGTGGTAGTAGCTGTTCATGGATCACAGACACAGAACTCAGTTCCCGAGGACGGTTTCAATGAGACAACCCACCATGTACTCCTACATGGCCTCTCACCGCTACCTTTACCAAAACGTGTTCACACACTTAGCTCACACACAGTAGGACATGTTCACACACCTCCGATTCATTCCTGATGAATCAGACCTGACGCAACTCAATGCAATAGCAGGCATGACAAACAATCATGAATGAGTAGGCACATCAGGGCTCAAACAACTCCTACTCATGCTAGTGGGTTTCATCTATTTACTGTGGCAATGACAGGTCATGCAGAGGATAAGGGGTTCAACTACCGCAACAAGTAACAGATGAATCGTTGTTGTCCTAATGCAGTAAAAGAAAGCAGGAGCGAGAGAGTGGGATTGTATCGGAATGAACAAGGGGCTTCCGCTTGCCTGGCACTTCTGAAGATATCATTGGGTCTTCATCAGTGTCAACGATCACAGCGTCGGTACAACGTTTATTGAGAGGGGACAACCACTGGCAATAGAGAAGGAACACAATCAATGCAATGCACAACATGATGCATGATAATGACATGGCAATATGTTGTTGATTGAGCTAATGCAACTAGCAACACAATTAAATGAAGTTGGTTTGAATACAAGATTCAAATTCAAACTCCATATATGATTAGTTAAATGACATTTATTTGTTTTGTCCAAAACAGAGGACAAACATTGTTCAAACATGCATGAAAATGCCATAAACAAATTCCTTGAATTTTTCTGATATTATTTCATATATAAATTATTTCATTCAGAGTTATAGATTATTTTCTATGATTTTTAGAAGTTTTAGGCATTTTCTGAAAATAAATAAATCATTTAGATTTATTTAAAATCCGGAAAAGGTTTTACTGCGTCAGCATGATGTAAGAGTGACGTCATCAGGTCAACTGTGGGTGGCCAGGTCAAACCTAACCAGAGGGACCCACTGATTAGTGACTCAGTCCACTAACTGAGTTAGTTAGTGTTAAACTAATGCTAATCCTAGTTTAGTTAATGGCCTGGGGCCCACAGTCAGTGAGAGAGAGAGAGAGGTCAAACCCCTAGTCAGACGGGATCAGACCTGCCGGCGTTGAGTCGCCGGCGAGGCCGAGACGGCGGAGAGCGTTGGAAACGCTGCTCCAGCCACGGTTCGATGCACGGGTGGGTGCTACGGGTAGCTGGCGGTGTGGCGCATCCAACGGTGGTGTTGGTTGGAGCTGAGGTGGCCGGAGCTGACGGCGGCGAGCTCTTTTGCGGCCGTCGGAGTTCGGCCATGTACAGGGTTGGGGCTGCGGCGTGCAAACATGCGAACTGAGGTGCTAGCGAGGCACTACGCGGTGCGGTAAGCATGTTAGGTAGCACGGAATGACCAAATGGTCGCCGGAGCGATGCCGGCGACAAGCTCGAGCGGAGGCAAGCTTCGGCCATGGTGGAACTAGGGCCTAGAGGGTGCAAACACATGGGGAAGAAGAGCAGTTCGAAGCAGAATCTCATAGCGGGGTCGGGGAGCAGGTCAGCAGCTCGGGGGAGGCGTCAATGGCGGCTATCCTCGGTGGCCGAGGAGGGGAACGGCGGAGCTGGCGGCAACCAGGGCTTCTGGCGCCTTCCGCCTTGGTGAGGAGGAAGAGGGGAACGAGACTGGGCTTCTTGGCGTGTCGGCGAGGCGTGGGGTGGCCGGTGGCCGTCGTAGAGCACGGTGGCGCCCTCTGGTGCGCTCGGGAAGAGAGGGAGAGGGAGCCAGAGGAGGGGAGGAGCTGCGGGCGTGAGAGAGAGAGAGGTCGGGGCGGTGGCGACACATGGAGGCGTCCAGGGCGTCGGGGACGCAGGCAGCCAGGCAGGAGGTGGCTCGGGCGCGTGTGCGCGCGCGGCGAGCACACGCTCTGCCTACTGGCCTAGGGAGGAAGACGACAGGGGAGGTGGAGGTGGGCTAGGCCGGCACAGGGCGAGGCCAGGTGGGCTGCACAGTGCTGGGCCTCGGGGCTGTGGGTAAGCGCCAGGTAAAACCTTTCTCTCTCCTTTCTGTTTTCTATTTTAGTTACTGTTTTCTATTTGTTTTAATTTGTTTTGATTTAGTTCAAGCACTAAATTATTTTTGTTTCTTTTGATAATTTTTGTAGGGACTGAAAGGAATATTCTAAAGCCCCTCACAAAATAACAGAATTATTGAAGCATTAAATATATTTATAACATATATTTGCTCCAACTCAAATACAATATGAATTAATTCAAAAATCCATAAATGGCCAAGAAATATGCTCATCATTTTTGGCAGGGGTTTTCACCTTTATCATAAATTATGAACATTTTCAAAGGGCATTTTGGGGTCTTTGAAAAGATTTAAGTTTGAACCTGGTTGAATTTCATTTGCTGCTAGGGTTTATTATCCCCTATTTCAAGTTTAACTGAAATTTTAGACATGATGCAACACCAGATGCTAGCACTAAGCATTGCCAGAACTAGGGATGTGACAACTCACCCCCACTAAACAAGAATCTCGTCCCGAGATTCAAGCGTAGGGTAAGATGAAGGGGGACGCAAACTTAACCCAATCTTTGTCTCGATGGCTTGCTCTGAGAACTCCAACACGGCCTTGTTCGGTTTGAGTATGTATTCCTTCTATCCATTTTGCGATCTGCTTTAGACCCTATAGTCTGCTTTTATACATGAAGCACGACAGTCGACAGTCACATAATGGTGTCCTTGCACACATATTAACATGTTCGGTTTCTATACCAAAGCTTAAGTAACGTAGTAGAGGCACTGTAAATGCCATTAATGCATATAGGACGTCTCCATTGCATTTTGTGGTTTCTCCTCATCTTGGGTGTATGTATATTCGGATCTTTAGTGTAATTTTCTTTGCCAATCTTGTTTTCTTTTCTTTTCTGTTCTTGAGAAACAATGTTGAGTTGTACATACTTGTGTATTTGTTGGTTGACGAAGTTTTATCTATGCATCTTCAAACCATGCATAGCAGATGGAATATGAAACCAATCATGACCAGGTCAGGGTGCCCCAACGTTCATGTGGTTCCATGTGTGTTACGAACATTATTTCACATGAGGTTGTGCTGCTTGTGCGATAGGGAGAGGCTGGTAAAATCTAGCGAAAAAATAGATAATGTGAACTAGTTTCTATAAAATGGTTGCCTTTTGTTTCTAGGAGATTATCAGTGATCATAACATGGAGTTCAGCCTTTACAAACTAAAATGGCACATTGACATCAAATCGCTGACACAAACTTAGCAGTTGTTCATGCCATCTCGGATGAGAAACTCGGCATTGACATGCATCTTCATTTCTTCCATACAGTAGGAGGAGACACCTCTTTTGGTTGGTGTTCGCGACGATGACCTAGCTAATCCGGCCACCTAACCATCAACGGATGCATTCGAGCATGTCCAAGAACAATGACCGGTCACCCCTTAAATGTCCACAACCGGGTGCCTCATTAGCAAATTCTTAAATCCATACAATCACATGCAAAGTAAATTTAACTAACATAAAATACATCTTGATCCTACACATACTGCCCGGCTACTTCATCAAGATTGCCATTGTACTATCAAAAATTGGCATGTTCTACTACACCATACATGCCATCAAACTACCAAAGGGATGTTCTACATACAAAAGCTATGGAGGAAGTTCATCCATTGCTGCCCTCTCCCTTGTCATTGCCCTTTCCATCTTGGTAGTGGAAGTAGTGGTTGAAGACGCAAAATAGATCGAGCCGGATATGCTCATTGCTGGAGTTGTGCGACCCATCATTGGCTTCCTCCTTCTTCTCTTTGGGGGGAGTCCGGCCATGGCATGTACCACCCGGCTTTCCGCCCTCGTCAGGGAACATATTGTCCTCCTCTGTCGCTTCTCGATGATGCGGGCACCGAAATCTTCCTCGTCCAAGGTCGTGTGTGACTTCACCTCCGCGGCCTCGGCCTTGAGGGGTGTCATTGTGTTCTGGGCCCTCTGCTTCGCACGGTGGGCACACCTCACCTCTACATCAGACAGGTTGCGAGGCATGCCAGCATTGACCTCCGACTAAGAGCTCAGCACCATAGGGACCAGGCACCACAAAAGGGTTTGTGGCCGGTGGTCACCGCATCCAGGAAGGTCGCGTTCATGTGCCTCAAGCCATCAACCCCATCGGGTGCAAGCGCCATCTGCACGGACGCAATGGATTCCCACTGGGTTGAGTGTGCTCGGCCGTGGTCAGACTAGAAGAGAGTCATACGGGCATCCATCTCCTCGTCCTCGCATGGGACGAGGTCCCAATCGACCGATCGGGAGAGATCTGGGAGCCGGATCCGCTGCCCGTCATGCCGCAGATTACCAGAGAGGATCTTGGGGCAGAGTGGAGTGGACTGGGGGTGCTTACAGTTCTGTCTGGGATGCAGATAGGGACGAATATATGTGGGGTCGACCAGCGTGGGTCGGATATGATGTGACGTTCGTGCCTGGGCGCATCTAAGCTTCCCCGTATGGACCCTAGATATCGGCTAAATATGATGGGTGCCGATCGGCCCAAACATATAGGGCTAGTTTGATAGGTGCAGCTGGGTCATGATTTTGTGACTGGTCACTGACTATATCATCCACCCGAATATTTACCGGTTGTACATGCTCTAACGACAAGTGGAGTCGCATGGTCGACCGACGATTCTTCTTATCTAGCTGTTACAGCGGCAATGTGTTGTGTCTGGTACTATACATGTACTACCTCCGTCCTGGTTTATTAGCCCCCCTCATATTTAGAGAGGGTATTTAGGTCCTAGCTAATACTCATGATCATGTGCTAAGAACAATTAAGTACGGTTGGTTAGATGACTATGATGATGATGAGTATGCCTTATTATTATGATAACGAGTAGAAGTTGTATGATCTAGATTGGATTAGTAGTACTTTCGATGTGCACCACATGTTGCCTCCACTTGAATCTACTCCACGTTCATTTCACCCACTGTTATATATAATAACTAATCATGGTCATAAAATCATATGATGAAAGTCCTATATATAAAACCACAACGAAAATAAGCTGTATTTTAAAAAATACAGGAAAAGTTAGCAGCAACACCTTTCAAAAGAAACGCTACTGCTACTTACTATTATCAGTAGCGCTTTCCAACAAAAGCGCTACTGCTAACTAGGTACAGCAGTAGCGCTCGCTTTCCAGCGCTACTGCTAACAGTTAGCTGTAGCTAGCACATTAGTGGTAGAGCTTGTACAAGCGCTACTGCTAGCTACAAAACAAGCACTACTACTAGGGTTTCCCTAGTACTGTTAGTACAGTGGTTGGCTTTATTCCTCTTAACATTCAGTTCAGGCGATCACTAGTGGGAGAACGATGGGATAAATGGTTGCATCTTGTGTGTACGTTAATGGAGGTTAACCTTTCTGATTCACCGGATACTTAACACTAGAAGTTGTCCGTGTCAGGTGTTTTTTCGGTTAAGTCAATGTATAGTGACTTCATAAACACCGGGCCTATCTCGAGGTCAATCCACATATGGAAAATCAAGGTGCCATTGAAAATCAAGGTGTTTATGTGTATTGTACATAAGGGAATAATTTTGAAAAAGGACAACTTAAAAAAGCGTAGTTGCGAAGGTAGTAAACGATGTTTCTTTTGTGATCAGGACGAAACAATAGTATATCCTTTTATCCAATGGCCACTTGCTAAGTTACTATGGCGGACCATTCACGCGTCCTTTACCGTACCTCTGGCCGTCACTGTTTTAAATTTATTTGCGACTTGGTTAACTGGGACAGAGGCTAAGACCACAGCACATATTCGAGTTTGAGTGTGTGCATTATTTTGGGCCATATGAAATTGTCGAAATGATGTTGCCTTTAACAGACGAACCATAACATTTTTTTTGCAGGTTCTATTCAAGGTGTTTGCTTGGATCCGTATGTGGTCGTTACTCAGCCATGCAGAGCACAAAGAGCTTCTGGATATTGGGTGCAACCGATGGAAGATGGTTGCATGGGATACTTACAACAGGTTTGGATGGCGATCCAATAATAGGATAGGTGTCTAGTCATCTTACCCTATTTTCACCGGTTGTGGCAACCTTTTTTATTGGACTTGCACTATTGTGAGACCTTGTTCACAACCTGATTTTTTTAATAATATGTCTATGTGCATCAAGAGATGCAAAGGCCGTGGGTATTTCTCCTTAAAAAAGCATGTCATGAAAAATATTCCTGGCAACATTTGCTGATGGCCCCCTCGGCCGCCCAAACTATATTTCCTGACGGTATTGGTTGTCGGGAATTACCATCAAGAAATAAAACCGCCAGGAAGATCCCTTGTTCCTGACAAGTAATGTCCGTCATGAGCGTACCTTCAAGAATTAGCTTAACATATCGGTGACGACTTGCTTCATGGGGAATAACAGAACAAAGCCGTCACGAATCAACTAAGAGAAACTGAAAATATCATTCAAAATCAGTAGAAAAATAAATATTAAAATTCAAAGTCACATGTGTCAGATCCTCTCGTATCATGCACAAACAAAGGTCAGGCGACCAATTTTTAAATCACATCCAACTCATAGTTTACAATATACAAATTATATTGAAATCTCAATGTTCAGAAGATCGAGATCCATATCCAATCATGATTCATATAAGCTCAACTTAACAGGAGTTGTCACCAAGTCCAAAGGAGATATACTAGTTGATAACTAAAACATAAACTCTAGCTCATGACAAACATGATATTCACCACTAAGAAAGTGAACAGGTCTTATCTTAGTGCCAAGCGTAGGTCTTATCTTTGTCGGTTTTGTTTTATGTCTTTTTGTCACACTTGTAGGTTTGGTTGTGTGCATCGTAATTATGCAGAGGTCGGGTGTTACTCATAATGATTTGTTTTGCTTGATGCTACATCTTGAGATAATAAAAGCGCCCTTTATCAAAAAGTGCCAAGCATAGGCTACAATCAAGAAATAACGGGAACAGTATGAAAACAGAAGAAAAGTGACCAGCCTGCTTTGCAACTCTATAATGGTTATGCCTTACGAAGAGACTTTATCTATACCTACTAATAAAAAATAGGTATTCTCCTCTAATATTTCTGACATTAAACCTGCAATACATATCAAATGTTTTTTTAAAATACTCATATCTTCTAAATTGTAACTCCAAATTTAACATGTTATATGGAATTTGATTAGAAAAATATGTAGAATCTGAATATGATGTTATTTTACCTGTTAACAATTTAAAATATACTATCTATGCTGCAATGTTAATCGCCACACCAACGCTTTCTCACCTCTAGCCATCAGCTTGTCGTGTCGTTTACCATCCCAGTGGGGGTACGGTCCTCTTTCGCCTCCCCTACCTTTTCTACGACCCAGTAGCCTACCGCCGCGCCACCATCGGCATGTTGGATGACGCGCACCACATCCTTTGTTAAGCCGCTCCTCCCCGTAGGTGGCGAGTTCTGGCCAGATCAAGACGAGCCATAGTGTCGCATCTTCCTCTGCCACCTGAACTAGGGTCGGCCTGTTGGATGATGCGCATGACAAGATCGTTTGTTTTGTCATTTTTATTTACTCACACGTAACAACACCTCATTCCGAACATGACATAAATAAATGCATGATCACTTGCCCGTTTCTTTGTATGGATTAAATCTACATGCAAGCTGTGTTGAAATAGAAGACATGTAGAATCTTAAACTACACTTTTATAGGTTAAGACCATCTTTGTTTGGGCAATAGCTATAAATTCTTAGATTATAGATCATTTTTTGCATATTAAGAGCGTGTGGTATTTTTTTCTCCCGTTGCAACACACGAACCTTTTTGCTAGTAGGCATAACTTAACTTTGTGTCACTAGTGCAGAACCGGGCAATAGCACCGGTTCGTAAGGCCCTTTAGTGCCGGTTTGGTAACCGGTGCTAAAGTGTAGGCACTAAAGCCCCCCCCCTTTAGTACCGGTTCAGCACGAACCGGTGCTAAAGGGCAACCACGTGGCACGAGCCAGCTTCGGGGGCAGGGAGCCCTCTAGTACCGGTTGGTGTCACCAACCGGTATTAAAAGGTTGGGGGGGTTTTGGGTTTATGATTTCTTTTTCATTTAATTTTGTCTTTTCCATTTAATTATTTTTTGTTTGCTGGTATTTTACGATACTACATATTGTACACGTTATGCATATATATAAATAGAATTTCTAGTAGAAACGATCATTTTATATATATATATATATATCATCGAATGTCTCACAACCACCATTAATTAATTCACACATATATACACACATGTATATATATATATATATATATATATATATATATATATATATATATATATATATATATATAATTTCTCCTAATTGGTGCCTTCGGAGCCAGTGGCATTAGCCTAGCTAATTGGTGCCTTCGGAGCATGATAACAATTAGAAGTGGTTCATGGGGGCGGTAGCAGGTAATAGTATTCTCCTTTGGGATCTATGACCTGGTCAAGCAAAAATCATGCTATTTTCTCTTGAATTGCTTCTATGCGGTCCTGTGCTAGGAGCTTGTCCCGCACCTCTTTGAACTGTTAAGAAGGAGATCAATATGCATGTGTATTAGTTGTGTGACTAGATATCAATAAAGGTGTAAAAATTGTGAATAGTATTCTGACAATCGATATCGTACCCACTCCTGTCTTTGAGATTTGCTCCTTTCGGACGCCATCATGCGAATGTTCTCGCAAACGTAGTATGCACATAAATCATTCCCCGGCGTCTGCTTCAGGGCCTTTACGATAATGGAATTTGATCAGATAATAATTAGTCAAGCATGATAATTAAAGAGATGGCAGCTTGCTAGTACTACTTAATTACTTACCTTGGGTCGATACCATTTCAGATTTTGTTTCCATGGGCCTGGAGTGGCCCTGATGAACTTTGCCCAAGCCCTGCCTGCCGGCAAAGAAAATAAATAAATGGGTTATTAAATAGTTGTTATTAGGAAATGACAAACTAATTAAATAGGCCTAGATATAGTTAATAATGATTGAAATTACCTGTTGACTATCCCCTTCACGATGGTGTAGTCACTTGCTTTCTTAAGTAGTGAGTCTAGTACTTCAACTGTTCCTTCATCAACTTTAATGATTAAAAAGATCCAGTGAAATCTGCATGCACACACGTTTGCATTTCTTAATTAAGTGGGCATATGTAAGCAAAAACATGTAGCTAGCTAGTAGGGAAAAACAGAATTTGTAGTACAAGACAGTGTGACTCACTGGAAGTTGTAAGGAAGTAGTATATCTTCATTGTATTTGAGTTCCTTGAAGAACTGTAGCATGCTTTCCTCTACACTTTTTCGTGATATGGATCTATTTTCCATGTGTATTCATTAATGGTATTTGGGTCAACGAACCCAATGCCATAGCGTCCACCTTTTTTCACCTCATAAATCTTCATCCTGCATAATACCACAGAAAAGAATATAGTGAGGATAATTACAGGTAATGATTGATCAAAATGATCACTACAGCTAGCTTGAGACTTAAATTACAAAAAGAAATCACTTACAGACAATAGCAACTGACGATAGATTTGTCGAGTGTGTCTTTATTGTATAGCCGAAATAGTTCTGAATACTCAACGGTCACAGCTTTCTCATGGTAGTAATGATCCTTGTTGGCATTCACCATGAGGGACTCTCGATTGGAAATCTTGGTAATGTCCATGTACCATTGATGCAATTCATGCATCCTTGCGTCATCTGCAAACTCCTTCCCGTACTTTCTTTTGATTTTTCTCCACTGCGACCTGTCAGCGGGTACTCTCAACTTTCCGTCTTTCTTACGGTCTTCTCTGTGCCATCGCATCACCTTGGCATGCTCTTTGTTTTGGAACAAACGTTTCAACCGTGGTATTATAGGAGCATACCACATCACCTTGGCAGGAATCTTCTTCCTGGGGCGCTCGCCCTCAACATCACCAGGGTCATCGCGGCTAATCTTATAGCGCAATGCACCGCATACCGGGCAAGCGTTCAAATCCTCGTACTCACCGTGGTAGAGGATGCAATCATTAGGGCATGCATGTATCTTTTGCACCTCTAACCCTAGAGGGCAGACAGCCTTCTTTGCTTCGTACGTACTCTCGGGCAATTCGTTGTCCTTTGGAAGCATATCCTTTATCATTACCAGCAACTTTCCAAATCCCTTGTCAGATACACCATTCTCTGCCTTCCATTGCAGCAATTCCAGTGTGTTGCCCAGCTTTTTCTTGTCACCTACGCAATTCGGGTACAACAATTTTTTGTGATCCTCTAACATGCGCTGCAACTTCTTCTTCTCCAAATCACTTGCACATTTTCTCTTTGCATCAGCAATGGCCCGACCTAGATCATCAACGGGCTCATCCGATGCCTCTTCTTCAGCTTCTTCTCGCATTGCCGGCTCAGCTTCTTCCCGCATTTCCGGCTCAGCTTCTTTCCTCATTGTTGTATCATCGTATTCAGGGAACCCATGGCAAGGATAGCTGTCGTCGTCCTCTTCTTCTTCATTGTCTTCCATCATAACCCCTCTTTCTCCATGCTTGGTCCAAACATTATAGTGGGGCATGAAACCAGACTCAAATAGGTGGACGTGAATGGTTCTTGACGTAGAGTAATTGTGACCATTCTTACAGCCAACACATGGACAAGGCATAAAACCATCCGCTCGCTTGTTTGCCTCAGCCGCAAGCAAAAAAGTACGCACGCCATTAATGAACTCGGGAGAGCATCGGTCATCATACATCCATTGTCGGCTCATCTTCAATACACAGCACCGAAAACATCAAATTAATACAATACATAAAGTTCATACATAAAGATCATACAACACTTAAATGCAACAAACAAATAACTCTCTAGCTAAATAATTTAAATGCAACAACAAATGCGATCAAGATCGCAACTAAGGTAACAATTGATCCAACAGCATAATGATACCAAGCCTCACTATGAATGGCATATTTTCTAATCTTTCTATTCTTCAAGTGCATTTTATCCATCTTAATCTTGTGATCATCGACGACATCGGCAACATGCAACTCCAATTCAATCTTGAACCCCTCAATTCTTTTCAATTTTTCCTTCAAATCCTCATTTTCTCTTTCAACAAAATTTAACCTCTCGACAATAGGGTCGGTTGGAATTTCCGGTTCAACTACCTCCTACATACAAATATCTATGTCAACTTGATGGGCATAATTTGTCATAAACACGAAATGCAATGAATAGTTTTAAAAGAGAATATACCACATCCGAATCATAACCCGGACGAGGGCCGACGGGGACGGATATCAAAACCATGGCACTATGTATAACAAACAATGTATGGGTAAGATAATTATACGAGTAACTATATATCCAAATCACACAAACATCAATTTTTTATATAAAACTTCATGAACAAGAGGCTCACCACAAGGTGGTGCCGGCGACGCGACGTTGCGAGCGATCGACGGTGGTTACGACGGAGATTTAGAAGGTACTAAGTAAACCACACCTACATATGCAAACTAAGTGTTATTTTTGACCTCAAATTGCATATAAATCAAATACTAGCACATATATATAATTCCTCCCAAATTACTAAACTCAAAAATCAATCACTATATAAAGCATTGCACGAGCTAATCTAGCAATGAGAGATGAAAGGAAAAAGTTGCTAACCTTTGTGATCATTTGAATGGATGGGGGCCTTCAAATCTTGACAAATTTTGGGCAAAATGTGTGATGAGCTTGAGAGGAAGAGGGAAAAGAACAGAGAGGAGAGGGGGAAGGGGAAGAACAGAGCGAGCTTGGGTGGACGAAGGGTCTATGTAGGACGACCTTTAGTACCGGTTCGTGATACGACCCGGTACTAAAGGTGCTGGAGGGGCCCCAGACTGACAACATCCTGCCACCACTCTCATTAGTACCGGTTCATGGCACGAACCGGTGCTAAAGGTTCGCCACAAACCGATAGTAATGAGAGCGGCCCGGCTAGCCGTTGGAACCGGCACTAATGGACACATTAGTGCCGGCTCAAATTCAAACCGGCACTAATGTGCTTCATGTTTGACCCTTTTTCTACTAGTGTGTGATAGCAAACTAAATAACCTTTTCATAAGAAAAATCTAACCAAGTCAGGAATGACTCATTTTTTCCCTTCGGTGCCCCATCCACGTGAGGAACCTGCTTCATTCCTTAAGGAGGCGTCATCACCTTCATGAATGTCTTTTGCCGTTTGGAAAAAGTCATTTTGGGGTACATACATGACATGGCTACTGATAAGAACACGCAGATCTATCACTCCTAGCGCAAGGGTGCCATGACAAACCTACAGCTGTGCCACTCCCCTGGTGCGCCATTACCACTAAGAACCTAGGGCTTTGGCAGTCCCAGCGCTCTGGACTCCTATTGCCTTCCAATCCCATGACACACTGCCAACTTAGGGATTACGGTCCATTTAAAACTAACTATTTATTTCCGGCAAAAAAACTAACTATTCATGTAGAAAATTCACGGCCTTGTTCGGTTTGAGTATGTATGCCTTCTATCCATTTTGCGAGCTGCTTTAGACCCTATAGTCTGCTTTTATACATGAAGCACGACAGTCGACAGTCACATAATGGTGTCCTTGCACACATATTAACATGTTCGGTTTCTATACCAAAGCTTAAGTAATGTAGTAGAGGCACTGTAAATGCCATTAATGCATATAGGACGTCTCCATTGCATTTTGTGGTTTCTCCTCATGTTGGGTGTATGTATATTCGGATCTTTAGTGTAATTTTCTTTGCCAATCTTGTTTTCTTTTCTTTTCTGTTCTTGAGAAACAATGTTGAGTTGTACATACTTGTGTATTTGTTGGTTGACGAAGTTTTATCTATGCATCTTCAAACCATGCATAGCAGATGGAATATGAAACCAAACATGACCAGGTCAGGGTGCCCCAACGTTCATGTGGTTCCATGTGTGTTATGAACATTATTTCACATGAGGTTGTGCTGCTTGTGCGATAGGGAGAGGCTGGTAAAATCTAGCGAAAAAAATAGATAATGTGAACTAGTTTCTATAAAATGGTTGCCTTTTGTTTCTAGGAGATTATCAGTGATCATAACATGGAGTTCAGCCTTTACAAACTAAAATGGCACATTGACATCAAATCACCAACACAAACTTAGCAGTTGTTCATGCCATCTCGGATGAGAAACTCGGCATTGACATGCATCTTCATTTCTTCCATACAGTAGGAGGAGACGCCTCTTTTGGTTGGTGTTCGCGATGATGACCTAGCTAATCCGGCCACCTAACCATCAACGGATGCATTCGAGCATGTCCATGAACAATGACCGGTCACCCCTTAAATGTCCACAACCGGGTGCCTCATTAGCAAATTCTTAAATCCATACAATCACATGCAAAGTAAATTTAACTAACATAAAATACATCTTGATCCTACACATACTGCCCGGCTACTTCATCAAGATTGCCATCGGACTATCAAAAATTGGCATGTTCTACTACACCATACATGCCATCAAACTACCAAAGGGATGTTCTATATACAAAAGCTATGGAGGAAGTTCATCCATTGCTGCCCTCTCCCTTGTTGTTTCCCTTGCCATCTTGGTAGTGGAAGTAGTTGTTGAAGACGCAAAATAGATCGAGCCGGATATGCTCATTGCTGGAGTTGTGCGACCCATCATTGGCTTCCTCCTTCTTCTCTTTGGGGGGAGTCCGGCCATGGCATGTACCACCCGGCTTTCCGCCCTCGTCAGGGAACATATTGTCCTCCTCTGTCGCTTCTCGATGATGCGGGCACAAAAATCTTCCTCGTCCAAGGTCGTGTGTGACTTCACCTCCGCGGCCTCGGCCTTGAGGGGTGTCATTGTGTTCTGGGCCCTCTGCTTCGCACGGCGGGCACACCTCACCTCTACATCGGACAGGTTGCGAGGCATGCCAGCATTGACCTCCGACTAAGAGCTCAGCACCGTACGGACCAGGCACCACGAAAGGGTTTGTGGCCGGTGGTCACCGCATCCAGGAAGGTCGCGTTCATGTGCCTCAAGCCATCAACCCCATCGGGTGCAAGCACCATTTGCACGGACGCAATGGATTCCCACTGGGTTGAGTGTGCTCGGCCGTGGTCGGACTATAAGAGAGTCATACGGGCATCCATCTCCTCGTCCTCGCATGGGACGAGGTCCCAATCGACCGATCGGGAGAGATCTGGGAGCCGGATCCGCTGCCCGTCATGCCGCAGATTGCCAGAGAGGATCTTGGGGCAGAGTGGAGTGGACTGGGGGTGCTTACAGTTCTATTTGGGATGCAGATAGGGACGAATATATGTGGGGTCGACCAGTGTGGGTTGGATATGATGTGACGTTCGTGCCTGGGCGCGTCTGAGCTTCCCCATATGGACCCTAGATATCGGCTAAATATGATGGGTGCCGATCGGCCCAAACATATAGGGCTAGTTTGATAGGTGCAGTTGGGTCATGATTTTGTGACTGGTCACTGACTATATCATCCACCCGAATATTTACCGGTTGTACATGCTCTAACGACAAGTGGAGTCGCATGGTCGACCGACGATTCTTATTATCTAGCTGTTACAGCGGCATTGTGTTGTGTCTGGTACTATACATGTACTACTTCCGTCCTGGTTTATTAGTCCCCCTCGTATTTAGAGTCATATTCTGATTAGGATTTTCACTAATAAAAAATAAGTTATACATTGTAAAAGTAATATCATCGAAAACTATATTCAAATACGAATCCAACGATATAATTTTTATAACATGCATTAGCAATTTGTTGGTTAAATTTATGGTCAAAATTTAGCACAAAATACGAAGAGGGCCTATAAACCATGGCGGAGGTAGTACTATATTGGTACATGATGTGAGTGATGGTCAGGTTCTATCAGGAGTAACTGCCCATCAGATTCTATCGGGAGAACCACTACTGGAATCAGACTATTTGTCATCCATCGTTTCTTTGTCGTTCCCTTGCTGACGGCAAACATGTTTTTTGCCGTCAGCATACAGAAAGCGGACAGCAACGAACTGGTTGACGGCAAAGACACTATTTGCCATCAGATAATTGTTTGTCGTCAGTTAGCGGACGGCAAAGACACTTTGTCGTCAGCTAGCGAACGGCAAAGAGGTGGGGGGTTGGCCGTTGCCGTCCGCTAGCTGACTGCAAAGTGTCTTTGTCGTCCGCTAGCTGACAGCAAATGCGTTCTACCTAACGGCCCAAACGGCCCACCCCTCCTCCTCTCTCACTTCTCTCTCTCTCGCTTGATCTAGGGTTTCTCCCCGTCCGCCCCCGACCGCACCCCGTTGCCGCCCCGACTGCACCCCCACGCCGCCCCCTGCCGCCCCGACGCCCAGGCCCGCCGCTTCGGCCTCCCCACTCCGGTAAGCCCCCTCCGGTGAAATTTATGACAAACCGACAAACGATTCATATATATTACATACGATTCATATATATTACATTTCATTCAAACATATTCCTAATCTAGTTAATTAAGGAAATATGCCCTAGAGGCAATAATAAAGTTGTTATTTATATTTCCTTATATCATGAAAAATGTTTATTATTCATGCTAGAATTGTATTAACCGGAAACTTAGTACATGTGTGAATACATAGACAAACAGAGTGTCACTAGTATGCCTCTACTTGACTAGATGGTTAAGTTTCCTACCCATGGACAAAGAGTTATCATTTGATGAATGGGATCACATCATTAGAGAATGATGTGATTGACTTGACCCATCTGTTAGCTTAGCACGATGATCATTTAGTTTGCTGCTATTGCTTTCTCCATAACTTATACAAGTTCCTATGACTATGAGATTATGCAACTCCCGAATATCGGAGGAACACTTAGTGTGCTATCAAACGTCACAACATAACTGGGTGACTATAAAGATGCTCTACAGGTGTCTCCGATGGTGTTTGTTGAGTTGGCATAGATCAAGATTATGATTTGTCACTCCATGTATCGGAGAGGTATCTCTAGGCCCTCTCGATAATGCACATCACTATAAGCCTTGCAAGAAATGTGACTAATGAGTTAGTTACCGGATGTTGCATTACGGAACGAGTAAAGAAACTTGCCGGTAACGAGATTGAACTAGGTATTGAGATACCGATGATCGAGTCTCGGGCAAGTAACATACCGATGACAAAGGAAACAACGTATGTTGTTATGCAGTTTGACCGATAAAGATCTTCGTAGAATATGTAGGAACCAATATGAGCATCCAGGTTTTGCTATTGATTATTGACCGGAGACGAGACTTGGTCATGTCTACATAGTTCTCGAACCCATAGGGTCCGCACGATTAACGTTCGGTGACGATCAGTATTATGAGTTTATGTGTTTTGATGAACCAAAGGTAGTTTAGAGTCCCGGATATGATCACGGACACGACGAGGAGTCTCGAAATGATCGAGACATAAAGATCGATATATTGGAAGGCTATGTTTGGACATCAGAATGGTTCTGGGTGAGTTCGGGCATTTACCGGAGTACCGGGGGGTTACCGGAACCCCTCTGGGAGTGTATGGGCGTTATTGGGCCTTAGTGGGAGAGAGGAGGAAGCGGCCTAGGTGGGGGCACGCCCCAAGCCCAATCTGAATTGGGGTGGGGGCGACCCCCCTTTCCTTCTCTCACCCCCCCTTCCCTCTCTCCTACTCCAACAAGGGAAAGGGGGAATCCTACACCCACCGGGAGTAGGACTCCTCCCTTTGGGCGCGCCATAGAGGGCCGGCCCTCCCCCTCCTCCACTCCTTTATATACGGGGGAGGGGGCAGCCCATAGACACACAAGTTGATTGTTTAGCCGTGTGCAGTGCCCCCATCCAAAGATTTCCACCTCAGTCATATCGTTGTAGTGCTTAGGCAAAGCCCTGCGTCGGTAACTTCATCATCACCATCATCACGCCATCGTGCTGGTGAAGCTCTCCCCCGACACTTAGCTGGATCTAGAGTTCGTGGGACGTCACCAAGCTGAACGTGTGCAGATCGCGGAGGTGCCGTACCTTCGGTGCTAGGATCGTCGGATCATGAAGACGTATGACTACATCAACCGCATTGGCATAATGCTTCCGCTTATGGTTTATGAGGGTACGTGGACAACACTCGCCCCTCTTGTTTTTATGCATCACCTAGATGGATCTTGCGCGTGCGTACTAAATATTTTGAAATTACTACATTCCCCAACAGTGGCATCCGAGCCAGGTCTATGCGTAGATGTTATATGCACGAGTAGAACACAAAGGAGTTGTGGGCGTGGGTATATACATATTGCTTGCCGTCACTAGTTGATTCTTGATTCAGCGGTATTGTTGGATGAAGTGGCTCAGACCGACATTACGCATACGCTTACGCGAGAATGGCTCTACCGACGTGCTTCGCACACAGGTGGCTAGTGGGTGTCAGTTTCTCCAACTTTAGTTGAATCGTATTCAATGAACAGGGTTCTTTCTGAAGATCAAAAAGCAATCACTATACCGCGTTGTGGTTTTTGATGCGTAGATAAGAACGGTTCTTGCTCAGCCCGTAGCAGCCACGTAAAACTTGCAACAACAAATTAGAGGACGTCTAACTTGTTTCTGCAGGGCATGTTGTGATGTGATATGGTCAAGACATTATGCTAAATTTTATTGTATGAGATGATCATGTTTTGTAACAGAGTTATCGGCAACTGGCAGGAGCCATATGGTTGTTGCTTTATTGTATGAAATGAAATCGCCATGTAATTGCTTTACTTTATCACTAGCGGTAGCGATAGTCGTAGAAGCAATAGTTGGCGAGATGACAACAATGCTCCGATGGAGATCAAGGTGTCAAGCCGGTGACGATGGTGATCATGACAGTGCTTTGGAGATAGAGATCAAAGGCACAAGATGATGATGGCCATATCATATCACTTATATTGATTGCATGTGATGTTTATCCTTTATGCATCTTATTTTGCTTAGTTCGGCGGTAGCATTATAAGATGATCTCTCACTAAATTTCAAGGTACAAGTGTTCTCCCTGAGTATGCACCGTTGCTATAGTTCATCGTGCCGAGACACCATGTGATGATCGGGTGTGATAAGCTCTATGTTCACATACAACGGGTGCAAGCCAGTTTTGCACACGCAGAATACTTGGGTTAAACTTGACGAGCGTAACATATGCAATATGGCCTCGGAACACTGAGACCGAAAGGTCGAGCGTGAATCATATAGTAGATATGATCAACATAGTGATGTTCACCATTGAAAACTACTCCATCTCATGTGATGATCGGACATGGTTTAGTTGATATAGATCACGTGATCACTTAGATGATTAGAGGGATGTCTATCTAAGTGGGAGTTCTTAAATAATATGATTAATTGAACTTTAATTTATCATGAACTTAGTACCTGATAGTATTTGGCATATCTATGTTGTTGTATACAGATGGCCCGTGTTGTTGTTCCGTTGAATTTTAATGAGTTCCTAAAGAATACTAAGTTGAAAGATGATGATAGCAATTACACGGACTGGGTCCCAAACTTGAGGATTATCCTCATTGTTGCACAGAAGAATTGCATCCTGAAAGCACCGCTAGGTGACAAACCTGGTGCAGGAGCAACACCAGATGTTATGAACGTCTAGTAGAGCAAAGCTGATGACTACTTGATAGTTCTGTGTGCCATCCTTTACGGCTTAGACCGAGACTTCAACGACGTTTTGAACGTCATGGAGCATATGAGACGTTCCATGAGTTGAATTTAATATTTCAAGCAAATGCCTGGATTGAGAGATATGAAGTCTCCAATAAGTTCTACAGTTGAAAAATGGAGGAGAATAGTTCTGTCAGTGAACATATACTCAGAATGTCTGGGCACCACAACCACTTGACTCAGTTGGGAGTTAATCTTCCCGATGATAGTGTCATTGCCAGAGTTCTTCAATCACTGCCACCAAGCACTACTAGGAAAAGGGCTATAGCTAATATGGACATTAATGGAGCACCACATATAGCAGTGGCGCACCATGTGTAGGTGCGCCATTAGTGTCCATGTCACTAATGGCGCACCACACCCACGGTGCGCCACTACTACTAATTTTTTTTCCAAAACTAGTAATGGCGCACCAGCGCATAGTGCGCCATTACTAGTTAAAACTAGTAATGGCGCACCACACACTCTATGCGCCACTACTAACAATTTTTTTTACTTTTTTTTCAAAACTAGTAATGGCGCACCACAACCACGGTGCGCCACTACTAACAATTTTTTTTATTTTTTTGCAAAACTAGTAATGGCACACCACGTAACAGGTGCGCCATTAGTAACCAGGGTTACTAATGGCGCATTGTTAGGTGGTGCGCCATTGGTAACCTGAGAGCAGCTAGATATTTTGGACAGCCACCTATCACACTCACTTTCCCCACTTCATTCTCTCCACCTCCTCCTCCAAGCTTGTCTCGGCTGCCTCCTCCTCCTCACCTCATTTCCACCATATATTCACCCAAATTAAGTGGTTAAATTTCCTTTTTATTAATAGGTAAGTAAGGGGAAAGCTTTCTTTATGTTGTAGATCTACTTTTTTCTCCCTCCAACAACGTGCACATGCACTTTTTATGGCCTAGATCTACGTATGTTTGTGGTGTTGCATATGTTTGTGTTTGCATATGTTTGTGTTTGCGGGTACCGGTATTTGAAATGCGATAGTTGCCAATATTTTGCTGGAATGTTGATTCATTTCTGTTTCAGCGAGAATTTGGCACTATGCATGCTTTTTGGTCCTATTTTTAGGCAAAGTCATGCCAAATTTTTTTTGGTTCTAAAATATCGTTTTGCTCTACCCCGCAGGTGACCATGGTCCGCACGCTGACGGAAGGCATCATGGATAGGTTTTTGAGCTCCGCGAAGGCCAAGATGCTTCAAAAGAACGAGATGGAGATAAGATGTCCGTGTCGAAGATGCAAGCTGAAGAGCCTTATGGAACCGGATTCCATATAGGTGCGGGACCACCTGCTCTTGCGTGGTTTCATGGATGGCTATCGGTGTCAAGGTGATGAAGATGACTATGAAGTCGTCCAAGGGGGTCGGGCAAGAAATGTGGAAGGGCAGCAAGACAACCGCGGCGAGGGCGGGTGAGAAGGCAAAGAATCTCTAGGACATTATCATGAAGTAGATGCAGTACACAGTCATCATGCAGAAGATGCCGGACATGGTGATGAGGAAGCTGCCGGAGCAGATGAAGGGCATGATCATGAAGAAGAAGATGCCAGAGCAGACGACGATGGACCATCGATGGGCTGGGTGCAGGACCCTCATATTCAAGAGCTGCTTCTCAAGCAGACGGATAACGCAAGAGCTGCCGCCTGAGAGAAAGCCAAGCTGGATCGACTGGAGATAGACATGGTTACTCCATTGTATGAAGGATGCAGGCCCGAGGATACCCGCCTGAAAGTAACGCTCATGGCTTTGGAGATGAAGGTAAAACACAAAATGACCAACGCATGCTTCGACAAGAACATGTCATTCTGGCATGAACGTCTTCCCAAGGGGAACAAGTGTCTGACTAGTTTTGAGGAGGCGAAGAAAATCATGTGTCCTCTGGATTTACCGCACGCGAAATACCATGTGTGCATGAACAATTGCATCATTTATCGGGACGAGCACGTGGAGTCTACCATATGTCCGGTGTGCGGCGTCACGCAATACAAGAAGAGGAAGAAAGCTCCTCGAAAAGTGGTGTGGTAGTTTTCGATCACTCCTCGTCTGCAGCGGTATTTCGCGGACCCTAAGCTAGCAAAGCTCCTGCGTTGGCACGCGGATAGGGAGGAGAAGAAGCGAGAAGATGACGGAAATGATTCGGAGATAAATAAAAAAGACAAGATGCTGAGTCACCCTAAGGATGTGAGCCAGTGGCAAGCGTTGAACTTCGAACACCCAGAATTTGGGGACGATCTAAGGAACATCGTGCTGGGCGCGAGCACCGATGGAGTCAATCCATTTGGCAGCCAGAGAAGCACACATAGCACCTGGCCTGTGTTTGTGTGGATGTACAACCTTCCCCCTGGTTGTGCATGAAGAGGAAGAACATTCACATGAGTATGCTAATTGAAGGGCCGAAACAACCAGGGAACGACATCAATCTGTATCTGGGGCTGCTGAAAGAGGAGCTAGACATGCTGTGGAAAATGCCAGCCAATACGTGGGACGCCGAAGAGAAAGAATATTTCCCTATGAGAGCCACACTGCTCACGACGGTGCATGACTATCTCGGTTACAGATATGTCGCGGGGCAGGTGGTCCACGGATATTCTGGATGCGTTAGCTGCATGGATGACACAACATATCGCCAGCTAGATAGAGATCCCGGGTCTTCAAAAACCGTGTTCATGGGACATCAAAGGTGGCTTCGCGACGATGACCCATGGAGAAAACGCAAGGATCTGTTCGATGGTGAAACCGAACCCCGAAGACGCTCGCGTATGAGGAGCGACGAGGAAATAGACGAGCTGTTGAAAAATTGGAAAGATTGCCCACTGCCGGGAACGAAGCAAAAGGCGCCAGAGCCTGGAAAGAAGCGAAAGGCGCCAGAGCCGCTGCTGAAGGTATGGAAAATGAGGTCTATTTTCTGGGACTTGACGTACTGGAAGATCCTCCGTGTGCCTCACAGCCTTGATGTCATGCATATCATGAAGAACGTGTGCGAGAGTCTTCTTTGTACCCTGCTCAACATGCCAGAGAGGACCAAAGATGGGCCGAAAGCAAGGGCAAACTTGAATCAATGGGCATCAGGGAGGAGCTTCACGCTAATGATGATGATGAGGCGAAGCACGACACGGAAAGTCGTCGCAAAGGCAAAAAGGCCAAGAAGATCGGAAATGACTACCCTCCCGCGTGCTTCACTCTAAGTCAGGAGGAGATCGAGCAGTTTTTCACCTGCCTCTTAGGAGTAAAACGTCCTTACGGTTACGCGGGGAAGATAAGCAGATACCTAGACTCAGCGAAGCAGAAGTTCAGCGGGATGAAGTCTCACGACTGTCACGTGCTGATGACACAGATACTTCCAGTTGTAATCTGTGGGATCATGTATGCGCATGTCCGTGAAACGCTATTTAGCCTATGCAACTTTTTTAACGTCATCTCTCGGAAGTCGGTTGGCGTGAGGCAACTCAGAAGGCTACAGGAAGAGATCATGGTGATACTATGGGAGCTTGAGATGTACTTCCCGCCCGCATTCTTAGATGTTATGGTGCATCTGCTAGTCCATATCGTGGAGGATATCATCCAACTCGGGCCGACGTTCCTGCACAGCATGATTCCGTTCGAAAGGATGAATGGTGTCATCAAAGGATACGTTCGCAACATGTCACGTCTAGAGGGAAGCATAGCCAGGAGCTTTTTGACCGAAGAGTGCATCTCCTACTACACGAATTATCTAGGCATCAAGAACCCTGTTGGTCTGCCCGTCAACAGGCACCTCGACAGGCTCGCTGGATGGGGTCACCGTGATGGTCGCCGCAAAATGCATATCGACTTCGAGGGTCGACTCGCCGACTTTGAAAGAGCAAACCTAGTCGCGCTACAACACATAGACGTGGTCGATCCTTGGGTGGTAGAGCACAAAACCTTTATTGAGAAACCATGAGTCGTTTATAGTTCAGGAAAAGAATGTTATCATTATTGTTTGGGGGGTTGAAATAATCTGTTTGTTGCACTTTGTGCACTTTCTAGCTAAAAACTGTTAAATGGAGATACTAGATTAGCTTTTTGAGGTATCCCATTAAATATTATTCATTATTGCCCGCTCTTAAATTTTTTTTGCACAAGTAATATGCAACTGCCATAGGTGGCAATAGAGCCAAGTGATTAGGCCCAACTTAGAATTCTCCTTCCCTTTTCTGTCAGCACTTGCATGTCACTGTTGGCTATTTTTTTAACTATGTCGCCATACTTGATAGGGTATATTATTAGAGGATACCCATATATATATATATCAGTCAACCTAGGGTGCCTCGACATCTATAAACCCTACATGATGAAAACTTAACTTAGCATTTAGGGTGCCTCAGCGTCGACAAACCCTAAATGATAAAACCTTGGCTTTTAGGGTGCCTCGGTGTCGATAAAAACCTAAATGATGAAAGCTTAGCCTTTTAGGGTGCCTCGGCGTCGACAAGCCCTAAATGATAAAAGCTTAGCTTTTAGGATGCCTTGGTGTCGACAAACCCTAAATGATGAGACCATGATAATTACTCACAAACCAACCCTTAAATAACACTGAGCCATTATGACGCCACCCTTGAAGCCTTGTGGGCATTTGCAGCCCTTAGCTTGTTCATTCTGCAGATTTCCAAAATTCAGTTTTGTACCGCACACCGAAGCCCCAAGAAAGAAAAGTACAATCTGAAACAGATGATCAATTTTCAGCCCTTGGATTAGTTTAGTATTTTTTCACACTCAAACACCCTTGCTTGCCATGTGTGTGAGAGAGATAGTGAGAGGAGACAAGAAGAAGGGGGTTAGGAAGGGACTTGGACCTTATAAACAACACACTAACAGGTTCCATCCCAAAACACCTACGCAATATCACAAACATCTCTCAATTGTTCCTTGACAATAACCAACTTTTTGGCGACAATCCTCAAGAATTAGGTTATTTGGTCAACTTAGAGATCTTGTTCCTTGACAATAACCAACTTTTTGACCAAACTTTTTTCCTACTTAGAGCGGAACATGGCCCACAACGATGAGGCTGGCGGTTCGGGCAAGCAATTCTGGGAGCTGTCCCAGGAGATGGAGGAAGAACGTCACCGCTATGAGGATGCCGCGGAAGACACCGATCCTGACTACACTACCCCTAGTGGCGTCAGGGATGACACCACAGATGGTGCCGCCGAGGATGCCACCACTGATGATGGTAGCGCACGCACAGATGGCAGGCAACCGAAGAGGCAACGGAAGGACCGGCACCCGAACGTGCTCAGCACCGCCAAGGAGGAATTTACTGAAGTGTCCTCTAGTGGGAAGCCAACGGCGCCCAAAGAATTAGTCAAGGGGTACGCGGGATAGCTCGGGTGCATTCTCCGGAGCACCGTCTCGATCAACACCAAGAACTTAAGGCATCGTGACCGAGGGAATTTGCGCAACCTCCTCTTCATTAAGCTGCACGAACGATACAAGTTCCCCGGTGACTACGCAAACACACGCCTCTCAGGGAATAAAGTGAACAGTGCCGCCCTCACGAAGATGAGCACGACCCTAGCTACTTGGAGAGCCGCGGTGAAGAGAAGGATTGAAAAAGGTGATAGTTATGAGAAGATCAAGGAGACAAATCCTTCGATCAGCGAAGCTGACTTCCTGGAGTTCAATATCAAGTGCGAGAGCAACGCAACCGCGGAATCAAGTCAGTGGGGGAAAGATATGCGGGACTTGAACTTAGGGGTCCACAAACTCGGTCCCGGCGGTTACAGAGTGGCGGAACCTATATGGGACAAGGAGGACGCGAAGTGTGCCGAGCAAGGCCTACCGCCCCTCTTCGATAAATACCGTGACAAGCAGACCAGGAACTGAAGGAAATATGCCCTAGAGGCAATAATAACGTTATTATTTATTTCCTTATTTCATGATAAATGTTTATTATTCATGCTAGAATTGTATTAACCGGAAACATAATACATGTGTGTATACATAGACAAACATAGTTTCACTACTATGCCTCTACTTGACTAGCTCATTAATCAAAGATGGTTAAGTTTCCTAACCATAGACATGAGTTGTCATTTGATTAACGGGATCACATCAGTAGGAGAATGATGTGATTGACTTGACCCATTCCGTTAGCTTAGCACTTGATCGTTTAGTTTGTTGCTATTGCTTTCTTCATGACTTATACATGTTCCTATGACTATGAGATTATGCAACTCCCGTTTACCAGAGGAACACTTTGTGTGCTACCAAACATCACAACATAACTGGGTGATTATAAAGGTGCTCTACCGGTGTCTCTGAAGGTACTTGTTGGGTTGGCGTATTTCAAGATTAGGATTTGTCACTCTGATTGTCGGAGAGGTATCTTTGGGTCCACTCGGTAATGCACATCACTATAAGCCTTGCAAGCATTGCAACTAATGATTTAGTTGCAGGATGATGTATTACGGAACGAGTAAAGAGACTTTCCAGTAATGAGATTGAACTAGGTATTGAGATACCGACGATCGAATCTCGGGCAAGTAACATACCGATGACAAAGGGAACAATGTATGTTGTTATGCGATTTTACCAATAAAGATCTTCGTAGAATATGTGGGAGCCAATATGAGCATCCAGGTTCCGCTATTGGTTATTGACCGGTGACGTGTCTCGGTCATGTCTACATAGTCCTCGAACCCTTAGGGTCCGCACGATTAAAGTCCAATGACGGATATATTATGAGTTTATGTGTTTTGATGTACCGAAGGTAATTCGGAGTCTCAGATGAGATCCGGGACATGACGATGAGTCTCGAAATGGTCGAGACGTAAAGATCGATATATTAGACGACTATATTCGGACATCGGAAAGGTTCCGAGTGATTCGGGTATTTTCGGAGTAGCGGGGAGTTACGGGAATTCACTGAGAGAAGTATTGGGCCTTATTGGGCCATACGGGAATAGATGAGAGAGGCCAAAAGGAAGGAGGCGTGCGCCCCCCCTCTGGTCCGAATTGGACAAGGGGTGCAGCCCCTTTTTCCTTCTCCCTCTCCCCCTCTTTCCTTCTCTCCTACTCCGGAAAGGAAAGGGGAATCCTACTAGGACTTGGGAGTCCTAGCAGGACTCCCCACACTTGGCGCGCCCCCTCTAGGGCCGGCCTCTCCCTCCCGCCTTTATATACGGGGGCAAGGGCACCTCTAGACACAACAATTGATCTCTTGGATCTTTTAGCCATGTGTGGTGCCCCTCTCCACCATAGTCCACCTCAATAATATCATAGCGGTGCCTAGGTGAAGCCTTGCGATGGTAGAACATCAACATCGTCACCACGTCGTCGTGCTGGCAGAACTCTCCCTCAAAGCTCGGCTGGATCGGAGTTCGAGGGATGTCATCAAGTTGAACGTGTGCAGAACTCGGAGGTGCCGTGCGTTCGGTACTTGATCGGTCGGATCATGAAGACGTACGACTACATCAACCGCGTTGTGCTAACGCTTCCGCTTTCAGTCTACGAGGGTACGTGGACACACTCTCCCCTCTCGTTGCTATGCATCGCCATGATCTTGCGTGTGCGTAGGATTTTTTTTGAAATTACTACGTTCCCCAACAGTGGCATCAGAGCCAGGTTTATGCGTAGATGTTATACACGAGTAGAACACAAGTGAGTTGTGGGCGATACAAGTCATACTGCTTACCAGCATGTCATACTTTGGTTCGGCGGTATTGTTGGATGAAGCGGCCCGAACCAACATTACGCTTACGCTTACGTGAGACTGGTTTTACTGATGTGCTCTGCAGACAGGTAGCTGGCGGGTGCTAGTTTCTCCCACTTTAGTTGAACCGAGTGTGGCTACGCCCGGTCCTTGAGAAGGTTAAAACAGCACTAACTTGACGAACTATCGTTGTGGTTTTGATGCGTAGGTAAGAACGGTTCTTGCTCAGCCCGTAGCAGCCACGTAAAACTTGCAACAACAAAGTAGAGGTCGTCTAACTTGTTTTTGCAGGGCATGTTGTGATGTGATATGGTAAAGACATGATGCTATATTTTATTATATGAGATGATCATGTTTTGTAACCGAGTTATCGGCAACTGGCAGGAGCCATATGGTTGTCGCTTTATTGTATGCAATGCAATCGCCCTGTAATTGCTTTACTTTATCACTAAGCGGTAGCAATGGTCGTAGAAGCAATAGTTGGCGAGACGACAACGATGCCACGATGGAGATCAAGGTGTCGCGCCGGTGACGATGGTGATCTTGTCGGTGCTTCGGAGATGGAGATCACAAGCACAATATGATGATGGCCATATCATATCACTTATATTGATTGCATGTGATGTTTATATTATATGCATCTTATTTTTCTTAGATCGACGGTAGCACTATAAGATGATCTCTCACTAAATTTCAAGATAAAAGTGTTCTCCCTGAGTATTCACCATTGCCAAAGTTCATCGTGCCCAGACACCACGTGATGATCGGGTGTGATAAGCTCTACGTCCATCTACAACGGGTGCAAGCCAGTTTTGCACACGCAGAATACTCAGGTTAAACTTGACGAGCCTAGCATATGCATATATGGCCTCGGAACACTGAGACCGAAAGGTCGAGCGTGAGTCATATAGTAGATATGATCAACATAATGATGTTCACCATTGAAAACTACTCCATTTCATGTGATGATCGGTTATGGTTTAGTTGATTTCGATCACGTGATCACTTAGATGATTAGAGGGCTATCTAAGTGGGAGTTCTTAAGTAATATGATTAATTGAACTTTAATTTATCATGAACTTTGTCCTGATAGTATTTGCATAACTATGTTGTAGATCAATAGCTCGCGATGTTGCTCCCGTTTATTTTTGATATGTTCCTAGAGAAAAACTATGTTGAAAGATGTTAGTAGCAATGATGAGGATTGGATCCGTGATCTAAGGATTATCCTCATTGTTGCACAGAAGAATTATGTCCTTGATGCACCGCTAGGTGACAGATCTATTGCAGGAGCATATGCAGACGTTATGAACGTTTGGCTAGCTCAATATGATGACTACTTGATAGTTTAGTGCACCATGCTTAACAGCTTAGAATCGGGACTTCAAAGATGTTTTGAACGTCATGGATCATGTGAGATGTTCCAGGAGTTGAAGTTAATATTTCAAGCAAATACCCGAGTTGAGAGATATGTAGGCTCCAACAAGTTCTATAGCTAAAAGATGGAGGAGAATAGCTCAAGCAGTGAGCATGTGCTCAGATTGTCTGGGTACTACAATCGCTTGAATCAAGTGGGAGTTAATCTTCCAGATAAAATAGTGATTGACAGAATTCTCTAGTCACCATCACCAAGTTAGTAGAACTTTGTGATGAACTATAGTATGCAAGGGATGACGAAAACGATTCCCGAGCTTTTCATGATGATGAAATCAATGAAGGTAGATATCAAGAAAGAGCATCAAGTGTTGATGGTTAACAAGACCATTAGTTTCAATAAAAGGGCAAAGGGAAGAAGGGGACTTCAAGAAGAATGGCAAGCAAGTTGTTACTCAAGTGAAGAAGCCCAAGTCTGGACCTAAGCCTGAGACTAAGTGCTTCTACTGCAAAGGGACTGGTCACTGGAAGCGGAACTGCCCCAAGTATTTGGCGGGTAAGAAGGATGGCAAAGTGAACAAAGGTATATTTGATATACATGTTATTGATGTATACTTTACTAGTGTTTATAGCAACTCCTTAGTATTTGATACTAGTTCAGTTGCTAAGATTAGTAACTCAAAACGGGAGTTGCAGAATGAACGGAGACTAGTTAGGGGTAAAGTGACGATGTGTGTTGGAAGTGGTTCCAAGATTGATATGATAACCATCGAACACTCCATATACTTTCAGGATTAGTGTTGAACCTAAATAAATGTTATTTGGTGTTTGCGTTAAGCATGAATATGATTTGATCATGTTTATTGCAATACGGTTATTCATTTAAAGTTAGAGAATAATTGTTCTTCTATTTACATGAATAAGACCTTCAATGGTCATACACCCATGGTGAATGGTTTATTGAATCTCGATCGTAGTGATACACATATTCATAATATTGAAGCCAAAAGATGCAAAGTTAATAATGATAGTGCAACTTATTTGTGGCACTACCGTTTAGGTCATATTGGTGTAAAACGCATGAAGAAACTCCATGCTCATGGATTTTTGGAATCGCTTGATTATGAATCACTTGATGCTTGCGAACCATGCCTCATGGGAAGATGACTAAGACTCCATTCTCTGGAACAATGGAGTGAGCAACTGACTTATTGGAAATAATGCATACTGATGTATGCGGTCCGATGAGTGTTGAGGCTCGCGGCAGGTATCATTATTTTCTGACCTTCACAGATGATTTGAGCAGATATTGGTATACTCCCTCCTTTCCGGTTTATAGGGATCAATTCAAAAATCTCACCAATCAAGGTAGATGGTGAGTGGTGGAATATTTTTTGTAGTTCGCAAAAGCACCTAATTAATGATCTTGTTTTCCTCAAAGAATTATGTTTATCAATACATTCATTGCAATGCATGCATGCATAAAGTACATGCATTGGTCAATTTTCTCTTAATACTTGCATGCAATGATTTAATGCACCTTGAAATATGAACATGTGATGGAAAACAACCAAATTGAGCCTTATAAAATGGGAAAACTAAAATTTTGAGATAAGCCCTATAAACCGGAAAGGAGGGAGTATCTACTTGATGAAACATAAGTATGAAACATTTGAAAAGTTCAAAGAATTTCAAAGTGAAGTGGAAAATCATCGTAACAAGAAAATAAAGTTTCTGCGATCTGATCGTGGAGGAGAATATTTTAGTTACAAGTTTGGTCTTCATTTGAAACAATGCGGAATAGTTTCGCAACTCACGCCACCTGGAACACCACAGCGTAATGGTGTGTCCGAACGTCATAACCGTACTTTATTAGATATATGGTGCAATCTACGATGTCTCTTACCGATTTATCACTTTCATGTTGGGGTTATGCATTAGAGATAACTGCATTCACGTTAAATAGGGCACCATCTAAATCCGTTGAGACGACACCATATGAATTGTGGTTTGGCTAGAAACCTAAGCTGTCATTTCTTAAAGTTTGGGGCTGCGATGCTTATGTGAAAAAGTTTCAACCTGATAAGCTCGAACCCGAATCGGAGAAATGTGTCTTCATAGAATACCCAAAGGAAATTGTTGGGTACACTTTCTATCATAGATCCAAAGGCAAGTTCTTTTGCTAAAAGTGGATCCTTTCTAGAGAAGGAGTTTCTCTCGAAAGAAGTGAGTGGGAGGAAAGTAGAACTTGATAAGGTAACTGTACCTCCTCCCTTATTGGAAAGTAGTTCATCACAAAAATCTATTTCTGTGACACCTAGACCAATTAGTGAGGAAGCTCATGATGATGATCATGTAACTTTAGATCAAGTTACTATCGAACCTCATAGGTCAACCAGAGTGAGATCCGCAACAGAGTGGTACGGTAATCCTGTTCTGGAGGTCATGTTAATTGACCATGACGGACCTACGAACTATGAGGAAGCGATGATGAGCCCAGATTCTGCGAAATGGCTTGAGGCCATGAAATCTGAGATGGGATCCATGTATAAGAACAAAGTGTGGACTTTGGTTGACTTGCCCGATGATCAGCAAGCCATAGAAAATAAATGGATCTTCAAGAGGAAGATGGACTCTGATAGTAGTCTTACTATCTACAAAGCTAGACTTGTCGAAAAATGTTTTGACAAAGTTCAAAGGTGTTGACTAGGATGAGATTTTCTCACTTGTAGTGATGCTTAAGTCTGTCTGAATCATGTTAGCAAATTGCCACATTTGTGAAATCTGGCAAATGGATGTCAAAACTACATTCCTTAATGGATTTCTTAAAAAAGTGTTGTATATGATGCAACCAGAAGGTTTTGTCGATCCTAAAGGTGCGAACAAAGTGAGCAAGCTCCAGTGATCCATCTATGGACCGGTGCAAGCATCTCGGAGTTGGAATATATGCTTTGATAAAGTGATCAAAGCATATGATTTTATACAGACTTGCTGTGAAGCCTGTATTTACAAGAAAGTGAGTGGGAGCACTACAACATTTCTGATAAATATATGTGAATAACATATTGTTGATCGGAAATAATGTAGAATTTTCTGGAAAGCATAAAGGAGTATTTGAAAGGAGTTTTTCAAATAAAGACCTCGGTGAAGCTACTTACATATTGAGCATCAAGATCTATAGAGATAGATAAAGACGCTTGATAATTTTTTCAATGAGTACATACCTTGACAAGATTTTGAAGTAGTTCAAAATGGAACAGTCAAAGAAAGAGTTCTTACCTGTGTTACAAGGTGTGAAATTGAGTAAGACTCAAAGCCCGACCACGGCAGAAGATAGAAAGAGAATGAAAGTCATTCCCTATGCTTCAGCCATAGTTTCTATAAAGTATGCCATGCTGTGTACCAGATCTATTGTATCCCTACACTGAGTTTAGAAAGGGAGTACAATAGTGATCTAGGAGTAGATCACTAGACAGCGGTCAAAATTATCCTTAGTGGAATAAGGATATGTTTCTCGATTATGGAGGTGACAAAAGGTTCGTCGTAAAGGGTTACATTGATGCAAATTTTGACACTGATCCAGATGACTCTAAGTCTCAATTTGGATACATTTTTAAAGTGGGAGCAATTAGCAGTAGCTCCGTGCAGAGCATTGTTGACATAGAAATTTGCAAAATACATACGGATCTGAATGTGGCGGACCCGTAGACTAAATTTCTCTCACAAGCAAAACATGATCACACCTTAGTACTCTTTGGGTGTAAATCACATAGTGATGTGAACTATATTATTGACTCTAGTAAACCCTTTGGGTGTTGGTCACATGATGATGTGAACTATGGGTGTTAATCACATGGTGATGTGAACTATTGGTGTTAAATCACATGGCGATGTGAACTAGATTATTGACTCTAGTGCAAGTGGGAGACTGAAGGAAATATGCCCTAGAGGCAATAATAAAGTTATTATTTATTTCCTTATTTCATGATAAATTTTTATTATTCATGCTAGAATTGTATTAACCGGAAACATAATACATGTGTGAATACATAGACAAACATAGTGTCACTAGCATGCCTCTACTTGACTAGCTCGTTAATCAAAGATGGTTAAGTTTCCTAACCATAGACGTGAGTTGTCATTTGATTAACGGGATCACATCATTAGGAGAATGATGTGATTGACTTGACCCATTCCGTTAGCTTAGCACTTGATCGTTTAGTTTGTTGCTATTGCTTTCTCCATGACTTATACATGTTCTTATGACTATGATATTATGCAACTCCCATTTACCGGAGGAACACTTTGTGTGCTACCAAACGTCACAATGTAACTGGGTGATTATAAAGGTGCTCTACACGTGTCTCCGAAGGTACTTGTTGGGTTGGCGTATTTCGAGATTCGAATTTGTCACTCCGATTGTCAGAGAGGTATCTCTGGGCCCACTTGGTAATGCACATCACTATAAGCCTTGCAAGCATTGCAACTAATGAGTTAGTTGCAGGATGATGTATTACGGAACAAGTAAAGAGACTTGCCGGTAACGATATTGAACTAGGTATTGAGATACTGACGATCGAATCTCGGGCAAGTAACATACCGATGACAAAGGGAACAACGTATGTTGTTATGCGGTTTGACCGATAAAGATCTTCGTAGAATATGTGGGAGTCAATATGAGCATCCAGGTTCCGCTATTGGTTATTGACCGGAGATGTGTCTCGGTCATGTCTACATAGTTCTCGAACCCGTAGGGTCCGCACGCTTAAAGTTCGATGATGGTTATATTATGAGTTTATGTGTTTTGATGTACCGAAGGTAGTTCGGAGTCCCGGATGAGATCGGGGACATGACGAGGAGTCTCGAAATGGTCGTGACATAAAGATTGATGTATTGGATGACTATATTCGGACATCAGAAAGGTTCCGAGTGATTCGGGTATTTTTGGAGTACCAGGGAGTTACTGGAATTCACCGGGAGAAGTATTGGGCCTTATTGGGCCATACGGGAATAGAGGAGAGAGGCCAAAAGGAAGGAGGCGCACGCCCCCCCTCGGGTCCAAATTGGACAAGGGGTGCAGACCCTTTTTCCCTCTCCCTCTCCCCCTCTTTCCATCTCTCCTACTCCGGAAAGGAAAGGGGAATCCTACTAGGACTTGGGAGTCCTAGTAGGACTCCCCACACTTGGCGCGCCCCCTCTAGGGCTGGCCTCTCCCTCCCTCCTTTATATACGGGGGCAGGGGGGCACCTCTAGACACAACAATTGATCTCTTAGATCTTTTAGCCGTGTGCGGTGCCCCTCTCCACCATAGTCCACCTCAATAATATCGTAGCGGTGCTTAGGTGAAGCCCTGCGATGGTAGAACATCAACATCGTCACCATGCCGTCGTGCTGGCGGAACTCTCCCTCAAAGCTCGGCTGGATCGGAGTTCGAGGGATGTGATCAAGTTGAACGTGTGCAGAAATCAAGAAGGAGCATCAAGTGTTGATGGTCAACAAGACCACCAGTTTCAAGAAAAAGGGTCAAGGGAAGAAGGGAAACTTCAAGAAGAACGGCAAGCAAGTTGCTGCTCAAGTGAAGAAGCCCCACTCTAGACCTAAGCTTGAGACTGAGTGCTTCTACTGCAAAGGGACTGGTCACTGGAAGCGGAATTGCCCCAAGTATTTGGCGGAGAAGAAGGATGGCAAAGTGAAAGGTATATTTGATATACATGTTATTGATGTGTACCTTACTAATGCTCGCAGTAGCACCTGGGTATTTGATACTGGTTCTGTTGCTAATATTTGCAACTCGAAACAGGGGCTACAGATTAAGCGAAGATTGGCTAAGGATGAGGTGAGGATGTGCGTGGGAAATGGTTCCAAAGTCGATGTGATCGCCGTCAGCATGCTACCTCTACGTCTACCTTTGGGATTATTTTAGACCTAAATAATTGTTATTTGGTCCTAGCGTTGAGCATGAACATTATATCTGGATCTTGTTTGATGCGATATGGTTATTCATTAAATCAGAGAATAATGGTTGTTTTATTTATATGAATAATATCTTTTATGGTCATACACCCTTGATGAGTGGTCTATTTTTACTAAATCTTGATAGTAGTGATACACATGTTCATAGTATTGAAGCCAAAAGATATAAGTTTAATAATGATAGTGCAACTTATTTCCATTTAGGTCATATTGGTGTACAGTGCATGAAGAAACTCCATGCTGATGGGCTTTTGGAATCACTTGATTATGAATCACTTGATGCTTGCGAACCATGCCTCATGGGCAAGATGACTAAGACTCCGTTCTCTAGAACAATGGAGCGAGCAACAGACTTGTTGGAAATAATACATACTGATGTATGTGGTCCGATGAGTGTTGATGCTCGCGGCGGGTATCGTTATTTTCTTACCTTCACAGATGATTTGAGCAGATATGGGTATATCTACTTGATGAAACATAAGTCTGAAACATTTGAAAAGTTCAAAGAATTTCAGAGTGAAATGGAAAATCATCATAACAATAAAATTAATTTTCTACGATCTGATCGTGGAGGAGAATATTTGAGTTACGAGTTTGGTCTTCATTTGAAACAATGGGAATAGTTTCGTAACTCATGCCACCTGGAACACCACAGCGTAATGGTGTGTCAGAACGTCGTAACCGCACTTTATTAGATATGGTGTGATCTAATGTCTCTTACTGATTTACCGCTATCATTTTAGGGTTATGCTTTAGAGACGACTGCATTCATGTTAAATAGGGAACCATCAAAATTTGTTGAGACGACACCTTATGAACTGTGGTTTGGCAGGAAACCCAAGTTGTCGTTTCTTAAAGTTTGGGGCTGCGATGCTTATGTGAAAAAACTTCAACCTGATAAGATCGAACCCAAATCATAGAAATGTGTCTTCATAGGATACCCAAAGGAGACTGTTGGGTACACCTTCGATCACAGTTCCGAAGGCAAGATATTCGTTGCTAAGAATGGATCCTTTCTAGAGAAAGAGTTTCTCTCGAAAGAAGTAAGTGGGAGGAAAGTAGAACTTGACGAGGTAATTGTACCTACTCCCTTATTGGAAAGTAGTTCATCATAGAAATAAGTTCCAGTGTTTCCTACACTAGTAAGTGAAGAAGCTAATGATGATGATCATGGAACTTCTGATCAAGTTACTACCGAACCTCGTAGGTCAACCAAAGTAAGATCCACCCCAGAGTGGTATGATAATCCAGTTCTGGAGGTCATGTTACTTGACCATGACGAACCTACGAACTATTAGGAAGTGATGATGAGCCCATATTCCGCAAAATGGCTTGAGGCCATGAAATCTGAAATGGGATCCATGTATGAGAACAAAGTGTGGACTTTGGTTGACTTGCCTGATGATCGGCAAGCCATAGAGAATAAATGGATCTTCAAGAAGAAGACTAACGCTGACGGTAATGTTACTGTCTACAAAGCTCAAGTTATTGTAAAAGGTTTTCAACAAGTTCAAGGAGTTGACTACGATGAGACATTCTCACCCGTAGCGATGCTGAAGTTCGTCCGAATCATGTTAGCAATTGCTGCATTTTATGATTATGAAAGTTGTCAAATGGATGTCAAAACTGCATTCCTTAATGGATATCTTAAAGAAGAGTTGTATATGATGCAACCGGAAGGTTTTGTTGATCCAAAAGGTGCTAACAAAGTGTGCAAGCTCCAGCGATCCATTTATGGACTGGTGCAAGCCTCTCGGAGTTGGAATATACACTTTGATAGTGTGATCAAAGCATATGTTTTATACAGACTTTTGGAGAAGCACGTATTTACAAGAAAGTGAGTGGAGCTCTGTAGCATTTCTGATATTATATGTGGATGACATATTGCTGATCGGAAATGATACTGAATTTCTGAATAGCATAAAAGGAAACTTGAATAAGAATTTTTCAATGAAAGACCTCGATGAAGCTGCTTATATATTGGGCATCAAGATCTATAGAGATAGATCAAGATGCTTAATTGGACTTTTAGAAAGCACATACCGTGATAAAGTTTTGAAGAAGTTCAAAATGAATCAAGCAAAGAAAGGGTTCTTGCCTGTGTTACAAGGTGTGAAGTTCAGTCAGACTCAATGCCCGACCACTGCAGAAGATAGAGAGAAAATGAAAGGCATTCCCTATGCTTCAGCCACAGGTTCTATCATGTATGCAATTTTGTGTACCAGACCTGATGTGTGCCTTGCTATTAGTTTAGAAGGGAGGTACCAAAGTAATCCAGGAGTGGATCACTAGACAGCAGTCAAGAACATCCTGAAATACCTAAAAAGGACTAAGGATATGTTTCTCGTTTATGGAGGTGACTGAGGGAGTCCTGGATTAGGGGGTATCCGGACAGCCGGATTATATCCTTTGGCCGGACTGTTGGACTATGAAGATACAAGATTGAAGACTTCGTCCCGTGTCCGGATGGGACTCTCCTTGGCGTGGAAGGCAATACGAATATCTAGATCTCCTTCCTTGTAACCGACTCTGTGTAACCCTAGCCCCCTCCGGTGTCTATATAAATCGGAGGGTTTTAGTCCTTAGGACAACATACAATCATACCATAGGCTAGCCTCTAGGGTTTAGCCTCTCTGATCTCGTGGTAGATCAACTCTTGTACTACTCATATTATCAAGAACAATCAAGCAGGACGTAGGGTATTACCTCCATCAAGAGGGCCCGAACCTGGGTAAAACATCGTGTCCCCTGCCTCCTGTTACCATCCTCCTTAGACGCACAGTTCGAGACCCCCTACCCGAGATCCGCCGGTTTTGACACCGACATTGGTGCTTTCATTGAGAGTTCCTCTGTGTCGTCATCGTTAGGCTTGATGGCTCCTTTGATCATCGATAGCGATGTAGTCCAGGGTGAGACTGTTCTCCCTAGAAAGATCTTCGTATTCAGCAGCTTCACACTGTGGGCCAACTCGCTTGGCCATCTGGAGCAGATCGAGAGTTACGCCCTGGCCACCAGGTCAGGTTTGGAAGCTTAAACTACACGGCCGACATCCGCGGAGACTTGATCTTCGACGGATTCGAGCCCCTGCCGAGCGCGCCGCACGGTCACGATGAGCATGATTTAGCTCTACCATCAGACAGTGTTCAGGAGACCGCACCGGCAACCGCTCTGACCCTCAATTCAGAGCCAATTGCGCCATCCATGGACAGGGGGATAGACCCTCCACGGAGGCCGCATTCTTAGCGGCGATCGAGCCGAGTATCGACCTTACCCTTCATGAGAGCCGTGATGCCAAATTGCCGGATTCTTCCCCGGCCATGGACTCCAAACCGCCTGCGCCCGTGCCTATCGAATCCGACTGGGCGCCGATCATGGAGTTCACCTCCACGGATATCTTTCAGCACTCGCCCTTCAGCGACATACTGAACTCATTAAGGTCTCTCTCCCTGTCAGGAGAGTCCCAGCCGAACTATGTCCAGCAGGATTGGGATGCGGATGACGAAGAAATTCGCCGCCCACCCACCACCCACTTAATAGCCACCATCGACAATTTGACCGACATGCTCGACTTCGACTCCGAAGACATCAACGGTATGGACGACGATGCAGGAGACGAACAAGAACCACTGCCCACAGGGCACTGGACAGTCACCTCATCATATGATATATATATGGTGGACACACCCAAAGAAGGCAATGGCGACGGGACAGCGGAGGATGACCCCTCCAAGAAGCAACCCAAGCGCCGATGTCAGCGGCGCCGCTCTAAGTCTCGCCAAGGCAAAAGCAGTGATACCGGCACAGGAGATAATAGCACTCCGGACAGTGCCGAAGATGACGACAATCCCCTCCAGCAAGATTTAAAGCAGGAGGATGGAGAAGCCAGCCCTCACGAGAGAGCGGCAGATGGAGAGGCAGAGGATGATAATTACTTACCTCCCTCCGAAGACGAGGCAAGCCTCGACAATGACGAATTTGTCGTGCCTGAGGATCCTGTCGAGCAAGAGTGCTTCAAGCGCCGGCTTATAGCCACGGCAAATAGCCTTAAGAAAAAGCAACAGCAACTTCGAGCTGATCAAGATTTGCTAGCAGACAGATGGACTGAAGTCCTTGCGGTCGAGGAATATAAACTCGAATGCCCCTCCAAGAGTTACCCAAAGCACAGGTTGCTACCCCGACTGGAGGAGAAAGCATTAAAACCTATATCTCCAGCATATGACGCGGCTGCTTGGCCACCTCGTGGCTGCGACAGAGAGGCATTTCAGCCAAAAGCTCAGTCCGCATGCCGACGCCACTCAAATAAAAATGTCAAGGTACGGGAAAACACGCTAGACCTGTGAGACATGTTGGAGGACAAAGCAAAACACGCAAGATCGATCTACGGATCACGAGGGCGCGCCACTATGCGAGACGATAACCGTCACACCGGATACAGTAAAAGTAAATCCGGCTGGGCCGAACACAGCGGACAAGTCTCATTTGAGCTGCGTCGTGATATAGCCCAGTACAGAGGCGCTGCACACCCCCTATGCTTCACAGACGAAGTAATAGATCACCAAATCCCAGAGGGTTTCAAACCCGTAAATATCGAATCATACGACGGCACAACAGATCCTGCGGTATGGATCGAGGACTTCCTCCTGCACATCCACATGGCCCACGGTGACGATCTACACGCCATCAAATACCTCCCACTCAAACTCAAAGGACCGGCTTGGCATTGGCTCAACAACCTGCCAGCAGAATCCATTGGCTGTTGGGAAGATCTGGAAGCCGCATTCCTCGACAACTTCCAGGGCACTTATGTGCGACCACCAGATGCCGATGACTTGAGCCACATAATTCAGCAGCCAGAGGAATCGGCCAGGCAATTCTGGACACGGTTAAAAGGATCGATATGGTTGACTAGAGGGGGGTGAATAGGCAACTAACAATTTTTTACTTTTCTTTACCAAATTAAACTTTGCATCAAAGTAGGTTGTCTAGATGTGCAACTAGGTGAGCCACCTATATGATGCAATAACAACAAACAACCAAGCAAGCAAGAGAAGTAGCACTAAAGAGCATGCACAAGTAAAGGTAAGAGATAACCAAGAGTGGATCCGGTGAAGACGAGGATGTGTTACCGAAGTTCCTTCCTTTAGAGGGGAAGTACGTCTCCGTTAGAGCGGTGTGGAGGCACAATGCTCCCCAAGAAGCCACTAGGACCACCGTATTCTCCTCACGCCCTCACACAATGCGAGATGCCGTGATTCCACTATTGGTGCCCTTGAAGGCGGCAACCGGACCTTCACAAACAAGGTTGGGACAATCTCCACAACTTAATCGGAGGCTCCCAACAATACCACGAAGCTTCACCACAATGGACTATGGCTCCGTGGTGACCTCAACCGTCTAGGGTGCTCAAACACCTAAGAGTAACAAGATCCGCTAGGGATGAGTGGGGGAATCAAAAATCCCTTGGTGAAAGTGTAGATTGGGGCCTTCTCAACCACTCCCGAGCAAATCAACAAGTTTGATTGGCTAGAGAGATAGATCGGGCGAAAATGGAGCTTGGAGCATTAATGGAGCTTGAGGGGGAAGAGGTAAGTCAAGGGGGAAGAAGGAGACCCCCTTTTATAGTGGGGGCAACAATCCAACCGTTGCCCCACCAACCAGCCCCGCACAGGGCGGTAGTACCGCTAGGAGGGGCGGTACTACCGCTGAGCCAGCGGTACTGCCGCTTCACCTAGAGGTACTGCCGCACAGAGGAGAGCAGCAGGGATATGGACCCAGCGCGGTACTACCGCGGTGGTAAGGGCGGTACTACCGCTCCGAAATGGTACTACCGCCTCTACTGCTGCAACTAGTGCCGCAAAACCCGACACGAGAAAAAGAGCCCTTGAGTCGAGGCAGTAGGAGCCAGACAGCCCAGCGGTAGTACAGCAGCGGGATCACCGGCGGTACTACCGCTGCGGAGCGGTACTGCCGCTTGTGATCCTTCGGCGGTACTACCGCTGGGTAGTGTTGTACTACTGCTGGGACACAGATAGGGAGAGAAGATCTCTCCGTCGAGGCTGAGGACGAGGCGGTGGTGCCAGGCAAGCCAGCGGTAGTACTGGTGTGGAGTCACCGGTGGTACTACCACTGTGGAGCGGTACTGCCGCTTGTGACTCTTCAACGGTACTACCGCTGGGTTGCGCGGTACTACCGCTGGAACCCAGACAGGACACAAAAGGAGAAGAGATCTCTCCAACAAAGTGGAAGAGCTCTGAGGGTGAGAAGCTGATGTGTACGTGTTGATTCCACCCAAGCAATACTCCAGCGGACTCCCTCTTGATAGTACGGTGCCCTCTATGCAACTAGTCCACCGAAAGAGAAACGAAAGAGCTACACCGTCTTCAATGACACTCCGAAGGGAAGAAAACGTCTCGTGCCAAGGATGAATCTGTGAAATACTCAAAGCACACGATTAGTCCGCAAACATGTTGTCATCAATCACCAAAACTACATCAAGAGAGATATGCCTCAACAATCTCCCCCTTTTTGGTGGATTGATGACAACTAGGGATTTGCACAAGGGAAAGATATAAAAGAAAGAAAACTAAGAACTATAGAATATAGACGGGCTCCCCCTGAATGTGTGCACCTAGTTAGTGGAGCCTTTGGAAAGCAAGACACACACATCCGGATCAACACTCCCCCTATATTTTATAGTCCAACAATTCTAAGCACATGATATGTGAGAGAAGAGTATCAAACAGGACAAGCATGCAACTCATAATATAGTCCAGTACTAAATAGACATAAGTAATAAGGTAGCAATAGGGAGCATATGTCTCACACCATATGTCTAGAACTTAGGTCTCACAGGCACCAAACCAAACCAAACAAAGACAATGAGAGAACACACAAGAAAACACAAGACGACATAAAGACACACACGCAGCACGGCAACAACACAAATCCCTAAACTCTCTCCCCCTTTGGCATCGAGACACCAAAAGGGCAAAGGACGAAGCTACTATTCCAGGTGATGGCAAGCGGAACATCACATCTCAGCATGATCGTCTGCATCTCCGTCGTTGGTCGGAACTGCTCGGCGTCGGAGTCGGTCCAAGGGCAATGCTGGTGAATCCATTCCTCCTCTTCAGTGATCTATCCCTCAGAACCACTGGCAACTGTCGCTCCCAGGTGATGCATGAGCTCCTTGTGGCGCACCTTGGCATGCTTCTCCGCCACATGAGTCATGTACTGACCATGAGACTCCATGCAGAAAAGCTTCTTCATCTTGCGTTTAAGCTTCTTCGCCCATGAAGGTTCTGCACTAGAGGGCCCAAAGTCCTCCTCGTGATCATCAGTGGCAGCCCCACCCTCGGTCTCCATGGCAGCAGCAGCAGAAGCAGACGGACCCCCGGGTTTAGGCGCTGGGGTGCCCCAATTGTCCTGCTTCCTCAGATGCTTGATCTCATGAGAAACCAAGTCTCCAGTTTCCAGCATCACTCTAGGATAGATCTGTGCCCAGGCCCTCTCAATGAGCCTCATGATGAATGGACCATATATCGGGCACTTGCGCTTAGAAACGGCAGAGAGAAGTTCAGACCACATAACATGAGAAATATCCAGGCTCTCTCCAGTGTTTGCTTCCTTCTCATGCTGACAGAAAAGAAGCATGTCCACGAGATATGAGTGGACCATATCCAGATTCCCGATGCGAGGGAAGAGAGTCTCACAGAAGACACGATGAAGAATGTCCAGATACGTAGACAGCTCATAGGTTTCCTTCTTAGTCACTAGGTGAACCTTCACAGTGCAGTAGGGCCAAAGGGCTTGCTTGTGAGTGGATGTAGTATTGCGGTGAGGGCGGAAACCTACTGAAGTCTCAAGCCCGTGATCTTCCACATCAAGTAACTCCATGAAGGCCTTCCACTTGACGGAAAGCAACTTGCCATTGGTCATCCAAGTCAGAGTCCTGTCGGCATCCGTTCCAAGATGAACGGTAGCAAAGAATTGAGCCACCAAATCTGCATCGAAATCCTTGTTGAACTGCATGATCCTGAGAATGTTCAGCTGAGAGCACATCTGAAGGGCTTCGCCAAAGTACTCAGGGTCCTTCTCCATGGCATCAGTGTCGATGGAGCGAACATCAACATAGAGATTCTTCTTGGCCTTGATCACATCAAAATAGATGGCAAACTGAAAGCGGTTCCAGAACGGGCGGTTGACCAAAGTGGGATCTTGGTCCACCTCATAGGGATTGCGGCGACGCTTTTCCCAAAACTCCTTGGCAGTCATCTCAGTCACAGTCTTTCCCTTTGGCTTGTTGGCGGATCTCTTCGACTGCTGAGGTGGTGGAGGAGCACTTGCGGATGCATCTGCTGGTGGCGGTTGAGTGCTAGAGGAACCACCTGCTGGCTCAGAGGTGCGGTAGCGCTTTGACGTTGCACGCCCGGGGTTGACACGGCGAGCTTGATGCTCAGGATGTTCATCACCTGGAACCAAACACAAGAACACGCACAACAACCAGAAAGAACGAGCATAAGCCAACAAACACAACAAAAGGATCAAGGTAAGGCAGGAACATGATGGAACTTGGCAGGCAGCGGTAGTACCGGGACATGACCGCGGCAGTACCGCCCCAAGCGGTAGTACCGTTCCAAAGAGGGCGGTAGTACCGCTCGAGGCGGGGAAACAGCAGTTTCCTACTACTGTGGTCAGATCCGGCACTACCGGCCTGCCAAATTCAAAAATATTCCTATCAAACTCTAATCTAGATAGTGTAGTTTCCTTCTCCAACCTACTCAAGCCTAGATTTTGCCAAAAATCTAGAGATGCAACCACCATTGCCCCTAAGAAACAAGATCTGAAAACGAGACAAAAGGAGAGAAGGAACGGGGCAATACCAGCATCCATGGCAAGAGAACGAGGTGGGGATCGACTCCACCAAAGGAAATGGAGAGGGACGCCCCGGAGACGGAGATCCGCTGGAGCCCTCCCGTGGCGAGTTGAGGCTGGAGAGAGGAAGAGGAAAGAGGGGGCGAAGCGAATGGGTATGGGGGAGAAGAAACCTCCCCCTGCCCCAATATAACCCCCTGGTCCCGTCCCTCAGCGGTAGTACCGCGCTGGGGGTGGTAGTACCGCTTATAAGCGGTAGTACCGCGCACCACCAGACTACCGCGCACCACCAGCGGTAGTACCGCCCAGCACGCCACGGCAACCAAACAACATGGCTTAGCTCGAAGGAAAAACAAAACGGCAAGAAAAGAGAGCACGCCAGCAAACGACCAAGACACACCTCTTCAAGAGAGGTCGGTGGCCGAGGCCACCTATGTTTGAGTCAAGAGGTATGGCGCCGCGAAGATTTTAACCTTGGGCCCATGACCAAAACTCATCTTTGAAACACAAGTACCATCAACAATGGCTAAAGTGAAAGACTTGATCAATTTATGCATAATGGGGGGAGGGAGAGTTCATTGAGAGAACAACACTCCCCCTATGTCCATGCCTACACCTAAATTAGACAACAAATTGACCGTGGTGGGGTGTGCAAGGGTTCAACCCACATTGCTCGAATCAATGATATTTAGCTCATGCCTTAAGTCGCGAAATCTTGCTTCATCCAAGGGCTTCGTGAAAATATCTGCAAGGTTATCATGAGTGTTGACACAGTTGAGCTTGATCTCTCCTCGCCTAATGTGATCCCGGATGAAGTGATACCGAATCTCAATATGCTTCGTCTTGAAGTGTTGCACCGGGTTGAGAGAGATCTTGATGTCACTTTCATTGTCACACCAAAGAGGCACTTTGTCACAAGTGACACCGTAATCCTTTAAAGTTTGCCTCATCCATAGGAGTTGTGCACAACAACTACCGGCTGCTACATACTCCGCTTCGGTGGACGAGAGAGACACACAACTTTTCTTTTTGGAAGACCAACTTACCAAAGAGCAACCAAGGAATTGGCACCCTCCGGAAGTGGACTTCCTATCCACTTTGTCTCCCACCCAATCGGAATCCGAGAACCCTACAAGCTTGAAGTTTGATCCTCTTGGGTACCATAAGCCAAAGTTTGGGGTATGAGCCAAATATCGAAAGATTCGTTTGACCGCCACATAGTGACTTTCCTTAGGTGCGGCTTGAAACCATGCACAAATTCCCACACTCAACATGATATCCGGTCTAGATGCACAAAGGTAAAGCAAGGATCCAATCATGGAGCGATATACCTTTTGATCCACCACTTTACCATTGGATCTATGTCAAGTTGGCACTTGGTGGGCATTGGAGTGGAAGCCGGCTTGACGTCACTTAGCTTGAATCTCTTGAGCATGTCTTGAGTGTATTTGGCTTGGTTGATGAAGGTTCCTTCTCTTCTTTGTTTCACTTTGAACCCTAGAAAGAACTTCAACTCTCCCATGGAAGACATCTCGAACTTTGAGGTCATGAGAGCGGCAAATTCCTCATTGAAAGCTTTGTTAGGTGAACCAAAGATAATATCATCAACATATAATTGGCACACAAACAACTCCCCTTTGACCTTCTTAGTAAAAAGAGTGGGGTCGATTAGCCCAACTTCAAAACCACGGTCTTGTAACAACTCGGTAAGGTGGTCATACCACGCACGTGGGGCTTCTTTAAGGCCATAGAGTGCCTTATCGAGTTGATACACATGATCGGGAAAGTAGGGATCCTCGAACCCGGGGGGTTGCTTGACGTAAACCAATTCATTAATAGGACCATTAAGAAAAACACTCTTCACATCCATTTGTTGTAACTTAAAGTTATGATGAGAAGCATATGCAATCAACATGCGAATGGATTCAAGACGAGCAACGGGAGAAAACGCTTCACCGTAGTTGATACCCTCGACTTGGGAGTAGCCTTGTGCTACCAAACGAGCCTTGTTGCGAATGATAATAGGGCATCTTGCTTGTTCTTAAATATCCACTTGGTTCCAATGACATTGTGGTTCCCCGTCGGTCTTGGCACCAATCTCCACACTTTGTTGCGCTCGAAGTTGTTGAGTTCTTCATGCATGGCATTGAGCCAATCCGGATCTTCTAGTGCCTCATAGACCTTGTGGGGTTTGATACAAGAGACAAACGCGTGATGCTCACAATAGTTTGCTAATTTTCTACGAGTGCTTACCCCCTTTCTTAAGCTTCCAAGCACATTAGTCAAGAGATGATCCTTGGTGGAGAGCTTGGAAGCAACCTTCGCGGCACGACGCTCCAAATCCTCCCCGGGGGTGAGACAAGGAGTGGTCACTTGATCATCTTGAGCATCGTCTTGAGCTTGTTCTTGTTCTTGAACTTGCTCAGAGGAGAGAACTTGACCTTGGGCATCACTTGATGTGTCAACACCGTCTTGAGCATGATCTTGCCCTTGGTCATGTTCTTGAGGACGAGGGCCTTCATGTTGTTCTTCGAAAGCGTGTGGGCCTTGGGTTGGTGATGGCTCCACTTGAGTGGAGCATTGTACTTCTCCTTCGGCCACAAGGGGTTCCTCAATGGGTAGGATAAAACCAACACCCATTCTTCTTATGGCTTGAGGAGGAGTTTCATCACCTACATCACAAGTGCCACTTTGCTCCACTTGGGAGCCGTTATTCTCATCAAACTCCATGTTACATGTCTCCTCAATAAGTCCCGTGGATTTATTGAGGACACGGTAAGCATGAGAGTTTGTAGCATAACCAACAAATATGCCCTCATAAGCTCTAGCCTCAAATTTAGACAACCGAACACCTTTCTTGAGAATGAAACACTTACACCCGAACACCGGAAGTACTTGAGGTTGGGCTTGTTACCGGTGAGTATCTCATATGGAGTCTTGTTCAAGCCCTTGTGGAGGTAGAGCCGATTGGATGCATGACACGCGGTGTTGACGGCTTCGGCCCAAAAGTTGTACGGAGACTTGAACTCCGCCATCATGGTCCTTGTCGCATCCATCAACGTCCGGTTCTTCCTCTCCGCAACACCGTTTTGTTGAGGGGTGTAAGATGCGGAATATTGATGCTTGATCCCCTCATCACTAAGAAACTCGTCCAAGGTGTAGTTCTTGAACTCGGTGCCATTGTCACTTCTTATTGTCAATATCTTTGCATTGTGTTGACGTTGTGCTTCATTTGCAAAGTCAATGACGGTTTGTTGGGTCTCGGTCTTCCTCTTGAAGAAATACACCCACGTGTATCTTGAGTAGTCATCCACAATCACCAAGCAATACTTCCTACCCCCAAGACTATCGAAGGATGGAGGCCCAAAGAGATCCAAATGAAGGAGCTCCAAAGGCCTCTTTGAGTAAATGATAGTCGTGGGAGGGTGAGCCTTCTCATGTAGCTTTCCTTCAATACAAGCACTGCAAGCACGATCTTTAGCAAAACTAACATTCATTAGTCCACGGACATGGTCCCCCTTGAGAAGACTTTGCAAAGATCTCATATTGACATGGGCTAGACGGCGATGCCAAAGCCATCCCACATCAACTTTAGCCATTAGGCATGTCGCGGTCTTAGTGGGTCGCTCCGAAAAGTTAATCACATATAGATCGTTCTCGACATGCCCAACAAAGGCTACTTTAAGAGTCTTTCTCCACAAGAGGGCCACGGTATCGATATCAAAGAAAGTGGCAAAGCCCATGATTGCAAGTTGACGAACGGAAAGTAAATTGTATGCAAGGGACTCAACAAGCATGACCTTCTCGATCGTGAGATCATGAGAGATGACCACCTTGCCAAGTCCCAATACCTTAGAGGATGAGGCGTCACCCCACTCGACATTGGTGGGCATAGATGGAATCTTGTGCACGTCCACCACCAAGTCCTTTCTTCCGGTCATATGATTTGTAGCTCCGCTATCGAGCAACCATGATCCCCCACTGGAAGCAAACACCTACAAGAGATTAATGCTTGGTTTTAGGTACCCATTTTGTAATGGGTCCTTTGATGTTAGTAACAAGGGTCTTTGGAACCCAAATAGACCATTCAATGTATTCATGAGGAGAACCAATGAATTTGGCATAGACATGCCCATCACTAGCACGGCATAACACATAAGAAGGATTAAAGTCATCGGCTTTGATGCGAGGAGTGGCATTGCCCTTTTTGACAACCCCACCCTTCTCATTGTTCTTCTTCTTCTCCTCGGAGGCACTCTCTTCCTCCTTCACAAAGGTTTGCTTGAGAGGAGGAGGTCGTTTGGTCTTGTGATTCTTCTTCTTGTTCTTGGAGTCGGGCACGTACCCAACCCCTTCCTTGGCCTCAACTCCCTTTTGGTTGATCAAGAGGTCATTGAGGTTCTTCTTGCCTTGTATGCAAGTCGCAAGACCTCTCTCAAGTTTCCCCTTCAGCTTAGATTTCTCCTCAACGAGATGCACATGCTCACAACACGTGTTAGTAGCATTTGCATTATCAATTAACATCATACGAGGAAAAGTGGCTTTTTCCTTGGTTAGCTTTACTTGAAGTTGATCATGAGACTCTTTGAGACTAGCATGAGCACCCTTCAAGACCTTGTGAGCCTTGTCAAGTAGATCAAACTCCTCTTTGAGTCTAGCAAGATCAACCTCAAGTTCGGCCTTCTCGGAGTGTCGGGGAAACTGATCCACGAACACCTATGGGGATCGGCGGACCGAACCCCTTTCGGTTCGGTGAGGGAGGAGGTTGAACAAAGAGCAGATCGAGGCAGTACACGCGGGCAGTTTTACCCAGCTTCGGGCCGCACGGATGCGTAAAACCCTACTGCTGCTTGTTTGTGTGTATTGAATCTTTGCTCAGGAGCGATTGACGCTATCAGACTGAGCGTGGGAGTGTTTCTGGTGTCTCGAATGAGCCGAACCGGCCGAACCTCCTCTACGTTGCGCTTGGGCCTCCTTTTATACTCTCAAGGGGTCACCCACAGGTGGCAACATAGACTAGAAGGGTAAAAATGGAAAAGGATGCGGTAGGTGCAGCTACCGCTACTATGGATACAGTGTACCCTACCTAACTCTGACGGCAGGGGACAAGGGCATTAAATGCCTGTCTGAGTCTCCTAAACAGTGCAAAAGGTGACCGTTAGGAGCGCAACCGTTTGCCACGATGGGCTTCTCTTCATCTCCGCTTGCCACCACGTACCCCTAGCTACACGGCCTCCTGCCATGTGTGCTTGGGAGAATCCTAGAGCGACACGTTAGCAGGTGTGCTGGAGCACGGGCACAAAGTGGGGGTTTCCCGCGGCAAGCTCCTTGCCGCGGCCGTCGTCTTGTCGCTTCCGGAAGCTTGTCGCTCGCCGGATCTTGCCGGGACGCAGGGCGCGTCGCGGCAAGCTTTCTTGGTATGCCTTGAGTGGCCTTCCCGGCAAGCTCCTCTTGACGGGGTCTTGTCTCTTCCCGGCAAGATCCTCTTGCCGGGGCCTTGGTTGGCCTTCCCGGCAAGCTCCTCTTGCCGGGGCCTTGGCTCTTCCTGGCAAGATCCTCTTGTCGGGGCCTTGGTTGGCCTTCCCGGCAAGCTCCTCTTGCCGGGGCCTTGGTTGGCCCTCCCGGCAAGCTCCTCTTGCCGGGGCCTTGGTTTGTGTACTTTGTTCTTGAATGGTCTTCAAGGGAACCACGGAGGGTCTTGGCGGTCACCCGGCAAGCCTTGCCGCGGGGTGCTGCAACTGCCCGTGCACGAGTTCGGGATACTAGGGTACCCCTACTCTAGTACACCGACAGGAGCCCCCGGGCCTGGGCCATACACGGTGCCGAGCGCTGTTGGGCCAGGCCCAAAACAGAGCACGGGCACGCGCGGCCTAGGTCACGCCGCATAGCTCTCCGCTCCCACTGCGCACGCCCAGAACAGCACGCGTCAAACGCGACGTCGTGGATGACGCGGGCGGCGTGCGCGGGGCTAAGCCCCTCGAGCATGCGTCAGGCCACGATGATGAGGACGGTTCACGCCCTCCTCCCTGAACGGAGGTAGGCGTGGGGGCGTGGTGCATTTACTGGACGGGGCCGGTGCGCGGTTTTCGGGACGCCCACTCCCCGCGATCACGGGGCGGAGCGAGGCCGCCTCATCTGTCACCTTGGTTCTGCATCCCCGCCACGCAGCTTCCATGCGCTTGGGGTCACAGACGGTGGAAGTGGGGAACTGGGCCGTCGCGAGCAGAGGCAGCGGGTTGGCCCCGACTCCCTGCTCTTCCCGTGCCTTGATTCGCTGAGCGGGACGGCCGAGCCCCCACCTCGCTCCTTTATAAAGAGAGGGAGGGGAGCACAGAAACCCGCACTCCCTCATCTCCTCCTTTCTTCAGCTTCTGCTCCCCTTTCTCTCATCCGCCATGGAGAAAGGGAACCCAGGCCCTTCGTCGGTGGCGGCAAGGGTCGCCGCCAGACAGCGCATCTCTCCCTCTTCCGCGCCCGTAGTGGCAGAGCCAGCCATAAGGGGAAGAGGGAGGGGGCGAGGTCGCGGACGAGGTCGAGGACGAGGTCGAGGCGCTCGGGGAAGAGGCGGGCGGGGCGGCGCGCCAGCTTCGCCTCCGCCGGCGGCTCCTCCCCCCACGGCGGTCCATATAGGGGACGATCCTTGCGAGTTCTTTGTCAAGCCGCGCCGGGCGCCTCGTCGCCGCCTCCGGCTCCCAGCTCCGTTTGCGAGCGCGATGGAGTTGGATCCGCCCGAGACGCTGAGACTACACATGAGGGGCTGTGGGATCAGCGGCACGCGAGTCCGCGTTGTATTCCCAGCCCCTAATGTGATGTATCTTGACCGAGGGTGGTAGACGTCCGCCCGTATCCACAGCCTGATGGAGGGGTTTACCCTCCATTTTAAGTTGATGGAGGGCGATCTCCTCTCCGTCAAGGTCTTCGGGTGCTTCGGCACTCGGGAGAAGTGCTGCGTGGACAGCTCCTCCGATAGCGAAGACTCCTCCTCGAGCGAGAGTGACGAGGAGGAGAGCGACAGCGACAATGAGGGTAGCGGGCGGCAGGGTGGCGGGTCCGACTAGGTGTCGGGCGCCGCTTTGCGCGGCACCGGCGACCCCATCATCCGCGTCGCCGGCTTCTTGAACTCCCCGGGGTCGTCTCCTTGGGCGGCTGACGTAGGGAGGCTGCGGAAGGGGAAGAGGGCTAGCGACAAGGCCGTCAGGTCAGAGTACGAGGGCGTGGTGCCCTCGACAGCGTGCTGGCGTCCTGCCGCCCCGTCTTCGAGCCCCGCTTCCAGCGCCGCCATCGCCGTCCAGCCTTCGGACGGTCCCCGGGATGTTCTCTTGGTGTCTTCTGGCACCCGTAGCTCGCCTAGGCGCTCCTTTTGCTCTTTTCGCCTCCTTGACCTACCTCCTGAGGAGAGGGACAGGAAAGGGATTACGGGCATCTTATCTTTTTAATTTGTAAGCCTTCGGGCCTTAGCTGTATCTAAAACTTGTAATCCTCTCTTTCATGTTTTTCATCCTCTATAGACTGTACCTGAGTGGGATGTTTTTTTAATGAAAAGGGGATGCTTGCCGGGTTATTTGTCTCGCGAGTTGAACCCACGCCAAGGAGCAAATCCTTGGTATCCTTCAGACAGACATTTCATCTCCCGGCAACAGGCCATGCCGCCTTCCCACGTCGCTCGACCTTTCTCACGCTTTTGACGGAGGCAGGAACGAGGTGGGTGCGGTCTCCTCGTTTCATCCCTTTGCTGCCGCGACTACAACCAAACTTGGCCCCGAGAACGAGCCCCAGGGCCTAGAGTTGAGGGAGCACGGCAGTTTTCGGGAAGAAACGTGGTTTCGCATTCCCCAGTCCATAAGAGGATGCATGATGAGGGATAAAAGACTTATCTGATATTGCAGCCCCCGGCAACTCTGGTTTGCCGTGGACGATTCTTGGCACTCGCAGCCCCCAGCGATACTGGCTTGCCGGGAAGGCTTTTATCTTCCAGCAGAGAACTTTGACGTTCTCGATGCCGGCTTCCGGCAAGCTTGTTGCCAGGAAGGCTTTTATCTTCGGCAGAGAACTTTGACGTTCTCGATGCCGGCTTCCGGCAAGCTTGTTGCCAGGAAGGCTTTTATATTCGGCAGAGAACTTTGACATTCTCGATGCCGGCTTCCGGCAAGCTTGTTGCCAGGAAGGCTTTTATCTTCGGCAGAGAACTTTGACGTTCTCGATGCCGGTTTCCGGCAAGCTTGTTGCCAGGAAGGCTTTTATCTTCGGCAGAGAACTTTGACGTTCTCGATGCCGGCTTCCGGCAAGCTTGTTGCCAAGAAGGCTTATGGCGAAGAACATCGTTGTTCTTGACACCGGCTCCCAGCAAGATCGTTGCCGGAAAGGCTTATGGCGAAGAACTTCGTCGTTCTTGACCCCGGCTCCCAGCAAGATCGTTGCCGGAAAGGCTTATGGCGAAGAACTTCGTCGTTCTTGACACCGGCTCCCGGCAAGATCGTTGCCAGAAAGGCTTATGGCGAAGAACTTCGTCGTTCTTGACACTGGCTCCCGGCAAGATCGTTGCCGGAAAGGCTTATGGCGAAGAACTTCGTCGTTCTTGACACCGGCTCCCGGCAAGATCGTTGCCGGAAAGGCTTATGGCGAAGAACTTCGTCGTTCTTGACACCGGCTCCCGGCAAGATCGTTGCCGGAAAGGCTTATGGCAAAGAACTTCGTCGTTCTTGACACCAAAAAGATTGGTCCTAAGGGCGTTGCCAGCCCCCGGGCCATAACTGCGTTCAAACATGACAAGTGATTAGCATCTGAAGTGCACTTAACTCGCTTGCGAATTTTGACTTCTGCTACATATTCCCTATGCCTGCTGGAATGCTTTCCGGTGCGTACGATCCAGCCAGCAGCGCTTGAGGGAACGGGCCCTTAGCGGCTATTCGGGAACATCGCCTCCCGGAAAGGTTTACCTTCTTGGTTCTAGCGTAACCACACAAGTTGCCGAGCGGACTCGAGGCAACATGGAGCGCAACTAGCCCCGAGAAGGCTCCTTGGCATACAGGTCTATGCAGAAATCTCAAATAAATAGTGCATGCTATCTTCCTGTTCAACCTCCCTTTGTACGTCCACCCTACGCTTTCTAGGGAAACTTGCCGGTGCAGGCACCCTTGCTGCGAGCGCCGAGTGCGGAACTTCAGCAGCCTGCTGGCGGGGTTGCTACCGACAAGCAACCTTGTCGCAACTAGTTGCAGCTCACTTAAGTTGTTGAGCGGGCTCGAAACAAAGTAAGGGCGCTAGCGGCTCACTTAAGTTGCTGAGCGGACTCGAAGCAAAGTAAGGGCGCTAGCAGCTCACTTAAGTTGTTGAGCGGACTCGAAACAAAGTAAGGGCGCTAGCGGCTCACTTAAGTTGCTGAGCGGACTCGAAGCAAAGTAAGGGCGCTAGCAGCTCTCTTAAGTTGTTGAGCGGACTCGAAACAAAGTAAGGGCGCAACTAGCTACGAGTTGATTCCTCCGCGCACAGGTTTTCCGTACAAAGAACAAGATCTCCGAGGCGGATAACTTTATATAGAAAGGAAATATCTAAAGTTTCGCACGACTTAGCTTTTCTGTTGCCGCACTGGCGCCGTTCTTTTGCTCGCCCGCTTCTTAGGAGCCATGACGATGAAGAACAGCTGAGCCTTGACGTGGACGGAACAGCTGCCGCCGAAGCATCCCCCTACCTGGCGCGCCAAAGATGTCGGGGAAACTGATCCACGAACACCTATGGGGATCGGCGGACCGAACCCCTTTCGGTTCGGTGAGGGCGGAGGTTGAACAAAGAGCAGATCGAGGCAGTACACGCGGGCAGTTTTACCCAGCTTCGGGCCGCACAGATGCGTAAAACCCTACTGCTGCTTGTTTGTGTGTATTGAATCTTTGCTCAGGAGCGATTGACGCTATCAGACTGAGCGTGGGAGTGTTTCTGGTGTCTCGAATGAGCCGAACCGGCCGAACCTCCTCTACGTTGCGCTTGGGCCTCCTTTTATACTCTCAAGGGGTCACCCACAGGTGGCAACGTAGACTAGAAGGGTAAAAATGGAAAAGGATGCGGTAGGTGCAGCTACCGCTACTATGGATACAGTGTACCCTACCTAACTCTAACGGCAGGGGACAAAGGCATTAAATGCCTGTCTGAGTCTCCTAAACAGTGCAAAAGGTGACCGTTAGGAGCGCCACCGTTTGCCACGATGGGCTTCTCTTCATCTCCGCTTGCCACCACGTACCCCTAGCTGCACGGCCTCCTGCCACGTGTGCTTGGGAGAATCCTAGAGCGACACGTTAGCAGGTGTGCTGGAGCGCGGGCACGAAGTGGGGGTTTCCCGCGGCAAGCTCCTTGCCGCGGCCGTCGTCTTGTCGCGTCCGGAAGCTTGTCGCTCGCTGGATCTTGCCGGGACGCAGGGCGCGTCGCGGCAAGCTTTCTTGGTATGCCTTGAGTGGCCTTCCCGGCAAGCTCCTCTTGCCGGGGTCTTGTCTCTTCCCGGCAAGATCCTCTTGCCGGGGGCTTGGTTGGCCTTCCCGGCAAGCTCCTCTTGTCGGGGCCTTGGCTCTTCTCGGCAAGATCCTCTTGCCGGGGCCTTGGGTGGCCTTCCCGGCAAGCTCCTCTTGTCGGGGCCTTGGTTGGCCCTCCCGGCAAGCTCCTCTTGCCGGGGCCTTGGTTTGTGTACTTTGTTCTTGAATGGTCTTCAAGGGAACCACGGAGGGTCTTGGCGGTCACCCGGCAAGCCTTGCCGTGGGGTGCTGCAACTGCCCGTGCACGAGTTCGGGATACTAGGGTACCCCTACTCTAGTACACCGACACGGAGTTTAGCTCATAACTTGGCATGATCAACGTTGTGTGACTCCTCAAGAGCCAAACGAAGACCACGCTCTTCCTCAAGAGCATTGGAAAGATCCGAAATCTCATCGGCATGGTCATAACTATGCCCTTCCATCTTAGTGATGGTGTCTTCGTGAGACTCGATCATGTCATTGGCTTCACCAAGTTGTTCCAAGAGAGCAACAAAGTGCTTCTTGGATTTTCCCTTAATTTTTCCCATAAAGGCCTCAAACTCATTTGCCTCCACATTCGCTCCCTCAAGTTCATTAATGCTATCCGTTGGAGAAGGATGATTAATGCTGGTAGTTTTGATGTTGGGGGTTACCTTGTTGGTGGCTTTAGCCATGAGGCATTTGGCGGTGATTCTCTCATTGGGTGAGTCGAAGAGGGACACCCGTGAAGTCGTCGCAATGGCAACGGAGGCCATGGCAACCGTCTCATCACCTTCATCATCGTCGTCATCCTCATTGTACTCTTCTTGTACCACCAATGACTTGGGAGGAGTCTTCTTGGTGAAGTTGCTCTTGTTGGGGAACGACTTGGCCTTGTCCTTTTGGATGAGCTTGCCACCATTGTCTTCCCTCTTATCATACGGGCACTCCACAACAAAATGACTCACGTTGCCACAATTGTAGCAAGTCCTTACACATTGCTTGCTCTTCGTGCCACTTGAGTTGTTCTTGTTAAAGTTTGGCCTCGAGTTTTTCTTGCTCCAAAATTGCCTTGAAGAGAGTGCCATGTGTTCATGATATGCATACTTTGTATCCTCGGGGTTGCTCTCCTCTTCTTCCTCTTCTTCTTCTTCAACAGAGAGCTTGGCCTTCAATGCAAGGTTGGGCTTCTTTGCCCTTTGAGAACGAAGCACCGCATTGTCGGCAATCTTGTCCAAAATGTCCATGGCCACAAACTCATCCAACACTTCGCTTGAGGTCAAAGTGTGGAAGTCCGGTCTTTGACGAATGACGGAGGACATGGCCTTGTGGTAGGGCATCATGGCCTTGAGGAATTTGCGCTTGATCCAATTGTCATCCGTGTCCTTGCTCCCGTGATCTCGGAGTGAGACCGCGAGTTTGGTTACTCTCCGATAAAGCTCACGAGGTTCTTCATCTTATTTCATTGCAAACTCATCGGCCTCATCTTGCACCACTTCATAGTTGGAGCGTTGAATGCTTCCACTTCCCCGGGGTAGAGGGAGACAACACAAATCCATGCATCTTTGGCCAAGGCGAAAGGCCGAAGATGAGGTAGGTCTTCGGGTGGGATTGCATCTTGAATGATGAAGAGAGCATTTTCATTGAATTGATTATCCGCGGCTTCTCGAGGAGTAAAGTTGATTGGATCATGCGGATAGAAACCTTCTTCAATGATTCTCCAAAGGTTAGTGTTCACATGATTTAAATGACGTTTAAAGCGGTAAACCCAAGAATCAAAGTCCTCATTTTTCACAATCTTAGGGGGAGGACCGGCATGATTCAAATGAGTGGAAGGAACCAGTCCACCATAAACAAGTGGTGGTTCCACATGAGCAAGATGCTGGTGCCATTTTTACCACTAGAAGAAGGAGCCTTTTCACTACTAGCTTCCCCCTTGTCGGAGATAGCATCCTTCACCTTGTCGGTGGGATCACCCACTTTCAACGGTGCGGTGGATAGTTTAAGCCCCTCAAGAAATTTAGTAAACATGCTTTCAACCTCGGTCGTCATGGAGATTTTCAATGTCTCCAAGGCCACATTGAACTCCTCACGAGAGACCGAGGTCCCCCATCGCCCGTAGACGAGGTCGGATTCACACCAGAGTGTTCCTCCACACCGTCTACGGTATCAACCATACTCTTTGGATGGTAAAGTCCTTAATAAAGAGACGAGGCTCTGATACCAATTGAAAGGATCGATATGGTTGACTAGAGGGGGGTGAATAGGCAACTAACAATTTTTTACTTTTCTTTACCAAATTAAACTTTGCATCAAAGTAGGTTGTCTAGATGTGCAACTAGGTGAGCAACCTATATGATGCAATAACAACAAGCAACCAAGCAAGCAAGAGAAGTAGCACTAAAGAGCTTGCACAAGTAAAGGTAAGAGATAACCAAGAGTGGATCCGGTGAAGACGAGGATGTGTTACCGAAGTTCCTTCCTTTTGAGGGGAAGTACGTCTCCGTTAGAGCGGTGTGGAGGCATAATGCTCCCCAAGAAGCCACTATAGGGCCACCGTATACTCCTCACGCCCTCACACAATGCGAGATGCCGTGATTCCACTATTGGTGCCCTTGAAGGCGGCAACCGGACCTTTACAAACAAGGTTGGGGCAATCTCCACAACTTAATCGAAGGCTCCCAGCAATACCACAAAGCTTCACCATAATGGACTATGGCTCCGTGGTGACCTCAACCATCTTGGGTGCTCAAACACCCAAGAGTAACAAGATCCGCTAGGGATGAGTGGGGGAATCGAAAATCCCTTGGTGGAAGTGTAGATCGGGGCCTTCTCAACCACTCCCGAGCAAATCAACAAGTTTGATTGGCTACAGAGATAGATCGGGCGAAAATAGAGCTTGGAGCATTAATGGAGCTTGAGGGGGAAGAGGTAAGTCAAGGGGGAAGAAGGAGACCCCCTTTTATAGTGGGGGCAACAATCCAACCATTGCCCCACCAACCAGCCCCGCACAGGGCGGTAGTACTGCTAGGAGGGGCGGTACTACCGCTGAGCCAGCGGTACTGCCGCTTCACCTAGCGGTACTGCCGCGTAGAGGAGAGCAGCAGGGATCTGGACCCAGCGCGGTACTACCGCGGCAGTAAGGGCGGTACTACCGCTCCGAAATGGTACTACCGCCTCTACTGCCGCAACTAGTGCCGCAAAACCCGACATAAGAAAAAGATCCCTCGAGTCGAGGCGGTAGGAGCCAGACAGCCTAGCGGTAGTACAGCAGCAGGATCACCAGCGGTACTACCGCTGCGGAGCGGTACTGCCGCTTGTGACCCTTCGGTGGTACTACCGCTGGGTAGTGCGGTACTACCGCTGGGACACAGATAGGAGAGAGAAGATCTCTCCGTCGAGGCTGAGGACGAGGCGGTGGTGCCAGGCAAGCCAGCGGTAGTACTGCTGTGGAGTCACCGGTGGTACTACCGTTGTGGAGTGGTACTACCGCTTGTGACTCTTCAACGGTACTACCACTGGGTTGCGCGATACTACCGCTGGAACCCAGACAGGACACAAAAGGAGAAGAGATCTCTCCAACGAAGTGGAAGAGCTCTGAGGGTGAGAAGTTGATGTGTACGTGTTGATTCCACCCAAGCAATACTCCAGCGGACCCCCTCTTGATAGTATGGTGTCCTCTACGCAACTAGTCCACCGAAAGAGAAATGAAAGAGCTACACCGTCTTGAATGACACTCCGAAGGGAAGAAAACGTCTCGTGCCAAGGATGAATCTGTGAAATACTCAAAGCACACGATTAGTCCGCAAACATGTTGTCATCAATCACCAAAACTACATCGAGAGAGATATGACTCAACAACAGTTCCTGACAAAGAAAAATCAAATCTTCAACTGTCCGGATGCAGAGGCCCTAGCAGCTTTTAAGCACAACATCCGCGACGAGTGGCTCGCCCGGCACCTTGGCCAGGAAAAGCCAAAATCTATGGCAGCCCTCACGACACTCATGACCCGCTTTTGCACGGGAGAGGACAGCTGGCTGGCTCGCAGCAATAACATATCAAAGAACCATGGTACTTCAGATACCAAGGATAGCAATGGCAGGTCACGTCGCAACAAACATAAGCGCCACATCAACAGCGACAATACCGAGGATACGGCAGTCAATGCCGGATTCAGAGGCTCTAAACCCGGTCAGTGGAAAAAGACATTCAAAAGAAGCACTCCGGGCCCGTCCAGTTTGGACCGTATACTCGATCGCTCGTGTCAAATACACGGCACTCCCGACAAGCCAGCCAACCACACCAACAGGGAATGTTGGGTGTTCAAGCAGGCCGGCAAGTTAAATGCTGAAAACAAAGATAAGGGGTTACATAGCGATGACGAGGAGGAGCCCCGGCCGCCGAACACCGGAGGACAGAAGAGGTTCCCTCCACAAGTGCGGACGGTGAACATGATATACGCAACCCACATCCCCAAGAGGGAGCGGAAGCGTGTGCTAAGGGACGTATATGTGTTGGAGCGAGTTGCCCCAAAGTTCAACCCATGGTCCTCCTGTACGATCACCTTCGATCGCAGGGACCACCCCACTAGTATCCGTCATGGCGGATTCGCCGCACTGGTCCTAGACCCAATCATCGACGGATTTCACCTCACTTGAGTCCTTATGGACGGCAGAAGCAGCCTGAACCTGCTTTATCAGGACACAATGCGCAAAATGGGTATAGACCCCTCAAGGATCAAACCCACAAAAACGACCTTCAAAGGCGTCATACCAGGTGTAGAGGCCCATTGCACAGGCTCAGTCACACTGGAAGTGGTCTTCGGATCCCCGGATAACTTCCGAAGCGAGGAGTTAATCTTCGATATAGTCCCGTTCTACAGTGGCTACCATGCATTGCTCGGGCGAACCGCATTTGCGAGATTCAATGCGGTACCATATTATGCTTACCTCAAGCTCAAGATGCCAGGACCTCGGGGGGTCATCACAGTCAATGGAAACACAAAGCGCTTTCTCCGCACGGAGGAGCACACTGCAGCCCTCGCAGCAGAAGCACAAAGCAGCCTCTTCAGGCAATCCACCAGTTCGGGGATTAAACACCCGGACACTGTCAAACGCGCCCGGAGTAATCTGCAACAATACCGCCTGGCACGTTCCGAGCTTGGATAGCAATGCGGCCCCCACCCCAGTCCCAGTCAAACGGCGAAATCCGTGCCACGCGTACATAATTACGCATTGAAAATACCATGGGCATAGGTGGGGGGCACGACTATGGCACGCCCCAAAACGCGGCTCAACCGCACTAGGGGCTTCCCGCTTTGTTATTCTTTTCTCTCTTTCAGGACTTTACTCTCCGGAAACCCCGTCCAACAGTACGATTTCCGGACACACGATACAACAACCAAGGAGGCAGAAAGCTACGTCGCACCATGGAACTCCCAGGTGGTCTCTGATAACGAGTGAAATACTTGCTTTAAATACCATTCCTCAGCTTGCCCTTGGAGGGGACATGTCAAATAGTCCTACTTTTTGCTTATCGCACTACTTGTATCATTATGCTTTGACGCACCTTTTTGAATAAACAATGCATAGTACTAGACTATTACCGCATTCTCTATTCTTATATATATATATATATATATATATATATATATATATATATATATGTTCATTCATGACATTCAGCACCCGTACACTCTGGTACGGCCAATACGCCAGGGGCTTAAGCATACCCCATAATACGGTGTGAGAAGTCCGAACACTTTCGACAGTGCGGCACCCCGAACTTATAGCATTATATGCATCAGCTCCGAATCATGTCTTGGGTCAATAGTTGGGTTTGCCCGGCTCCCATGTTTTGGTACCTTACATTCCGCTATATCGGCTAAGGTAGCACTGGGAGAACTACTGCGATTGTGCCCCGGTTCATCTGGGCAAGCACCTCAGTAGAGAAAGCTAAAACTGATTGTCATGATAAGGCGAGAGCTGGTCGCTGTTCGAGAGGTCTCGACTAAAGACTTATTCCGCTTAGAGCGAGGAGTCGGCTTTGTCCGGCTTAGGCGTGTATAGCGCCCCGAATTTGGCCTTCCGAATACTAGGGGCTTCGCCAAAATTTAAAATTATAGACTTCTATGGCTAAGTGAGAGTGATAAAGCATTATAGTCTGATTGCCTTGTTCGTTGTGCTGAGCACCTCTCTCGAAGAACCCAACAATGGGAAAAAGAGTGCTCAGATTTATCCCGAACACCCCAGCACTCGTGGCATGGGGGCAGAAGCCGACGACTGGCCATCTCTCAGATTTAATAAACAGCCACACAAAAGGTAATATTTTAAATTCAAACAAGCGTTGCATAGCGCATATGAACAAGTTTTCATAACACAGGATCACACGAGCAAGTTCATTCAAAAATTACATCCTCCGCACACTCGTCCGCCACAAGACGAGCACCCTTCAGGACACCCTCATAATACATTTCGGGGTGGCGATGCTCTTTGACCTGCGGTGGCCCCTCCTTCACCAGCTTCTCGACGTCCATCTTGGCCCAATGCACCTTTGCACGGGCAAAAGCCCGGCGTGCACCTTCGATGCAGAAGGATCGCTTTATGACTTCCAGCCGTGGCCAGGCATCCACAAGCCGCCTCACCAGGCCGAAGTAGCTGTTGGGAAGGGAGTCGCCAGGCCACATCCGGACTATAAGGCCCCTCATGGCCTGTTCAGCCGCCTTGTGCAGCTCGACCAGTTGCTTTAGCTGGTCGCTCACAGGCATCGGGTGTTCGGTCTCAGTATACTAAGACCAGAACAACTTCTCCGTCGAGCTTCCCTCCTCGGCCTGGTAGTACTTTGCGGCATTCGACACACTGCGGGGCAAATCTGCGAACGGTCCTGGAGAGCTCCAGACTCAGGTAAGTAACAAGTAATTTACTTTCACATGCTTGCTTTGCATAATGAATGCCTTACCCGCCGCTATCTTCCTCATCGCCTCAATTTCCTAGAGGGCCTTTTGGGCTTCAGCCTTGGCATGCTTTCTGCTCTCGAGGGCCGCGGCAAGCTCGGACTCTCGCGCCTTCGAGTCAAGCTCCAAAGTCTCATGCTTCTTCACGAGAGCCTGGAGCTCTTGTTGCACCTCACCCACCCGTGCCTTTTGTTTCTCCCGCTCGGTGCGCTCCTCGGCCGCTTTGTTTTTGGCCTCGGACAGCGCTTGCTTCAGGGTCGCCACTTCGGTCGTCGCCCCTGGCACATCCATGATGATCCTATCATTTTGCAACCACATCTTTATATATATATATATAGACAAGGTATTACTTACCTTTGTTCTCCTCGAGCTGCCTCTTGGCAAGGCCAAGCTCTTTCTCGGACCGCTCGAGGTTCTGCTTCAGTGCGGCGACCTCCGCAGTCAGTGCGGCAGAGGTTAGCAGCGAAGCCTGCATACGCATATAGACATACTTATATTAGACTCCTGCAGATACTATTTGATCCTCTATTCGGCTTTTCTTTGTGAACACCAAACAGAGCATCAGGGGCTACTAACTATGCGGTAATATTTTCCTATATTTTAAATACTTACCTTAAAGCCTGTTAGAAGGCTGGCACAGCCGCACAGGCTTCAGTCAGTCCGCTCTTGGCGGACTGAACCTTCTTGATCACCGCACTCATAATAGTGCGGTGCTCGTCGTCGATGGAAGCGGCGCGAAGTGCTCCCAGCAGGTTGTCCGGTGCCTCTAGATGGACCGAGGTCACCGGCACGGGCGGCTTGCCCCTCTTGGAAGGGGGCCGCCTGCCGTAGTCCGGAACCACTGGAGGTTCCGGCACGGTGTTCGGCTGAGGGCCAAACTTGGAGCCCTTGGGAGTCTTGCTCCCTTTGCGCCTGGAGTCCGGAAGGTCACCTTGAGGCGCCTCCAGGACTATCTCCCCCCGGCTCGGTGCCCCTTGAGACAATACCTCGACATTGTCCGTAGGGCGAGGAGAGGAGATGGTTGGAAGTGATTCACTATTCATATCCGACGAGTCCAGGGAACCGTCCGATGAGGATACGTCGCTACGGGCTCGGGGCGGACTGCATGATCATATTCGATGTTAGGAGAAGCAGTGCAATAAAAGTATGCTATGAGTTACTCTAGTATCCGAATACTTACGACTTCGCCAGGGGCTTGGCCCTGAGTAACCACTCGTCTTCGCTGTCGGCGGCGGTGGTGGAACAGTCCGGAAGGAGAGTACTTCCCTTCTTGGACCCTTTGGCCTCCCCGGTTGGGGCGGCCTTCCTTTTCTTGTCTCCCCCGGCTGGAGGGGGAGAATCTTCATCTTCCTCCCCCTCATTTTCACGGGAGGAGTGCGTCTTGGAGTTATTGGACGATGAGTCCGATACCACCTGGTGCCGGGAACTCTTTCGGGTTCCCGTGGCCTTCTTCTTGATCTTCTTCTCTGGCACCTCATAAGGAGCCGGAGTCCGCATCTCCGTCAGGAGAGCGTCTACAGGGTCTTCGAGCAGAGGAGCCGGGCAGTCAATCTGCTCCGATGTCTCCACCCAGTCCTGTCAAAGGCATGGGAGCTCAGATCCCGCACATGGTTAAACTATGGAAAATAAAATACCCTACAAGATGTACAGAACTCACCGGATTCGTAGGGCGCGTCACGCTTAGCCCGCGGTCCTCGGTAAGGGGAGGGGGACCTCGGCGCCCTTGAACAACACCTTCCAGACGTCCTTATGCGTCGTGTCAAAGAGCTCGCGTAGAGTCTAGTGTTGGGCCGGGTCGAACTCCCATAAGTTGAAAGCCCGTTGTTGACACGGGAGGATCCGGCGAAAGAGCATGACCTGGACTATGTTGACAAGCTTGAGTTTCTTGCTTATCATGTTCCGGATACACTTCTGGAGTCCGTCTACCTCCACCGATGAGCCCCAGGACAGGCCCTTCTCCTTCTAGGAAGTGAGCCGCGTGGGGTTCCGGATCGGAACTCGGGGGCCGCCACCTAGTTGGTGTCGCGCGGCTCGGTGATGTAGAACCACCTCGATTGCCACCCCTTTATGGTCTCCACGAAGGAGCCCTCGAGCCATGTAACATTGGGCATTTTGCCCACCATGGCTCTGCCGCATTCTGCTTGTTGGCCGCCTACTACCTTAGGCTTGACATTGAAGGTCTTCAGCCACAGGCCGAAGTGGGTCCGGATGCGGAGGAAAGCCTCGCACACGACGATGAACGTCGAGATGTTGAGGATGAAATTCGGGGCCAGATCATGGAAGTCCATCCCATAATAGAACATAAGGCCGCAGACGAATGGATGGAGGGGAAACCCCAGTCCGCGGATGAAGTGGGGGAGGAAAACCACCCTTTCGTAAGGTTCCGGGGTAGGGACGATCTGCCCCGCGGCTGGCAGCCGGTGCACGATATCCGCGGCTAAGTATCCGGCCCCGCGTAGCTTTTTGATGTCTCCCTCCGTAACGGAGGAGACCATCCACTTGCCTCCCGCTCCAGACATGTTTGGAGAGAGTTGAGGAGGAGGATGTGGACTTGGGCGCTGGAGCTCGAGTGCGCGAGAATGGATGAGCAAGGAGGAAGAAGGCGTGTGTAGAAAAAGGTGAAACCTTATCCCTTTATAAGGGCGGACAAAACTATGCGCCCCCACCAGCCTGGTAAAACTCGCTTATCCCCCTAAGCACCGTAATTGATGGCGCGGTTGGGTTACCCACGTCCGTATTGATGGGAATCCCGTAATAAGGGGACACGATCTCTACTTCGACAAAATGTGCCAAGGAAACCGCCTCACGAAACACGCTGAGGTTGGTTGTGAAAAACGATTCGAATGGTGACCTGGTTGTGGTGTGATGTCACACTACGGAATGCGTCGGCAGATTAGATTTGTGAAAATATTATTCTCTCTGCGGTGGTATGTGGAACTTGTTTTGCAGAGCCGGACACGGTCCTCATGTTCAAAATCTTCTATGAAGTATTCGGAGGAGGAACCCGCCTTGCAATGCCGAAGACGATCTGCAAGCCAGACTCATCATCATTGAAGCCTGGTTCAGGGGGCTACTGAGGGAGTCCTGGATTAGGGGGTATCCGGACAACCGGATTATATCCTTTGGTCGGACTGTTGGACTATGAAGATACAAGATTGAAGACTTCGTCCCGTGTCCGGATGGGACTCTCCTTGGCGTGGAAGGCAAGCTTGGCAATACGGATATGTAGATCTCCTTCCTTGTAACCGACTCTGTGTAACCCTAGCCCCCTCCAGTGTCTATATAAACCAGAGGGTTTTAGTCCGTAGGACAACATACAATCATACCATAGTCTAGCCTCTAGGGTTTAGCCTCTCTGATCTCGTGGTAGATCAACTCTTGTACTACTCATATTATCAAGAGCAATCAAGCAGGACGTAGGGTATTACCTCCATCAAGAGGTCCCGAACCTGGGTAAAACATCGTGTCCCCTGCCTCCTGTTACCATCCGCCTTAGATGCACAGTTCGGGACCCCCTACCCGAGATCCGCCGGTTTTGACACCGACAGTGACAAAGAGCTCGTCGTAAATGGCGTCGATGCAAGCTTTGACACTGATCCGGATGACTCTAAGTCACAAATCGGATACGTATTTTTATTGAATGGTGGAGCTGTCAGTTGGTGCACTTCCAAGCAGAGCGTCGTGGCGGGATCTACGTGTGAAGCGGAGTACATAGCTGCTTCGGAAGGAGCAAATGAAGGAGTCTGGATGAAGGAGTTCATATCCGATCTAGGTGTCAAACCTAGTGCATCAGGTCCAATGAAAATCTTTTGTGACAATACTGGTGCAATTGCCTTGGCAAAGGAATCAAGATCTCACAAGAGAACCAAGCACATCAAGAGATGCTTCAATTCCATCCGCGATCAAGTCAAGGAGGGAGACATAGAGATTTGCAAGATACATACAGATCTGAATGTTGTAGACCCGTTGACTAAGCCTCTCTCATGAGCAAAACATGATCAGCACCAAGACTCCATGGGTGTTAGAATCATTACAATGTGATCTAGATTATTGACTCTAGTGCAAGTGGGAGACTGAAGGAAATATGCCCTAGAGGCAATAATAAAGTTGTTATTTATATTTCCTTATATCATGATAAATGTTTATTATTCATGCTAGAATTGTATTAAACGGAAACTTAGTACATGTGTGAATACATAGACAAACAGAGTGTCACTAGTATGCCTCTACTTGACTAGCTCGTTAATCAAAGATGGTTAAGTTTCCTAGCCATGGACAAAGAGTTGTCATTTGATGAACGGGATCACATCATTAGAGAATGATGTGATTGACTTGACCCATCTGTTAGCTTAGCACGATGATCGTTTAGTTTGCTTCTATTGTTTTCTCCATAACTTATACATGTGCCTATGACTATGAGATTATGCAACTCCCGAATACTGGATGAACACTTAGTGTGTTGTCAAACGTCACAACGTAACTGGGTGACTATAAAGATGCTTGATACGTCTCCGTCGTATCTACTTTTCCAAACACTTTTGCCCTTGTTTTGGACTCTAACTTGCATTATTTGAATGGAACTAACTCGGACTGACGATGTTTTCGGCAGAATTGCCATGGTGTTATTTTTGTGCAGAAATAAAAGTTCTCGGAATGACCTGAAAATCAACGGAGAATTATTTTGGAATATATAATGAATATTGGAAGGAAGATACACATCAGAGGGTGCCCCACCTGTCCACAAGGGTGGGGGCGTGCCTGCCCCCTGGGCGTGCCCCCCTTCCTCATGGGCCCCCTGACGCTCCATCGACCTCAACTTGGACTCCATATATTCACTTTCGGAGAGAAAAAACCAGAGGAGAAGGATTCATCGTGTTTTACGATACGGAGCCGCCGCCAAGCCCTAAACTCTCCCGAGAGGGCTGATCTGGAGTCCGTTCGGGGCTCCGGAGAGGGGAATCCGTCGCCATCATCATCATTAACCTTCCTCCATCACCAATTTCATGATTCTCACCGCCGTGCGTGGGTAATTCCATCATAGGCTTGCTGGACGGTGATGGGTTGGATGATATTTATCATGTAATCGAGTTAGTTTTGTTAGGGTTTGATCCCTAGTATCCACTACGTTCTGAGATTGATGTTGCTATGCTTAATGCTTGTCACTAGGGCCCGAGTGCCATGATTTCAGATCTGAACCTATTATGTTTTCATCAATATATGATAGTTCTTAATCCTATCTTGCAATTCTATAGTCACCTATTATGTGTTATGATCCGTTAACCCCGAAGTGACAATAATCGGGATACTTACCGGTGATGACCGTAGTTTGAGGAGTTCATGTATTCACTATGTGTTAATGCTTTGTTCCGGTACTCTATTAAAAGGAGGCCTTAATATCCCTTAGTTTCCATTAGGACCCCGTTGCCACGGGAGGGTAGAACAAAAGATGTCATGCAAGTTCTTTTCCATAAGCACGTATGACTATATTTGGAATACATGCCTACATTGCATTGATGAACTGGAGCTAGTTCTGTGTCACCCTATGTTATGACTGTTACATGATGAACCGCATCCGGCATAATTTTCCATCACCGATCCATTGCCTATGAGCTTTCCATATATTGTTCTTCGCTTATTTAATTTTTTGTTGCTATTGTTATCATCACTATAAAACACCAAAAATATTAATTTTGCTACCATTACCTTTTACCACCGTTACCACTGCTCTCATATTACTTTGCTACTAAACACTTTGCTGCAGATATTAAGTTTCCAGGTGTGGTTGAATTGACAACTCAGCTGCTAATACTTGAGAATATTCTTTGGCTCCCCTTGTGTCGAATCAATAAATTTGGGTTGAATACTCTACCCTCGAAAACTGTTGTGATCCCCTATACTTGTGGGTTATCAAGACTATTTCTGGCGCCGTTGCCGGGAAGCATAGCTCTATTCTTTGAGTCACTTGGGATTTATATCTGCTTATCATTATGAAGAACTTGAAAGATGCTAAAACAAAAATTTATCCCTCAACTACGAGGGGAGGTAAGGAACTACCATCTAGCTATGCACTTGATTCACCTTCTATTTTGAGTAAGCTTGCGACACCTATACCTGCTTCTGCTATTAATTCTGATATGTCGCATGTTATTGATGATGCCACTTCTGCTATGCATGATAATTATGATGAAACTACTTCTATGCTTGATACTACTGTGCCACTTTGTGAATTTCTTGATGAACAACTTGCTAGGGCTAGAGAGAATGAAATTATTGAAACTGATAATATTGATGAAAGTGATGATGAAGACTCTCCCCCTAGAATTACTTGTTGTGCCTGACGGCTATGTTATGGATGAAGAAACTGCTAGAGATTTTCTTGCTTGCAATGATAGGAGTGATCTTAAGAAATTATTAGCTAAGCTGAAACAAAAAACTTTGAATGCTAGAATGAAATATGATCCTGCTTATGCTACTTCACCTATCTTTGTTATTGATAAGGATTATGATTTCACTGTTGATCCTCAGATAATTACTTTAGTTGGCTATGAATCTGAACTATTGTGGCAGATCTTACTAAATTAAATGATATAGCCACCCTGTTCACTAATGATGAGAAAACTCGCTACTATTATATCCTTAAATTATTTCCGTTCTCATTAAAGGGTGATGCTAAGATATGGTTTAATTCTCCTGATCCTGGTTGTGTGCGTAGTCCCCAGGGTATGATTTATTACTTCTCTGCTAAATATTTCCCCGCTCATAAGAAACAAGCTGCTTTAAGGGAAATATATAATTTTGTGCAAATTGAAAAGGAGAGTCTCCCACAAGCTTGGGGGAGGCTTCTCCAATTACTTAATGTTTTGCCTGATCATCCTCTTAAGAAAAATGAAATACTTGATATATTTTATAATGGACTAACCGATGCTTCCAGAGACCACCTAGATAGTTGTGCTGGTTGTGTTTTCAGGGAAAGAACACCAGATGAAGCTGAAATTCTATTGAATAATATGTTGACTAATGAAAATAATTGGACACTTCCTGATCCAATTCCTGAACCAACTCCTAAGCCAACTCCGAAGAAGAGGGGTATTCTATTTCTCAGTCCTGAAGATATGCAAGAGGCAAAGAAATCTATGAAGGAAAAAGGTATTAAAGCTGAAGATGTTAAGAATTTACCTCCTATTAAAGAAATACATGGTCTTAATTTACCGCCTGTTGAAGAAACACATGGTCTTGATAACCCGACACAGGTAGTAAAGGTAAATTCTCTCTATAGATATGATAAAGCTGAAATCCCATTTACTAAGTTTGTTGGCCCATGCTTGGATGAGTTTGATGACTTTATGGTTAAACAAGAAAACTTCAATGCTTATTTTGGTAGAGAATTAAAACGCAATGCTGATATGCTTGAACACTTGGGTGATTATATGGCTAATGTTAAAGGTGAACTTAAACTTATTAGTAAACATGCTTCTATGGTTACCACTCAAGTAGAACAAGTACTTAAAGCTCAGAATGATTTGCTCAATGAATTGAATAAGAAAAATGATAATGTTGTCAGAGTTATGACTAGAGGTGGTAAAATGACTCAGGAACCTTTGTATCCTGAGGGCCATCCTAAGAGAATTGAGCAAGATTCTTAAAGAAATATTATTGATGCACCTAGTCCTTCTAAAAGGAAGAAAAAGAAAAATGATAGGACTTTGCATGCTTCTAGTGAACCTGTTGATGACACACCTGAGAATCCCAATGATATTTCTATTTCTGATGCTGAAACACAATCTGGTAATGAGCATGAACCTAGTGATAATGTTAATAATGATGTTCATGTTGATGCTCAACCTAGTAATGACAAGGAAGTAGAGATTGAACCTGCTGTTGATCTTGATAACCAACAATCAAATAATCAACGGTATGATAAGAGAGACTTTGTTGCTAGGAAGCACGGTAAGGAAAGAGAACCATGGGTTCAGAAACCCATGCCTTTTCCTCCTAAACCATCCAAGAAAAAGGATGATGAGGATTTTGAGCGCTTTGCTGAAATGATTAGACCTATCTTTTTGCATATGCGATTAACTGATATGCTCAAAATGAATCCTTATGCTAAGTATATGAAAGAAATTTTTACAAATAATAGAAAGATACTGGAAGCTGAAATTTCCACCATGCTTGCTAATTACACTTTTAAGGGTGGAATACCTAAGAAACTAGGAGATCCCGGAGTACCAACTATACCATGCTCCATTAAAAGAAACTATGTTAAAACTGCTTTATGTGATCTTGGAGCCGGTGTTAGTGTTATGCCACTCTCTTTATATCGTAGACTTGATTTGAATAAGTTGACACCTATTAAAATATCTTTGCAAATGGCTGATAAATCAACTGCTATACCTATCGGTATTTGTGAGGATGTGCCTGTTGTGGTTGCAAACGTTACTATTTTAATGGACTTTGTTATACTTGATATTCCCAAGGACGATAGCATGTCTATTATTCTTGGAAGACCCTTTTTGAATACTGCAGGGGCTATTATTGATTGCACCAAAGGCAATGTCACTTTTCATGTTAATGGCAATGAGCATACGGTACACTTTCCGAGGAAACAACCTCAAGTTCATAGTATAAACTCTATTGGAAAAATTCCATCGATTATTTTTGGAGGTTTTGAATTTCCTCTTCCTACTGTCAAGAAGAAATATGATATTCTTATTATTGGGGACGCGCATATCCCCGTTGAGGTACCCTAGTGTTATTCGAAAATTCTCTGGTTCCATGTTATTCGGAATGAGTTTGTTAACAAGACCTGATCAACCTTGTTAGTGGTTTTATGCTTTTAATTAGTGTTTGTGCCAAGTAGAACCATTGGGAAGACTTGGGGAAAGTCTTATTGATCTTGCTGCAAAAAATAGAAACTTTAGCGCTCAAGAGATTTGCTGCCATTTTTTATTGGAGAGTTATATTTAGTTAATTCTTTTTGCAGATGATTAATAGATAAATTCCTCAGGTCCAGCAATTTATTTTAGAATTTTTGGGGTTCCAGAAGTTTGCGTTAGTTACAGATTACTACAGACTGTTCTGTTTTTGACAGATTCTGTTTTTCATGTGTTGTTTACTTATTTTGATGAATCTATGGCTAGTAAAATAGTTTATAAACCATAGAGAAGTTGGAATACAGTAGGTTTAACACGAATATAAATAAATATTGAGTTCATTATAGTACCTTGAAGTGGTGTTTTGTTTTCTTTCGCTAACAGAGCTTACGAGTTTTCTGTTAAGTTTTGTGTTGTGAAGTTTTCAAGTTTTGGGTAAAGATTCGATGGACTATGGAATAAGGAGTGGCAAGAGCCTAAGCTTGGGGATGCCCAAGGCACCCCAAGGTAATATCCAAGGACAACCATAAACCTAAACTTTGAGGCACTCTTTGAGGTCCTTTGTGTTGGTTGAAAAGATGAATCTGAGATTGTGTGATGCATATCGTATAATCATACCCACGGATACTTGAGGTGCCATTGGAGTATCTAGGTGACATTAGGGTTTTGGTTGATTTGTGTCTTTAGGTGTTATTCTAGTATGAACTCTAGGGCTGTTTGTGACACTTATAGGAATAGCCAATGGATTGATTGGAAAGAATAACTTTGAGGTGGTTTCGTACCCTACCATAATCCCTTCGTTTGTTCTCCGCTATTAGTGACTTTGGGTTGACTCTTTGTTGCATGTTGAGGGATAGTTATATGATCCAATTATGTTATTATTGTTGAGAGGACTTGAACTAGTGAGTGTATGAACCCTAGGCCTTGTTTCAACGCATTGCAATACCATTTACGCTCACTTTTATCATTAGTTACCTTGCTGTTTTTATATTTTCAGATTACAAAAACTATTATCTACCATCCATATACCACTTGTATCACCATCTCTTCGCCGAACTAGTGCACCTATACAATTTACCATTGTATTGGGTGTGTTGGGGATACAAGAGACTCTTTTTTATTTGGTTGCACGGTTGCTTGAGAGAGACCATCTTCATCCTACGCCTCCTACGGATTGATAAACCTTAGGTCATCCACTTGAAGGAAATTTGCTACTGTCCTACAAACCTCTGCACTTGGAGGCCCAACAACGTCTACTAGAAGAAGGTTGTGTAGTAGACATCAGCACTGTGCTTTGGTCAGGAGGCATGACACAGATATGGTGGTTGTACGCTCCGCTCGGGCGCACGTTGATGTATACTACACAACCTTCTTCTTGTAGACGTTATTGGGACTCCAAGTGCAGAGGTTTGTAGGACAGTATAAAATTTCCCTCAAGTGGATGACCTAAGGTTTATCAATCCATGGGAGGTGTAGGATGAAGATGGTCTCTCTCAAGCAACCCTGCAACCAAATAACAAAGAGTCTCTTGTGTCCCCAACACACCCAATACAATGGTAAATTGTATAGGTGCACTAGTTTGGCGAAGAGATGGTGATACAAGTGCAATATGGATGGTGGATAAAGGTTTTTGTAATCTGAAAAATATAAAAACAGCAAGGTAACTAATGATAAAAGTGAGCGTAAACGGTATTGCAATGCTAGTAAACAAGGCCTAGGGTTCATACTTTCACTAGTGCAAGTTCTCTCAACAATAATAACATAATTGGATCATATAACTATCCCTCAACATGCAAAAAAGAGTCACTCCAAAGTCACTAATAGTAGAGAACAAACGAAGAGATTATGGTAGGGTACGAAACCACCTCAAAGTTATCCTTTCTGATCGATCTATTCAAGAGTCTGTAGTAAAATAACATGAAGCTATTCTTTCCGTTCAATCTATCATAGAGTTCGTACTAGAATAACACCTTAAGACACAAATCAACCAAAACCCTAATGTCACCTAGATACTCCAATGTCACCTCAAGTATCCATGGGTATGATTATACGATATGCATCACGCAATCTCAGATTCATCTATTCAAACCAACACAAAGTACTTCAAAGAGTGTCCCAAAGTTTCTACCGGAGAGTCAAGACGAAAACGTGTGCCAACCCCTATGCATAGGTTCATGGGCAGAACCCGCAAGTTGATCACCAAAACATACATCAAGTGGATCAATAGAATACCCAATTGTCACCGCGGGTATCCCATGCAAGACATACATCAAGTGTTGTCAAATCCTTAAAGACTCAATCCGATAAGATAACTTCAAAGGGAAAACTCAATTCATCACAAGAGAGTAGAGGGGGAGAAACATCATAAGATCCAACTATAATAGCAAAGCTTGCGATACATCAAGATCATATCACCTCAAGAACATGAGAGAGAGAGAGAGAGATCAAACACATAGCTATTGGTACATACCCTCAGCCCCGAGGGTGAACTACTCCCTCCTCGTCATGGAGAGCGCCGGGATGATGAAGATAGCCACCGGAGAGGGATTCCCCCTCCGGCAGGGAGCCGGAACGGGTCTAGATTGGTTTTCGGTGGCTACGGAGGCTTCTGGCGGCGGAACTCCCGATCTATTCTGCCCCCCGATGGTTTTAGGGTATATGGGTATAGATAGGCGAACGAAGTCGGTTAGGGGAGCCACGAGGGGCCCATGTGTTGGGGAACATAGTAATTTCAAAAAAATTCCTACGCACACGCAAGATCACGGTGATGCATAGCAACAAGAGGGGAGAGTGTTGTCTACGTACCATCATAGACCGAAGCGGAAGCGTTGACGCAACGTAGAGGAAGTAGTTGTACGTCTTCCCGGTCCAACCGATCCAAGCACCGTTACTCCGGCACCTCCAAGTTCTTGGCACACGTTCAGCTCGATGACGCTCCCCGGGCTCCGATCCAGCAAAGCTTCGGGGAGGAGTTCCGTCAGCACGACGGCGTGGTGATGATCTTGATGTTCAACCGTCGCAGGGCTTCGCCTAAGCACCGCTGCAATATGACCGAGGTGGAATATGGTGGAGGGGGGCACCGCACACAGCTAAGGAACGATCACGAAGATCAACTGTGTGTTCTAGGCTGCCCCCCTGCCCCCGTATATAAAGGAGCCAAGGGGAGGGGGCGGCCGGCCAAGGAGGGCGCGCCAAGGGGGAGTCCTACTCCCACCGGGAGTAGGACTCCCTTCTTTCCTAGTTGGAGAAGTTGAAGTGGGAAAGAGGAGGAAGAGGGAAAGGAAAGGGGGGGCGCCGCCCCCCTCTCCTTGTCCTATTCGGACTAGGGAGGGCAGGGGCCCACGGCCACCTCTTGCATCCTTTCCTCTTCTCCCTTAGGGCCCATGTAGGCCCAATAATCCCCGGGGGGGTTCCGGTAACCCCCCGGTACTCCGGTAAAATCCCGATTTCACCCGGAACGATTCCGATATCCAAATATAGGCTTCCAATATATCGATCTTTATGTCTCGACCATTTCGAGACTCCTCGTCATGTCCATGATCACATCCGAGACTCCGAACAACCTTCGGTACATCAAAATACATAAACTCATAATGAAACTGTCATCATAACATTAAGTGTGCGGACCCTACGGTTCGAGAACAATGTAGACATGACCGAGACACGTCTCCGGTCAACAACCAATAGCGGAACCTGGATGCTCATATTGGTTCCTACACATTCTACGAAGATCTTTATCGGTCAGACCGCATAACAACATACGTTGTTCCCTTTGTCATCGGTATGTTACTTGCCCGAGATTCGATCGTCGGTATCTCAATACCTAGTTCAATCTCGTTACCGGCAAGTCTATTTACTCGTTCCGTAATACATCATCTCACAACTAACTCATTAGTTGCAATGCTTGCAAGGCTTATGTGATGTGCATTACCGAGAGGGCCCAGGGATGCCTCTCCGACAATCGGAGTGACAAATCCTAATCTCGAAATACGCCAACCCAACATGTACCTTTGGAGACACCTGTAGAGCACCTTTATAATCACCCAGTTATGTTGTGGCGTTTGGTAGCTCATAAAGTGTTTCTCCGGCAAACGGGAGTTGCATAATCTCATAGTCATAGGAACATGTATAAGTCATGAAGAAAGCAATAGCAACATACTAAACGATCGGGTGCTAAGCTAATGGAATGGGTCATGTCAATCAGATCATTCACCTAATGATGTGATCCCGTTAATCAAATAACAACTCTTTTGTTCATGGTTAGGAAACATAACCATCTTCGATTAACGAGCTAGTCAAGTAGAGGCATACTAGTGACACTCTGTTTGTCTATGTATTCACACATGTATTATGTGTCCAGTTAATACAATTCTAGCATGAATAATAAACATTTATCATGATATAAGGAAATAAATAATAACTTTATTATTGCCTCTAGGGCATATTTCCTCCAGTATCCCACTTGCACCAGAGTCACTAATCTAGTTCACATCGCCATGTGATTCAACACTAATAGTTCACATCACCATGTGATTAACACCCATAGTTCACATCGTAATGTGACCTATACCCAAAGGGTTTACTAGAGTCAATAATCTAGTTCACATCGTTTATGTGATTAACACCCAAAGAGTACTAAGGTGTGATCATGTTTTGCTTGTGAGATAATATTAGTCAACGGGTCTATCACATACAGATCCGTAAGTATTTTGCGAATTCTATGTCTACAATGCTCTGCACGGAGCTACTCTAGCTAATTGCTCCCACTTTCAATATGTATCTAGATCGAGACTTAGAGTCATCTAGATCTGTGTCAAAACTTGCATCGACGTAACTTTTTATGACGAACCTTTTGTCACCTCCATAATTGAGAAATATTTCCTTATTCCACTAAGGATAATTTTGACCGCTGTCTAGTAATCTACTCTTAGATCACTATTGTACTTCCTTTCTTAACACAGTGTAGGGTATACAATAGATCTGGTACACAGCATGGCATACTTTATAGAACCTATGGCTGAGGTATAGGGAATGACTTTCATTCTCTTTCTATCTTCTGTCGTGGTCAGGCTTTGAGTCTTACTCAATTTCACACCTTGTAACACAGCCAAGAACTCTTTCTTTGACCGTTCCATTTTTGAACTACTTCAAAATATTGTCAAGGTATGTACTCATTGAAAAAACTTATCAAGCGTCTTGATCTATCTCTATAGATCTTGATGCTTAATATGTAAGCAGCTTCACCGAGGTCTTTCTTTGAAAAACTTCTTTCAAAACACTCCTTTATGCTTTGCAGAATAATTCTACATTATTTCCGATCAACAATATGTCATTCACATATACTTATCAGAAATGTTGTAGTGCTCCCACTCACTTTCTTGTAAATACAGGCTTCACCGCAAGTCTGTATAAAACTATATGCTTTGATCATACTATCAAATCGTTTATTCCAACTCCGAGAGGCTTGCACCAGTCCATAAATGGATCGCTGGAGCTTGCACACTTTGTTAGCTCCTTTTGGATCGACAAAACCTTCCGGCTGCATCATATACAACTCTTCTTCCAGAAATCCATTCAGGAATGCAGTTTTGACATCCATTTGCCGGATTTCATAAAATGCGGCAATTGCTAACATGATTCGGACAGACTTAAGCATAGATACGAGTGAGAAACTCTCATCGTAGTCAACACCTTGAACTTGTCGAAAACCTTTTTGCGACAATTCTAGCTTTGTAGATAGTAACACTACTATCAGCGTCCGTCTTCCTCTTGAAGATCCATTTAATCTCAATGGCTCGCCGATCATTGGGCAAGTCAATCAAAGTCCATACTTTATTCTCATACATGGATCTCATCTCAGATTTCATGGCCTCAAGCCATTTCGCGGAATCTGGGCTCATCATCGCTTCCTCATAATTTGTAGGCTCGTCATGGTCAAGTAACATGACCTCTAGAACTGGATTACCATACCACTCTGGTGTGGATCTCACTCTGGTTTACCTACGAGGTTCGGTAGTAACTTGATCTGAAGTTACATGATCATCATCATTAGCTTCCTCACTAATCGGTCTAGTAGTCACAGGAACAGATTTCTGTGATGAACTACTTTCCAATAAGGGAGTAGGTACAGTTACCTCATCAAGTTCTACTTTCCTCCCACTCACTTCTTTCGAGAGAAACTCCTTCTCTAGAAAGGATCCATTCTCAGCAAAGAATATCTTGCCTTCGGATCTGTGATAGAAGGTGTACCCAACAATTTCTTTTGGGTATCCTATGAAGACGCACTTCTCCGATTTGGGTTTGAGCTTATCAGGTTGAAACATTTTCACATAAGCATTGCAACCTCAAACTTTAAGAAACGACAACTTTGGTTTCTTGCCAAACCACAGTTCAGATTGTGTCGTCTCAACGGACTTAGATGGTGACTTAGATGGTGCCCTTTTAAACGTGAATGCAGCTGTCTTTAATGCATAACCCCAAAACGATATTGGTAGATCGGTAAGAGACGTTATAGATCGCACCATATCTAATAAAGTACGGTTATGACATTCGAACACACCATTATGCTGTGGTGTTCCAGGTGGCGTGAGTAGTGAAACTATTTCACGTTGTTTTTAACTGAAGGCCAAACTCGTAACTCAAATATTTTACTTCTGCGATCATATCGTAGAAACTTTCATTTTTGTTATGATGATTCTCCACTTCACTCTGAAATTCTTTGAACTTTTCAAATGTTTCAGACTTGTGTTTCATCAAGTAGATATACTCATATCTGCTCAAATCATCTGTGAAGATCAGAAAATAATGATACCTGCCACGAGCCTCAATATTCATCGGACCACATACATCAGTATGTATGATTTCCAACAAATCTGTTGCTCGCTCCATTGTACTGGAGGACGGAGTCTTAGTCATCTTGCCCATGAGGCATGGTTCACAAGCATCAACTGATTCATAATCAAGTGATTCCAAAAGCCCATCAGTATGGATTTTCTTCATGCGCTTTACACCAATATGACCTAAACGGCAGTGCCACAAATAAATTGCACCATCATTATTAACTTTGCATCTTTTGGTTTCAATATTATGAATATGTGTATCACTATGATCGAGATCCAACGAACCATTTTCATTGGGTGTGTAACCATATAAGGTTTTATTCATGTAAACAGAACAACAATTTATTCTCTTACTTAAATGAATAACCGTATTGCAATAAACATGATCAAATCATAATCATGCTCAATGCAAACACCAAATAATACTTATTTAGGTTCAACACTAATCCCAAAAGTATAGGGAGTGTGCGATGATGATCATATCAATCTTGGAACCACTTCCAACACACATCATCACTTCACCCTTAACTAGTCTCTGTTTATTCTGCAACTCCCGTTTCGAGTTACTAATCTTAGCAACTGAACTAGTATCAAATACTGAGGGGTTGCTATAAACACTAGTAAAGTACACATCAATAACATGTATATCAAATATACTTATGTTCACTTTGCCATCCTTCTTATCTGCCAATCACTTGGGATAGTTCCGCTTCCAGTGACCAGTCCCTTTGCAGTAGAAGCACTCAGTTTCAGGCTTAGGTCCAGACTTGGGTTTTTCACTTGAGCAGCAACTTGCTTGCCGTTCTTCTTGAAGTTCCCCTTTCTTCCCTTTGCCCTTTTCTTAAAACTAGTGATCTTGTCAACCATCAACACTTGATGTTTTTCTCGATTTCTACCTTCGTCAATTTCAGCATTATGAAGAGCTTGGGAATCATTTCCGTTATCCCTTGCATACATAGTTCATCACGAAGTTCTACTAACTTGGTGATGGTGACTAGAGAATTCTGTCAATCACTATTTTATCTGAAAGATTAACTCCCACTTGATTCAAGAAATTGTAGTACCCAGACAATCTGAGCACATGCTCACTGGTTGAGCGATTCTCCTTCATCTTTTAGCTATAGAACTTGTTGGAGACTTCATATCTCTCAACTTGGGTATTTGCTTGAAATATTAACTTCAACTCCTGGAACATCTCATATGGTCCATGACATTCGAAACGTCTTTGAAGTCCCGATTCTAAGCCGTTAAGCATGGTGCACTAAACTATCAAGTAGTCATCATATTGAGCTAGCCAAACGTTCATAACGTCTACATCTGCTCCTGCAATAGGTCTGTCACCTAGCGGTGCATCAAGGACATAATTCTTCTATGCAGCAACGAGGATAAACCTTAGATCACGGATCCAATCCGCGTCATTGCTACTAACATCTTTCAACACAATTTTCTCTAGGAACATATCAAAATAAACATATGAAAGCAACAACGCGAGCTATTGATCTACAACATAGATATGCTAATACTACCAGGACTAAGTTCATGATAAATTAAAGTTCAATTAATCATATTACTTAAGAACTCCCACTTAGATAGACATCCCTCTAATCCTCTAAGTGATCACGTGATCCAAATCAACTAAACCATGTCTGATCATCACGTGAGATGGAGTAGTTTTCAATGGTGAACATCACTATGTTTATCATATCTATTATATGATTCATGTTCGACCTTTCGGTCTTCGTGTTCCGAGGCCATATCTGTATATGCTAGGCTCGTCAAGTTTAACCTGAGTATTCCGCGTGTGCAACTGTTTTGCACCCGTTGTATTTGAACATAGAGCCTATCATACCCGATCATCACGTGGTGTCTCATCACGAAGAGCTTTCGCAACGGTGCATACTCAGGGAGAACACTTCTTGATAATTATTGAGAGATCATCTTAAAATGCTACCGTCAAACTAAGCAAAATAAGATGTATAAAAGATAAACATCATATGCAATCATAATATGTGACATGATATGGCCATCATCATCTTGCGCCTTTGATCTCCATCTCCAAAGTACTGTCATGATCTCTATCATTACCGGCATGACACCATGATCTCCATCATCTTGATCTATATCAATGTGTCGTCACGTGGTCGTCTCGCCAACAATTGCTCTTGCAACTATTGCTATCGCATAGCGATAAAGTAAAGCAATTATTGGGCGCTTGCATCTTATGCAATAGAGAGACAACCATAAGGCTTTTGCCAGTTGCCGATAACTTCAACAAAACATGATTATCTCATACAATAACTTATATCTCATCACGTCTTGACCATATCACATCACAACATGCCCTGCAAAAACAAGTTAGACGTCCTCTACTTTGTTTGTTGCAAGTTTTACGTGGCTGCTACGGGCTTAAGCAAGAACCAATCTTACCTACGCATCAAAACCGCAACGATAGTTTATCAAGTTGGTGTTGTTTTAACCTTCGCAAGGACCGGGCGTAGCCACACTCGGTTCAACTAAAGTTGGAGAAACTGACACCCGCCAGCCACTTGTGTGCAAAGCACGGCGGTAGAACCAGTCTTGCGTAAGCGTACGCGTAATGTCGGTCCGGGCTGCTTCATCCAACAATACCGCCGAACCAAAGTATGACATGCTGGTAAGCAGTATGACTTATATCGCCCACAACTCACTTGTGTTCTACTCGTGCATATAACATCAAACCATAAAACCTGGCTCTGATACCACTGTTGGAGAACGTAGTAATTTCAAAAAAAATCCTACGCACACGCAAGATCATGGTGATGCATAGCAACGAGAGGGGCGAGTGTTGTCTACGTACCCTCATATACCGAAGCGGAAGCGTTGACGCAACGTAGAGGAAGTAGCCGTACGTCTTCCCGGTCCAACCGATCCAAGCACCGTTACTCCGGCACCTCCGAGTTCTTGGCACACGTTCAGCTCGATGACGCTCCCCGGGCTCCGATCCAGCAAAGCTTCGGGGAGGAGTTCCGTCAGCACGACGGCGTGGTGACGATCTTGATGTTCAACCGTCACAGGGCTTCGCCTAAGCACCGCTACAATATGACCGAGGTGGAATATGGTGGAGGGGGCACCGCACACGGCTAAGGAACGATCACGAAGATCAACTTGTGTGTTCTAGGGTGCCCCCTGCCCCCGTATATAAAGGAGCCAAGGGGAGGGGGCGGCCGGCCAAGGAGGGAACGCCAAGGGGGAGTCCTACTCCCACCGGGAGTAGGACTCCCTTCTTTCCTAGTTGGAGAAGGAGAAGTGGGAAAGAGGAGGAAGAGGGAAAGGAAAGGGGGGCCGCCCCCCTCTCCTTGTCCTATTCGGACTAGGGAGTGGAGGGGCGCGCGGCCACCTCTTGCCTCCTTTCCTCTTCTCCCTTAGGGCCCATGTAGGCCCAATAATCCCCGGGGGGGTTCCGGTAACCCCCCGGTACTCCGGTAAAATCCCGATTTCACCCGGAATGTTTCCGATATCCAAATATAGGCTTCCGATATATCGATCTTTATGTCTCGGCCATTTCGAGACTCCTCATCATGTCCATGATCACATCCGGGACTCCGAACAACCTTCGGTACAACAAAATACATAAACTCATAAAGAAACTGTCATCGTAACATTAAGTGTGCGGACCCTACGGTTCGAGAACAATGTAGACATGACCGAGACACGTCTCCGGTCAATAACCAATAGCGGAACCTGGATGCTCATATTGGTTCCTACACATTCTACGAAGATCTTTATCGGTCAGACCGCATAACAACATACGTTGTTCCCTTTGTCATCGGTATGTTACTTGCCCGAGATTCGATCGTCGGTATCTCAATACCTAGTTCAATCTCGTTACCGGCAAGTCTCTTTAATCGTTCCGTAATACATCATCTCACAACTAACTCATTAGTTGCAATGCTTGCAAGGCTTATGTGATGTGCATTACCGAGAGGGCCCAGGGATACCTCTCCGACAATCAGAGTGACAAATCCTAATCTCGAAATACGCCAACCCAACATGTACCTTTGGAGACACCTGTAGAGCACCTTTATAATCACCCAGTTACGTTGTGACGTTTGGTAGCTCACAAATTGTTCCTCCGGCAAACGGGAGTTGCATAATCTCATAGTCATAGGAACATGTATAAGTAATGAAGAAAGCAATAGCAACATACTAAACGATCGGGTGCTAAGCTAATGGAATGGGTCATGTCAATCAGATCATTCACCTAATGATGTGATCCCGTTAATCAAATAACAACTCTTTTGTTCATGGTTAGGAAACATAACCATCTTCGATTAACGAGCTAGTCAAGTAGAGGCATACTAGTGACACTCTATTTGTCTATGTATTCACACATGTATTATGTTTCCGGTTAATACAATTCTAGCATGAATAATAAACATTTATCATGATATAAGGAAATAAATAATAAATTTATTATTACCTCTAGGGAATATTTCCTTCACCATGAGGGTGGAGGGCGCGCCCAGGGGGTGGGTGCGCCCCCCTGCCTCGTGCTCTCCTCGTTGATCCCCTGACGTGCACTCCAAGTCTCCCGGATTGCTTTCTTTCCAAAATTAACTCTCCCATAGGTTTCATTCCGTTTGGACTTCGTTTGATATTCCTTTTCTTCAAAACACTGAAACAAGGGGAAAAACAGGAAGTGGCACTGGGCTCTGGGTTAATAGGTTAGTCCCAAAAATCATATAAAAGTGGTTAGTAAAGCCCATTAATCATCCAAAACAGAATATAATATAGCATGAAGCAATCAAAAATTATAGATACGTTGGAGACGTATCAAGCATCCCGAAGCTTAATTCCTGCTCGTCCTCGAGTAGGAAAATGATAAAAATAGAATTTTTGATGCGGAATGCTACTTGGCATAATTTTTTTAATGTAACCCTCTTAATTGTGGTATGAATATTCAGATCCGAAAGATTCAAGATAAAAGTTTAATATTGACATAAAAGCAATAATACTTCAAGCATACTAACTAAGCAATTATGTCTTCTCAAAATAACATGGCCAAAGAAAGTTCATTCCTACAAAATCATATAGTTTAGTCATGCTCCATTTTCGTCACACAAGAATGCTCTCATCATGCACAACCTCGATGACAAGCCAAGCAATTGTTTCATACTTTAGTAATCTCAAACTTTTTCAACCTTCACGCAATACATGAGCGCGAGCCATGGATATAGCACTATGGGTGGAATAGAATATAATGATGGGGGTTATGTGGAGAAGACAAAAAAGGAGAAAGTCTCACATCAACGCGGCTAATCAACGGGCTATGGAGATGCCCATTGATTGATGTTAATGTAAGGAGTAGGGATTGCCATGCAACGGATGCACTAGAGCTATAAATGCGTGAAAGCTCAACAAAAGAAACTAAGTGGGTGTGCATCCAACTTGCTTGCTCACGAAGACCTAGGGCATTTGAGGAAGCCCATTGTTGGAATATACAAGCCAAGTTCTATAATGAAAAATTCCCACTAGTATATGAAAGTGACAAAACAAGAGACTCTCTGTCATGAAAATCATGGTGCTACTTTGAAGCACAAGTGTGGAAAAAAGGATAGTAGCATTGTCCCTTTTTATATATATTTTTGGCCTTTCTCTTTTTTTTGGGACAATGCTCTATGAATGATGATCATCACACTTCTATTTATTTACAACTCAATGATTACAACTCGATACTAGAACAAGGTATGACTCTATATGAATGCTTCCGGCGGTATACCGGGATAGCAATGAATCAAGAGTGACATGTATGAAAAATTATGAACGGTGGCTTTGCCACAAATACGATGTCAACTACATGATTATGCAAAGCAATATGACAATGATGAACGTGTCATGATAAACGGAACGATGGAAAGTTGCATGGCAATATATCTCGGAATGGCTATGGAAATGCCATAATAGGTAGATATGGTGGCTGTTTTGAGGAAGATATAAGGAGGTTTATGTGTGAAAGAGCATATCATATCATGGGGTTTGGATGCACCGGCGAAGTTTGCACCAACTCTCAATGTGAGAAAGGGCAATGCACGGTACTGAAGAGCCTAGCAATGATGGAAGGGTAAGAGTGTGTATAATCCATGGACTCAACATTAGTCATAAAGAACTCACATACTTATTGCAAAAATATACAAGTCATCAAAAACCAAGCACTACGTGCATGCTCCTAGGGGGATAGATTGGTAGGAAAAGACCATCGCTCGTCCCCGACCGCCACTCATAAGGAAGACAATCAAAGAACACCTCATGTTTCAAATTTGTTACATAACGTTTACCATATGTGCATGCTATGAGACTTGTAAACTTCAACACAAGTATTTCTCAATTTCACAACTACTCAACTAGCACAACTTTAATATCACTACCTCCATATCTCAAAACAATCATCAATGATCAAACTTCTCTTAGTATTCAGCACACTCATAAGAAAGTTTTTTACTAGTCTCGAATACTTAGCATATTAGGGTTAGTTTCCCAATTTAAGCAAATTACCATGCTGTTTAAGACTCTCAAAATAATATAAGTGAAGCATGATAGAATAATAGTTTCTATAAAACGAATCCACCACCGTGCTCTAAAAGATATAAGTGAAGCACTAGAGCAACAACAAACTACTCCAAAAGATATAAGTGACGATCAATGAGTGGTCGAATAATTATGCAACTATATGAAGACTCTCTAACATTTAAGAATTTAAGATCTTGGTATTTTATTCAAGCAGCAAGCAAAACTAAATAAAATAAAATGACGCTCCAAGCAAAACACTTATCTTGTGGTAAATAAAAATATAGCTCCAAGTAAAGTTACCGATGAACAAAGACGAAAGAGGGGATGCCTTCCGGGGCATCCCCAAGCTTAGGCTTTTGGTTGTCCTTGAATATTACTTTGGGGTGCCTTGGGCATCCCCAAGCTTAGGCTTTTGGTTGTCCTTGAATATTACTTTGGGGTGCCTTGGGCATCCCCAAGCTTAGGCTCTTGCCACTCCTTGTTCCATAATCCATCGAATCTTTACCCAAAACTTGAAAACTTCACAACACAAAACTTAACAGAAAACTCGTAAGCTCCGTTAGTATAAGAAAATAAATCACCACTTAGGTACTATTATGAACTCATTATAAATTCTTATTGGTGTAATATCTACTGTATTCCAACTCATGTATGGTTCATACCCTCCGATACTACCCAAAGATTCATCAAAATAAGCAAACAACACATAGAAAACAGAATCTTTCAAAAACAGAACAGTCTGTAGTAATCTGGATCAAACGTATACTTATGGAACTCATAAAATTCTCAAATAAATTGGTGTACCTGAGGAATTTGTCTATTAATCCTCTTCAAAAAGAATCGACTTAATAGCACTCTCCAGTAAAAAATGGCAGCTAATCTCATGAGCACTAAAGTTTCTGTTTTTTACAGCAAGATCACAAAGACTTCACCCAAGTCTTCCGAAAGGTTCTACTTGGCACAACCACTAATTAAAACATAAAACCACATCTAAGTAGAGGCTAGATGAATTATTTATTACTAAACAGAAGCAAAAAGTAAGGAACAAAAATAAAATTGGGTTGCCTCCCAACAAGCCCTATCGTTTAACGCCCCTAAGCTAGGCATGATGATTTCAATGATGCTCACATGAAAGATAAGAATTGAAACATAAAGAGAGCATCATGAAGAATATAACTAGCACATTTAAGCCTAACACACTTCCTATGCATAGGGATTTTGTGAGCAAACAATTTATGGAAACAATAATCAACTAGCATAGGAAAGCAAAACAAGCATAACTTCAAGATTTTAAGCGCATAGATAGGAAACTTGATATTATTGCAATTCCTACAAGCATATGTTCCTACCTCATAATAATTTTCAGTAGCATCATGAATGAATTCAACAATATAACTATCACATAAAGCATTCTTTTCATGATCTACAAGCATAGAAATTTTATTACTCTCCACATAAGCAAAATTCTTCTCATTCGGAATAGTGGGAGTATCATAAGAAACTCGAATATTATAAATTGTTTCCATATTAAAAGAGTAATGTTCAGAAAAGGGGTAATCATAATCATGACAAGTTTTATAAATATAATCATCACTACTTCTTATAGCATAAGTATCATCACAATAATCATCATAAGTAGCAACTTTGTTCTCATCATAATCAATTGAAACCTCTTCCAAGATAGTGGAATCATTACTAAAGAAAGTCATGACCTCTCCAAATCCACTTTAATAATTATCACAATAAGATTCAACATCCTCCAAAATAGTGGGATCATTACTTCCTAAAGTTAACACTCTTCCAAACCCACTTTCATCAAAATAATCATCATAAGTAGGAGGCATGCTATCATCATAACAAATTTGCATATCAAAACTTGGGAGGCTAGAAATATCATCTTCATTAAACATAGCATCCCCAAGCTTGGGACAAACATTAATTGCAGCAAATATATTCTCAAACATGTCATTCTCATCAAACATAGCATCCCCAAGCTTGGGCCTTTTCATATCATAAGAATAATCACTCTCATCATTAATAGTATGGATAGCACCGATAGTACAGCAATTATCATCATCACAATGAGTAATAGGAGCAACATCATTTGGGAGGGATACCTTTTTACCGTTGCTTCTCTGTCTTTTCTTTTTCTTCTTCACATCATGTGTGGGTTCAACCCTCTTTTTGGAGATCCTTATTAATGAGATTGGTTGAATAGAAGGCTCCTCCTCGTTACCTGATTCATCATAAGAAAAAATAGGAGGATATTGGGAAGTCTCTTCCCTTTCATTAGTATTCTCTTCATATTCTATCTGTTTTCATTTCTTTATGTAATTGGCAATATAAGGATTTTCAATACAATTCATCGCACAATACATATAAATTTCCTCTAGATCAAAATCAAGAAGTTTATCACAGGCAAATACTGGAAGATAGTTAGTTATACGTTTCATTTCTTCATAACCCATAAGCAAACTAAGTTCATTATGATGTGCAAGGGAAATCAAGTCATCCCAATTTTTGGAAACGATTAGATCATGAAACAATTTGCATCGGATGGTTAAATGACCATGTTCATTGCAAAGTTCACAAGTACGGCTAAGAAAATTTAAATTTTCAGCACAAACATCTAGCCTTTCTTGTAACCATTTAGTTTCTAAGTACTTATGCCTCTTGCAAAATCTATCTTCCCTAATTGCTGTGTACTTGCAAACTCTATGCACTCCACAAAAATCGACATGCTTATAAGAGACATTCTCATCATAACTAGTGCAATCATCATTGGTACTATGGATATTCAAAGAGTTCATACTAATAACATTGCAATCATGCTCATCGTTCTAAGATTTAGTGCCAAACATTTTAATGCATTCTTCTTCTAACACTTTGGCACATTTTTCCTTTCCATCATACTCATGAAAGATATTAAAAAGGTGAAGCATATGAGGCGAACTCAATTCCATTTTTTTGTAATTTTCTTTTATAAACTAAACTAGTGCTAAAACAAGAAACAAAAAGATTCGATTGCAAGATCTAAAGATATACCTTCAAGCGCTAACCTCCCCGGCAACGGTGCCAGAAAAGAGCTTGATGTCTACTACACAACCTTCTTCTTGTAGACGTTGTTGGGCCTCCAAGTGCAGAGGTTTGTAGGACAGTAGAAAATTTCCCTCAAGTGGATGACTTAAGGTTTATCAATCCGTAGGAGGCGTAGGATGAAGATGGTCTCTCTCAAGCAACCCTGCAACCAAATAACAAAGAGTCTCTTGTGTCCCCAACACACCCAATACAATGGTAAATTGTATAGGTGCACTAGTTCGGCGAAGAGATGGTGATACAAGTGCAATATCGATGGTAGATAAAGGTTTTTGTAATCTGAAAATATAAAAAAGCAAGGTAACTAATGATAAAAGTGAGCGTAAACGGTATTGCAATGCTAGTAAACAAGGCCTAGGGTTCATACTTTCACTAGTGCAAGTTCTCTCAACAATAATAACATAATTGGATCATATAACTATCCCTCAACATGCAACAAAGAGTCACTCCAAAGTCACTAATAGAGGAGAACAAAGAGATTATGGTAGGGTACGAAACCACCTCAAAGTTATCCTTTCTGATCGATCTATTCAAGAGTCCATAGTAAAATAACATGAAGCTATTCTTTCCGTTCAATCTATCATAGAGTTTGCACTAGAATAACACCTTAAGACACAAATCAACCAAAACCCTAATGTCACCTAGATACTCCAATGTCACCTCAAGTATCCGTGGGTATGATTATACGATATGCATCACACAATCTCAGATTCATCTATTCAAACCAACACAAAGTACTTCAAAGAGTGCCCCAAAGTTTCTACCGGAGAGTCAACACGAAAACGTGTGCCAACCCCTATGCATAGGTTCATGGGCGGAACCCGCAAGTTGATCACCAAAACATACATCAAGTGGATCGATAGAATACCCCATTGTCACCACGGGTATCCCACGCAATACATACATCAAGTGTTCTCAAATCCTTAAAGACTCAATCCGATAAGATAACTTCAAAGGGAATACTCAATTCATCACAAGAGAGTAGAGGGGGAGAAACATCATAAGATCCAGCTATAATAGCAAAGCCACAGATCAATACTAGTCTTTTCTGCGCACTTTTTCCTCACTCGTGCGCACCCGGGAGCAACTTCCCGGTCGGTCACCCATCCTGACACTACTCCAAGCTGAGCACACTTAACTTTGGAGTTCTGTCTGAATGGGCTCCCAGAAAAGAAGGAATTCCTTATTGATATGAGTAGTCTATCATCCCTAATAAGCCAGGCTATCACATACACCCCCACTCAGAGGAACCGACGTCCTCGTCGGGCCACGGGAACGTTCCCTCTTGGCACATACGTCTGTGCTTCCAGTCCAGTACATGTGCCATGCCGTGTGCCACGACGGGTCACAAACGTCATGAACAACATGACCACGCACCTGTCCGCAACCATCCGTGTAACCGCGAGGGTCGGCTCTGATACCAACTTGTAACGCCCCGGACACACCCGCCGGTGGTCGTTACTCCTGGCGGGATCTAGACTGGTCCCACAGATCAATACTAGTCTTTTCTGCGCACTTTGTCCTCACTCGTGCGCACCCGGGAGCAACTTCCCGGTCGGTCACCCATCCTGACACTACTCCAAGCTGAGCACACTTAACTTTGGAGTTCTGTCTGAATGGGCTCCCGGAAAAGAAGGAATTCCTTATTGATATGAGTAGTCTATCATCCCTAATAAGCCAGGCCATCACAATCAAGATCGTATCACCTCAAGAACACGAGAGAGAGAGAGAGAGAGAGATCAAACACATAGCTACTGGTACATACCCTCAGCCCCGAGGGTGAACTACTCCCTCCTCGTCATGGAGAGCACCGAGATGATGAAGATAGCCATCGGAGAGGGATTCCCCCTCCGGCAGGGTGCCAGAACGGGTCTAGATTGGTTTTCGGTGGCTACGGAGGCTTCTGGCGGCGGAACTCCCGATCTATTCTGCTCCCCGATGGTTTTAGGGTACATGGGTATATATAGGCGAAAGAAGTCGGTCAGGGGAGCCACGAGGGTGGAGGTCACGCCCAGGGGGGTGGGCGCGCCCCCTGCCTCGTGCTCTCCTCGTTGATCCCCTGACGTGCACTCCAAGTCTCCCGGATTGCTTTCTTTCCAAAAATAACTCTCCCGTAGGTTTCATTCCGTTTGGACTCCGTTTGATATTCCTTTTCTTTGAAACACTGAAACAAGGGGAAAAACAGGAACTAGCACTGGGCTCTGGGTTAATAGGTTAGTCCCAAAAATCATATAAAAGTGCTTAGTAAAGCCCATTAATCATCCAAAACAGAATATAATATAGCATGAAGCAATCAAAAATTATAGATACGTTGGAGACGTATCACACGTTGGCGATGTTGATCTGCCTTTCGCCAATTGGCCTGGATAGAGCTCTCTTCAGCAAGGTGGTAGCGGTGGTGGTGTGCTCCGTAATTGGTGTGGTCCTTGTGGCGGCCTCGCTGTAGATTGTAGTGATCACCGAAAGGTCTCCGTGAGAGTCCGTCTCTCTAGATCCGATGGTTTACTTCGACGATGAGATGCAAACTATGGGGGACGGCTTGATGCAGAAAGATGGTTGTGCACAGCGGTGGTCACATTTTGTATGTAGCTACTAAGATCGTGGAAAAGTGGTGGCGACAAGATATAAGTGACGTTGATGGTGGTGCTACTTGAACACCAGGGCTTGAGCTCCAGGATGAAAGCCTAGATCTGACACTAGTTGGTTATATCTGGCAATGATGATGTTTTTACGTCGTTACCTTGTTGAAAACATTGCTCGGATATGCTCGGACTGATTCTTCACGGTGAATACCTAGATTATGGCCTTAAATGGTTGGATCAAGTGACGAGATGACACTAGTAGAAAATAGAACTTTGGTCATAGCTCAATATACACATTAGTCCCGGTTGCATTACAAACCAGGACTAATGTGAGCATTAGTCCCGGTTCGAGCGGCTAAAGGCATTAGTCCCGGTTCAAATGAGACCTTTATTCCCGGTTTAAGACACGAACCGGGACTAAAGGGTGTGATGCCCTTTAGTCCCGGTTTGAGACACGAACCGGGACTAAAGGGTGCGATGCCCTTTAGTCCCGGTTCGTACCGGGACTAAAGGGGTTCGTGTCTCAAACTCTACACACACACACACACACACACACCGGTGTATCGCCATTTTAGTTTTGAAAAAAAACAAAAGAAAATGATAAAAACTTTAAAAAATAAGATCCTTCGAGATGTAGTTATATTACTACATCTACTAGTTAGGAAAATTAAAAAAACTTAAATTTGGACATGTTTTGCAAAAAAGTGTTATGAAAAAGTAAAACAGCTATAACTTTTGCATACTATGTCAGAAAAAACGTATAATATATCAAAATGTTCAGCACAAAAATACGCATCCGATTTTGACTGCCATAGGCCGTTTTGCAAGTTTTTAGAATCCTCATATTCTAAAAGGAAAAAAGTTATGCTCAAATTTCAGTTTTTTTGAATTTTGGTTAAATCTGGTCAAACTATGGTCAAACTACTTATTCAAGAAGTATTAGTGTTACTAAATAATTATTTTAGTTTTTTTGAATTTTGGTCAAATCTGGTCAAACTTTGGTCAAACTACTTATTCAAGAAATATTAGTGTTACTAAATAAAAAATGTTTTTAGAATAATAGTTTCAAACTCAAACAGTGAAACGTATGAGTTCATGCTCAAGCTAAACTCCTGAGGGTTAATAGGATTGACATCTTAGTATTGTCAGGGAAACAACAAGTGCAGACTTGAAAACGAGGGGGAATAGAACCCGGAAGTTAAGCGTGCTCAGGCTGGAGTAGTGAGAGGATGGGTCACAGGCCGGGAAGGTAGATGATTTGGAATGATGAGGGGTGATTAGAGATTAGAGGTTAAATTGAGCAGTGATGAGGAGTGATTAGAGATTAAATTGTAAAATAATTCAGAAATTTGAAAAATAAAATAAAAAATTGTAAAATTTCCTTTAGTCCCGGTTGATGTTACCAACCAGGACTAAAGGTGGAGCTCTAGACAGCGGCCACGTGGAGGGCCTTTAGTCCTGGTTTCAGAACCAGGACAAATGGGTTTTTTTCTACTAGTGTGACACTTGAGCTTCTCGCTCCCTTCCTCAAGGCGTTGATGTCGAAGAACCTCGTCGTTCATATGATGTCATGAGATGGTTGGTGCGAATATGGTCGGTGTTGTAGTTTGCTGATGGCGGATTTGATCACTTTGTTTTTTCCTCGCCTACGCATTCCTTTGGTCTTATATGACTTTGCTATTTATCAGTGTATTTTGTATGTGTGTGTTAGTATTGGTTGTGTGCATCCTAACTATGTAGAGGTCGAATGTGTGCTCATGGTGTTTGTATTCTCTTGATGCTTCATTTTGAACCAATAAAATCGCCCCTTCGTCAAACACACACACACACACACGCACACACACACACACACACTTTGACCAACTGCTCATATAATGCACCGTATTTTTACGTTTCGTAAATTTTGTCTTATTTCATACATAAAAAGAGAGCGTAAGAAAATATGTATTCATTGTAAAAAATATATTATGTTACGTAAAATTATGAATGTAAAAATATAATGTAAAACATACTTAAAATGTGATTTTTTTTGGTATTATAACCTATATCTTTATTTTTTTATACCAAATTTTACATATTGAATCAATATGCATGTAACTATTTATATTGTAAACGTAATTTATTTAGGAAGCGATCGTAAGATTACCTCAGGTGAAGAATAACTTATTCTTCACCCGAGGCAATCTTACGATCATTTCATAATTAAATTACGTTTGGAA